>NC_137903.1:27324719-27915667 GCF_963455335.1 Martes martes | reverse complement strand
TTCCTAGAAATCCTCCATGCACCATGCCTTCTTCTAGGCACTACCTCCCACCCACCCACCCGCCCACCCCCCCGCAAGGGTAACCACTCCCATGATTTCTAACAACATTTTTGCCTTTGTTTTGCACTTTATATAAACGGGGTGCTATTTTATGTATGGCTTCTTTCCCTCGCTGTGTTGAAGTCTATGTCCATACTACGCCCTTGCTGGCGGCCGTGGCTCACTCTCGCTCATTGCTGCGCAGACTCACTTCAGGAGAACACAACACAGTCTATCCATTCTACTGCTGACGTGCCTTGGACACGTCCCAGTTTGGGGGCATTGTGGGTAGTACCGCCGTGGGGAGTTTTGTATGGTTGTTTGGTGAGCTTCTGGGTGTGTTTCTGTTGGTTATACATCCAGGAGTGGAATTGCTTGGTCATAGATCCGGGGGGAGTTTCCAGGGGGAGAATGAGTTTCTTAGCTGAATGTGGGATGGCTCATCAGCTTGGTCTGGTCCTCTCAGGTGGGGGGCCAGTGGTAGAGGGTAAGGAGAGGACCGGGGCAGGGGGAGCCTGCCGTAGGGCCTCAAGGACCCTCAGTATGCTGAGACCCATCCGACTACTTACTGTATACTTTCCAGTGGTTTCTATGACGAAGTAGCATGAACTAGGTGTCTTAAAACAACAGGAATTGATTCTCTGGAGAATTGTGCTGGAGGCCGGAAGTCCAAAATCAAGATGGCAGCAGGGCTCCACTCAAGACAGAGGCTCTAGGGAAAAATCCACCATGCATCTCTTCTAGCCTGTGGCCACGTCACTCCAATCTCTGTCTCTGTCTCCACATCACTTTCTTCTCTGTGTATGTCTCATAAGGGCACTTGTCATTGGACTTAGGGCCCATTCAGCTAAACCAAGATGCTCTCCTCATTTCAAGATCCTTCTCTTAATTATAACCGCAGTGACCCTCGTCTTAAGTATGGTCACATTCACAATGTCCAGAGATTAAGAAGTAGACTTATCTTTTTTTTTTTTTATTAACATGTAATGTATTATTTGCCCCAGGGGTACAGGTATGTATCAGACAGGCCCTCCCTGTCTGTATACACGGGCACACACATGCCTCCTACAGTGCTCAGCGAGGCTCGGCACGCAAGGGCACTCAGAACAAGGAACTGAGGCTGAAGGTACCATTCATTCCAGAAGGTGCCTCTGCCTGGCCCAGCCCAGGCCACTATGCCCACTGGCAGTCCAGTGACCAGCCTTTCTCTATGTCCCTCTCCCCCAGACACCAGTACCTGAGAGGGAACCTGACTGTTACCTTGTCCCAGGGCTTCTGTGGCAGTCCTGGTTACACACACACACACACACACACACATACACACACACACCCCCCACAGGGAGGAGAGAGGAGCCTGGGAGAAGGGGCCGGAGCCCAGCCCTTTGCTCTTCCTTGGAGGAGGCCTGGGAGACAGGAATGCCTTTGGCTGGGGGACCCTGGCCAGAGATCAGAAGATCAAAGGATGCGAAGATCAGGGCTGGGGCAGGTGGCACTCTCTTGGAAGCAGCAGGGAGAAGTAGCAGCTGGTGCCTCCTAAGGGCAGGGCTGACCCAGAACGCCCTCCCCTCCCTTCTCTTCCCCTCCCCTCTGCCTCCCTACCCCATTTCTGTTGTGACCCTACTGTGCTGCTTCTCCAGGAGGGGCTCTAGGGGTTGAATGCAGGGGAGGGGAGGGATGTTAACTGGCATTCATGCCACTTGGGAGGCCAGCAACAACCCCCGACACACAAGAATTGTCCCATGTAACCCTCGCAATTCCCGTAAGAGGAACCATTACATAACCTGTTAGAGATGCAGAAACTAAAGCCCAAAGAGGAAAGGTAACTTGCTCAATGTCAAACAACTGGTAAGTAGTGGGGCCAAGATACAAACTCTGGGCAGTCTGACACCTGAGCCCACAAGCTATGACACCCTAACAGAAGGCCCAGAACTCTGTACAGCCCAACTGCAGCATGAAGGAGTGAGGCTAGACTTCAGGAAGAACTTCTGGCTGGGCAGGGATATTAGATCTAGATCTTGCATCTAGTCTTTGTACGAATCTGATGAACCCGATAGGTAGGGAGTTAGGGAAGAGGGTAGGTCACTGGGGCACCAGTCATTGGGGACCTCGGTAGCCTGTGACATGGGTGTGGCAGGAACTCCCCGTGGCCGAGAGGCGTGCCCAGGTGGGCTTGGAGGAGGGGAGCTGAGTTCTGGAAAGTTCCACTGGTTCCCAGGGGCCCCTGAGAGCAGGACTCAGAACCTGAGGATGATGAGATGGGTGGGGCTCTCCCCAAGGCCCTAATTCCCCTGCATTGTTCCCAGAGATGCAAATGGCCCACTGCCTCCCTGGCTTCCAGGCCCTTCAGCCCCAGGGCCAGCCGCACAGCGCTGGTGCCCTCAGGGACCCAGCTGCCAAGCTGCCGCCTGCTCACGGGCTTCCAGCTCCCCGCTCCCGCTCCCGGCTCGGCTTCAGCGTGCAGCTGGGTTCAACAGAGCGAGCCGGCTCTGTTGCTGCTTATTAACTGTAAATAGACGTGAGGTAGCTCGGTATTTCCCAGCCTCTGTTTCTTCACTTAAAATGGGAATAAATAATGCTTCACTCCCTGGCTTGATAAAAGGATCAAATTAAATGATACCAAGGATGCACCAGAACTCTATGAACTGTGACAGACATTCAAATGGAGGGGAACTGGAGAGGCAGAGATTGGACACGATTTGGGACTTTGGCATCAGAGGGACCTTGGTTTTGCTGAGTCTCCTCTGTAAAATGGGTCTGTAAAGCCTTTGTGAAGCAGTGTCTGCCTCGGCAGAAGCAGCTTTTATTACATGCTCTGAACTTCCAGCTTCTCCTCTTTCCCACTGGATTCAGGTAGAAGCCGGGACCAGGTCCAAGCTTGAAAACCTTTTCGCTGGGGGTCTGGGTGCTCTCCCTGGCTGGGGTGGGAGAAAGTGGCAATCGGGGCTCCCTCGTGTGTTTGTCCGTGGAGATAAGTGGAGTTGCTGGGTGGGGAAGGGGAAGGGATCCTGATGTGAGAGGAAACCTTCCATCTGGGATGTGGGGGTAGGAGGTATGTGACTCTGAATAGAGGGGCGTTTCTTCCGTTTTCCACTCAGACACACCCTGTCCCTTTATCCAGTGAAATAAAGGCTAAAGGCAGCAGGACCAGGAGCCTCAGCTAAACAAACAGGGCTCTGGGCTGTGGTCTGTGCACAAAGTGGGCCCCACCTGCAGCTCTCATGCGGCCCTGGTCCTTCCCACCTGTGCCCCCTCCGCTCCCCACCCCACCCAGACCCTCAGGGATTTCCCCAGTCTGAGGAGAGACACATAGTTCTTCCCCTTGGGGAGGTTTCTTCCAATGGGACAGCACCGTCCTCTCTGAGGTGCTTCAAGTCTGAGAGGGCAGACAGTTCACACCCATACACCTCTGTGCACAGAAACGATGCCCCTCTAGGTGGAGTTAGAGGTGGGAATGAGGGCTGGAAAAGATGCTGGCAGGTGAGGGGAGACCAGAGCTTGATGAGGTGCCCTGTGACCCTCAAGCCTCTCGGTCCCAGCACTTGTCACTCAGGCTTGTAATTGTCCACTCTTGTCAATGTCCCCACTGGACTGGGTTCCTTGAGGGGAGGGAACATACATTATTGGACTTTATAGCTTCACCACCTAGCAAGCCCAGTGTCTGGTATATAGTGGGTGCTCAGCAAATGTTGGTTGAATGACACATGGCTGGATAAATAAATGTGTGGATGAAGACTTGAGGCTTCCTATAGGAGGAGGCACTTGAGCTGGGTCTCAGTGAATGGTGGAGGGAGGCAGAGGTGCTTGTGGGTCATACTGGTTGTTTATTTACTCTGTGCCAGGCACTGGCTGAGCACTTTACCAGTGGGGAAACTGAGGCAGAGAGCGGTGAAGTAATTTGCTTAAAATCACACAGCCAGTAAGTGGCAGAACTGGGAAGTAAACACAGGTTCACCTCCAGAGGCTGTTACTGGTGCTGTCCAGCGTCCCTGTGATGAAGGACGTGCTCTAGATCTGCGCTGTCCATTGTGGTAGCCACTAGCCATGTGCAGCTGTTGATCCTTGAACTGTGCCTAGTGGAGTTGAGGAACTCATTTTTTATTTTTATTTTTTTTTAAAGATTTTTCTGTTTGACACAGAGAGAGATCACAAGTAGGCAGAGAGGCAGGTAGAGAGGAGGAAGCAGGCTCCCTGCTGAGCAGAGAGCCCGATGCGGGGCTCGATCCCAGGACCCTGAGATCATGACCTGAGCCAAAGGCAGAGGCTTAACCCACTGAGCCACCCAGGTGCCCCGAGGAACTCATTTTTTAATTGGACTTCATTTTAGTGAACTTAAATTGAAATAGTCATACATGGGTGTTGGCTACTGCACTGGACCGTGGAGGTCTATGCTGCCTCTCAGGAGAAAGAGAGGAGAGAAGGGAGTCCAGACCCCATCCTTCCCAGCTTCCAGAGCCTCTGTCCCTTCACGTTCACGGGCTGTTCTCAAACCACCCTGCCTGGGCCTAGGACGCCTGGGTCCCTTTTAACTTCTCCACCTGTAGGTGGCATGGCTTGGCCGTGGGGGAGAAGCACATGCATACACATATTACGCAATCCCTGGGCCATGCTTCGCTCATGAGGGCCTTCGCCTGGCTCTGGGCACGGACAGAGGGTCAGCTCCCACTGGCCCAACTCTTGACCGTCCAGTGCGAGTTCTCTGAGGGTCATGACTAATTGCCTGGGGTGGAAGGAGCACTTGCACCTGACCTGTTGTAACACTTCTGACAGGAATTCAGGGACACTGGGGGCTACCCCAGCTTAGCCACTTTGCCCCACAGAGCCAGAGATGTCCCTTAGCCTGGGATGAGCCTGACTCCCTCACAAAGGGATTCTCCTGCAGAACTGAGGGTCAGAGCCCAGCCCAGAACTCCAAATCTATCCCCAGTGCCTGTCCCCTTCTTTGCTCTGCCCAGGCACCCACACCTTTGACATGCTATTGCTGTCGGATTCCCCCTCCTTTGTTCAGCAAGAAGAAGGCAGAGCCATAGAGTTTGGTCTGAGTTTGGTTCTGATCGCCCCAAAATGCGTTTTCCCAGATCTAACATCTTCGAATGGGAGGGACCTCTCCTGGGCCGCCTCCCTCCTTGGCCTTCTCTCTCTGCCATCAGAACTTGAGACCCATGCCACACAGATGAAGTATCATGATACCCAGGAGTGACTTTCCCTGACTTCTGTGGTCTTTTAATCCAGGGCTTAAAACAAAAACAAAAACAAAAAACAAAAAAACCCTTGTACTTTTCTCTCACCTGACTTCTAAGAAAGTCTCCTTCCCTCACCCTTATCTCTCCCTGCCCTGCCTTAATGAACTGGATCACCTGAGAGTGCTCTGGGTGTCCTGGCTCTCCCTGGTTCTCTTTCTTGTGCAAGCCTCAGTTTTGGGGAGCAACCACTGGGGATTTTCTTTCCCCTTACAAATGAACCCCAAGTCTAGGGGGCCATGCCCACCCCGGCCACCCCTCCAGCTTCTCGTATGCTGTCTGCTATGTCCCTCCATTCCACACCCTCCTGCACCTCCAGGCAGGCTGGAAAACGTGCTTGTTACAAACGGGGAGCTGGGACATAAAACAATGAAGCAACACTACTTGTATTGAAAACCACAGCATTGTTCTCACGTAAGACTTTGTGCAAAGCCTAAGAGAATGTGTCCCCGCTGCCTTGTGAAGACAGATACATTTTATCCTGATTGCAGTACTCTCCCTTGTTTGGAAATCTGGGAAAATTGCAAAAACCCAAGAGAACTTTGTGCCAACTAGTGTGCTTAGAATCTCAAAGAAGACAGCTGGTACCACATCATCTCTGATAAGGTCATGCCATCTATAGGGGAATCAGCTGGGCAGGGGAAGCTGCTTTAGAAATCCCAAGATCAATGTGGTAAGGTGGCAAGAGCATTGCCCTGGGGTTTAGGAGACCTCATTCTCACTGCCATCAACTTGCTATGTGATGTTAGATCACTTTGTCCGGCTTTGGATCTGTTTCCTTGCTTGTAAACTGATTGAGTGCAGGAAGAGGAAAGCACCTTTCATTCGGGGGTGTTTGGAAATGCATGGGGTGTTTTGGATGGTCACAACAACGAGGAGATGCTACCAGCACCAAGGAGCGAGCTCAGGGTTGCTAACAGCCCTGCGGTGAATGGCCAGTCCCATCCACTGTGCCGACAAACCCCCTCCCCCACTGCGTAACATGGGGTGTTCGCTGGGTGCTTTCCACTCCGAACTCAGTTCTGTAAGCTACTCATGTCTCATAAACATCCCACCCTCGTTTCTGTCCCAGGAAGCCATGATGGTTTCCCCTTTCCCCCTTCTGAGCCTCTGTTTTAGTCTTGAGTCTAGACACACAGCTCAGAACTTAATTGGGATAGTGGTTGCAGGAGCCACTTGTAAACCACAAAGCAGAATACATATGTGGGTTTTCGTTGCTACTCTGTGAGTAAACAATCCTTCCCCAGCAACACTATAAACTCTTGGAGGGCCCAGACCCTTCCCTGTGCTTTGTCTCCCTCCCGGGATGCCTAGCCCTAAGCTGGGCACACTGCAGCCAGTCAGGAAAGAATGATCTGTAGGGATTGTGGCGGGGGTGGGGGAGAACCTTGGTATTGGCCTCATTGAACCAGCTTCTCTGATTCCAGATTCCACATTCTTTCCCCTTTCCCCTGTCACCTGCCTCTCTTGTTGACCGAGGAATTCAGCAAGTGTTTTCTGAATGCCAGATGGTTCCTGGGGCAGCCAGGCTGTCTACTGGCCCTTTTCAGTGGGAGGGACTCCCCAATCCCCGTCACTGGACAATTTTTACTCTGGCTCATCCTGTTCCCTGTCAACCCCGAAGCTGTCTCCCATCATAGCAGGAAATGCGCCAGGCCTGGCCTGGCCCTTGTGGGGAAGGGATGTTGTGGCAGCACATTAGGCCCTAACCAGAGACTGTTGCCCTCAGAGGAAAAGGCCAAAAAGAAACCTGAAGCTTCACGGTAGGTGCTTCAAGGGACCCTTCAGAGGATGACCTCACTTTTACCTTCTCTAGATGATGCTGGATGGAGAGACGAGTGAACATTGTTATCAACAGGCCCCATGGGTTGCGCACCAGACTGGAACTAAGCACTGACTAGGTTCTTTTCTAGGTTTCATTGGGAGAAACTCAAATTAGACAACAGGAAGAACTTCCTAGGAGCAAGGGTTGTCGGCCGCAGGAAGAGAAGCCAAGGCAGGCAGGATCATCGATCTCCAGTAATACATTCATTTGCATGTCTATTGCACACCCCTATTTGCCAGGTATCCCACTAGGACTGGAGGATACAGAGAGGTCTAAGATTAAGTCCTCACCTTGAACTCATAGTCGTATGGGTCATTACATACTAATCGTTATAATTTAGTTAGATGAGTATAATATTAATAAGATCTATTAAGCACTATGTTTGTTTTACATTTAGTAACTCGTATAATTATTGCTACAACTAGTGTGGGGTAAGTACTGTTATTATCCCTATTTTACAGAAGGGAAAATGGAGGCTTAATGTCAAGTGGCATGACCAGAGTCATGCAGCTAATTAGCCTTGTGCTGGTGTAATAATGAAGGTGGGTACAGCACTAGATACATAGCAGGAGCTCAACCATCATCGCTGAGGGAGCGTGTACAGAATATTGTAGGTACCCAGAGGACACCACACCAGCTCTGCCTCCAGGGGCTGGGCAGGGTCTCGTGGAGGAGGTGACCTTGGGGCGTCATGCCTGGGGACAGGGGCTTATCTCCTACTCACTCTAACTGCCCTTTTCCTGGCTGCAGAGATGGGCAATCTTAGCTCCAGGTGGAGACAGTGTCGAAGGGGTCCTGTTTCCCAGGCTTCTTCTCCAGCCAGGTGGGAACAGTCCTCCCAGGCCAGTCCCAGCAGAGCCTAAGGGCTTTGCCTTTCTCTATTTCTTCTCCCAAAGAAAAAATGCAAACAGAACAAGTTCACCAGCGCCCTTGGGTATCAGCCAGATTGCCAGGGGGTAGGGTCCCCTATTGCCCCACCCCCCGCTCCAGTTTCGGGTCTTGCTGCTGTCTGTCCCCCTTAGTTCCCCAGCATCTTCCCTCTTATCAAACCCTGTTCCTCGTCTCCATGGTGACACTACTGCCTCACACAGCTTCCTTGGGTGGTCTGGTTGCCTCACAGGGTAAAACTCTGAGAACATTTTCCTAATGTGCAGCCAGAAACTTCCACTTCCTGTGCCCAGGGCTGCCCCTCTCTTCACTCGCCCCCCTCCCCTTCCTCCCCTCCTGCCAGCCTCGCCCCACTGACCCTCTCCCGCCGCCCCACCCTTCCATGGTTGTGTCCAGCTAGAACGTATAGCCCCTCTGAGTCCTGCAAGAAAACTTCAGAATGGGGTTGTAACCCATCCCCTCGATCCCCCCACAGTTTGATTGAGAGAAGCAATTTGCAGGGCTCAGTGCAACATGAAAATGTGGTGCCTCCTGTTCAGAATTTGTTAAGGATTTCAAACCGACAACAGCAGAGATGGAACGAAGCCGGGCCCTTCTGAGTGTGTGTGTGCGCGTGTGTGTATAACTACACCAGTCGGCTCTCATGCCCAGGAAGTTGGTCAGGCGACCTGTAGTGCATGTGAATACGCATACGTGCGCATGTGTGTATTCACAGTGGCCACAGAGCAATCGTAGCGGAGCGTTTCAGTTCAGGCATCGTGTGCCTAATTCAGCCACAAGTTGGACCCCCAGACAGCGTCACTGAGGGAACTGTGCCCCTTTCTGGCGCCAGTAGATAGGCCGGAGAGGAGCCCTGAAGCCAAGAGAAGGAACCTGGCTCGCCAGAGGTCACACAGCCAAAAAAGGTTTCCAGCCCCAGGAGTGAGACTTGGGTGAGGTGAGGGTGAGGCTGTTTGTTTCTCCCAAAGAATTTCTATCTTTTAACATGTGATGCTCTGAGAATGTTTATGACTTTTAACAGTGCGCTAGTCCAATGTGCACATTCTAGATATGCACTTGTCCTCACACATGGCACATGCGTGCCCAGCACCCTACAAGACAGGCATATCCAAGAGCTTGTATTCCCCAATACAGGCCTCCCCCACCTTGTAGATACTGACAAGTTCATACAGCCAAGCAGATGCAACCACCAGCAAACGCCAGCATCCTCCCCTGCCCCGCAGGATTGGATGCCCTCTTCTTTGTCCTGGGTCCAAGCATGGCCTGAATCCTGAATGTGCTCGCTGGCTTGCACAAGGACAACTGACCTCGCGCCCCGCCCCCCCAAGGGAAGTACTGTCTCAGAACCACCACTTCCCAGGATGATCCCTGTGTTTGGAGTGCCTGCATGCGGCTTCCCTCCCAGAGACTGCCCAGGTGCACCCCGCCCCCAAGCAGGGCCTGGTGCCTCTTGCCAGGGCCCTCCACTGTTCCCAGGGCCTGTGGCATCAGCTTGGAGGATGTCAGCTCTGAAACCTGCCCTGCACCTCCCTCTCTTGGCTCTACGCATTCCTCTTCCTCTCCCTTTTCTGGGCATGAGCCCTATCCCTCGCCTTTTTTGAGAGGGCCAGGTCTGAACGGGGCTCCCCACCCCCAGCATTGGAAATCCACCCTCCGGAGCCCCTCCTTACCGAGCCCTGCAGCTGGGCTGTGTGTTGTCTTGGGCAGGATGTGGGGGCGGGCTGGGGGGTCCAGGCCCCCTCCTCCCCAGGGGAGAACAATGAGGCCGCTAGTCAGGGTGGGGGGGCGGAGGGAGTGGGGTGGGGGCATGGAGCCACATCAGAGCCTCTGAGGTGCGGCCCCTGGAGGGACAGCTGAGTGATGAGGTCTGAGTCACATGCCCCGTGTGCTCCTTGAACTCCCGCTGCCGTTCCTGTGGAGACACGTCCAGAAATGCACAGGGTAAATATTTAGAGGTAATCGTTTTTGGGGCACCTTGTGCCTCCCTGCCTGGCTGAGAATGAGCCAGGCCCAGAACTCAAAGGGGAGGAGTCCAGTCAGACGCAGGTTCTCTGGGTCTTGACATTCCTTCCCCTGCCACAGTTCTGTGCACCCCTGCGTCTTCACCTCTCCACCGGAAGCCCAGGCTAGTGGGGCCTAGATACATCCCGAGAACCAAACTCTGACATGAAATCCATCAGCGAACTCTCTTGGTTCTGCTCCTTAAACCATGGCCATCAGCACACCAGCTGCCCCCCCATCCCTGCTTCTGCCTAGCCCTCTTCTGGATGGGACAGGCCCAGGGATGACCCTCCTGTCCCCACATGGAGCAGAGAGGGAGCTGTGGACAAGAAGCATCCCTGAGTTCAGCAGGCCAGTTCCTTGGCTCTTCTCTGAACGGAATGTCTTCCTTCTTTAGAGGACATGGCGTCCAGAGTCTAAGCTTTATCAAAGATAAAACATTTGAGACTAAACAGTCTTTTTATAGATTGGAACTGGGCTCCCAAGCACACATTTCCCCATCATCTCTAGCCTGCCTTTCTGAGCGTCCACATAAAGCACACTCATTTCTTGGGGGAAAAGGGAGACACTCAGGTTTGACAGCAAAAGTGCATTCCTAAGGAAGGGAGAAAGCTGCAGGCAGGCCTGGGGGTGGTGCCCAGCCATCTGGTGGTCTAGTTTGGACCCACCTCTAGACCCTTAAGGGAGGGTGCTGGCAGAGGCAGGAAGCAGCTGTTAAGAGTTTGAAATAGGATGGAACCCAAATGCGTGAGACGCACACACATGAAATCTTGAGACGCCATTGCTCACCCAGACACAAGCGGAGAAGGAAATGCTAGCACAGTACAGGACCAAGCAATGAAAGCCCCAACTCCTGCCCACTGAGCTCCCGGGCCTGTTGGGCTAGGACACTTGCCCACAGGTCACCGAGGGGCAGGTGGCAGGAAGAAAGCAAATACCGTGTATACTATTTGTTAGGCAGTCTGTAAGCATTGGCTCGTTTATAAAGCCCTTAGGAGTTTGGTGTTTTTCATCCCATTTTTATGGATGAGGATACTGACGGTCATCAGAGCCCAAGGTCTGATAAGTGAGTAGAAGACAGAGTTGACCTCAGGACCTTTTGACTCCAAAGCCCAATGTTTTTTTCCTCTTTGTTTTCTTGAATGTGAAATGGAGAGGACAAAGGAATCTACCTTGGGGGTGTTGTGAGAATTACATGGAATTATTTGGTTAAAGATTAGCCAGTGACTGACAGAGTAGGCCTTGTAAGTGTCGGCTGTTAATATTGTGGTTCTTTTGTGTTGAGGTATCTTTAGAGGACAGTGACCCTGAAACCACCCACTGGGTCTATCACGGGATATGGGAAAGTTGGAATGATCCAAAGTAGGAGTCCTTGGAGGAATCAGGATGTGCATCGAGAAGCTAGGCATCTTTGGGGACATGTTGGAGGTCCTCTGGTAGCAGGAGTGTACGGGAGGAAAACCAACAGGAAAGCGACTGGCAGAGAACACAGAGGGCAGTGAAATTCCGCTGGTTCTGGGATTGAATAATAGGGTGATTCCACGTGGCCATTGCAGGGATGGGCGCACCAGTGCACGGATATGCACGAACTGGCTCCACAGAGCATAATGGCAGCGATCTCTAGGCTTCAGATTCCTCTTTGGTAAAAAGAATGCATGAGGTATCACTTGTATTAAGTGACCCCTCCCCTCATGCTCTGAAACTCTGCGGATGATTCTCTAGCTTCTCCCATTATAGGGAAGTCAGCTTCCTTCATAGTCCCAACCACAGTCATTCTTGGGGGAGTCTGGCTGAGGGAGGAGAAAGGCAGAGGGCAAAGTTGGAAACCATGGAGGGAATGCACACATATGGCCCTGGAAGGCCTGACTCCCAGCCCAGTGCTCACTCTTAGAGACTGCCCCTGCTCCTGCCAGGCTGGCTTTGGAATTCGACGGCACGGCGTGTATGTGTGTTGGGTGTGCTGCGGGAACGGCTGGCGCTCTCTGTGGGTGTCTGGACCTGGACAGCACGGATTGGGACTAATGGGCGGCTCACAGCTCCCTTCCCATTTTCTCTCCATGCAGAGACCTGAGCATGAACAACCTCACGGAGCTGCAGCCTGGCCTCTTCCACCACCTGCGCTTCCTGGAGGAGCTGTGAGTAGATGCTTCATGGGATTCAGGGGCAAAGCTGCGGGACCACTGATCGCTGTAGGAGCTAGGGCTCCCCCAAGAGGAGGGCTGGAACTCAAAGGGAAGGGAGTGGGAAGCTGTTCTTGCTAGTAAGGTATTCAGCTGACACCTGGGCTGAATCCCAGGTGCTGTGTGGGACCACGTGGTATAGGACTCTGAAATCTGGCTCTTGGCCCTCCCTGAGGCCAGCTCTTACCTGCAGCTTCCCCTCTGTCAATGGTGGCTTCTCTTCATGGGGGTCATCTTTGACCTGCTCCCATCCCTGCGTCCAGCTACTAGCCACCCCCCTGTCCCGGTGGTTCTTTCTCTGCAGTTTCTCTTACCTTCACGCCTTGCTCTCTATTTCCACCGCACCAGCCTCCTCTCAAATACACTCTGCCATCGTCGGGGGGCATCTCCCCAGCTCAAGAACCTTCTCTGGGTCCCCAGTGCCCCAAAGATCCACTTCTTCTTCTGCTTCTGCTGCTTCTTCTTTTTTTTTTTTTTTAATATTTTATTTATTTATTTGACAGAGGGAGACAGAGTGAGAGAGGCAACACAAGCAGGGGGAGTGGGGGATGGAGAAGCTGGCGCTGGGCAGGGAGCCCAGTGTGGGGGCTTGATCCCAGGCCCCGGGGACCATGACCTGAGCCAAAGGCAGATGCTTAGCAACTGAGCCACCCCAGGTGCCACCCCCCCCCCCCCCAAAGATTCACTCCTAAGGCCTCTCCCAGCCTGGCCTAAACCTACCTGGTCAGGTTTGCCCCATTGAGGCCAGTCATGTTCACTATCCTGGTTTCCCCTTCCGCATTTGAGCTGGAGACTTCCCCTCCAACCAGTGCCCATCATCTCAAGCACAAACCATTCCTCTATCACTGGCAAATACATAGGCCCGCTACTACCTCCACAAGTCTTCCCTGGTTAATGCCTTCCCATAATGGCCATTGCTTTCCCTCTGCAGTCCTTGGGGCTGGCCTCAGACTCCACGGGTGCTCATGAATCAATGATCTCTTCGGTTAGGGTGCCTGGCCTGTCTGCTTGCGGAAGCCAGGTCACTCTGCTCCCAATCCTTGCATTTGTCCCAGCCCTGTTTCTGTCCTCCAACCCTTGTCCCCAGCCTGCTTTTTCTTGGTTTTGCACCACTATTGATACTCAGGGTTCTACTAAGCTTTGCTTAAACTGCACAAGGCATGGGCGCCTGGCCCTGAGAACATTCACAATTCCACCCCACCCCTGGCCCTGCTGCTGCCCTAACTGATCCCCCATCTCCACCCTATACAGTGCACCCCCAAGATGTGGTCAGCCTGCCCCTGCTGGAGTTAGGATTTGGTCAACCCCCAGGTCAACCCCAGGGCCATGGCTGGGTTTTCTAGACCCCATACTTACTGAGCTCCCCCTCTGTGTGAAAGACAAGCTCAAGGTGCTCTGGGGGGAAAACAAGATAGAAATTCAGGGAGCTTCTAGGTGAGGCATTAGAGCTGTGTCCCAGCAGGTGAGCAGGGGAATCTGTGTTAGGAAGTGGTCAGGGTGCAGGGGTGGGGAAGCTCTAGCCTGTGGATGGGGAATCCTTCCTGGAGGAGGAGTGTTAAGCCAGTGCTCAGAGGAAGTGACAGAATTGGAAGCAGCAAGGGGCCCTCTGAGGTGAAGGTGCCACAGCGTGGGTGCGAGTAGAAGCAGGCGGGAACGCTGAGACGCTGGAGCACATGACACCCACGGCACAGTCTGAGAACGCAAGGCTCACCTTCCATCTTCTGTCCCTGAGAAGGGGCCGGGCCCCTTTTAAAGGTTCCATCTAAAGGATCTTTCCATGGCGCATGGAAAGATTCTTATTAAAGGTAGATTTATTTATTTATTTATTTATTTAAAATTTTATTTATTTATTTGTCAGAGAGAGAGAGAGGGAGAGTGAGCGAGCACAGGCAGAGGCAGAGGGAGAAGCAGGCTCCCCGCCAAGCAAGGAGCCCGAGGTGGGACTCGATCCCAGGACGCTGGGATCACGACCCGAGCCGAAGGCAGCCGCTTAACCAACTGAGCCACCCAGGCGTCCCTAAAGATAGATTTTTTTAAAAAAAGATTTTATTTATTTATTTGGCAGGCAGAGATCACAAGTAGGCAGAGAGGCAGGCAGAGAGAGAAAGGAAACAGACTCCCCGCTGAGCAGAGAGCCCAATGCAGGGCTCGATCCCAGGACCCTGGGATCACAACCTGAGCCAAAGGCAGAGGCTTTAATCCTCTGAGCCACCCAGGCACCCCTAAAGATAGATTTTTTAAAACGAAAACAACCTGGGGCGCCTGGGTGGCTCAGGCGTTAAGCGACTGCCTTTGGCTCAGGTCATGATCCCAGAGTCCCGGGCTTGAGCCTGGCATCAGCCTCCCTGCTCAGAGGGAAGCCTGCTTCTCCCTCTACCACTCCCCCTGCTTGTGTTCCCTCTCTCACTGTGTCTCTCTCTGTCAAATAAATAAATAAAATCTTAAAAAGAGAGAGAGAGAGAAAGAAGGAACAACAGCTTCTGAGGTGTGTCAGCCCAGCCTGTACACCCACAGCCTCCCAGTAGGAACCAAAGGACGTCATAATGTGGGGGACTTGGGAGATCCCGAGAGCCTCCTGCATCAGCCACTGTTCGACGCCACTCATTCTGGTTTGGGCGTTAAGGATATTCTGTCACATTTGCTCCCCTTTAGAACTGGCAATCGCCCCATGACAAGCGTGGAGACGCTTCATTAGACCCGGATGTTGAACTAATTCTAAAAGCCCATTTCCTAACCCTCCTGGATTAGCGGGGGTTAGCTGTGTAATTGAGGGCATGGGGAGACATGGTCCCACCCTGTGTGTACCCGGCCTCCCCCCAGTGACAGGATGCAGAGCAGCTCGGCAGTTGAGGGCAGCATGTGAGTCATCCAGGTTAACTGGGGAGAGGACGTGGTGCTGCAGGGCGGACCAGAGCCTAGAAGTGAATCAGGTCTAGCTGACACCACCAAGCTCGGTCATTGCCTGTCTCTGTCTCCTATAGGGGAAGTGACTTGACCTTCTCTCGGAGCCTCCGATTCTTCCTTTGAAATTTGGAGAGAATTCTAGGCACCTGACAGGGTTATTGTACGAGTTAAGTGAAAATGGGCATGAAGCAATGAACACATTGGCGATATCAGTAAATGGTGGTTATCACCCCATCCTCCCTCCCAAATCCCAAGATGCTGATTAATGGGGGGGTCCCCCACTCCTCCCATTTGGGTTCCCTGCTGACATCACTGACACTTTTCCTTGGTTCACAGGCGTCTCTCGGGGAACCATCTCTCACACATCCCGGGACAAGCGTTCTCTGGCCTCTACAGCCTGAAAATCCTGTAAGTATAAGTCTTACCCGTTTTCCCCAGAGGTGCAACCCCGAGAACTGTGGGCAGGTCACGGATTTGTAAGCCAGGTCTTGGTTTGTCACTGGCTTGCTTATTCCCTCATCTTTACTTTTCATTTTAATTGTGATTTGCATTTCTTTGTCTTCACATTTTCTATAACAGACATTCTGACTTGTAAACATTTCATTGCAGCTGATAGTTACGGCAACCCTCCATGGAAGTCAAGTATCTTTTTTTTTTTTTTTCCCATAATGTGAATAATGACCAGAGAGGCAGGTCTTTGCTCTCCCCTCATGAGATCTCTTGGACCAGGAGAGGAGGAATCCAGATTGGATTTCCTTGGCCATTTTTCCTCCTGAGACCCAACCTTAGTCCCTGCACCTACGGCCCTGAGTCCCCATTTCCACGGTAAATATTTCGCTATCCTCTGTTTCCTGGCTTCGTCATCCAGCTTCCTTTATCTTTCCTTTAAAGCAAAAGGAAAGTGAGAATTGGAGAGGACCTTGTGTTAGTGCACAAACTTACCCGCTTGTTATTGAACTGATGGCCCATTTTAGAGAAGGGGAAACTGAGGCACCATCTCCTTCCATCCCCATCCATGGCTCACTTTGTTTCAACCAAGGTGATTGGTCTCCCCCGAGGCTTCCCTAATGTTCTTATGAGGAGTGAGGATAAAAGGCCATAGGGGGAAGTGGATGCATGGGGTCTGAAAGTGGATAGGAGAGGTTCCTGGGGAGGGCACCTCACCACAGAGATGGGCTTGAGAAGAAAATGAGAATTTTGACAGCTGATCCTGGAGCAATAGAATGAGTATTTGGAGCTTCCCTAAACTGGTGAGCCATTCCCCAGCTCTGCTGCTCCCTCAGTCCTCACTTGACCTGCAGATCTTCTTTGTATGGTTGAGCAGGTGGTTTACTGCACAAGAACATCTGGCTGAATGGGTATGGAGAGGCTGAAATCCAGTCCTGTGCCTGGCTTGGGTCTCGTCTCTAGCCACCTAGAAAGGAATATCTTTTTCGAATGTGCTCAGAGATGTTTATGGGCTAGCAATGGCCTTGGCCCCTTGGCCTGTGAGCTTCAGGCTTTTAGGGGGTCAGCAGTCCATGGTCCATGGCTAAGCACTTTCTTCCTTTTCATGTTCCTGGTATTAGAACCCCTCTGGCCCTTCGCCTCTCTCTGGATCTTTTGCCTCCAAGTCTGACTCCCAGGCTGTCCCAGGCTCTTGTTCTTCCCTTCCCTTCTGCAGTGCCTGCAGGTCCTGTGGGTTCTCTCTAGCCTTGGTCTCCCGGTCTCTCTCCTGTCTTCCCCTTCTCTGTCTCCCAGCCCTTGCTTTCCCTCACTTTGCCCCTCTGTGCCCCACCTCTCACTTCTCCTCCTTCCTGGTTCTCCTCTTGGTCTGTCTTGATCCCCATCAACATCGCTGCCCTGGGGTGTGGGGAGGCATCCCGAGCCAGACGCAGAGCATAGGCAGCCTGCTCAGTGGCGTGTCTGTGCCCAGTGGCAGGCTCAGGCCTGCAGCTGGGATTAGAGCGCGGGCTCTGCTTGCTGGGCCTTCAGAAGATGTGAGACTCCTGTCCCGTTCCTAAGACTCTGGCTTAGAGATGAGCCTCCTCTTTCTTCTTTGCCTGCATTAGGCAATAAATCAAAGCCTCCGAGAAACCGCAAGCCTCCCGCCCCCTTTCTGCAAACGGCGCCCTTGGCTCTGGGAGCTGGGCAGCCAGGAGAGGCAGCTGGTTGGAGCCAAGGACAGCTGGACTCCCCACTCTGCCATTGACCCCCACGTTGCCCCATCCTCCAAGACCCCAAAGCCTGGTCCCCCAAAGCCTTCGTGTCATTTCTTTGCCTGCAGAGCTCTCTACTTGAGAGATGAGTTGGGTGGTCTTGGGAGCTTAGGCTCTAACTCAAGTGCTTCAAAGCAGAGGATTCCTCCTGCATCTGGGCAAGAAGGACTTTCAGATGTCTCATGTAGGTTCTCTTGCCGCCTTGTCCTTCCGTGCTCTGTGTTCAGAACTGCAAGAAAAATAAAGGCGCCTGGGTGGCTCGGTTGGTGAAGCATCTGCCTTCAGCTCAGGTTATGATCCCAGGGTCCTGGGATGGAGCCCCAGGTCGGACTCCCTGCTCAGTGGGGAACCTGCCTCTCCCTCTTCCTCTTCCTCTCCCTCCTGCTCCTGCTTTTGCTGTCTCTCTCAAAATGAATAAAATGAGGGGCGCCTGGGTGGCTCAGTGGGTTAAAGCCTCTGCCTTCAGCTCAGGTCATGACCCCAGGGTCCTGGGATCAAACCCCGCATCAGGCTCTCTCCTCAGCGGGAAGCCTGCTTCCTCCTCTCTCTCTCTGCCTGCCTCTCTGCCTACCTGTGATCTCTGTCTGTCAAATAAATAAATAAAACCTTTAAAAAAATGAATAAAATGAAAGAGCCTTGGTGACTTACGAAAACAACAGCAACAACAAAAACAGAGCCATAAAGCCCACTATCAGCATAATAAACCTCTTTTTGTACCAGGATACTGTTCCTTTAGCTACTCCCCTGTCTTCTCAGGGTCTGAGGCTCTTACGTGAATTCCTTTCTCAGAGGCCTGACTGTCCCTATAGGACACTTGCCTCTTTCCTCTCGGAAGCAAAGGACAAAGAAGGGGGGGGGATTCCCTCTCTGATCTTCTAAGTGCCGGTGGCAGACCCCTCCCTCCGTCCTTCCCACCGCAGCCCCACGCCTGCCCCACGCCTGCCCTGGAGGTGTTACTCTTGGATCCTCTCCTTCCTCTGCTGCTTTTCCAAGTCTTGGAGCCCACAGGCTCTGGCCAGGCTCCTGTGGGGAGAGCCAGCCCTGCAGGGGATTTCCAGTCTCAGGCCTTTTCTCCAGACTGTAGGTGGGAATGTCTGTCCTCTAGAGTCGAGAAGTTGAGGTCCTGGGTTCACTGCCCTGTCCCTGCCCATCGCCCCCGTCGGAGCTGTCCGAAGGGAAGCACAGTTCTTGGGGCTGCTGCTGTGTGGGAAAGAGCCTGGCCCTTGGAGGGCGCCTGCCGTGTGTGCCCTGTCAGGGTGAGGGGACGGCAGAGGCTGGAGCTCCTGCATCCTGACCCACAGCCTGAGGGGGAGCTGTCCTGCCCTAAATGGCTCCTGCCTCACACAGAGGAGGAAGAAGGGGCAGACAGAGGGAGAGAGAGAGAGAGAAAGAGAGAGAATGAGGTGGGGGAGCAGGACAGAGAGGGAGGGAAAGAGAGGAGAGGGATAGAGAGAGTGTGTGTGCCCCAGCCACCTCTTCCCTCTCCAGAGCTGCCCCCCTCTCCTCAGCTGCGTGAGGTTTGAGCCTTGGTGGCTTTCCTGCCAAGGCCGCCACCTTACCTATACCAGGCGGGTCTGGCTCATCTGGAAAGACTCCTGAGGGGCCTCAGGAGTTTCTGGTTGTTTCTCCCCAGACCTAGATCTGGGAAATGGGGGTTGACGGGTCAAAGACTTGCTTCCCGTTCATGCCCCCAGGAGGCTGGGCAAGAGATTTTCCCCAGACTACCTATGCCTGGTTTGAGCCCCAAATCTCTGGGAGACCGTGGTTTGGGGTTCCTAGCTCGTGCTGCCTTGGTGAAGCCTGAGTCTCACAAAGGGCAGCCGGCTGCATCGGGAGCTGTGGCTGATCCCATCCGAAGCCCTGCCCTGAGGCCACCAAGGGGTGGGCAGCGTAAGTCCCTCTCCGGCCCCATCCCTGAGGAAATCTCCCTCGGCTGTCCTCTAGTGTTGCCCTCTTCACACTGGACTGAACAGTCTTCGACTGACATGGACTGTGTTTCCTCTCCCCGTGGCAGGACAGCAGCCATGTGTGGCCCAGAGTTGGGCTTCCACTGGTGTTGATGAAGTGACTTGGACTGACCTAGGGAGGAGAGACTTGTGAACTGTTTTAGAGTGGGGCCTTCCCGCCCAGCTCATGGGAGAAGGATGCTAGAAGCTGTAGGAGCCCAGGGAGATCCTCTGAGCTGTTCTTCTCCAGGAGGTGGAGCCTACTGCCCTGGTCCTGTCAAATGACTGGATGTCAGGAAGTGGGTCCCGGGTGCAGCAGATCCCAGAACAAGGAGGACACTCAGACTTCCTCCATTTTCTTTCTTTCTTTCTTTCTTTCTTTCTTTCTTTCTTTCTTTCTTCCTTCCTTCCTTCCTTCCTTCCTTCCTTTCTTTCTTTCTTTTTTAAAAGATTTTATTTATATATTTGACAGACAGAGATCACAAGCAGGCAGAGAGGCAGGCAGAGAGAGGGGGAAGCAGGCTCCCTGCTGAGCAGAGAGCCCGATGCGGGGCTCGATCCCAGGACCCTGAGCTCATGACCTGAGCCGAAGGCAGAGGCTTTAACCACTGAGCCACCCAGGCGCCCCCTTCCTCTGTTTTCTTACCTTTAAAATGGGGACATTGGAATACATTTTCAACATTTTTAACTGCAAAAACTTAAACAGATGAGGGAGGATTTCTCTGGTCACAGTGGATGAGGGGTGGGCAGCCTCCAGGCTCCATCTAACGCACCCACCCCAGTGACCCCCAAGGCCTCTCCACAGAACCAAAGGAAGGACCTTTGTCAGCCACAGGTGGATCGCCTCTCTGGAACCTTCTAGCTATTAGTGCTCATGGTTCCTGCCCCCAAATGCCTCTCCAGAGAGAGACTCCCCAGCAGAGCTTCACGGGTAACCAGGGGAGACGTCCCCTAGCCTAGGGGTTAGGTGGTAAGGCTTCCCCTAGCCTAGGGGCTGCGCATGAGAGTACCTGGGAGTTTGCTTAAAATCCCCTGCCCAGAGATTTGGCCCAGGGGATTAACTGGGCTGCCGTGTGGTCTGCACATTGGGATTTAAAAAAAAATCTTCCCAGGTGGTTCTAACGTGTAGCCGGGGTTGAGACCCAGTGCACTGGACAGACTCTGGCTCACCAGGCAGAACCAGGGCCAGCGAGAGGAGCAGGGAAATGTGGTCACCAAAGCCGTGGCCTGGGAGACAGAATTGGGTCTTAGTCCTGATTCTGCCATTAGTTTGCTTTGTAATTGAGGGCAGGTCACTTCCCCTTCCTGAGCCCCCATCTCCTCATTGGGAAAACAAAGGGACTCTTCCCTTCTAAAGGTACTTCCAGCTTTGATGACCCAATTGTGTTTCAGTAAAGGAGTGATGGTTGGGAAAGGAGGCCCAGAACAGCAAGGGCGGGGGTGGGAAGCGCCAGGCCCAAAGCCAACCGCCCTGCTGTCCTTCAGATTAGTGGGTTTTGATTCCATGAAAGCAAGGCCTTTCTTGACAAACAGATCGGACTGCCTGGCATGGGATGAGTTTTCTGGGGAGGCACTGACTTCCCTGGCACTGGAAGGATGCTTGTGCCCTGCACAGGTGCTACGGCATCTTTGTTGGGAGAGTGGTACAATTCGAAGACCTTAAAGATCTGTCTAGAGCGGGGATTTGACAGAGGAAAGAGTAAGGGGACCTGAGCAGGTGATGGGGTGGAGATGCATTGCGATGCTCAGGGGAGGGGGGCTTCTGCCTGCACAGTCACTGGATGCAGCCTCAGGGGCCCCTGGAGGGGTGGGGGCCTGTGAGGTGACCTGAGCAGCCTGTGGCCCTTCCTGTTTGCCCAACCATCATTTCTCTGTCTCCTTGCTCCAAGCATTGTGAGGTCTCTGGGCAAGAATCAAGGCAGCCCCCTGAGGTCCCCAAGTGAAGTTCCCACTCTTGAGATGCAAGAGGTTGACATGTCTAGAAGGATAGAGGTACTAAGCAGGGCGGGAAGCAGGAAATGTCTTGGGTCCCTGGATGTTGTAACTGAGCAAGGGATTTTGCGTCATCTGGCAGCCTCTTCCTTTGAAAGATGAGAATATTGAGGCCCAGAGAGGGGGAGTAACCTACTCAAGTCGTCCAGCATGCGATAAGATTACATCAGAATACATCAGCTGGCGGGCTGAGTGCCTCCTCCGCCGTTTAATCAGTGCACAAGGTCATTATCATCATCCCCAGTTTACAGATGAGGAAACTGAGGCCCACAGAGTTTAAGTAGGAGCTTGCAGCCCTCACACAGCTGGACAGAGGCAGAGCTCAGGAGCCAAATCCAGGGCTGCCTGACTTCAGAGCCTGCCGAATGACCGCTACACTTTGAGGAAGTCTGGGAGGCTCAGGTTTAAATTCTACCTTTTTTTTTAAAAGTTGATTTTTAATTAATTAATTAATTTTTTAAGTGGGGAGTGGCAGAGGGAGAGAGAGAAGGGGCCCAGTGCAGAGCGCAACTCGGGATTCGCTCTCACAACCCTGAGATCACGACCTGAGCTGAAATCAAGAGTCAGACACCTAACCAGGTGAACCACCCACATGCCCCTAATTTCTACCTTTGCAGCAAAACTGTAGTTGGAAAAGCCCCATCCTGGGCTGTGTGGAGCCTGGCTCGGGGGGGCCCAGGGAGTGTGGTCCCGTAGGAGCACAAAGTATGAGCAGGAGGGGACCCTGGGCACTGCCTCTTCCTGTAGCCTGACCCTTCACTTCATGCTGCGCTCAGTCAGCCTCAGGGACAGGGGCAAGAAGGACCCCAAACCCAAAGCCCCAGTTCTCTGCAGTCCTCAGCGTCTGGCCCTCCTTCCTCCTTCCTCAGTTGGCCGGCATCAGGCGCTCCTCTCAGTCTCCAGGCCCACAGTGAGGCCAGCGTTCTTTTGTTCTTGTGGCGCTGTGGTTTGGTTCCTGTTTGGGATTCTTATGTATCTATAAAGGGGTTTTAGGAGAAGTAACGGGGGTGGCTCTGACCAGGACAGTCACGTAGGAGGTGTGGGTAACTACTCGGTGCATTATCGTCCCGCTCCGCATTTTGGGGCCCTCACTGTCCCCTGCCATGCTGATGGAGGCCAGGTATGTGATGGTTAGGTGTTTGGACTCTGGGACCAAACCCTCTGGGATAAGTTTGAGTTAATATGTGTAAAGCTCTATGACCAGGCATGTCTGCTGCTACTGTTTTCAACTTAAAGATTAGGAAAGGAGCTATTCTTCCCGAAGCACGGCAGCCTTCCCTGCGCGATCCCGAGTGAGATGCCCATCTCACTGAGCTTTCCCCTCTGAAAGATTGACAGGCTGCCTTAAGGAGAGGACGGATGCTGTACCCGGCACACAGTGGGACTCCCTGAGTGCTCCTCTGCTCCTGGTTCCTGAGGCACCTGGCCCGTCCGGATGCACCCCTCTTCTCTGGGGCCGTGTGTGGCCCGGGGGCTGCTGGATGGGGTGCAGTGCGGTGCAGGCAGGCAGGGGGAGCCAGGGGGAGGGCCCACTCGCTCTGTGGGGGGCACTGGGCAGCTTCCTTCCTGACTCTCTAGCTATTCTCTGGACTCCAGAGTGCCCACACCCCATGTGCCCTCCTCCTTTCCATTGCTGGGGCCCAGCTCTCCAGACGTCCAGGTAAAGAACGTTTGGATGGCAGTGCCATGCAGGGGCTTTCCTATCCTTTCTTCTCTTGATCAGGGATCCTTGCTCAGGGCCCTACGTCTTAGAGTCCATGTGCCTTGGAGTACCTTGTTCAAACATGTCTGAGGCCAGCTGTGATGCTTGGGGCCAGCAGAGCCACCCGAGGGACAGCCCAGGCCTCCATGTCTCCCCTCTGTGTGCTCTCTGACCTTCTGCTCTGCACATCAGGTTTCCCAGGTGCCCAGAAGAGCTCCAGGACTCCTATCTGCGGGGTGGTGCTGGGGTCCTGTGGCCGGGCCAGTTCCAGAAGAGCAGCCTACCGAGTGGATTAGGTCCGCTGGTTGGCATGTTTCTTCCACGGGACCATGAGATGCGGCCATCGGAATAGTGCTTGCATGCTGATCTGGGGTGCCTCACATTGTCTCTTTAGACATGGCTTCCACAACAACATATTTGCCTGGGGTCCTGCCACCCAAGGGGGGGGCGGTCTTGCCCTCATCCACATCCTCCCCTTCCCCAAAGACACCTCCAGCCTTTCGGTTGCACAGACGGGGACACAAGCCTGGGGAGAAAAACCTGCATTTCTCCGCGTCCTTCCTGACCAAACTGTGACAGAATTGCAGGTGTTCTGACTTCCAGCTCATCTTGCTTCCCCCTCTGCTTCTCCATGGTCCTCTTCAGCCCTGCCTCATCCCAGAAGCCCTCCTGGGCCCCGCTCTGGCCCCACGCACAGCTCACAATCCCTCGGCAGCCTCTGAACCCCCCTAATAGGGCAGGGCGCTGGACTGGGACTCTGGGGCTCGGAAGCTGGGGCGAGAGGGAGGGGTCTGGTGTGGCTCAGGGGGTCGAGGGAGGACCCCCCAGCTGCACACGCTGTGTGGGTCCTCCAAGCCCTTCCCTCCCCTTACAGGATGCTGCAGAACAACCAGCTGGGAGGAATCCCCGCAGAGGCGCTGTGGGAGCTGCCGAGCCTGCAGTCTCTGTGAGTCACTGGAGGGCTGGGCTGGGGAGCCAGCTTCCTGGGGCCTGACTCACAGCCCTGGGCCCCCTGCCTCGGCTTCCCCTCCTTTCTGCGGGCCCCCCTTTCTCACTCCGTGTTCCAGACAGCATGCCGCTCCAGGCTTTGGTTTTTTCGGGGGTTTTTGTTATCGTCAGTGTGTGTATGTGTACACTTGTGTGTGTATTTGGGAAGGAAGGCCCTAAGCCCCGACCAGAGGACTGTGGGAATGGGACCTCCCTAGGTGGGGCCACCGGGGCAGCGGTCCTGGGGTGTCTGGCATTCTGCCATGGAGCCTGGGGCAGAGGTTGGAGACTGCCACCCCAAAGAAGTGTCACGAAGGAGCTATCTCCCCCACCTAGCCTGCTCTAGCCCCCAGGGCTTGCGGTGGGGGGGCAGGCTCAGACACTCATCTCCTCTGCTTGTGGGTGGGACTGTATTCAGGGACTCACTGGCCACCCAGGACAGAGCCATCTCTTCAAGGAGCCCTGCAGTTCCTTTCTCGCCCAGTAGGGGCATCATGGAGGCAAGACTGAGTCCAAAGGAGGAAGCAGAAACAGGTGCTATCTAGTGATGTAAGCCCGCCAGCTGGGATCCTCTGGGCCAGGAGCTGCGTTTTATTCATTTTATTCACGCAGAGCCCATCTCGGGGCCTGGGTCCTAGCAGGTGCCTAGTACAGGCCCGCTTTTGAATTTCCAAGTACATCTGCATTTGATGGAAGAGTAAACAGATGTTTTGGGAGAAATCAAAGTTGAGAGACAGGCCATAACATTTAACCATGGGGGAAACCGAGGCGCAGGTAACACACACTGTGTTAGGACGAAGGCCTCTGGCATCCTCCGCCTGTGGGTTCTTCCGTGGTCCCTGCCCAGTCAGATGTGTCTGGTTCTAAACTGTCCCGATTCTCCTCAGGCAGAAGGGTGAAGGAGGTGGAAAGGTGGCTTTCCTTCCTGTAACCTGTATTCAGGCCCCACTGCACCATAAATAGAGGGGTCCAGCCGTGGCGGCCCTGGCCAGCTGTCTGTGCCACACCCACCCATGGTCTGGACTTGCGTCTCCTACCTCTGCCCTGGTCATCTCCTACCCTCTTCCTTCTGTGTCAGCACCCCAGCGCCCCCAGCTGTCTGATTGGCCAACCCCTGACTCCAAGCACTCTCTCACCTGCTCACCCTTCATCCCAACAAGTGCTGGGCCTCTGGTCCCGGACACTTTTTCTCCCTCCATCCAGGTCACCACTGAATGGGGCAGGCAACCCAGCATTTCCCTAGAGGCCAACATCAGAAGATCAAAGGCCAGCAAATCCTATGCTTGATCTCCACCCCCGAGCACAGACTAAACATTTGCTTAGGGCACCAGCAAAGCAGGGGCAGCCAAAAATGGAGGGGTGTCTGTGTGCAGAATTTGACATTTCATCCAAAGGATCAAAGAGGTATTCATAAGGGAAAAAAATAGAATTTTGCTGGACTTCACACTTATTTTAAGGTTAAGTTTTGTTTGTTTTAGTTGTGAATCACATCTTTTGCCTGTTTAGGGGTTCCAAAGATCTTGTCTTTCAGACCAAGCATGAGGCTTTGGGGCTCTCAGGCTGTTTCTTCTGTACTTTCTGAGAGATGGGCAGCCCCTGTGGCTGGGGCACCTAGGTAATTGACTTCCCTCTGCAGCCCTATTACTCCCTGTTGTCTGGGTGGGTCAGGGCAGGGCACAGAGGCCAGACCCCACTTCCACAGTCTTAAGGCAGATGAATAGGTTTTGCCTTTTGCAGTCCGGTGAGGAGAGCACTGGCCTGTGAAGCAGAAAACTTGGCTTCAGGTCCTGGCTCTGATCCTGGCTACTGTGTCACTTACCCTCTCTGTGCCTCAGTTTTTCCACCTCCAAGTTGGGGGTAATTATCTTCTCTGCCTATCTCACAGGGTTATCAGGAAGACCCAATATATAGTAAACAGGAGAGGGATTTGTAGAAAGAAGACTCTGCACAGCTGTGATGTGTGGTGACACTATTGTGACATTATTCACTTAACTAGTCATTGATCTATTCGTTTTACACACATCTTTGAGGCTTTGCTGGGGAGACAAAACCTGACTTGCATCTTGAAGGATCAGTAAGTGTCAGCTGGGCGAAGAATCAGGGCAGGACATTCCAGGCAGAGGAAATAGCCCATGCAAAGGCACAAAGATGAGGAACCCAGTAAATTCTGAAGACTTTACAAGGAAGTGAGTTTGGCTGAACTGTGCGTGTGTTGGGGGACTGGTGGGAAGGACAGTGCTGGAGAGCGATCTGGAATTAGCAAGAGGTAATGCCTAATGAGTAGGCATGGACCTTGCTAAGAATTTGAAGACTCATGAGCCACAGGAGAATTTGTAGCAGGACAGCAGTGTGATCGAGTTTGCATCACTGAAAGATTACTTTGGCAGTTAGTTACAGAGGACAGTCTGGAGGCGTGGAGCCAGAAGGGACTAGTGAACCCAGGGAGCCTAATGGCAACCAAAGAAAGGCAGGCATAGAAATATCAAGATGCTGGGACGCCTGGGTGGCTCAGTTGGTTAAGCGGCTGCCTTCGGCTCAGGTCATGATCCCAGCGTCCTGGGATTGAGTCCCGCATCGGGCTCCTTGCTCAGCAGGGAGCCTGCTTCTCCCTCTGCCTCTGCCTGCCACTCTGTCTACCTGTGCTCACTCTCTCTGACAAATAAATAAATAAAATCTTTAAAAAAAAATTAAAAAAAAAAAGAAATATCAAGATGCTGTGTCATCAGGACTCTGGATAGATGTCCTGGGTCGGCTCCTTCACTTACTACCTGTAGGACCTTGAGCAGATTAGTTAACCTCTTGGCTTTCATTTGTTTAGGGGTAAAATGGAGGTGGTGTCTATGTACTTCTATAGGATAAAATGAAATGAGTTAAAATACATGAAAAAACAGTACCTTTTGTTGCTACTACTACAGTTATTACCAGTAGCCGTGGTATGGACTGGAGGTGGGAATTGAAGGGGAGGAGGAGTCAAGTCGATGGGCATGTCTCTGGCTTCCACATCTGGGTGGACGGACAGACAGGCTGGTCACAGAGAGCCTGGCACATGGTGAGAGCACAGTAAGAATGTGAGTAGTGACCCGCAGGGGATGAGCGCTCTGGGAGGGGCACAGGGAGACCTACTGAATGTGAGGTACCTGTGGGTAGGGTGACCAAGCATCGTAGACAAACTGGAAAGGGGGTCGCCCCACCTGCAGGACATCAGTGTGTGTGTGTGTGTGTGTGTGTGTGTGTGTGTGTGTGTGTGTCTGTGCTGGGGAGAAGAGGCGGGGTGCATAACCTAACTCGAATGTTCTGTTTGGCAGGTGTTATATCCTGAGCTTTGGGCAGCTGGGGATCTCTGTATGAGGCTCTGTTCTACTAACTCAGGTTCCTCCATCTCAGATAGAGACAATAAAACCAGCCCAGGTTGCTAGGCTGAAAGGAGAGGGTGGGTGCAGACGACAATTTGGGGATCCCCTCTGTGTGCCAGTGCTACCAGAGATGTTTAATGTGCATGATCTGACTTCATTCTTGCCAAAACTCCTTCATAGTTGCCTCCTCTGTTGGCAGATGAGGAAATAGAGGCTCAGATAAGTTCAGGGACTATTCCAAGGTTAGAGCTTGTGAGTGGGGAAGACAGGGCTGTACTCCAGTGTTGTTGCTGTGCCCTTTCCATCGTGGCTGCAAGGGCAGTCACTTTTGGTGGCCATCACTGGGTGGCCCTCCCTCCTTCCTGTCAAATACCAACTGATAGAAATCTCCTCCTTTCTGTAGAAAGTCCATGGATGAGGGAGGCTGCATATAGGAGACGCATCTCTGCTCATGTCTCTCCTGGGAGTGGTACCACCTCCCCGGACCAAGCCAGACCCACCCAGGGGTTCAGGTCCCTGGGATAGGCCATTCCTTGCCTCCAAAAGGCAGGGTCCCTTCACAAACTCTTGTGGACATTCTTGGAACCTCGGTGAAGGTTCAGACCTGTGGTTCACCTCTACCAGCTAGAACTAGACACTGGGGAGCAGAAAGTGGGTTTGGATTAGTCAGGAGTAGGGTCACATTTAGGGAATCGGGCCCTAAGTGAGCAGTTGGGCATGGTACACAGGCTGTTTGGCTTGGCACCTGGGTGGGTAGCACCCAGCTCCACAGTACCCTCTCCCTGGATACACTTGCTTCTTCCCCAACCGATGTGGGAGGGAGAGGATGGCAATGCCAGATGTGTCACACCAGGCTTGAGCCAAGGCCAAGAGAAACCACGGGAAGCCAGTGGAGCCTGGGGGAAAATAGAAACTGGGTGGGGGTGAGGCAGGGCCAGGGGGAGAGTGCATGGAAAAGCAGAAAAACAGCCCAGAAAGACCTCAGGATGGGGCTGGGGTGGGGCGCGGGAAGTGCAGGCAGGCTGGTCCCTGGAGAAGAATCAGAAAAGCACAGGGGCAGGAATAAAGGGGAGAAAACAGGAAAACAGCCCAATCCTGGACACCCTGCGGGGAGAAATGCATAATTGCAAAGGATAGCCACATGAAACTGGCCAGCATTGTGCCGAGCTGGGGAAATTAATCAACAGTGGTGCCAGACTCCAAACTGAAACCCAAGTTAGAACCACCACAACTCTCTTAGCGCAAGCCAGCCAATCTAAAACACATTGGCTGCCTGCAGCTGAGGGGGAAGAGTTGGAGGAGTCCAGGATGAGGGTGTGTGTGTGGGGGGGGTACCTGTGTGCATGGAAGGCAACTGGGCTCGGGGTGATGTGGAAAGGGAGTAGTGGCTCCCACTTATCATACTTCAAAATGCTAAGCACATTCATATCTCGTTTAATCCTGAAATCCCATTTTGGGATAGAAGACCATTTTATAGAAGGGGCAACTAAAGGCCAGAGAAGTTAAACAACTTGACCAAGATCCCACAGCTAGGATGTAACTGAGCTGGCATTCTATTTTAGCTCTAATTCCAAAGTACTATGTTCTTTCTTTCTTTCTTTCCCTTTTCTTTTTTCTTTTGGAGATAAAGAGAAAGTGTGTGGGCATATGTGTACACACAGGGGGAGAGGGCAAGGGGGAGGGACAGAGACAGTAGGGGAGAGAGAATCTTAAGCAGACTCCATGGTCAGTGTGGAGCCCATTGGGGGCTCGAGCTCATCACCCAGAGATCATGACCTGAGTCAGAGTCAAGAGTCAGATGCTTAACTGACTGAGCCACCCAGGTGCCTCCAAAGTACCATGCCTCTATCTCTTAGCACTTCTTTTAAGACACAATACTTTAGGATCCAGAGACCTGGATTTAAGCCCTGGCTCTGTCACTGACTAGCAGTGAGACCATGGGCAATCTCCCCTTTCTGAGCCCAAGTTTCCCTATCTCTAAAGTGGGAAGGTCAAATGAGATGATTGACAGAAGGTGTCCCAAGAGAAATGATGTCATGCTCCAGATACAAGGAACATCCTAATGGGGTTACTGGCCCTGTTCTCTGTCACTTATGATTGCTGTGTGTTTGCTCTCTCTGGGTCTCAGTTTCTGTCTCTGTGCAGTAGAGAGCACCCTCCTTGAACCGTTTCAGTCTCCTGGGAATCTGGGAGGGGGGATGAGGAGGTAAGACTCAAACTTTTCCAGGAGAAAATGGCAAAACCATTCTGGCCAGTGCCAGAGGCCAGTTCCATGAGGACGAGGATCAGAAAAAGTGAAAGCAAGGGGCTTCTGAGCAAGTCTCCCTCATCCTGTACATCTGACCCCTTCTCCAAGGGACAGTTGTCTCCCTGGATGGATGACCACTGCCAGACCAATAATAACCAGCCCTTAGATGGCCCTTTCCATGTGTGAGGGGTTCGTCCTTCTTACCTCTCTTACTCCTTATAGTTCTCCTCTAGGACACTTACTACTTATAGTCTCATCACCCCATTCTACAGATGAGCACACCACTGAGGCACAGGCAGGATGTGACTTGATGGAAGTTATTACAGGGAGTATATAGCAGGGCCATGGTCCAAAACTCAGGCAGCCTGGCCCAGAGTCCATGCATAAAGCCGTGGTGCTGGGCTGCCTCTTATCGGCATTCTGAGGCTGCTGAGTGAGCCGATGACAAGCCCTGAGGACTGGGTCATCACTGGGGCTCTGGAGACCAAGGCGTTTCCAGAGCACCTGCTCCCAGGGCTGGCTTTGGGGGGTGCACTCTGCTGGGGATGCTGGAGGAGCCCGGATTGGGCTGTCTCTGTCCTTACTCCGGCTGTCCCAGGCTTGAATGGAGCCAGTCTGGGCTGCTCTCACCAAGCACCATAGACTGTGTGGCGCGTAACCAGCAGAAATTTCTCTCTAACAGTTTTGGAGGCTGGAAGTCTGAGATCAGCTGGCCAACTTGGTTGAGTAGAAGGACGAGGGTCCTTTCCTGAGTGGCAGACTGCTGGCTTCTGGTTGCACCTTCTTGTCTGGAAGAACAGAGATAGGAAGCAGGCTCTGTCCTGACTCTTACAAGGGCACTAATCCCATTCACTTGGGCTCCATACTTGTGACCTCACCTAATCCTAATCACCTCCCAAGCCCTCACCTCCTAAACCCATCACACTTCAGTCCATAACAAGGAGAGAGTGTTGGTTGCCTGGAGAGCTAGGGCTGCTGACACTGTGGCATGAGCATTGATCCCTAAAGACTACTGGCTTTGATCATAACCCCCAAAGAGAGAGGGCCTTAGGTTGGTCGTCCCTAATAACCATCTACTTGTGAAGAACATTAAGATCTCTCTAGAAACTTTTCATGAGAAACAGCTTTTTTTTTTTTAAGATTTATTTATTGTAGAGAGAGAAAGAGCAAAAGCAATGGGGAGGGACAGAGGCAGAAGAAGAGAGAGAGAATCTCAAGCAGATTCCCTGCTAACCATGGAGCCCAATGAGGGGCTTGATCCCATGACCATGAGATCACGACCTGAGCCGAAATCAAGAGTTGGATGCCTAACCGACTGAGCCACCTAAGCGCCCTTGGAACAGTTTTTCTATTTTACCCTTTCAAGGAATTGCACCAACATTCATAGCCCATTTTATAGACCCACCTGAGAGGGAAGGTACAGAGGGGAGGTCCTCTGCTCAAGATTCCCCAGTGAGTTAGAGGTGGAGCCAGGAGGGGAAGTAAGTAGGATCTTCTTGTGGTGAGGGCAGAAGAGCCCAACCGCGACTTACCTCACCACCTGCAGCCTCCCTGAAGCAAATCTTTGAGAAACCCCAGTGGGAGGCCTGGGTGATTTCAAGAGAAAGAGCCGATGATGCATGAAATTGGGGAAGTCCCTCAAGGAAGGAATCCTCAGCTCTCCTGAGCACTGTGGCCAGGAGGAGAACATTACTGGGTGGGGGACAAGGAAGGTTCCTTTGGGGGAGAGAATGGGTCAAGACAGTCATGAATAGGACTTACAGAATAGTGGTTCTCAAAGCATGGTCCCTGGGCCAGCAGCATCGGCATTACCTGGAAATCTGTCAGAAATGCAAGTTCTCAGGCCCCACCTCGGACCTACTGAATCAGAAGCTGTGGACCAAAGAGACCAGCAGTCTGTGCTTTAAGAAGCCCTCCAGGGGATTCCATGCACGCTGAAGATGAAGAATCAGGCGGGAGACAAGAGATCTATTTGTTTCCTGGGGCTGCCACAGCACATTGGGCAGCTTAAAACAACAGCGATTCATTCTGTCATAATTCTGGAGCCCAGAAGTTGGAAATCAAGGTGTCGACAGGGCCTCCTACAGCTTCCCTTGGTGGCCGGCGTTCCCTGTGGCTGCATCATCCAAACTTCGCCTTCCATCGCACGTGGCCTTGTCTCTGCGTCTCTCTGTGGCCTCCGGTCAGGACCCTTGTTGGATTCAGGGCCCGCCCAGATAATCCAGATGATCTCACCTCGAGAACCTTGACTTTATGCCAGCCACAAAGACCTTTGTGCCAAATAAGGTCTCCTTCACGGGTTCTGGGAAGTGGGCCATGGTCTTATCTATAGGGGGGCCCTCTCCAACAGGCCCCAAGGAGTAAGGTGGATAGCGGAGAAGGGCGAGTGAGCCTGCAGCCCCCGGGAGAGCGCATGGGGTGGAGAGCTGAGAGTCGGGCGTGTCAGAATGAGAACAGGAGGCTTACAGAGAGCCGTAGCCTGGGAGCCAGCTGTGCGGGCACCTGGCAAAGTAGGGCCCAAGGCAGGCAGGCCAGAGGGGAAGAAGGCCCTGAGGGCCGTGCAGTTCTGATCCACGTCCCATCCTGAAGATGCCCACTCTGCCATGGAGGAGCCCCCAGGGTGCCCCTGAGCCCTTCAGGTGACCCAGGGAATCTTGTCATTCCCAGCCGTCCATGTCCATTCACCCCTGCCCTCCTCTCCTAAGCTCTTGTCAGTGCCACCCAAACTTGCCTGCCTGCCAGAAAGGGCCCTGAGGTCCAGCCATGCTGTGGGGCCCAGCTGAGGGGTCCCCAGGGACGCCCGAGGTGGCAGATGGCCTCCCTGTCACGGCTATTTTGGGCTCCGTGATTATATGCTACCATATTTGGATCTCCCCAAGGTTCCGGGAGTTGATTACTACATTTGTCTGGGGCAGAGGCTGCTCTGAGGTGGGAGGGTGGGTGGGCGGGCACGCGGGCAGCCCCCTGCATAAGATGAAGCTCTGGACGTGGGTAATTTGGCTCCTGGAGATTCTAGGAGAGTGTCCGTGGTGGGCTGGGCCCTGGGATCCTGTGGGGGTTTTTTCAGCTGTAAACGCTGGTCTGAGATAGAGTCAGCCCAAGCAGGGCCACCCAGGAGCAGCGTGGTGTCTCAGCCCCATGAGGAACACCTCAGTCCAGATTTGTGGGTCTCTCCACCCTCCTGCCCCCTGAGTCCCCTGGAGCTCTTCCAGGCTTAGGCCTGAGAGATCTGAGAGAGGCAGGAGCGCCCCAGATTGGGATGTGGGAGCTGATGACTCAGATGTAGTGTAGGTGCACGTGGGCCCCAGGTAGAACCAAGAACTGGGTGACCCCCTCCCCTCCCCGACAGAGACAAGTTTCCTTCCCCCTGTATCAATGCCCTCTCTGAGCAGCTGACATCAGGGCAGAGCCCTGGTCTGGGTTCTGGGTGTGTCCGGAGGAAAGAGGAGATCCAGCCAGTGGTGTCTGTCCATCCATCCATCCTTCCATCCTTCCTTCAATCCATGGCCCTGTTTGTTCACGCTTTGCTCAGTGCCTGGAATGCTCGGCAGAAAAGTTACCGAGATGAGTCATAATACAAGGGCCTGTCTTTCAGCAGCTTATGGTTGGTGTGGGGGTATCCCACACACCCAGACACCCATCTTCACTCCGCCCCTCCCATACATTATGGGAGGAAAGTCAGTGCAGGTGAACATGATATAAAATTAGTGTACAAGAGCAAAATGGGAGTTGACCAAAATGTTGAAAACCAGGCGAAGCCCAGTAGGGGTGTGCTAAGAATCCCGGTGGTTAACGTTTGCTGAATGCTCACTATGGCACCGACCCTAGGCTGATGCTTCGCAAATAGCACCTTAGTTCCTTGTGACAAAAATCTCTGTAGGAGGTACTATGATTTCCATTTCATAGAAGAGAAAATTAAGGTTTGGGGAGTTGATCGCAGAATTGATAAAAATGATTCATCTGAATTCCAAGCCCCTGCGTGCCCTTAACCACCATGTAGACTATGCAGATGAGGTCCAGAGCTGGGAGGGACCCCCTAGGTCTGGTCCCCATGGTCGTCTGCCTCACGGCACTTAGGGAAGTTTACAAAGTGCAGATGCCCAGGCCATTTCTCAGACCACCTGACTAGGAATCTTGAAGGCTGAGGCTCAGGACCCCAGATGTGAGGAAGAGCCCTGCCAGGTGGTCTCTGAGGAAGAACCAGATTGGGGAGCCAGCGTTCTGACCCTTGGTCCTCCAAGCGTGGCTTGCAGGCCAGCAGTCCTTGTGTTGCAGGGCAGTGGGAGCGGGTCAGCATTGCCCTCTCTCAAGCTCCGGGGATTCCGAATCTGCATTTTAACAAGACCCACCCTTTTCCCTTCCAGGCTGTTGGTGCGCAGTTACAATTTGAGAATCACTGTTCTTTTGTCTGGGAGCTTCTGGGGGCACCCTGCCCCTCTCCCAACCTCAGTGAAAATGGGCCTCAATCATTCCCACCCATCCACGTCTGTTCACCCCTGCCCTCATCTCCTAGGTGCTAAGGACTTGCTATGCAAAGTCCTCAAGCCTTAAAACCCTTTTTTTGCATCATCAGTTCCACCAGTAGGGTAGAAATTCGAGGTTTGGATTGGTTTGGTTGTGGACCCACCTAGAGGCAATGAGCTGTATCAGATGATCTCTTGGAGGATGGAGGTGGAGACATGATGGCTAGACTCTGGGAAGAACTTCCCAGCAGCCTAAAACCATAGGGAAGGGGAAAACCTAGAGCACTTCTTCTGAAAGTCCTCTGGAATCACACTCCCCACATCTGGCCGGGGAACAGGAAGTGACCCCATCTCACTCCGATCCACTCTTGACATTTTCTGGGAGCTCACAACATCTTGTCAGTTCTGTGCCTCAGAAGCCTTAGAGTAGTCCAGAGAGGAGGTAGGAGAAGGCTCAGATCCCAGCCAGGAAGAGGTGGAGAGAGCGCCTGTGTGCCTGCAGCCAGCCTTCCCTGGCTGCACCCCTGCCATCCGGCCACCCGCTCCGTGCACCCCCCTCCCCGCTCCCGAGCCTGCCGCCACCCACCATCCCTGTGAGAGGAGACTGTCAGGGGCTGGGAAAGTGTGGTCTTTTCCGAGAGTCTATGAGTAATTTTCCACCCGTTTATGAGCCTGTGGAGCCAAAGTGGCTGCCAGCCGCTTGCTGGAGTGTGGAAATCCACACACCAACCGGAAAAGGCTGTGAACGCGCCGGGCTCCTGCTCTGGCCACCGGCAGAGGCTGCGTGGGTGGAGGCTGCCCACCCCAGACCACAGGACCTTAGAATACCCAGCTGGAAGGCACTGCGGGGGTCACTCAGTCCAAATGCCTCTTCCACAGGTGAGGAGACCAGGCAGCGAGAGAGGGGAAGTGCCTCTCCCCGTGTCACCCAGCAAGTTAGTGGCGGGGGCTTCAGCTCGCTGGAGCCCAGGTCAGGCCAGCAGATGCTTTTTGGTTCTGAAAGGAGATGATCTATTTATGAGCCTCTGTGACCTCTCCCACCAGATGGCTCTAAGAGCAGTTGATCTGGAATACGCCCCCCTGGGGGACTCTGTCACCAAGGTGGCTTCTCTTCCCTTGCTATCCCTAACACCTGTTTTTGGATTGGCAGCCAGTTCCTTCCCCTGTCACCCTTAAATAAAACAACTCCAACAATGAGCTGGTCAGGAGGACCTTGGGAGTCTTGGAAGGGCCTGGGTGTCAGGGAGGGAGCAGAGAAGGCCCACAGGGCTTGGTGGGGGTGAGCTGCTCTGGGGTGGTGGCCCTTGAAAGGATGCTGAGCTTCCAGGGGTTCTGGCAGGCCCTGGAGAGGAGGTCACTTCTGTCCCCTGCAAAGCAATCTCTTCCCTGAGGAAAAAGGGCAAGCCTGGCCATCCCCGCTCTTTCCCCTCTCCCCATGTCTCCTGGAAGAAATGGCCTCTTTCTCTGGGGGGCTTTTTCAGGGTGCCCTGCCATGATCACCTTGGAAGTGCGGAATATAGCCAGTCTGTGGGGTTGGGGGCCACAGAGGACCATCCAGCAGAGGTGACCTTGGCCCCATGCCTCTCCTCAGTGCGAAGGCAACAGTATGGGACAAGACTCAGGGAACAGTAGGAGAAAAGGCAGGAGATGGGAGGGAGGGAAAGAAGGAATCTTTCCTAGAGCATCTCCCATGTGCCAGCCGTCACACCAGGTGCCGTCCACAGCTGGCCTGCTGGTACCCCAGGACTCTGCCCTCGGCCACTTCCAGTTGCCACTCTCTCCTCTCCCCTCCTTCCGGTCCCGCCAGTTGCCTCCATTTTGTCACCTTCAGTCCAGCTTCTCTGGGCCTCTCAGACCATCAAATGGTTCTTGCCAAGGTCACTGGACCTTCGCTCAGCCCAACAGGCTCTTTCTAAGCCTTATCTTTTAGCAGTATGTGCCTGTAGTGTGGGCCACTCTCTTCCAAGTCCTCTCCTCCCACGGCTCGTGTGCACAGAGCTCGGTCTCTTGCTTCTCCCCTACCCTTCTGGCCACTCCTCAGTTTCTTCACAGGTGCCTCTCCCCCTGCCCACCCTATAAATGGTAGAATTTTGTGGGGGGGGGGCTCTTTCCTTGTCACTCTGTTCTGTGTGCTCCTCAATTTGTCCCTAGGCAATTTCTTACCTGCCTGTGGGCTCCCTTACCCTCCACACTGATGGCCCTGGGAACCCTTGCCAGCCCAGACTGGCACATGAGTTACCCGTTGGACTCTCCACGTGGATGAGCCAACAGTACCTCAAACAGAACAGTTCAATGTGCATCATCTTCCCTCCTGTGGACAGTCCTTCTCCCATCACTGTCCCAAGAAGAAATGGCACCACCGTGCATTTCAGTCCCTCATCCAGGGACTTGGCAGTCTCCCTTGACTCTGTCACCACTCCCACATCTCATCGGTCAAGTCCCAGTGACTGCACGTCCAGATTGCTTGGGAATAAACCCTCCTGCCTTTCCTCCCCTGCACACTTTCACCTGCCGGCCACCAGCCCTTGCCTGGCTTGCTGCAGCAGCCTCCGAACGGTCCCCTGCTTCCGTTCCAAAGTCACCTTAATCTATCCCCCACGTTGCAGTTACATGGGTCTTAAAACACAAATCTGATTATGTCACTCCCTGACTTAAAATTCTTCAGGGGCTCCCCATTGCCTCCAAGACAAAGCCCAAACCCCTTGGCTCAGCTACAAAGTGCCACCTGGCTTCTGACTTCCTCCCCCTAGTTCACCCTCCTGTCGTCGGAGGGTGTGGCTCGGGCTCTCCTGGACCTGCAGCCTGTGTTCCTGAAACACTCGATCCTACTTCTCCTGCTCGCCCACCCAAGTCCCCCTTACCCACAGGCCTTGGCTTAAATGTCTCCTCCTGGGGGAGGCCTTTTCTGAGCCCCCCATCCATCCAGGTACCCCTGTGATGCTCTCACAGAGCGGCCTGCAATCCTCTTCCCACTCTGTGTCACGTCTCCTTCTATATACTCTGAGTTCTGTGAGGCTGAGACTGCATCCTTTTTTTTGTTATTGTTATTCAGGGTTGCCCGCACCTAGTACAGTGCCTGGCGTGTAGTAGGCACCTAGAGGTCTTTGCTCGTGAGTGCGCGAATGAATGAATGAGGAGACAGGGTCAGAGAGGTGAAGGAATTTGCTCAGTAACACACAGTTTGTGTGACCGAGGGCTGGGATTGAAGCTCGGGGGTGTCTGATTCTGATGCTTCCACTTTCTACCACAGCTCACCGCCTCCCACCTGCCCGTGGGTGCTTCCCAAGAGTATCGAGAATATGGGAGCAGCTCTGAGCAAGGTGGGAAGTCCAGGGGACCAGGGCCCTTCCTGCCCTCCACTGCCACTTTTAGGGGAGGTAGGATAGCAGACAGAGCTAAGAAAGGAGTGAGGGTGTGGAGGTGACCCAAGGGGTTCAAAGTGAGAGGAACGCAGATTGCTGCCTGACACCGACAAGTGCTGTGGCTTGGGCTGTTCTTGGGGGGTCTCCCAGCTGTGTGTTCACAGAGAGAAGCTGTGAGGGGGACCGTAGGCACCCCCACCATCAGGTGGAGCGGTCAGGGGTTGTGCGTTACTGTGCGTATCAACCTAAATAAAACAGAAATGGGAAATAAACTTATTTTTTTAAAACCCATGTCATACCTTCCAAAGCCAAGAATAACATCATTTAGAACTACCTGCTACTTAGGGTCGATCTCTGTCCTGACAGCGCTTAGCCCTAGTGGGGCATGGAGCTCTTAGTGAAATAAAGCAGCAGGGGCTGGGGAAGCACTGCCTCAGGCTGACTACCCGGGGGGGGGGGGCATTCATAATTTCTGGAGCTCCAGCTTGGAGTGGGGGTGGGGATAAAGAGGAAACCCCAGATTCATCCCAGCCAGGGAGCTGGGAGGCTCTGTTCCCCAGCTGGGACGGCCCCCCAACCCATTCCCCTTTCCTTCCTGCTCTGTCAGCTGCAGCTGGCAGGAATGAGGCTCCTAGGCCTCCCCAGGGAGCCATCAGGCCTTCTGGGCCAACGCAGCTGCCTCGGGCCCCCGCCTCAGCCCCTGCGGGCTCCCTTGGCCCCCATTAACCTGCCTTTCAGCTGCACATCTGCTAACCTGCGGCCTGAAGGGTCTTACAGTAAAAACCCCTTCGGAACATCTGGAGTGCAGGGGAGGGGCCCACCTGGAGGAGGGAGGAGGTGGGAGCGGGGAGAGGGAGAGGGAGCTGAATGGGAGAGCATAGTCTGGTGTGTGGGGTAGGGGAGGTTGTGGGTAGGCTGGAGGGAACTCAGTAGTCCCTGGGTTCTTAGTTCTGTTGTTGAGGCAGAATGGGTCAGAGGGGGCGTGCTGAAGGGCGGGGCCTAAGGCGCCCACAAGTTATCAGATGGCACCACACAAGTAATCTTGCTCCTCTGATCGGAAACTACCCACAGACCCCCAAGGACTAGCTAGGGTCAAATCTTCATTTGAGTTCTATCTGTTTTCACGTTGGTGTCCCTGCTTTCCACACACTCCAGCAAAGTCACTGACCCTTACCTCCCCCTGGCTCCGCAAACCTGTCCTCTTCTACCTCTAAGCTTTGGCTTTGGCTTAAGCTCTTTCTCCGCCTAGGATGCTTTTCCTCTTCTTTTCTGCCAAGCCTTCCCTCTCTACTTCCTATATCAATGCAACATTCATCTCCTCCAGGAAGTCCTCCTAGAGTGATTCCATCTTGACTCTGAGCCCAGAAGCAGGGATCCTCAGTCTTCATAACCAGGAGGGCAAAACGAGAGGCCCTAGCCAGAGGAGAGAAGGAAAGATTTGAGCAGAACTCTTGTCTTTGCAAGACCTAGAGAAGGAGCTGATCAGAATTCAGATTAGTAGAGAGGGACAGGGTGTGGGTACAGACAATAAATACTCCTTAGGTACTGTCTAGAGATCTGGTTTCAGAACTGGGGCAGGGGTGAGGGGATTGCTGGGAGACTCCGTGATCATCTTCTGGCAATTCTGGAAAGTTCTGAGTAAGGGCTCCATGCCTAGCCCAGGGCAGGTGGCCACCCTTCCTGGTTCATCTCCTTAGTATGACCTGACAAGTATCCTGAATCTCACTGGGCACAAGCTGCTCTGAGTCTGGACAGTCAGAAGGCAGAAGGAAATTAAGTCTTAGGGAGTGTTTGCTGAGTGCCTGGTGCTGTGCCAGACACATACCTGGGCTCTCTCACCTAACCCCTTAATCAAAATCCTCACAAACCCAGCCTGGGAAGACCCTGGCACAGGTCTAGCATTCTTCAAGTCTTCGCTCAGTCTGGGGCTCTAGATTGTGGTGGCCCAGAGAATCTGTCTCAAAGGGTGGCTTGTGATTTGAGGGTCTTTCTCTGGAAATAGCTGCCGCTATTCTTTGGAAGCCAGCTCTGCCATCTTCTAGGTTAAGGATCATGGGCGAATTGTTCTGAGCCTTGGTTTTGTGATCTGTAAAGTGGGGATGAGAAAGTGATTGTTAGGAAGATTCATGGGGTAATGTATAGACATTGTTTACAATCTACACTAGGGATATCCTAAGGGCACAATAAATGGTGGTCCTACCATTAGGCTAAACTCCAGAATTGTCTCCCATGGTGTCACCATTTTGCACTAGTGAGGGGACCTGAGAAGGGTGATTTAGGCGGCTCAGAGAACCCTGGCTGGGAGGAGCTGAGCAAGACAGACTCCGGGGTCTAGGACTATGGTCTTCCACCCCCTGCCAGGCTCTGCCGCAAAATTAGATGACCCTGAGAGGGATGGGTTCTCCCCCAACCCCTGCCCCCAGGAGTGGTCTTTTAGGGGGTCAGTCACCCCGCAGTGAGTGAGCGAGTCTCACCCATTCCATATCCCTCTCATCATGCGGATCCATGGTGAGCACCTTCATCAGACCACCGGCCTTCAGTGAGTTTACAGTCGGGGCGTAGAGGGCGTATTCACAAACATACATGACAGGCTATGGCTGGTCCATGCGTCCAGAGTGCAGTGGGCAGGGGGCAGCTAACACCTGCTGGGCTCCTGCAGCGTCGGCTGCTGTGCCAAGTACTTCTCGGCACCGAGCATCAGAGCTGAGATCTCAAATCTGTATCTAACATCCAACTCCTGCTACTCTGCAGAGGCGAGAAGTCTGACAACCTAGTTTCTTATTTTTTCTTTTTTGGTTTTATGTATTTATGTTTGAAGGGCAAAATACTTAGATAACTTAAATATAAGTCCAACAGAACGATGGTAGTGCAAGGAAGCAGTGGTGCCAAAATGCGTTCTCTCTTCCGGACCCTGAACAGTGCAATCTGAGTTTTCCGTCAGTAAAACGAAAGGCGGGGGGTGGAGGGGGGGCATCTGCTACCTTATGCATAGGCAGCTTTCTGATCTGCCGTGTAATCTGCCATTTCCTGTGGACACCTGAAGTTTTCCACATCCATCTCAGGAATTTCAAGCCCAGATTCATCCTCTGAGGTCATGGTCATCTCCACGTGGTCCAGCTAAGCTGGGGTCTTTCATAAAATGAGAAGCTACCGAGAGCATTTTGGGTCAGTCTTGTCACGGAGGTTGAACACACAAAGAACACAGTCCTTGGCTCCCTCTCCCATCAAAGTGGGGGGCGTCCCTGTGCTGGTAGCTCAGATGTGCAGCTCTGCACAGAACCTAGGGCAAGGGCAGGAAGGAAACGCTAGGCATAAAGGGCCTCTAAATACATAAGCCCAGAGCTGTAGCATCTTCCCCCAAGCTTTTAGGGCTTTAGAAAACCCACATCATCTGACTCTATTTGTGGCCATCAGGTCACCTGGAGTTCCAGTGCTGGTAGTCACAGGAGCCTGACAATCCAGCTTCTGAGATGAGAGGGGAGGCTCTTGGTGTGGGGGACACCCTGTGGCCAGGAGGGTCAGCAGACCCCGTGCGAGAGACCACGCTTACGTTGGGTATTGAAGGGAGACTAAAAGGAGGGCAGGTGGAAGTCAAAGGACAGCTTTCGCTGGGAGGGGAAGGGCCTGAGCAAGGGGGAGGCAGGAGATCCCAGGCAACCCTGGGATCGGGTAGGGGGGTGTAATGCTGGATTCAGGGTACCGCAGCTTTGCTTGGGATGGGCCTAGCCACCCTAGCTGGCAGCACCGTACCCCATCTTGCCTGTGAGAAGACCTGGAGCTTTCAACGACCAGCTAGGGACTGTCTCAGAGGCAACGGAGGTCACTGCAGGCTTTTCACGGAGACAAACCTTTGCCTTTGAGAGGGCACAGTGGACCTCGCTGAAGCAGGGAGAGTGAGGCCGGTTACGAGGCCACAGCAGGATACGGCCTCGGCTACAGCAGGGACCCTGGGCTCGAGAGGAGGGGGCACAGGCTTCAGGTTCCTTTGCCGGGGTCTGGTGATGGCTTGGGTAGAAGATCCGGGGAAGGGTGGGGCACAGAGGTGATCCGATGCCGTGAGTCTCCTTCCATCGCTGGCTCTCCAAGCTTTCCTTCCCCGACGCCCTTCCCCAAGCCGGCTCCGCGGAGAGCTCCCTTGCTGGCCTCCTTCATCTCAGCACTCCAGAGCCTGGGACTTAATTATACACTGACGCACTTTGTTTTTAAAAAAACATGTTTATTTTGGTTCTGACTCATTGTAGAAAATTTAGAAAACACAAAAAATAAAAAGAAGAAAATAAAAGTCACCCACAAGTCTACCACCCAGACACAATGCTTGTTAACATTTCTATGTACTTCTCTATGAACACACATGTTCTTATAAACAGACATGCTTCTTTTATGATACATTAAATCTTAACAAGTTATTTAGAATCTGTTGTTTTTTCTTCAAGATTGTACTAATAGAGCACCAGTATAATTATTTTAGGTTTAAATAGTTTTGAAAATTGAGATATAGGGGCACCTGGGTGGCTCAGTCGTTAGGCATCTCCCTTTGGCTCAGCTCACGATCCCAGGGTCCTAGGATCGAGCCCCGCATCGGACTCCCTGCTCAGCAGGAAGCCTGTGTCTCCCCCTCCCACTCCCCCTGCTTGTGTTCCCTCTCTCGCTGTGTCTCTCTCTGTCAAATAAGTAAATAAAATCTTTAGAGAAAAAAAATTGAAATATAGTTCATGTAGCATTAAATTCACCCTTATGAGTGGACAGTTTGGTGGGTTTTAGCATATTGGTGAACTTGCGCCTCTATCACATGATCTAATTCCAAGGCATTTTCATGACTCATTAGCAGTTTTTCCCCATCTCCCCTCCCCCCAGCCCCTGATGAACAAATCTCTCTGGATTTGTCTGTTCTGGACACATATAAATGGAATCATACAATAGGTTGCTTTTTGGGTCTGGCTTCTTTCAGTTCTCATGATGTTTCCAGGACTCATCCATCCTTATATCCAGGCATGTAATCAATACTTCATGTCTTTTTGTGGCTGAAAAATATTCCATCGTATGGATATACCACATTTTGTTTACCTATTCATCAAGCTGATGGACACTGGATTGTTTCTGTTACAGCTTGGTAATTGTGAATAATGCAGCTCTAAACATTGTGTAGATGTTTTCAGTTATCTTGAGTATTTAGGAGTGCAGTTGCTGGGTTATATGGTGACTCTATGTACAACTTTTTGAAGAACTGACAAACTATTTTCTGAAGTGGCTACACCGTCTTATGTTCCCCCCAGCATGGTATGAGCGTTCTGATTTCTCTACATCCTTGTCAACACTTGTTACTGTCTTTTCGATTATGGTCATCCTCATGAGTGAGGCAGTGTTTCATTGTGGTTTTGATTTACATTTCCATAGTGACTAATGAGATTAGGTATTTTTTCATGTGCTTATTGGCAATTTGTTTATCTTGTTTAGAGAAATGGCTTCTCAGATCCTTGGCCCAGTTTTTGTTGTGTTGTCTTTTTAAAAAATTTTTGAGCTGTAACTGTTCTTTATATATTCTAGATGTAAATCCCTTATCATATCTAAAATTTGCAAATATTTTCCCCTGTTCTGTGGCTTGTTTTTCCATTTTCTTTTTGAAAAAAGCTTTATTTATTTATTTTAGAGAGAGAGCATGCAAGGATGGGGGAGGGGAAAAGGGAGAGGGAGAGAGGAAATCTCAAGCAAACTCCCTGCTGAGCGAGGAGCCCAACTTGGGGCTCCATCTCACAACCCTGAAATCATGACCTGAGCTGAAATCAAGAGCTGGATGCTGTCCGACTGAACCACCCAGACACCCCTTCATTCTCTTGATAGTGTCCTTTGAAGAACAAAATCGTTTCATTTTGATGAAGTCAAAGTTGTCTGTTTATTCTTGTTTCTTATTCTTTTGGTGTCATATTTAAGAGACTATTGCCTAGTCCAAAGTCAGGAAGATTTATGTGTACGTTTTCTTCTAAGAGTTTTATAGAATTTTAGGTCTTTGATCTGTTTTGAGTTAATTTGTGTATATGGTGTGAGGTAGAGGTCCAACTTTATTTTTTTGCATGTAGAAAGACAGTTGTTCCAACACAACATTTTCATCAACCCAAAGACTATTCTTTGAAAATACTTATTCTTTCTGCTGTTGAACTGTCTTAGCACCCTTGTTGATAACAACTATCCATTAAAACATGAATTTATTTTTGGACTTTAAATTTTATTCAGTTGATCTGTATGTCTGTCCTAATGCCAGTACTATACAGTCCTGATCACTATAGCTTTGTAGTAAATTTTGAAATTGTAAAGTGTGAGTTCTCTAATTTTGTTCTTATTTTTAGAGATCACTTTGGATATTCTGGCTCCCTTACATTTCCATATGAATTTTAAGATCAGATTAGCAATTTCTTTTCTTTCTTTCTTTTTTTTTTTTTTTTTAGAGAGTGGGGAGAGGAGAAAGGCAGGGGGAGAGGGAGAGAGAGAATCCCAAGCAGGCTCCTCCACCCAGCACAGAGCCTGATGGGGGCTCAATCTCACAACCCAAGATCATGACCAAAGCTGAAATCAAGAATCAGCCATTTAACCAACTAAGCCACCCAGATGCCCCTCAGCTTGGCAATTTCTGGGGAAAAAAAAAAAAAAAGACATTGGGTGTTTAGTAGGGATTACATTGATCTGTAGATTAATTTTCAGAGTAATGTCATCTAAACAATATGAAGTCTTTCAACCCGTGAATATGAGATATTTTCCCATTTATTTATATTCTTTAATTTCTTTTAACAATGTTTTATAGTTTTTAGAGTATAGATCTGGTACTTTTTGTTCAATTTATTCCTAAGTATTTTATTCTTATTGATACTATTGTAAATGGAATTTTCTTAATTTCATTTTTTGATTGCTCATTGTAAGTTTGTAGAAATACAATGGATTTTCATATATTGATCTTATAAACTGCAATTTTGCTATGGTCATTATTAGTTCTAATTAGTTCTAATAGCTTCTTATTAGATATTTTAATGTTTGATAGGGGAAGTTCTAGTCTATTTTTTGGTTATATTTTTCTCATCTACTTATTTTATGACATGAATTTCAGTTTTATTTTGCAAAGGCACCCTAGCCCCTGCCAAAAAAATCCCATTGGGATCTTAGTTGGAAAGACATTAAATCTATAAGTTGAATTGTAGACAGTTTATATATTTATAAAATTTATTCTCATACAGGACTTATTTTTCATATTCCAAAACTTCTTTTATACATCTCAGTAATCTTTTGCAATTTTTTTCATTAAAGACCTATGTATTTCTTGCTAGAATTATTCCACAATATTTATTGTGTTTTGTTTGTTCATGAACTTTTTTTTTTAAAGATTTTTATTTATTTATTTGACAGACAGAGATCACAAGTAGGCAGAGAGGCAGGCAGAGAGAGAAGGAAGCAGGCTCCCTGCTAAGCAGAGAGCCCGATGCGGGGGCTCGATCCCTGGACCCTGGGATCACGACCCCAGCCGAAGCAGATGCTTAACGCACTGAGCCACCCAGGCGCCCTCATGAGCTTTTTAAAAAAAAAAAATTTTATTTATTTATTAGAGAGTGAGCTCGCACACAAGTTGGAGGAGGGTCAGAGGGAGAGGGAGAAACATACTCTCCACTGAGTGGAGAGCCTGATGATGGGGGGGGGGCTCGATTGCAGGTCTTGATCACAGGACCCCAAGATCATGACCTGAGCTGAAGTCAGATGTTTCACTGACTGAACCACCCTGGTGCTTCTGTTCGTGAGCTTTGGTTTAGAGGTTATTACTAATGTAAAGGAGATGTTTTCAGCATTATCTCCTGTTTGTTTTTGGAATTCAGGAAAATATTGCAGAATACCCATCCATTTGTATCTGGTCACTTTATTGAATTCTTTAATCTTAAGGGTTTTACCACTGGTTCTCTCGGATTTGGAGCTATCTAATGCTCTTTACAAATAATAAGTATAGATAGAATTTATCTCTTTTCTGCCTTATGAATTAATTAGAATTTTCAGAAGAATGACTATGATTATTAACAATTATGACAATGAACATATTTATCTTGTTCTGGATTTTTTTTTAAGACTTCATTTTTTTTTTATTTATTTGACAGAGAGAGAGAGAGCACAAGTAGGCAGAGAGGCAGGCAGAGAGAGAGGAGGAAGCAGGCTCCCCGCTGAGCAGAGAGCCCAATGTGGGACTCAATCACAGGACACTGAGATCATGACCTGAGCTGAAGGCAGAGGCTTAACCCACTGAGCCACCCAGGTGCCCCTTGTTCTGCATTTTAATAGGAAAATCTCTAAGATTTTCCCATAGACTATGATGCTCGCTATTTTTTAACATAAGTGGAACTTATCATTTTGAGAAAGCATTCCTCTATTTCAATATTTTAAGTCTTAAAAATTAGGATTTGGGGATGTTACGGAGTGACTTTTCAGTATATATTGAGTTTATATATACTGAACCCATTATACTGTAACAGAATTCATTATTTTAATTATTATAGTATTCTTGGAATTACCCTATCCTCATGGGGGTCGATGGTAGAATTATTCTTACTGTATTATTCTGTTGCCAGTGTTATATTAGAATATTTATATCCTAATAAAATATTCATAAATGAGAATGATCTATAGCTTATTTTCTGTGCTTTCATTGCTAACTTTTGCTACTAGGTTAAACTAAGTTTGAAGAGTGAATTGAGTATCATTCCAACTTTTTTTTATTCCTGCCACTGATTAAAAAGCATCAAAGTTATTTTTTACTTGCAAGTTTGGAAGAACTCACTGATAAATTGTCTGGTCCCAGACCTGTGTTATAGAAGTAAATTCTTCTATAATGTTCCTAATTTCTTCTTTACTCTTAAATATTTTGCCAGAATGTGACTCGCTATGAGTTTCTTCTCATTCAGTTTACCTGGAACACGATAAACACTTTTTAATGATGTATTTTTTCAGCTCAAAGTGTTTCATTTTGTTTCTTCCCCGCAGGTAGCACTATCTTGTCTTCTGCTCCATTCACTCTGGCTTTAATCCTCGGGAACACCTATAGTTCTTAAGCTCAAATTCAATTCTCTCTCCTATTTATCTCTCCTTATTTTCATAACTTTCATCTTTTACTCTGACTTCAAAGGCCGGGTCTCATGTTTATTCTCCCTGTTGCTAATTTAGTTTTCTTTGGTGCCAATTCTATTTTTATTACCTACAATGCAAATCTGAATTTTACTCTTTCAACTTTACGTTCCTGGCAACATTCTTATATATCCCACCCAGCTCCCTTTGCATTTCAGCTTGTCTTCCAGATTTACGTTTATTGTTTTCCCATTTTATGTTGGTGTTTTTCTGTCTCATCTTTTTTTTTTTCTTCTTTGGATTTTTGCTCATATTTCACAGAGGTCATAATTTTTTGTACGTTATTGAGGATGCCAAAAAAGCTTCTACTTTTTCTTTTCTCATTCTGCTAGTAAATTATTTTCAGAGATATGATCTTTTTCTGGGTTTTGAGATGCTATTAGCACTTTTTCATTTTTCAGAACTTTTTTTAAAGTGCTTTAAAATTTTTCTTTATCTTTTGAAAAAAATGTATTTAAAGGAATGTGGCAAAATACATATGACATAAAATTTATCATCTTTACCGTATTTAAGTATATAGATAAGTGGCATGAAGTACATTCATATGGCTGTGTAACCATCACCAGCATCCATCCACAGACCTCTTTACATCTTGCAAAACTGAAACTCTGTGCCCATTAAACACTAACTGCACGTTTCCTCCATCCCCCCAATCCCTGGCAACCACCACTCTACTTCCTACCCATGAATTTATTGCTCAGGTAGCTCTCATGCAAGTGTGACTGCTCTATTTCTATTTTACATAGCAGAATGTCTCCAACGTTCATTTATGGTGTAGAGTGGGTCAGAATTACCTTGCATTTTACAGCTGAATGGTATTTCATTGTACGTGTATACGCATATTTATTCATCCATTCATTCGTCAATAGATGCTTGGATTGCTTCACCTTTTGGCTCTTGTGAATGATGCTGTGAACATGGGCTAACAAATATCTCTTGGAGTTTGTGCTTTTTCCTCCTAATCTTTGAATAGAGTAAATTTTATCTAGGTGCAGTAATCGTCATTAGGGAGGTCATGTGAGTTACACTGTTTTGCTTTCTAGCCTCCTGGTGCCAGTTCAATCAGCTTCTCAGATACACAGATGGAAAGCAGGTTGGTGTGTACAATTCCCAGGCCAGTTTTCAGCGTCTCCGCAAATGCTCATCAGGGGCAGCTCGGGCGCCCTGCGGTGGGATCTTGCTCCTCACCCAGGGAAGAGTTCTCTGATCTGCTCCACCAAGGCCTCTAGGAAAGCCTACACCAGTGGTTTGCTACCCTGGCTGAACATTAGAATCCCTGGAGGAAATTTTAAGTGATACTATATTTATGCCCCACCCTGAACAAATGGACTGAGAAATTCGAGGGATAGGCCCAGGCACTGTGGTTCCAGGCAGCCCCGTAGGTGATGCTCCCGTGGAGCTCTATCTCAAGATACGTGACCGCTAAGGCTGCCCTCTCTCTGCCCCAGGATGATCCTTGGCTTTGGGGACGCTCACCTCCCAGGATCAAGGTGTCACTTCCAGTCCTTCTCTCCACCTTCCTGCCATGTTGTTTTCAGGGAGTTGAAATCTCTAGGTAAATCCAGAAATAGGGGTTATGGTGGTGGTGGTGGAGAGTACGTTTGCAGCCTTGGCAAGCATTGTTCATGCAGAATAGGAACATGGCTGTCCAGTTTTCTGGATTCTGGTTCAGAATAGATAGATGGGGAAGGAGGACTTGGTTCCATGGACCTCCTAGCTAGCAGAGGCAGCAGATCCTGGTTAAGTGTTGCTTTTGGTCAAGGTCTAAGTTTTCACCTTTTTTCTGTGTCTTCACAGGTATTTTAGTGAGAAGGTGGCTGAGTTTTCCTCCATTCGAACTGAAAACAACTTGAGTGTGTTTTACTTGTTTCTTTCATTTCCCTCCTAGGCCAGAGGAGAAGGATTATAGCTAGTCCCCTTCTGTCAGTGATTTTAGTATGGAGTTGGGGGTATAGTGTGAGTACTTACGGATCAATCAGGAAGGACTGAGATGATGAGTATTGGAAGGACCAGCACCATGTTCGGTCAGGACGCTCCTGAAGGAGGGGAGTTTTAAGCTTTGAAGAGAGGAGGGAGAAACATGTTTCAAACAGTGGCACCAACCTTTCAAAGGTACAGAGATCAGTAAACCAGGAACTCTGAAACAAGGAGGGAGGCAGAGAGGCATATTTCCCAGATGAAATGGAAATGGGGGGACCTTCGGAGAAATGAAGCTAGCAAGAGAGTTATTTCAGGAAAGGAATCTTGAAAGCCAAGCTTAAGGGTTTGGAGTTTACTGGAAGCCACGGATGACTGTGATTGAGAGAGAGACAAGATCACAACATGGTCAGGGGAGGGAGGGGTTCTCTAGTCCATGTGAATAAATGGATAGATGGATGGACAGATGGATGGGTGGATGGATAGGTGGATGGATGGATGGGTCGATGGATGGATAGACTGATGGGAGGTAGAGAGGTTGGGAAGGAGAGGATTGATACCACACATCTGTAACCTCCCTAGTTCTCATACTGGTCCACAGGGAGCCTGGGAGTCCCTAGAAATAAGGAAGGAGAAAACAGACTGGGAAAGACTGGAACCCTGTGTTAAGGAGGCCAGACCTGATATAGACTTTTTCCTTTCCTCCTTCTCCTCCACTTACCATGGTCCATGCAGAAGTATTAATACGTGGCCTGGTTTCCCATGGTACCGCTTACTGCAGAGTCTGCTGGGATAGCCTTTAAGTATCTTTAAAGTGCTGCCATTTTGCTTATATTCCCTAAACCTGTGACATCACTGCCCCCTCTCTGGAGAGGCTAGTTGGGAAAATCCCCATCTGCCTCTTCCTCCACCAACCACAACTGCCTTTTGCCAAGGGCAGGCATCCAGGCCCCAGGGAGCCGCAGGACCCAGCTCTCAAACACATCCCAGACAGCCCAGGAAGGTCCCCAGAAGCCAGCCTGATGTCTGGAATCCAATGGCTAGAGGCTGGGGGATGGATGAGATGGCTTTTTGTAGTCCCCACCCGAGGATTCCGGGATCGTCACCCACACAGCTGGCCTTCTGCCCAGATCTCTAGGTCTGTGTCTTCAGGGGAAGCTCATAAAGTCGATACACAGAGCCTTGTCCCTGCCTCCATCCTGGAAGGGTGGGTAATTATTTCTATATACTGCTGCCGATTAAAACACAAGGAATGACTTGGAGGAATGCTCAGGTATCATCCTTTGATGTATACAAAGGAAGTGCCTCCCCTGCCTCCTGGGGTTCTTCCGTGTCTATCAGTTCTCTTGACAGATGGAGAGAAAAGGCGATTTGGGCATTAGCATAGCCTGGAGAACCAGTTGAAACTGCCTTCGTTTTAATATCCCACCTTTGATCTGTTGCAAGCCTGACAGTGAGAGGGGAAGGATCTTATTAGGTGGCATAAATCAGAACTGATGAAATCATTTTCCCCCAACGAACTCAGACCTTCCCCTGTGTAGGGAGAAGGAAGGGAAAGCCTTGCTGCAGCTCGGAGCTGCCCTTCCCCCTTCAGCCAGGAGCAGGGACACACAGATTAACTGAAGCCTCCGTCACCCCTACCCCGCCCCCTGCAGGGAAGCTTGAGTTCTCTAAGCTTCTGGTGGCTCACACAGGGTTCTCTGCTCCCCGTGCTCTCTGTCACCATGGGACCCGTCCATCCATCCCTCCTGGACTGTTCTGGTTCCAACTCCCAAGACTTTTCCTTTCTGGACTGTCAGAACTTGTGCCCATCCTGTGAGGGCCTGGTGATGGGTTCTAGGTGTGTAGAGGCCGGGCTGGGACCCAAAGTATGGGACCCAAATGTTGGACTCCGTTGCCAATGACTCTTGGAGACCAAGCTCTTCATAAGACCTACTCCAACAACATAGGGAGGGGTGCAGCCATCCTCCTGGGGTCTCTGGGAAACTGTCCCCATGGCACTGTCTCTGGGGGCAGAGCTTGATGAACACTCCTCAGGTGAACAGGGCAGGAGAAAAGTAAACCCTGGACTCAAAGGCGAAAACGTTCTTTGGCTCTACTGTCTATTCACTCTCTGACTTTGGATGCTCACCCCTTTCCTCTTGGCTGAGTGGGGTCCCTTTCAGCTCTCATTTCTATGACTGGTCGTCTCTTCTCAGCAAGTAGTTCCCTGAGCAGTGTTGGAAACAGTCATGATTTCATGAAACAAACAAACAAACAAACAAAAAACAACCCCACAGATTGAATGCTCACTGTGGGCGAGTTTCAGGGAAAGGGAAGACAAAGTCCATGCCCTCAAGGGGTCTTCCAGTCTAATGAAGAGAAAAGCGATCAAAGTGGGAGCTTGGTAAATTTGCTCAAAGGTCCAAAGTTGGCACTAGCCTTTCTCCCACCTAGACTGATCATCCCTCCCAAGTCTCTCTAGCCCAAAGCTCCTTGCATTCCAAGTCTGTGTCCCATTTCCAGAAGTTTCTCTCAGAAAAGCTGTTCTCCATTTAAAGTCTACCTAATAATACTTGCTGGATTAAAAAATAAATTAATTGGCAACTTCTACATCTAAAAAGGAGTATTGTCCAATAGGTAAAATCTTAGTCATCTTAAAATGCTTGTAGGTCATGGGGGTGGGGACTGGCTGCCCTAAGCCGCTGCATGACACCAAATGCTTCTAAGTCGGCCTGCCCAGTAAGCTCCTATCTCAAGTATCCAGGGATACAACACAGAAGACTTGTCCAAAAAAGGTATAGACACCTGGAAGGACAGAACAAGAAAGACACGCCAGGCTAAGCCTCCCTTTGCAGGTGAAGAAACTGAACCCAGAGAAGGGAAAGAGACCTGTCTGAAGGCAGCAGCCCTGTGCACCCAGAGGCCCAAGGCTTTTGGCATCCTCCCCACCCCAACCAGAGTTTTGTTCTTCAGTCTCAGCTGCGAAATGCCTACACCTTCTCAATGCCTACACGTTACAGTTCAGCTTCATAGAGCCCCCAGGGACCAGCACATTTTTCTTGCCAACGGCTTACCCCATCTTGCTCATCTTGCTCAAGCCCTGGCTCCTGGCACACGTAGCTAGTTCACTTGTGCGTGGGTCAGCACCTTGGCACGCACTCCCCTCTCTGCCGGAGATGCTTGTCCCCTTGTCCCGTTGGTGAAAATTCAGTTACTCGTCAAGGCCCAGCAAAAATGTACCTCTTCTGGGAAAGCTGTCCTACCTTCCCTTCCTTGGATGAGTGACTCACGCTGTTCTGCACACACTTCTGCTTGTTCCCCCAACTCTTGGTGCACACCCCACACGGATTCTCTCTCTCTCTCTCTCATTCTTTGTCTTTCTCATACACACACACACACACACACACACACTGCATCACAATTGGTATTTTATTTATTCATCCTCATTGCTAGGCTGTAAGCTCCTCTAGGCAGGAACCAAATCTCATTCCATGTCTGTCTCCCTAGTGTCCTGCGTGGAGCCTAACTAATTTCTTACAGCCACGTCGTCCAGCATGGCAGCCACAAAGCATGTGTGTCGATGAAAGTTAAATGAATTTAAATATGCAGTTCCTCAGCCACACCAGCTACGTGTGCCTAGTGGCTGCCATTTTGGACATTGTGGATATTGAACATTTCTCCCATCACAGAAAGCCCTATTGAACAGTATTATCTTAGAAGAGACCAGAGACCTACAACCCCCCAGGATGGAGGAATCACGGGTCTGGGAAGTCCTCAGCTGCCCAGACTACATATACGTCACTGCCTTGCACAAAGAAGATGTGTAAAGGGAACGTCCTAGAACTGGATCTGGAGTTCGATCGCTTGGCTTCAAGGCTTGGTTGCTACTTTTAGCGCAGACACACTGTCAACACCTTTCCTGGCTACAGCCCCAAACTGTCAGCTCCCTCAGAGTCTCCACTGGACTGCTCTTCTTAGCTAGGAAATTTCCTTCCATAGAATAGAAAGGGCCTTTCAGGACAAGTGCTGATGCTCACATTTGCTAAGGAGAAGCCTCATCAGTAAGCCTGGACTGAGTGATGGCCTCGTGAAGGTGAAGAGCTCTGGGTCAGAGGTTGCCTAGCTTCTCCCTTTTCCCTCCTCTGACCCTTTACCATCCTAGGACAGGAGTAAAAGGTGTTGGTTGAGACAAAGTGTGCACTTCCCAACCACTCACCTTCCACAGCCCCCATGAGCTAGGGGATCAGGGTGACGGGGCTGCCTGAGCTCGTGACTGTCATTCCCAAGATTTCATAGAATTATGCACTTGACCCTGGACCTGTCATCTGTTCTACGCAGCTGAGGGGCGTGAGGCATGTACATCAGAGTTCCTGGTCTGACAGCCTGGGAAAATTAAGCTTGCTTTTCCTTGGTGTCTCACACTTCCCCTGTCTGTACTGTTTCTATTCTCCTGAGCCCTGTCCTCCAAGAGCCTTCCTTTATCATAAGGAGACATCTTTGACTTCTGTACTTAGACGCCTCCCAACTCTTGCCCTGCCCTCTGCCTTCACCCACCCCTCCCAATCCAGTCTCAACACAGGAGCTTCAGTGATCTTCCGAAAATGCCAGTTTAACCTGGGACCCACTGTCATCTGCCCCTTTCCAGTTTTGACTGTCTGGTCTCTGGACCTTCCTCGCTTACTTCGACGTCATTGACTATGTTCAGTGATGGTGAGGTACCCCCGCCTTGCCGCCTCTGTGGTTTCTCTTGTGCTGTTCTTTTCTTGCCTTGTGTCTCTTTCTCTAATACTGCCTCTTCAGAAAACTCCTACTCCCCCCTTGGGAGCCAGCTCAAATGTCACCTCCTCTGTGAGGTCTTCTGGATTTCCCAAGGAGGAAAGAGTGGGATCCAGCTTCCAGAATATTTTCCATTCACTTGACTGAAGTATGTATAATTGTGAGTTTAAAGCCACAGACATTGGGGTCAAACAAACGGCTTCGCCTCTGTGTTTTTTCTTTTCTACCTGTAAAATGCGATAATAAGATTCCTACTCCATCGGACTGGGATGGAGGTTAAATATAAAAATATACGTAAAGTGCTGAGCACACCTGGCAATCAGCTAGCTCCCAGTAGATGTCAGCTGACATTTTTATCCTGTCTTATTAAATAATAAAGTAAATAGTCTGAGAGCTTCTCTGAAGAGGGACTCTGTGTTAGGCATGTTTGAATCCCAGCACTGAGCACAATGCTGGCCTAGCAGTAAGTATTCAGTGAATGTTTAGTGGATTTAATCCAATCCACCGGATTGAATTTTTTAATCCTTTTTGATTGAACTAAATCCAATCCGATTGAATTCTAGACCAAAGGAATGACACTTGGTGATTGAGTTGAGGCTAAAGTAATGAGGGGGCATTTCAGGCAACCTGATGGGTAGTGGGGAGATATTTGGGGGCAGTGGAGACTTTATGGAATCCTCAGGAAACTGCAAAGGGCCTTCACAGGAATCAGGCTGTGGTCTCCACAAAGGGAGCTCAGGAGGGTGTCAGCTTGTGCAAAGGCAAAGGCACCTGAGTGTGGGGCCCGAGCTGGTTGAGTCTGACTGGGCCCCAGACGCATGAGCCCTCCCTAAGCAGGGCCAGGGTGTGCTACACACAGGAGAGCAGCCCCCCCCCCCACTACATTGTTAGAGCCCTGTGGCCCTCCCACTGCTGCCAGTGCAAGAGGCTGGGGCCTCCTGCCCGTGGAAAGCCTGGGGGTACCTCCTTGCCGCTCTGCAGGTGCCAGCCTGCTCCCTGCTGGAGCCCTCACCTTCCCTGGCAGGCTTTCCGTCCGGGCTGTTGGTCCCTCCAGGCAATGAACAGTTCCCACATGGAATATTTTCCCCACAGAATAACCATTTCCGTAGTGGCTCCTTTTTGTTCTTTCTTCATTTTCAATATCCTCCCCCTTCCACCCTGCCTGTACTCCACCCCGACCACAGCCTGAGACGCCCCCGCCCCCGGGCGGCCCCTATCCTCTCTTTTCTTCTCCTTGCCCCGCTGCAAGTCACCTCTGTGCCTGTACGTGCTGGGGAGGGGGGAGCCAGCCCGTTGACAACTGGGTGCCAAATGCACAGTCCTTGTCCTCAAGGTACCTCACCCCCAACCTCTTTCTTATCCTCACATTCACAATTAGGATTTGACGGCAGAAGGTGTGGCCCACAGCTTTTGAGGATTTCTGAGCTTGGGAGCAGGGCAGGCTTCCCTGGCGTGTGCCCTGTGCCATTGTTCAGGACCTCTGCGCAGGAGGTTTAGTGCTTGGCTCTTGCCGTCTTGAAATTCTTCGTCATTTTTGAATAGAGGGTTCCCATTCTCATTTTGTGTCAGGCTCCACGACTCACAGAGCCCATCCTGCCTAGGAGGGCTGGGACGGAGAGCAGCTTCAAGGAGAGGAGGTAGCTAGGTTGTAGTGGGAGCTGGAGCAGAGGAGGGCCACCAAACTCAGTGACCAGGTCAGGGGAGAGAGGTGGCCAGGGGCTCCCCCTCTCTGAACTTCTGCACTGGAAATGGCACACTGGCCCTCCTTTACCACTCTGCAAAAACCTGATGGGCTGATGAGGGAAGGGATACTCTAGAGCCTAAGATTGGCTGGGGACACTTTCTTAGGAAGGGGGCCACCTTAGGTAGGCACCCTATAAACACCCTCTGTCTCCAGATAGATGAAAACCAAGAGTCTTCCCCAGATGTCCCCAGCCCTGGGAACCTACTTCAAGCCCATCTGTCTTCATGGATCCTGGTTTTCAGTCTCTCTCTACTCCTACGTATCCTGTCCTATAATCATTACGTCTTCTCGTATCATGTGGTTCAGAACTGGAGAGAGGACTCAAGTCACACCTGACCTGAGTTAAATAAAACAGAAACCACCCCTGCTTTTCTCCCTGCTGTCCTCCTGGTCCTGCCCTGGGACATGTTGACCTTTAGATTCAAAGTCACCATGTGTCCTGGGAGCAGGTACCAGGTGGCAGGTACCTAGCTTAGAGCTTCATGTGAATGATCCCTTTTAAATGAATACCTGGTGACATCCGTGGGTCAGCTGGTGGTCCACTAGGAGCCCCGAATCTGTCCCTCTAGTCTCATATTTGACTAAGATCTGTTAGGAAATAAGATGGATTAAAGAGGGAAATTCCAGAAAGGGCCCATTAGGTCTTCGAATGTCCTGTGGGCTGTAAGGGACTTTGGTTTTCATACATAAATGTGTTTCCTACAGCTCAGAGAGGTGTATGTCTTTCTGTCATCCAGTCCTTTTAGGGAAGCCAGGCATTAGAAAGAAATGGAAAGGAGCCCTGAGTTTGAGTCCCAGCCCTGCCACTCCCTTTGGACCTTTACTTTCTCTGGGCTTCAGTTTCCTTATACAAAATGAGTGAGGCAGCCAGGCTCCTTCAAGCTGATATAATGTGATTCTGAGTTTACACTGTTGTTCTTCTGGGTCATTGTCAGTGAACAACTTCTTGCTGTCTAACCTGACTCTTTGCTATAGCTACTTGCGCCCGGTTAGGTCTTGATCTCATTTTAATTCAGTAGGACTGGGTTCTCATGTCACCAGCTCCCTGGAATGGCCTATGGCCAGGCAACTTTCAGACCACCTTTCCCATGGGACTTGGACTTGGAGGGAAGACACTCCAGCCATCACTCATGTTCTCCCTGCCCGCTTCCCAGCCTCAGCCTCGGCCCTGGGCTGGGGGAGTATGAGGAGCACTTTGGCCCTCTAGAGGTTAAGCTGTTTCCCCAGAGCCCAAGCAAGCCAAAACTGGCCTGTGAGGTCCTTGTTGTGTCCTATTACCGCAGGTAAAAATTATAGTCAGAAATCATTCAAGGAGCCCAGGCCCACAAGGGAGAAAGAGAAGGGCTGTTGGGGGTTGTTGATTTTATTCTAGGGCTTAATTGGTATAATTGCTCTTTTCTTCCTGCCAAACCAGAGTCTGTCTGGATTGACTCTCCCACCTGTGGATGGGTCCATTAGTCCCAAGTGGTGAATTCAGGCTGCTTGGAAGCTCCTTTGCCCCACCTCCCAATGACATGAGAGCCCGCGCCCATCTGCCCCGGAGGGGCCCCAGGACAGCCTGAACCCTGATCAGGGGGGTCAGGCAGCTTCTTCAGAGAGCACCTGATCCTGCTTGGGGTGGGGCGGAGAAAGAGTACAGGGGACTTCCCAGGGCTCCCCAAGTTTCAGAGGTCCCTGAGGGAGGGAGGGGATGCCCCACAAGAGGGGAAGGGGGCATACAGAAGCCAGTACTGCTCCATTTCCTCCCCTGTTGCCTTCCCCACTCCTCTCTGAGCCCCCTCGGGAGCCCACTTTGAAGGGGGTGTTTTGTCTTCATGGACAAACCTACCAGGAGGACCCATAATTGCCAGATGCCCAGTTCCTCCCTTGAGTCCCCAGGGCACCCGTGGCCAGCCTTCGTGTTAGAAGGGAAGCTAATGCTGGGGCCTCTTATTTGCATTTAACCTCAAAACAGTCCCTGGGGTGGCCAGGTAGTCACACTACAGAGCTGAGGAAGCCAGCTGAAAATGTGAAGAGAGGGCCTTTGTGACTAGATCTTTCTGGAGGCTAAGCCTACACGTCCTCCAAGCTCACAGGAGCCCCCGGGGACAGAGTCACCACATAAAACAGGAATATTGCATGGGACCTACTTATGTTTAAAAAATTGTTCCTTGTATGGGGCGCCTGGGTGGTTCAGTCAGTTAAGCGGCTGCCTTTGGCTCGGGTCATGATCTCAGGGTCCTAGGATCGAGCCCCACATCAGGACTCTGCTCAGCAGGGAGTCTGCTTCTCCCTCTCTGTCCTCATTCTCTCTCTCTCTCTCACTCTCACTCTCTCAAATAAACAAATAAAATCTTTAAAAAAAAATTGTTCCATGTATATCTGAAATTCAGATTTAACTGGTCATCACCCCAAATATTACGTGGGACATATTTATACTGACAATTATTTGTTACTTATCCAAGATTCAAATTTTAATGGGCAACATGTATTTTTATTTGCTAAACGCAGCAATCCTCTTTTGGGTCCACATCCCAGCCCAAGCCTGCCTGGCCTGAGTGAAACCCTGGGACCTTCTGCTCACCCCAAACACAAATTCAGATCTGACTGATTTCCTCTATGCGCTTATCCCATTTTCTTCATTTGCCAGCTTGCCTGGTTTCCCCCTCTGGCGTGACCCTGTCCCCAGGTCTCAGGAATCCGGCTGTAGGCACCTTCCTTCCACAGCCCCAGGCATGCAGAAAGGGGCCTGGCCGTTAGTCCAGGCCAGCCCTCACCTGGGAAAATGTCATCCTGAGCCAGGGCTGTGCTTGGCCCGGCCTCTGGGAAAAGTCCCACCTCTGGGTTGCACAAAATTCAGGCAGTGGTCTAATCAGGGCCATAGGTTACATGTGAAAGTGTGCACGTGTGCATGCGCGGGTCACATGTGTGCTCACACATACACATGTGCATGAGAGGCAGCTTCCAAATGCCCCCACAGCCACAGAGGAAAAGATCGTTTCCCTCTTGCCCTGCCCCAGCGCCACTTCCTGTCTGCCCCAGAGTGCCTTCCCTCTGTCCACAGTGTAGGGCTACTGCCTACCAGGGGTTCAGTCATGGCATCTACCCTGTTTCCCAGGCTCTGTCAAATAGGTCAGCAAGTTCTCACCCCCCTCCCCTAGTACCAGCATCACACAGTGGTGAGTCACATCAGTTTGGGCCCCAGACAACCTGGGTTGGAGCCCCAGCTCTGTGGGTCACTACTTAGGTGGCCTTGGGCGGCTTAATCTCTCTGTATAATGGGGCTAACCAGAGATTTCTCACGGCATCGCTGCAAGGCACAGATCACACACTTGTCCCTGGCTCTGCACCTGGCATATGACAAGGGCTCGATACATGGAAGCATTGACTGCTGTTGGTGTCATGGTTGTCACGATGAGGGTTGCTCCCAGCCCCAGGCTTTAGAGAGAAAGGGGGCACCCCCCACCTTGGGGATTCCAGCCTCCTGAGTCTGTTAATTCCCCTTTTAGGTAGGCAGTTGCAGAAACCGAGGCCCAGGCCTGTCTGACGAGCCAGGCCCCAGCTGTCCTCTTCCCTTACATTCAATGGGTTGTTAGGCCTTATTGATTTGACTTCCTAAGGATGTCTGAAATCTGTGCCCACTTTCCCCAACCACACTGGCCCTCTAGTCTCCTGCCTCGGGGCCTTCACTCGTGATACCTCACCTTCCACCTTGCCACCAAGATACTGCCCTCACTGAGCAGAAGGAAGTGGCAGTGGCATTCTTATGGGATGCTAAGAAGACTCCTGGCATTGCTGGGTGACTTTATTGTGCCAGGGAGCCTGCCTGGCCAGCCCAGTACTATCCCAGGTCAGGAGCAACAAGAACTACCCATAGGAGCGGATGCTTTTTGGGACTGGACAGCAGGGTGGCCAAATTCACTTCTCAAGCTTCTAGGGCCATGGCTGTCCCTTTCTGGATGAGGAGGTTGTGTAAAGCAACTCTCTTTGCTGATCTTCCTGCCTCCAGTCTGGCCCTTCTTCTATACCAGCAAGGTCTGCAGAGGAATCTTCTCAAAACAGAAGCCTGGCTAGGTTCTTCCTTTGCTTAAAACCCTCCAGTGGCTCTCTGTTTCCTTTAACACAGCGTTGCTTGCGAGACCCTGCGAGCTCTGGCTCTACCTGCCTGGCTAGCTCACCTTACACTCTCCCCGCATGCTTCCCCTCCCTCCTGCTGCAGCCCTACCTGACCATTCTCAGCCCCATACCTTGCTGTCCCCTCACCTTCCCACTTGCCTTCCCTCTGCTCAGGATTCTTTTCCCATCTCCTCCCCTGACCAATTCCTCCTTAGCCACCAGGTCTCTATGTAAACATTACTTTCTCCTGGAGGCCTTTCCAGATGCTCACACAGGTGTGCTTCCCCTGCCTTCGCTGTCCTGTGAGCTTGCCCACCGGATTTAAGCTACATCAGGAAGGGCAGGGACGTTGTCTTCTTCATAGCTGATGTGTATCCAATATTTCCCAAACCTGTCTGTGCACAGAAACTTCTAGGGTGTTCTTTAGAAACAGATTCCCAGGGGCTCCTGGGTGGCTCAGTTGGTGAAGCATCCGACTCTTGATCTTGGCTCAGGTCTTGGCTCAGGTCTTGATCTAAGAGCCGTGAGTTCAAGCCCCATGTTGGGCTCCATGCGGAGCATGGAGCCTACTTAAAAAGAAACAAAAATAAGAACAAAAACAGATTCCCAGGCTCCCTCTGGGCCTTCTGAACAACACTCTCCTGGGGAGGAGCTTGGGAGTCTGTATTTTCACAAAGTTTCAGCCAGTCAGACCATCAAGAGTATGGTGACCACCATGGATGGACCATATCTGGAGTGATAGGCCTTGCCAGTAGAGGGCACTCACTGAAGGGTGTTTGGTCCCATCCTGCCAGGTTTGATGTGGGTGGGTGGTCTTTCTAATCTCAGCTTTCGAGAACAATCCAGGTCTGTTTGCTTTCCCATCTAAGGGGAAATATCAACCTTCATCTAAGGTCCCAGCATTGACCTGTTCTCTCCCCTTGGTGGTGAGCCAGGGAGTGTCTCCCAGTGGTAAGACATTTGGCAAGAAGGGCACTGGTAAATTTGCTCAGGGAAGAGATAGAAGCCCAGCAGGACTTTCCTCTGCCCAACACTCACCACCAGTCACATCGCTTGTTCTTCAGGTTCAGGGCTATGGAGTCCTTGGGCCTTTGTGGACAAAGGCTGGGTTTCAGTGACTGAGGTGCCATATACGTGTGGGAGAGCCATACCTCAGGGCAGAGCCTCCCCTCAACATAGAAAAGTTCAGGAGGGGGTCTATAGTCACAGGCCAGCTTGTCTGGTCCCTGGGGGACCAGCTACCTAGAGTGATCCGATTTCAGCCCACACTGAAGGCAGAATAGTGTATTGATAAAGGACATCATGGCCGGGATACAGCTGTCAAAAGCTGATATGGGCAGTCTCCTGTTTGGCTGGGCTGAGCTTCTAGGTCTTCTTCTAGAATTTGCATCGGAAGTTCCCGTGTCACCTGGGAACCTCTGCTTGTCACGAAGACAGGATCACCGCCATCTGTTTTCCTGTTCTGAAAAGCAGCCCACAAGGACTTCAGCTGTAGCATAATAGGGACAATCAATTGAGCAGGAAGCCCTAGGACCTCGGCAGGAGCTTCATCAAACTACCGGGTCCTTAAAGAGACGAGGAGCAAGCGGAGCTGGGGTCAGGGGACAGGGAGTGGCTTGAATCTTTGGGGAAGCCTTCTCTAGGTCTAGAAGGAGGAGATTTCCCTCTATAAATGGTGGGACTGTCCCTACTACATGGCCTTGAACTGGACAGGGTTGGGAAAAATAGTGTCTCACCTGAAGGAGGGGAGCTATGGCATAGAGTGAGAAGTCTGGGGGTGTGAGAGAAATACTGGTTATCCACAGAAGGGCTATGAGTTCAACACTGGGTCTGAGAGGAGGAGCTGGTGCCTTAAGTAGGAACATATGGCATAAAGGATCAAGAATTATGGGTTGGAATGGAGCAATTAGCTCCATTAGCTCCATTCTCCTATGCAAAATAGGGGAACTTGAAGAGGCGGGGTATAGGCTAAGTGGGGGCCAAGTCACAGCTGTAGTCCTAGGGTACCTCGAAGGCCCCTCAGGGGTCCGGGCTGGCCCAGCTCAGGTCAGTCCCAGACCGTGGTCTGCATCTTGCCCGGGATTGATCCTTATCCATCCTCTCTTCCACCAGGCGCCTAGATGCCAACCTCATCTCCCTGGTCCCGGAAAGGAGCTTTGAGGGGCTGTCTTCCCTCCGCCACCTGTGGTTGGACGACAATGCGCTCACCGAGATCCCTGTCAGGGCCCTCAACAACCTCCCTGCCCTGCAGGCCATGACCCTGGCCCTCAACCGCATCAGCCACATCCCTGACTACGCCTTCCAGAACCTCACCAGCCTTGTGGTGCTGTGAGTGCTGCTCTGCCACCACCCCCCTCCCCACTCCCAGCTGGGTCCTGCTGGGGCTGCGTGTTTACTCCAGAGCTGGGTTGGAAATCTGGATAGCTCTGCTCTTCTCTGCATGGTACTGAACCTTCTGGCCTCAGTTTCTCCTTTTTAAAGTGAGGATGATCATCCCCTGTTGACCCCATGGGGATTATCATGAGGCCAAATGACAGTAGAGCTGTAGAAGTGCTTCGAGAAGCCAGAACACCATGATCAGAAAACGGGAATTAGGCTACTAGTTTCTCGCTATGCAAATATAGTAACTATACCAAGCTGATTGGAATATAAGTCAACAATCTCTTAAGCGATTTCTACCACATTCAACAATCGGGTGTTGCAGTCTTACGCTTTGGCACAGGGATAGGATAAATTCATCTCATTTCCCAGACTCCGAGAAGCAGAGAAAAGCCATCACTCGTAATTAGACAGCAAAGCCCCGTCAGGGTAATTACCTGGGAGATAGTATCCCTGGCAAGAATTGGGGACCAGGGTTACCTCTGCCTCCCCGGTGGGAACTTTGGAGTGCAAATTAGCTCCCAGCTAATTGCTGTGAGTGATTGGTAAGTTCATAGGGTAATTACTAAGGGCTTGGAGGTCATGTGTAATTGCTTTGGGTTACACACTAATTGCTGCGGGAACATATGCGTTAGTGACTCTGCTAAACAGCAACTTGCTTCCCCTGCTCTTGGAAATCTGGTGTGATTTTCCAAACCCGAGAATAGATGAGGTGTAGGTCCATCTAAAAGCTGAACACTCAGGCACCAATTTGTTTGTCTAATCCTCTGTCCTGGGAGACTGGAAAACCAAGAGGAGCATCCTTATGGATCACGTCCTTCTATCAGGATGGCCATTCCATCCCTGCTTCTGGGGGTCAGTGGGGTATTAATAGAGGGTGATCAGAACTAGGTGACTGATTCTCATTTTGGTGACAGCCCAGTGACACCCTGAGGGAATGGGATCAGGTCGTCATGAGAGATAAGACTGGGAAAATGAGGGCCACATGAGGGGTTCCAGACAAATGAGGGTGTTTCCAGAACCCGTACATGAGGTGCTATAGAGTCTGAGAAGCATGCAAACAGCTGCTGCCCTCCAGGGGCTGACAGTCTAATTGAGAGAGTGGACTAAATAATGGAAAAGACAGCTGGTGATGTACTGTACCTTATGCCAAGATAGCTGGTGGCAGATACAGACCCATGCAGTGTCGGAAACCTGGGCCGATGGGGAAGGCTTCATGGGAAAGTTGGGGTGGGTTCTGGGCCTGGGAAGATGAAGAACCAGACAGGCGAAGACCAACAGTGTTCCAAGCGGTGTCTTGGAAGTCCGGCTGTTTGGTGGCAGTGAATAGGCTAGTCTGGTGTGAGCAGAGGATCCTCCTGCAGAATGTGGCTGGGAAGGTGGGTGAAGGGACTCAGAGTCAGAGCAGGGACTTTGGCTTTTGTCGGTCGGAGGGAAAGGGAAGCTTGAGGGTTTTCGAGTAAAGATGAGCGGGGGGATATTTCAGGAAGGCTAGTTTGGAGGATGGGTGGAAATAGGGGACAGGTAGAAGGCTCTCGTCCATCAACCGAGGTCTAGTATAAGGGGGTGGGAGAAGGAATGGAAGGGAAGACATGACTGTGAGGGATGTTTTAAAGGAAGGATAAATGTGATCTAGGAAAGACCAGGAGGAAGGGGAGTCAAGAATGACTCCAAAGTCTGGTTGGGAACCAGGAAATTGGAATGCTAGGCATGCTGCATATCTGGCGGGGGAGGGGGGGCGGGGGGGGACCCCACTGGGCAAAAGGAGGGGCAAGGGAAGAAAACATACCAGGGCGGAGCAAAGCTCAAGGGGAACTGGTCCCATTGCCTGGAGCAGAGCCAGAAACATGACTCCTCTGTCCTGCCTCCAACTCACCAGGACCTGGGAGGGAAGAGAAGTCTGGAGGAAGCTGTCCAGGGACTATGGGATGAGGTGTAAAAAGACCCAGGAGGCAGATAAGGAAGACTGAGGATGATAGGAAGTAAGAAAATTTGATTAAACCCAACTGCTGCGAAGGAGTCTGGCTGGCAGCGTAAACAGACAAGTGAGGTGGAGGAGAAGTGGCTTCTGTGCAATCCAAACCCAGTCTACTTTGATCAGGCTGCTGTGAGCGTGTGGACCTCCTTTGCCCACTGCTCTGGTGTTGGTGGGACCCCCAGGCGACACTTAACTGGCTGGGATAAGTGTAAATCTTGCAAACATGCAAATCTTGTCTCTTCATCTGAACTAGAAGGCCCGCCCCAGGCTGGGCTGCTAGAGGCACCCAGGATGCCTGGGCTCTGTGAGTGGTTTGGAAGAGGGAGTGGGAACCCTGGAGCTGGATATTTTGGAAGCTGAGATGATGTAGACCAGAGATGCGGGGGGAGGAGGAAGGGGCTGGAAAACGGAAACGAGAGTCCAACAGGACACAGGAAGAAATGGTAAGTTTGGTGATAGTCGGGATACAAGCATCAGGCAGTTAGGAAAATCAAAAGCCCTTGTTAGGGGACAGAGTATATTCCCCGAAGGCTGCGTTTTCCCTGTCAAATCCGAAGCTGCCTATGGCAGGGGCCTGTCTCCCAGTGGAACCTGGGAGGTGGACAAGGATGGGGAAGACCTACAGGACCCACAACTCTCAAGACCCCTATTTCTATCCATGTGTGCTGGATGGGGTCTTCCTGTCACCTTGGTATTTGAACAGCATCTTGGAGGCCTGTGTGGTTTCCTCTCCTTGTAAGAGATTTCCTTTTTCTTCCTGAAGAGGCTTCTTAATTCTGGAACTTAACTAGCTTAACTAGAATATGTCATGGTGTAAAATATTCTGTTCTGATTTTTCTGGAACATTGTATGCCTGTGAGCTGCAGATTCTATGCTTTCTCCACTAGAGAATTTTCTTCCATACTCTGTGTTTGAATACATCTTCTGTCTTGTGTTTGGGTTCTCTCCCTCAGACATGTCAATTACCCCTGTATTGAATCACCTTTATGTCTTCTCCATCTATGCACTTCTGTTCTAACCTTTTTGTCTCATTCAGCCACATTCACCATGATTATCTCAAGCCTTTTCTCTGATACCAGTTCATTTTAGGCAGCGTTGACCCTGTTCCTTGGCTCAAGTTTTTAATAGTGTAATTTCAGTTCTCAGTGTTTTTGTTGCCTATGATGTCATTTTCTCTTTCTTTTTTTTTTTCTTAAGATTTTATTTATTTATTTGACAGATCACAAGTAGGCAGAGAGGCAGGCAGAGAGAGAGGGGGAAGCAGGCTCCCTGCCAAGCAGAGAGCCCGATGTGGGGCTCGATCCCAGAACCCTGAGATCATGACCTAAGCCGAAGGCAGAGACTTTAACCCACTGAGCCACCCAGGCACCCCTTCTCTTTCGTTTTTAAAACTTCATTTTGGAAATACTATTTTTTGAGCTTGTTTTGTAGCAGGAGGCCATTGTGGTAAATTTCCTTCTGTGTCTCATCCATTCGCTGTATTTTTTTTTTCTTGGCTTGAAACTTTACCTGCCTTTGCACCTTCTCTTCTCCCTGTCCTCGGTCTCCCTGGTGCATCCATAATTGCATTGTGATTTCTTTATTCTGGCTTACACATGGAAAGCTGTCTCCTTGTTCTAGCTGTGCCATCTGGGGAGCCCCTGGTTCTCCCCTTCTAGCTGTAGTTTGTGGGCTAGTATTGTGGGTAAATGAGATTCCATCTGCTTTTCTGTGCCCGGGGGGTGGGGTGAAGGTAGGGGGACTGTGCTCTGAAGGGGAGCCCAGCCTTTGTCAGGCAGCTGGGGCTCTGCTGTATCTGCAGGTTCAGAGTGTGTAAAATGTGTGAGTTCACTCCCTCCACCCAAGAATTCCCTTGGGCTTCAAGTCATTTCCTTGAGTCAGTGAGTAGCTTGGAGCCTTTCTTTTACTCCCCAGTGTCACCTGTTTCCTCTGGAAGCCAGACGTGGGGAAGGGAAATAAAACTTCTCCATAGAGCTGCTTCTCTTTAGATTTGGGGTTTTAGGGGAAATTCTCAGGATTTCGTTTTCTTGCCAGCTCAGTTCCTGGAGAAAGCAGAACTTTCAGAGTTTCACCTGGGTCACCAGTCTGTGCAGTTTGTTTACATTGGGTTATGTCTCTGTCCTTGCTTTGCTGCTACTTGTAATATTTGGGCCAGAGTCAGGGGTCTTGTTTTTGCTATTTTTGCTTATTTCATTAGGAATTGGGAGAAGATCATTCTGTCATTCGTTTTCAGTTAGCTCTTTACTTTGGAAATTTCTTCCAAGCCGATCTCCCACCTCTCCCCGGCCTACATTCGCTCTGGCCAGGCGCTTCACCATCCAGCACAGACGCACATGCTCATTCCCACCTCCCCTCCTCTATCCCCCTGTTACCTCTGCCTGGAATGCCCTTCCCTCTGCTTGTCCAGATCACCTACTCTTCAAGGCTCTGCTCTGGATTACCACCTCTGTAAAACATTCCCTAACTCCTCTGGTCTTACCAGTCTCCCATCTCCGAGCCTGTCTACAGCTCTCTCCAGCTATAACAAAAAGCTTAGCCTTTAATTATATGTTGTCTACCGCGGTTTGCTGTTGGCTCCCATAAGCGCGTCTGGCCACTGAGTCAGGCGGGCTGGGTCCTGGGGAGCAGGACCATAGAAGAAGCCTCAGAATGGAGCCCCCCTGACATCAGGACTCTCTCCAAGAGCTTAGTGGGAGCCTGTCTTAGCCTTGGTCTTGGGCATTCCTCTTGTGTTTTTTTCTTCAGTAGGAAGTGAAAACCATGTAGCCCATGGTTGATTCAGCCTTGGGGATTGTAACTTCAGAAGTCAGTCTTGGCTAATCATTTTGTCCCTGGAGACAAAGGGCTGGACCACTGGGGTCAGTGTGTTCATGCTTCTGCCTCCACCTTCCGACTTAAGCCACCGTCTGCTTTCTGCCCCCGCCCCGAGCCCGATGCTGTGGGCACCCATTCTGACGTGCCTTTCCTTCCCACACAGGCATCTTCATAACAACCGCATCCAGCATCTGGGGACCCACAGCTTCGAGGGGCTGCACAATCTGGAGACACTGTGAGTGCTGGGGTTGTGGTGGGGCCCTGTCCTGGTGAGGAAAGCCTGAACGCCTGGAGGCAGCAGGGAGGCTGGCAGAGGGAGAAGCCAGCGGGACTGGGGTGCTGGGCACTGGCTCCAGGCCTGCTCACCCACGTGGCCCTCCCTGGCGTTCTATCTAGGATATCTCTCTGAATGCATTCCTTCCTCCTTCAGGTGGGTGGAATGTGCCCTCTGGGAGTTCAGGGTGGCCCAGAGAGGGAGAATCTAGGATCCCTGCCAGCAGAGACCACCGAAACAATGAACATTCTAGATAGGAAAGCCAGAAGAATGAGGATCTTGAGGCTGGGGACTATAAGGCTTGGGGATGGGGATGGGTGGACTCGATGGCAGTTTTGGCATGTGTTTCAGGGTGGCTTCTGACGGAAGGGAGGGTAATACCATGGACTCATGCCGGCATGGTTGGCCAGTCGATCTAACTAGCCAAATGATTAATGGGGAGATGGCCCATTCAGCAGTCCAGCCTGACTATAAAAAGCACCCAAGTTGTTGACTCTCAAAAGCCATATTATTCACACATCATCATCCTGGAATTCAGTTAAGGTCAGAGCGCACCCAAACCCTCCCATCATTTCCTCTGGAGTCCCGCCAGCCCCCACAGAGTGGGCTGAGTGGGCCCCATTTGAGCAGACAACTGGCTGGGCTCTCTAAGTATGCTGGCCATGCCAGCTGAGGTCCCGCAGTTCCCACAAGGGAGCTGGCTGCCACAGCCACCTGGTGCAGGCCACCAGCGCCAGGGAGAGAGGGAGCCCACCCCCCGCCCCCGTCCCTGGTCACTGAGAGTGAGCCATTAAGGTTGGGGCAGGGCTCACGTGTCAGGGGCATGATCATGGTCACGGTACCTTTTGCCTCCCCTCTTCCACCTCCTCCCTCCCTGCCCAACACCCAGACATGCACCCAAGCTCCCAAGGTGAGGGATTTTTCAAGAACCCAAAGCAGCCCAGGAGAAAATGCCAGGAGACAAGCTGTGACCCAAGGAGGCAGTGGTTTGGGGAAAGCCATTTGGCAAGTCTAGCCCAGGAGGTCTGGGCTGTCTGTGTTTGTGGTTGTGGAGGGGAAGGGAATAGGGAGGCCGAGACCAATGCTCTGCTCCTCTTTCCGGTGGGCGGGAGACCCAGGAGCCCAGTTGTTCTCTTGGGCTCAGTCTGGAGCAGGAAAAATGGCAGAGCTGGGCCTGGCTTTCCCTGCGCCCTCACTCTGCTGCTGACCAAGTGCCTGGGAGTGGGGGGTGGGGGGATGTGCCCCAGCCTGGAGTCAGGAAAGTTGGAACCTCTCCCCACCACTCTGCGTGACTTGGGCTCTGTGTTCTCTTCTCTAGCCTCCACAGACAGCCGGCCAGTGAAAGCCGGACACTGTAGCCCGCTCCACCAACACACTAGCAACCCGAGGTCCAGGGAAGCAGCATGGCACGCCCAGAGTTACTCCCTCAGTTCGGGACAGAGCAGATCTGGGATGTGTTAACTGAGAAAATGCCCATGGAAGCTCCTAGCTTAGTGCCCTGCGCCCCTCAGCCATCTGAGTCGACTGTGAATTGTGCAAGTCTACTACAGTTAGGTGTTTGGGGTCAGGGGTGGCCAGGGACCTCTTAAGGCCCATGCCACCGACACCACCCTCCCTCAGGAGATACGGGAGTTGGGGGGGGGCGGAGTTTGGAGCTGCTGGGCATCAGCAGAGTGGCTAGGAGCCCAGTGTTATCTGCCCTGGGGTGTGAGGGCTGTTAGTTCTGCCGGGAAATCCAGTGGGGAGGGGGCACACATACTGGGTGTGGGTTGGCACCTCTAAAAAGCCACCTAGCAGCTATTTCTTCACTTTTGGGGCACACTGCCTAATTCTTTCTCAATTAGCTGCTGGATTGCTGCGCAGGGCATTTGGCTCAGCTGGTGCTGGCTTAATTACAGAGCAATCCTGCCGCTAAGTGCCCACTGTACCTTTCATCTGTGAGAGTGCTTGGCTCTGTCACACGGAGCCCAGGGCCTGCGCCCACTGCCCAGACGCAAAGGCAAGGCGAAGAGACAGGCGAAAGCCTTATCGCAAAGTCTGTGGCCGTTAGCATCCGATACCTGGGGCTCATGCCAGTTCTACCAGCTGTGGGACCTTGGTCGAGGCATTTGCCTTGGTGAGTCTTAGTTTTCTAATCTGCAGTGTAATACCGCTAATCACCCTGATCTAATGGGTTGATGTGTGGATTAAATGAGCTGATGTGTGTACAGTCCGTACAGAGCCTGGGAATCCGTGTTAGGAACCTGCCCTGCACTCCTTTCTCATCCCCACCCCCTCCTCTGAGGGCCTCAATCTCCACAACACAGCTTCCCTCCCTGCCCTTGAGGGATAAGCTCTTCTTCCAACTTTTGATCTCCAATTAAAAAGGGGAAAAGTGTGTTCTTTATCCTCTATCCCCCCCACCCCCCAGCATTTGCTGGGGGAGCCTGCAGGGGCAGCCAGATGTGGAAAGGGGGAGGAGTGGCCGGGAGAATAAAAGGAGAAAGAAAGATAGTGAAACCTTTTAATTGTTGCATAATTGGCACACTTTGCAGCCTCGGTTATTACTTTGGAGCTTTTCATGTGAGCGTCTTCATTGGAAGGGTATTTGTCCCTCGGGCCCCATAAATCTCTGCCACTTAGACCTCTCTCATCTCTGCAGCAGGGGAAGATCAAACCCCCCTAGCCGGAGCTGTGGTTTGGCTCTATCTGCAGGCTTTTTCGGGAAAGAGCGGTTCCCAGTCTTTCCACCTGGGGAGGAGGGGCCAGGTACGGGCCGGCGCATGCGTGGTCACACAGCCATCACCTACCGCACGCATCGGGTGATGCACATGCACAGTGCACGTGCCACCACGTGCCCGTGCGGCTCGGGCCCTCCACGCTCTTCACCGCACAGTGCAGCACTCCCACCTCACATCCCCGCACAGCACACAGATACCTGATGTAAACATGCCTCACGGTAACACGGTCTCGCCTATGCCCTCTGCTCTGGAGGTCAGGCTGCCTGGGTCCCACCCCTGGTTCCACTTCTGCAAGCTGGGTCAGCCAGGGCAAGAAGCCACACCTCTGTGAGCCTCGATGCCCCTGTCTGCACAATGGGCTGCCTCCGAGCCTGAGGAATGAGTGAGATAAGCAAGCACTGTATTCTCATTTATCCCAAAAGAACCAAGCTAATCCAAGTGATTTGGGCAGGGCCCAGGGTCTGGGTGAGCAGAGCAGAGCATGCGGACTCCACAGGCCCCAGGCAAAAGCCTTACTGCACAGGGAGAAGCTCTGGGACCTTGATCCCATTTTTCCTGATGCCTCCATCATCATCCCCGACCTTGCCAAGAAATCCTAGCGGGTGGGAGACAGGATGAACTCTGTCCTGCCCCCACAGCTCCTTTCTGCTTCCACAGTGAGGATGTCCCACCCCTGTTGGGAATTTCAGAATCAGAGAAGAGCCAGCCCTGAACCCTTGAAATACCTTTTTCCTCTACTTTCCAGATCAGACTAAATCCAGAGATTTGGGACGAGTTGCTCAGATTTCTGGAGTTTGTAAGTGATGGTAAACCACTAGAATCCAAACCTCTTGCCTCCTAATACATTGCTCCACATAACCCTAGCTGCTGTGAGGCCAGATTAATTACAGGACTTCCCAGACTGAGAAATAAGAGAAAGCATGACCAGGGACAGTTCTGGGAAGGTTCTCCCAGGAGATCCCAGGGACTTGAAACCAGGCCCTCGTGCCCTTAGGTCAGTTGCCTGGAGATTCATGCTCAGAGGCCACAGGATGCTAGTCAGGGGCTGTCACGTCATGATCCTTGAATCCCCAGCCATACCTACCAATAAAATCTGTGCTAAATACGTACATATAGATATACATACATACATACATACATATATACAGGCTGGCAAATGCAATTACAGCCCACAGGCCTGCCCCCACTCCCTAGATCTGGGAATCTAATGTCTGTATCTTGGATCTGGGGACAACACGCCTCTCTGCTCTTATTCCTGGGCAACGATATCTGGGCCCTGTTAGAACCTCATTGAACACATCAGACCCTATTGGAGCTCCTGTGTTGGCTAGACCTTTCCGCCTTTGGAGGGGAACTTGGGGTCATAGTAGGAACAGAAACCTCCTGTACAAATCAGCACCAGCATTCAGGGGTCCGGGAGGAGAGGAGAGCAAAGCAGGAACTTACAGAATTCTGCCTTATAATATAAGATCATGCATTCCACGTAAACCTCCTCTGGTGCCAGATGCCCCAGTGAGCTGCTTCTACAGAATATTTTTATTTCAGCGGCAGCTGTGGCTGCAAAGTGTTCCTCTGTCTCCATGTCATTGAAACCACCGCCACCAACAGATTTTGCTCTAACTTGGTCCTGAGAGGATCTGGCCACCTCTCAGCCCTGGGCCTGACGATCAGCCTTTGGCTTGAACGGAACAACCAGACGGGTCTCCACTGGAGGCTTTTCCAGGGCTCGGGGACATTCTAGAGTCGAACAAGGACTGGACTAGAGTTGGCACACCTGCTTTGAGATCCACATGCCACCAGCATATGACCTGTGCAAGTCCCCTGACCTCTCAGGAGGCTCAGTTGCCACCAGAGAAAATGGGGATGATATTTTACCATTCATAAGTGGTATTTACAGTGCCTGGAATGCTGTACGTGCTTCATTTACGTTGGTCTTGTCTTTCTTGTCCTCCCATTTAGCGCTGGATAGACAGCGATGTGCCACCCCCCAAATTAACTAAATAACTTTTCTTTCTTTCTTTCCTTCCTTCCTGTCTTTCTCCCTCCCTTTCTCCCCCTCTCTTCCTCCTCCTCCTTCATTTGACCTTGGGTCTTGGGGTGGCAGGGAGGGTATTGCCCAGAGGTGTCCCTTCGTAGCAGTCCATGGGTGACTCATCCCCTCTAGAGGGTGGATAGAAGTTCCCAGGAGTCAGGGCATGGCTACTATATAGTTTCCTGTGGCTGCCGTAACAAATCACCACAAATTTTGTGGCTTAAAAACAAAACCCAGAAATGTATTCTCCCACAGTTCTGGAAGAGGCCAGAAGTCCAAAATCCAGGTGCTGGCAGGGTTGGTTCCTTATGGAAGTTTGAGGCAGAATCTGTTCCAGGCCTCCCTCTCACTTTTGGTGGCTGCTGGCGACCCTTGGCATTCCTTGGCTTACAGATGCCTCCGTCCCTCCAGACTCTGCCTCTGTCCTCACATGGCCTTCTCCTTGTTTCTTCTTATAAGGACACTTGTCATTGGATTTAGGGCCACCCTGTTCATCCAGAATGATCGTACTTGAAGATCCTTAATTACATCGACAAAGGCCCTTTTTCCCAATAAAGTCATAGTCACAGGTTCCAGGGCTTAGGACTGGGACATAGTTTTGTGGGAGCTACAGTTCAGTCCACTGCAGCTACCTCTGAGGCCGGGCCCCCTTGGGCAAAAGCATGGGTGGGGCAGAGGTTCAGATGAATCTTGCCAATTTTCTTTCTAATCTTAAGACAGTGCTGATCATCCCACTGATAATTCCCTGAAGTTAAGAGAATCAAAAATAGTTTTGTAAAGGCTGTTGCACCTCAGAGCTCCCTATCCCCAGCCCACCCTGCCCAGCAACCACTTGCTGAGGAAAACAGGGCAGGAATTATGCATCCTTTGTGCTAGAGGTGAGGAAACTGAGGCAGAGAGGGTTTGACTCACTCATTTCATTAAAAGCTGGGACTTGAACCTGAGTTTCTCTGTCCTTGGCGCAGCTTCAGCCCATCAGACCACACTGCTTCTCCAGGCTAACCCTGTAAGAACCAAGGACCTCTTTCCTTGCCAGTTCTTAATCATCTTACATTTGTGGGTTTATTAGCTGCAAATTTGTGGGGTTTTGTGGCTTATAGAGGAATTTATTGTTCCATATAAAACTTTTTTTCTGGCTTTCCCCGCAGAAGCACTAATGATTTGTCAGAGCAGAAAATCGAGCTGCCCAGTGAGTTTGTGTCGTGTTCTCATACGGTGACACGTTGTCATTGGTTCTTCCTGGTACCGTGTTCCCGTGCCCATCACCCTGGTGCTTGGGGTGACCAAGGTCACCATTCTTGTCACTGGCAAGGGGGCCAAAGCTTCTACTCTCAACTTCTGCTGCTCCGACAGGCACCCTGGCCAACTGGTCTGCAGTTGGGGGGTGGGGAATAGGAGTTTAAGGGGGCGGGTGGGGAGTGGGTTGCTGGTGGCACCGTGTTGGAACCACTTAGCAACAGGTTCTCTGGTAGACACCATGGAGAGGAAACAAGTTCAGGGCTGGCCCTTAATATCTGTGGGAAGGAGGAGCTGGTAAGAATGAATAATTACCAGGGGCACCTGGAAGGCTCAGTCGGTTAAGCGTCTGACCTTTGATTACGGCTCAGGTCATGATCTCAGGGTCGTGAGGTGGAGCCTCATGTTGGCTCAGCACTTCATGGGGAATCTGCTTGGGATTCTCCCCCTCTGCCCTTCCCCCTGCTCTCTTTCTCACAAATAAATAAATAAATCTTTTTTGTTTTTAAAAGAGAAACAATGACTTCCACTCCCTTTTCTGTTTCTTTGGATTTTCTCATTCCATAAACATTTATTGAGCTGATAGTATGTGCCAGGCCATCACATGAACACTAGGGAAGCACTTATGAACAAGAAAATTGTGGCCCCTGCTATCACAGAGACTAAGGGTTCTAGATCAGGAGTCCTAATTTCTTTGTAACTTACTACTCATGTACTGTTGCCAGCATTCTGACCTCATCTCCCTAGCTCCCCAGAATCTGACTACTCACCCTTCGTCTGCTACTGTGCCAGCCCAAGCCAACACCCTTCTCTTACCTGGTCCCTCTGCCTTCATCCTTACAATCTCTTTTCAACACAACAACCAGAAGGATTCTTTTAAAATACAAATTAGATCATGTTACTCTTCTATTCAAAACCCTCCGGTGGCTCCCCATCATCCTCTGGAAAGAAGCCAAAGTTCTACAAAGTTCTGGACAAAAGCCTACAGGTTCCACAAGGTCTCAGGTGATGTGACACCCTGCTACCTCTGGTCTCACCCCTTTCTCAATCTACTTCAGTCACAGTGGCTTCCTTGGATATACTAGATAGACATGCTCCTGTCTCAGGACCTTTGCACTGACTCTTTCTTTGTCTGGAATGTTCTTCCTACAGTTATCCACATCTTTCAGGTCTTTTCCCACGTTACCTTTTTAGCTAGGTCCTCTCTGATCACTATTTTGCAGCATTTCCTATTACACTCCATCTCCTTTTCCTACTTAATTTTCTCAATGGAGCTCACCAATCTGATACCAATTTTATCTATCTATCTATCTAGGTTTTTTTGTCGGTTGTCTGTCTCCCTCCTCTCCATGAGGTGTTTTTGTTTTGTTTTGTTTTGTTTTGTTTTGTTTTGACAGAGCACAACAAGGGGAGCGGCAGGCAGAGGGACAGGGAAAAGCAGGTTTCCCACCAAGTAGAGAACCCAATGTGGGGCTTGATCCCAGGACCCTGGGATCACGACCTGAGCTGAAGGCAGACCCTTAACCAACTGAGCCACCCAGACACCCACTCCATGAGTTTTTGTAGCACCTGACATGGTGCCTGGCACGGGGTAGGTACTCAATAAATACTTGTTGAATATATGAATGGGTTTATGGCCCTTGACAAGTCCCTGTTCCTCTCTGAGCTTCTGTTTCTTCACTTGTGCTCTGAGGGCAGTGGATTCCCCAATCTAAGGTTCAGCCCAGCTCCAGTCATCCATACTAAGTGTGGTTTGAAGTCTCCAGCCCAAACCCAGAGAAACAGATGGAGAAACAGAAGCGCCGAACATGGGCTGAACCCACTGGGATGGTCCCTTATCCTTGCCATAGGGATAGGTACCCCCCTTCATTCCCCGAAAGCCCTGTGGTTGAAGCCCAGGACCCTGACATTAGACCAGTGAATTGAAGTCACTAGCACAAATCCTCAGGCCGCATCCTGCTTGGACCAGGGCAGTCTCAAAGCTTTCGGGTCATGGGGCGTCTGGGTGGCTCAGTGGGTTAAAGCCTCTTTCTTCGGCTCGGGTCATGATCCCAGGATCCTGGGATCGAGTCTCGCATCGGGCTCTCTGCTCACCAGGGAGCCTGCTTCACACCCCCACCCTCTGCCTGCCTCTCTGCCTACTTGTGATCTCTCTGTCAAATAAATAAATAAAATCTTAAAAAAAAAAAAGCTGTCAGGTCCCCTGCATTAATGGGCCCATGACCTCCAGGTGAGGGGAGTGCTGCCCCAGGGTCTGCCCACATGTAGAGGATGCAGTTTTATTGTACCATTCTTCCATGTGGCTAGGGCTTTTCTGGGGAGACTGGTGAGAATATGAAATATGCACATGCCTTGTTTACATGTAGGAGAAGTCTTTGGTGGAATACGGCAATCGTCTTTGGAAGATGGTTATGCATGGTCTTCCAGCTGACAGGACACGGGCTAAGGGAGGAAGGAAAGGGGGTGCTGGAGCTCAGGGTGAGGAACTGTCCCTTAATCTTCAGAGCAGCTCCACTGTGGCGCCCTGGACGCCCAGCCTGGACAGTGGGCCCTGACATTTGCATGGTCCAGGCAGAAACCGGACCCCCGTCCACTTGGAATCTCACAGAAGAGTCCCGCTCGGGAGCAGACTGGACTGTTCCATGCCTCCCTTCCAGGGCTGGGCTTCTCTGATCCCAGGTGCTTCATGAAGGTGCGGCAGCCAGTGATGGCAGGGTCCAGGGGCCGGCAACTTTCATTCCAACTGGGGCTGCTATGGCTTCGGGTATTTTCTCAGTTTTCTTTCTGGCAGGGAAGTGAGTGTGGGTGGAGGGAGGTTAGGAGGAAGGTGTGTCTGTGTCTCTCAATAGAAACTGAGGACAATTTTACTAATTGCTGCATTTATTAATGGGTGGCCTTTTATGTAGGTTGTTTAGAAGGTAAAACAATGCTGTTAGTCATAAAGTCTTTGTTGGTTCCTGGCTTGCCAGGTCATCTGCCCCGAAGCATGCAGAGTCAGATGGAGATAAAGGCTCAGCCTGCAAGATGGGAAGAGCAATTAAGCCACGGATTTGTTGCCCGCCTTTGTTACAGGCCTTTGGGAGATAAAAATGGCTCAGAGTTTACAATCAGGAACGTCTGTGTTTTGTGTTTCACACGGGGAGCTAGGCTCACCTGCATTCCTCCATGTGCCCTTATCTGTGATCTGATTTAATAAACACAAATATTAGCCTTGAGAATAAAAGTGTAAGCGGAAGACCAATTAATTATATTAATCCTCCTTTATTGTTGTGAAGAGTTGAGAGACCAACTTGTGTGTCTACTGTTGCAGTGTCTGATGAATAGAAGCGTCTGTTCTGGTGTCTCGTGTCTAGTAAAAGGAAGAAAGGGAAAGAATTGGCATTTTTTCTTTTCTTTTCTTTCTTTCTTTATTTGCCAGAGAGAGAGAGAGCACAAGCAGAGGGCGTGGCAGGCAGAGGGGGAGGCAGGCTCCACGCTGAGCAGAGAGCCTGATGTGGGACTTGATCCCAGGACCCCAGGATCATGACCTGAGCTGAAGGCAGACCTTTAACCAACTGAGCCACCCAGGCATCACGCATCGGAATTATTTGAATAACTACTTTGTACAGGCTCTGGACCTGGTGAACAGAACAGCCTTATGTAATGGGCATTCCTAATGTATAGATGAGGAACAGACCGACCAAAGTTAAGTGCCTGCTTCAAGGTGATCCTGTCAGTACAAGAGGACAAAGCTCTTTCTACTCTAAAACCGGTAACACACAAAGGGACATCTAGCTTGGTAACCAACTGGCTTTGACATGCTTGGTGGCTCCCAAAGAGACTGCCACAGGAGTTTCTTCCCCTGGGAGGAAGCCTGGTCCTCTCCCTCCATTTATCCTCCTTCCCACTCTCCCTAAAATCTTTTTTCTCAGCCCTGCTACTTGGAGCCTAGCTGGGATGCACCTCTGGGTGGTCTATAGAAAAGATGTTAAACCAAGAGCCAACAGGCCCAACTTCAAATCCAGGCTGTGGGATTTGCGGTGATTTACCTCCTCTCTCCAAGCCTCCGTGTCCTTATCAATAAAAAGAATGACTCTTAAATCCTGCTATCTCTGCTCGAAGGCCATGGTGAGGCTCCCCAGAGAGCTCAGGAGTTGGCCATTTCTGCGCAGCCAGATGGAAAGGAGAAAATTGGGGATGTGGATCCTTGAACAGCTTGGGGGGTGGGTCACCTCTTTAGCTACTTTTACGGAGGGTGTGGGTCTACCATCAGTTTTGATTAGGTTTGCCCGGAAGCGGCTGAGCAGATGAAGGGGGCTATTGGCCGTGGACAGCTGCAGCCTCTGGACTAAATTCTGGCTGGAGCTGAGAATGGTTTTTCTTTAACCTCAGCCCTTCCCTGCCTGCTCCCAGCTCCTGGGAACGGCATACAGAACAATGAACTCTTCCTGGGCTTCTGGCTGATCCTGGACTATTAAAGATAAAAGACTATAAAGCCATGGATGAGTGGTCCGGCTGAAATTTAGGGCATCCTACACCGCCCTGCAATGGAGGAGTCAGACCAAATGAGCTTGTGCCCGGAAAGGTCTTTCCTGCAATGCGATTGCCAAGAGGCTGCATGATAGCTTCTAATCCCAGGGGGCTGAAACAGTGCCCGAATGCGGCCAGCCACAAAGGCCAAAGTAGCTTCCATCTCCAGGCCTCGACAATACGGTCATCCTTGACAATGACTATTCACATATGTGGCCCTGTGCCTGGGCTTCAGGAGACCCAAAGGGAACCCACGTGCTTCCTGATGGCGATAAGCTTCCTGTGTCATGGGGAAGACACCACGTACGCAGATAAGCCCATGCTGGACTCGAGCCGCCTGGGCTTCGGTCCCAGCTCTTCTGTCCTGTGCCCAGATTGCCTCTCTCTGTGCCTCAGTTTCTCATATGCAAAATGAAGATGGTAGTAGTACCTCCCTCAAAGGGTTGGCACGGGAAAGAAATGAATTAATATCTTTATATAAATCACCCAGAATCGTGACTGTTCCATAGTAATTACTATCATTATTATCATCATTATTACCACCACCGCCATTATTACCAGTCTAATGGTAAGCATGTTTCTGGAGAAAACATCAGAAAAGCACCAAGAGAGTGAGTGATTCATTCTGACTGCAGGCATGGGGTTGGATGTGCAAAGGAAGGGGTATTGACTTCAAAGGGGGCTAGGATTTCGACAGCTAAGTGGGGTGGGGAGGGGAAGGGTGTCCCAGGCTGCGAGCATATGAGGGGCACCAGGAAGCACCCGAGGCTGGGAAGACGCATGGGGCCGAGGTGGAAGATGGAGCTGAAGGTTGCATGTGGCATCACAGCCCACTGAGGAACTTGAACTTTGTGTTGTAAGTAATGAGGAGGCCTTTTCAGATTTCTCAGCAGGAGAGTGACACAGGCAGCCTGGCATTTTAAAACAGCCTTTCGGGCAGATGTGTAGCAGCTAAGAGTGTGGACTCTGGACTCACACTGCCAGGGATCAAATCCTGGCTGCGATGCTGACTGAATTAGTTAAGGTAGGCTAAATTGTGTGGCAAATGGGCCAAAACATGTATGACGGCTCAAACATAGTAGAAGTTTATTTCTGGATCATATAACAGTCTGAAGCGCATTGTTTCTTCTTGGCAAGTGGCCCTCCTCCATGTGGTGACTAAGAAACCAGGGACCTGCCTTCTTAGGATCTCACCACTCCCATAGCCTCACTGTGTTTGGTATCTAGCTAGTGGAAGGGTAGAGAGACCATGGAGAGACCATGTCGACAGGCTGGCTATTTAAAAATCCTGCACTAGGAGTCAGGGGTTGGGGTAACTGGGTGATGGGCATTAAGGAGGGCACATGACGGAATGAGCACCGGCTGTTGTACATGACTGATCAACCACTGAACTCTACCTCTGAAACTAATAATACACTATATGTTAATTAATTGAATTTGAATAAAATAAAAATTTTTTTAAAATTTTAAAAAGTAAAAATCCTGCACTAGGGGCGCCTGGGTGGCTCAGTGGGTTAAAGCCTCTGCCTTCGGCTCAGGTCATGATCCCAGGGTCCTGGGATCGAGCCCCGCATAGGGCTCCCTGCTCAGCAGGGAGCCTGCTTCCTCCTCTCTCTCTCTCTCTCTGCCTGCCTCCCTGCCTACTTGTGATATCTCTCTCTGTCAAATAAATAAATAAAATCTTTAAAAAAAAAATCCTGCACTAAATGTGGGACAGATCACTTCCGCCCACCTTCCATGGGAGAGCACACCTACCACGAAGAAGCCTGGAAAATACTCTAGTCCCTTTCCTGGCGGTTCCTGCCATTACTCCAGGGTGGCGCTGTCCAACAGAACTTTCTGTGATGAGGGAAATGTTCTAAATCTGGGCTTCCAATATGGTAGTCACTTGCCCCATGATATTTTGAGCACTTGAAGTATCCCTAGTGAAACTGAGAGCTGAACTTTGAATCATACTAACTTGTAATTAATTTACATTTAAACAGCTACACATGGCTGGTGGCTATGGTATTGGGCTGTGGGAGAGTAGAGAAAGGAGAGAGTGGATTTCGGTGGACAGATAGTGGTTTCTGGCACAGCGGTTTAACAGCTGTGTGATTGGGCAACATATTTAACATCTCTGTGTCTCACTTTCCTGAACTGTAAAATGGGTATGATAGTGATATCTACCTCTTAGGCTGTCATGAGGGTTATGAGATCATTCAGGCACAGCACTAAGTGCCCGGCACATAACCAGCGCTCAACCAAGGTTATCCTGTGGATGACTTGGAGGCAGGGACTCCGGTTAGTCCTGGAGTTATGCCACATCTCCACGAAGCCCTCCTGGTCTTCCCAACTCTGTGTGATCTCTGAAGGTTCAGCAACTGCCACGTCATGCCAAGGCCCCTCATTTGATTGTCTCGCGAATTTGTCCTGACTGGGCTGTTTCTCGCCCCATCTCTCCACCTTCCACTTTCCCCAGCAGAATTCTCCGCATATTTTGAGCAGGTAACAAACATCCACTGCACTGAATTGAATCTATCAAGGGCAGAGAGAGTCACGAAGATGTGTTCCCTGGACAGTTAGAACCCGAAGTCACATCTACCGGGCCCCAAATGTAGCAGGGCTTTGCTACTTACCCAGGTCATTGAATGTGTGTAGGTGTCCAAACGGGAACATTCAGGCCAACCCCCTGGTGTGTGGTTTGCAGTATTTCTTTTAACATTTGCACAGTTTTTATTCTCCACATCTCTACACACACACACACACACACACACACACACACACACACACAAAAGGCCATTTAGTTCACATGCCTTTTACTCTGTGTCTTTTCCCACTGTCTGGTAGGCCATTCCTGGCAGAATTCCTGTCCAGAAGCTGCCAAGGAAGACTGGAACTACTCAGTTTAGCTTCCTGGACATGAGTCCAGTGACCTGTAGAAGGGCTCAGTGATAGCAAAACCACATGGGACCTGTCCCTGGGCTCTGGGGCCCTGCGCAAGCCTCACGGTGCCCCGCAGGGTTCTCTAAGTGCCTCAAAGTCTTAAGGATGTTCTGCCAACTATTCTAGATACTCTTAAGAGTCCATTAATGCTTTTCATCAATGTACCTAGACTGTCTCATGTATTCATTCAACAAATATTTGTTGAGCCACTGTTCTATGCCAGTATTTTGGTGTTTAGAAGATGAAACAGAGTTTCTGTTTTCAAAGAACTTTCATTTCTAGTAGGGTGGGAAGAAAATAGACACATATATATCAGCTCTCAGTATGTCCTCTGAGAAAAAGGAAAGCAGGATCTCTCCTTGTCTATTGCTATATAACAGATCAGCTCAAAACATCAGGGCCTTTCTCATACTTCTGTGGACTGGGACCTTTGGGACCTTTGCTGTTGGAAGCTTCCCCTGGGCTCACTCATGAGGCCGCAGTGGGCCAGAGGTTCAATGACAGCTAAAGCTCTGAGAAGCCTCATTCACAAGTCCAAGAGGGCAGCCTTGATGCTGGCTGTTGGCCAGTCCTCCCCACATGGCTCCTCCACTGGGGGCTAGCCCGGGCTTCCTAGCGTGGTGGCAGGAGCGTTCCAAAGGAAGGCACAGGCTGTGAGGCCTCTCGTGACTTAGGACCAGCTCACACTGTGGCCTCTCTGCCTCATTCTGTAGACTGAGACTGTCAGGGCCAGTCACAAGCCAGCCCCGTCTCAGGAGTGGGGAGGTAGAGGCCACTCCTTGATTGGAGAAGCCACAAAGGACTTGTGACGGCGTTTTCTTCTCCAGCTTTATTGAGGTGTCACTGACATACTGTGTAAGTTTAAGGCATACAGGCTGCTGATCTCATACACGTGTATTGCAATAGGAGAAGACGTATGACCACTTTTAGTCTACCACACAGGGTAAGGGAACACAAGTGATGCTCTGTTAAATAGAGCGGTCAGATGAGTCCTCTCATGAGGTGCTCTTTGGGCAGAGACCTGAATGAAATGAGGGCGTAAGCCATGCAAACTGCTACAGTGTTGCAGGCAGATGGAAGGGCGAGCTAAAGTTCTGAGGTCAGGCAGCTGCAATTCTTTGCATTTTATGATAACACCACAATATGAAGGCTCTAAGAGAAAGTGCTCTTCTGTTACTTATCCAGCTCTCCCTGAGCGACGGTAGAGAATTCCTGAAAAGGCTGAGCGGAGTTAAGAGGGGGACCCTTGATTTGGAGACACCGAGATGTGAGAGTGAATCCTTTATAAAATCTAAGACCAGAAATAGCCCCTCTGAGAGGATCAAGTTTTGAGTCATTGGAGGGATAGGTGTAGGATTCACAAAGGAACGAGGCAGAGCAGAGCAAAGTGGGAGGGTTTATGCTGTAATTAGCCAAGATCACCATGGGAGTCTGAGTGTAATCGGGTAATTAGTGTGTTTTGGGGGGGGTAAGGGAGGTGGGGGGGTGCAATTACCCGGCTCACCGGCTGCCAGACGGTTGTCACTGCTCTTCTGACCCTTGGGCCGGGTTCCTGGCTCTACCTGTGGACTATTAAGTGTAATGACCCTGTCATAGGGGAACCTGTCATTATCTCTGTGTTAACATAGTATTTACCCATAGACTCTGCCAAGTCACTCTGTGATTAAAGGGCCTTGGCATGGTCCCCTGCCCTGGCATCGGATAGTCCTCTCATGAGCATGGTCAGAGCAGGGAGGGCTGGAAAAGACTGAGAGAAGTTGGGCTGGGGTTATCCTGGGGGGGTCAAGAGGGACACTGTACCTAAGACTGTACCGCAGACTTCATCCACTGGAATCTGGAGATGCCGAGTCAACCCTCGCACAATCAGGCACATTTCCATATGGGGCTAACCCATTGGCCACTGAGGGAAACAAAAGTCAACTTTAAAATCTTGAAGGTTAAAAAAATATTAATGAAATAAAAAAAGAAATCTTGAAGGTTGAGGGACATCTGGCTGGCTCAGTCAGTGGAGCATACAATTCCTGATCTCAGGGTTTTGAGTTCAAGCCCCACATTGTGTATAGAGATTACTTGAAATTAAAAATCTTTAAAAAAAAAAAAAGTAGAAAGTTTAAAAAAATCTTGAAGATTGATGATCTCTTCTGAAGTCTCTCTCATAGGAAGGGTAGGTCAAACTTGTGATCACATGTGGGCCAACAGTCTGGGCCCTGATGCCTGAACAACACTGTGCTGAGCGTCCTCATCCATATACCTTTACACCCAGGGGTAGGCTTTTCTGTAGGATGAGTTCCTGGACTTGGGGTGACTAGGTACGAATCTTTTAATCTGAAAAGATACTGTTGAAAATGTCTAAAAGATGATGCACATTGAATCTCCTGCGAATCGTGTATTAGAATGCATGTTTCCCTGCTCCTTTTCCAACGTGGGCTGCTCCCACATTCTCTTTTAAGATTTTATTTATTTATTTGAAAGAAGAGAGAGTATGAGCGGGAGGAGAGGCAGAGGGAGAGGGAAAAGCAGACTGTCTGCTGAGCAAGAAGCTGCCGGCACCGGTCTCGATCCCAGGACCTGAGATCATGACCTGAGCTGAAGTCAGACGCTTCACCGACCCAGGCATCCCTAGTTGCCACTACTTTCATTGCCTCCATTGTTTGCTGATTGTATGTGTGACACATGTTCATTGTAAAAAAAAAAATCAGGAAATGAAGAAAAGCTAAGAGAAAATAAAAGCTAGCTGTCCAGCCACCACCCAAAGATAAGAAGCGTTGGTCTTTCTGAGAGACGGCAGAGGCCACAGCTAGCCAAAGTAATCACCTGATGGAACCTTCTGGAATCCCTAGTGCTGGTGACAAGGTGGTAAAGATGGTCTCACTCTCTCCTCTGTCCCTTCCCCAGCCACTGATGTCTCCAGAGGCTTGAGGTATTTTCCTCAGCCAGTGGGGACTGTTCCTGAAGGAGTCCATTCCAGGTATCCATATCCCTCATGGGTCTCCTGAAAACAATTCTGCTGCCAGGAAGCCTTCGAGCCTGAGGATTTGTGGAGTAGGAATGGAATACGAACATTCCAAAAATGTGTTTCCAGGCACTGACAGCTGGATCTGACAAATTGGAAAACGCATCTCTCCGGCCAGTCCCAGAGCCAAGTTTGTGTTTCTCGGGGACCCTGACATGCCCTGTTAAGCCACCCGCCTCATGACGGCTCTGCTTTCCATTCCAGAGACCTGAACTATAATGAGCTGCAAGAGTTCCCCGTCGCCATCCGGACGCTGGGCAGACTGCAGGAACTGTAAGCTCTTCTGCTGCTTTCTGGGGGTGTCCTCTTCTCTCTTCTCCCAAGGGCAGGGGCTGAAGCCGCAGGCCCTGGGCCTCCCTCACATCCTCCTATCCTGTGGTCCTTGTGAGAACTGGAGCCACGTGCCCTCCCCAGCCCCCGGTGCGGGTCTGAGTAGTCACAGTTTGGCACGGAGCATTTCCGAGTGGACTGTCATCAGCAGAAATGGCTGTGGGCTCTTCCAGCCTGGAGGGACACATGGCACACGACACCTCTTGGTCACTGGGCCCAGCACCGCCCCCACCTGGGTTGGGGTGCATCCAGAGATGGATGAGGAGAGGAGCTGGGGGCTGGGTAGCAGGGTCGCTGCTCAGCCCCTGATTCCAGGGAGGAGATGAGAAGCCGGCTGTGGCTCCCCGCAGACACCACTTCTTGCTACTCGGTTTTAGCACCGACGTGCCAAGCACTATGCTCGCTGCTAAACACAATCCGGGAGTCAGATAGTCCTGGGCTGTCCCCAGGGATCCTTTAGGTCTGTCAGGGAGCAGGACAGAGCAGATTCAGGTGGGTGTATAATTCCAGCTCTGATGGTACAGTAGTAGCTAAAATGACTGGGAATCCAGAGTGACGTGGAAAGAACACTGTGGACGAACACATCTGAGATTAGCTTTACAGGATGGATGGGATTTAGGTGGCCGTGGCAGGGGAGGGGAGGAGGCGTTTCAGACAGAAGAACGGAATAGGCGGAGATTGAACTTGAATGGGCAGAGAGATGACTGCAGGAGAGGCCAGCCTTACTGGGGGAGAGGCTCTTGGCAAACAGTAGGAGATCTATTGTTAGTAAAGTGGGACCAGATTAAGGGAGCCTGACGTTTCTTTTCTTTTCTTTTCTTTTTTAAAGATTTTATTTATTTGACAGAGAAAGACACAGAGAGGGAACACAAGCAGGGGGAGCGGGAGAGGGAGAAGCAGGCTTCCGGCTGAGCAGGGAGCCCTATGTGGGGCTCGGTGAGCCGAAGGCAGACGCTGAACGACTGAGCCACCCAGGCACCCCGAGCCTGACATTTCTGAGCAGAGCTCCACACTTTTAAGTAGCCTCGTTTCTTTACTCAAACTACCACCTGAGACCTTCAGGACCAACCCCATGCCACCCACCATTCCCACCCCGTGCGAAGTTGGAAAGTGTAAATGCCAGATGTGTGTAGCTGAGAAGGAGCAACTAAACCACCTCAGGGGGGAAGGGTCGGGGTGAGAAACTACTGGAAGTCCTCCACTGCCGATGAGTCGCCAGTGAATGTAGGAGTGTGCGTGTGTGTGTCTGTCTCTCTGTCTCTGTATCTCTCTGTCTCTTGACAGAAGGCTGCTTGAGGACAAGGCCTCTAAACTTCTAAATCTCTCAGAGCTTAGCTTAGCTCAGCATTAGACACAAAGGAGGAGTCCAAGAACATATAACGAGTGAGTTAACAAAGAAATGAGAGAGTGAGGAGAGCAGCCTAGGTGGTCGCATGGGGTGGGGGTGTCTGTGGGGACCTGTGGGGAGAGCATGAAAGTGGAAATAATAAGGGGAGGGGAGGGAGGAGAGAGAAGAGCAGAGGCAAGGAAGGCATGAAGAGACACTAGAAATCTCCAGTGAAAAAGAGGGTGGCTGGGAGGGGTCTGTTCAGCCTGGATCATGTGTTTCTCAGTCCAACGTTTATCTTGTAATGCTCCCCCCAACTAACCAAACTTGTAATTCCTGGCTTCCAGAGCCCTGGACATTGGGACCTGGAGCGGGTTCTGGAGCAGGTCCCTCCCTTCTCACCTCCTCACGAGGCCACCCAGTCCCTCAACACCCGCTGCCTCTCCCCCATTCTGCGGCCGCTGTCCTTCTAGATTCCTTAGTCTCCAGGTCTGAAGACCAAGCCAGCCTCCATTTGGGGGACATCTCTCGTTCCTACAACCCCCAGAAGCTCTGTTTCTCTCACACCCTCAGCTGCCTCTTGGGGGCCCTGTGGGTTTCCTGCCACACGGGACTGAGGAGAGGACGCATGTCCTGGGGTCTGAACTCAGCCTCCTGCCCCCAAGTTGCTCCTCACCCTCCTGCTCCCTAAGGCTCTACTTTTCACTCTTTTCACAAGTGTCAGAGAAAAGGACGGGTGTGTGATGGAATGAAGCAGACACATCCCAGGCAGCGGTGAACCTGGACTCTCGGGCTGCCATCTCTTTGGTCTTATGGCCTTTCTAGTCAGCTTTCTGGAAGCTTCATGGACTTCTGTTTCTCCCTCTCCACAATTCTCTCCAAGTCCTTACTGACTCGTGGTGTTGTCTTCCAGGGGGTTCCATAACAACAACATCAAGGCCATCCCAGAAAAGGCCTTCATGGGGAACCCTCTGCTGCAGACGATGTGAGTCCTCACTTCTCTGTCTCTTGGTGCTGTGCCTTTTTTGGGAGAGGGGCCCGGGGCTGGGGAGGCAGGACTCTGCGAGGGGGGCCTCCCTGGTGTGCTCTTTCCTGGTCTGCTTTCCTGGACAAAGCCGAGATCGGCCTGCGTCCCAGCTCAAAGGGCCAAGTAACTAAATTCGATGTTTGGGTCTTTTTCTTCCAGACACTTTTATGATAACCCAATCCAGTTTGTGGGGAGGTCAGCGTTCCAGTACCTGCCTAAACTGCACACGCTGTAAGTTGGACCTCCCCCAGGCCTCCCTCCTTTCTGCCGCCTCCGGCCTCCCTTCTGCAGGCGTCACCCCAGCAGAGCGCTGCCCCCACTGCAAGGCCTAGTCTCCGATGCTGCGGCCTCTGCTTGGCTCAGGACTATTCCCGGACCAGGCTGCTCTAAACAGCCTCCAGTCAGCTCCCTGTGGCTTCTTCCTGGATCCCAGATGCGTGAAAGAGGGCCCTCCTCCAGAGCCCAGGAGTCTGATCTGGCCTCTTCAGGGTCCTGCTCGAGGAAACTGTTCCAGAAACCTTTGCTGCAGAAACCAACAACTGGGATAAGGGTCTGGTTCTCCAGTGACCTTGGAGCATGGACCCCTCAGCCGTTTGCTGTACCACCTTTATTACTTTGGGCCCGACGGCATTCTCTTGTTTCCTTTCTCCCATTCTTTTCACTCCCAGCCCAAGTCCCACTTCTTCAAAAATCTTCCATGGCTGACACGTGACATAGGGCATCCCAGGAGCATAACTAACATTTTCAAGTGCACCCTTCCCCTTCATGTCCATTATCACATTCCACTGTCACTCTAACCAAATGAGGAAGGTGGTGTTAGCACATTTTGTGGATGGATCTCGAGGTTCCTGGGCTCTGCTCTGCCATAAGCTAGTCCGTCTACACACACTCACACACACACACCGCATGGCCGGCCCAGCTCCAAGATGCTCCTTTCTGGACCCTACACTGCCTCCTTGTGGTCTGGCAGGACCCGTTTTTGCTGTGCTCTGTTGGGTCCCTGTCCTCAGCCCTGTCCTCACCGGCAGGGGATGGCGGGGAAGGGAAAAGCCATCTGTCTAAAGCTGTCTGGGAGAGACCCAGTAGGGAGGTGGTGACAAAGCTTTAGTGGTTGAGAATTTAGGGGAGACCCTTTCTCAGACTCTAATAAGCAAACCCCTGCAGCCAAGAACTTTTTCAGAAGCACCCACCTTGGAGCCTTTTAGACAGAGTCCATTCCCATGTCCCTAGCCTGTATTTTTTTGTTTGTTTGTGCATTCGTTGTGTTTTGCATGCTGGGACCCAGATGCCAGTTTGGGGGCTCTGCCGGGGCTCTAGGGGGCTGGGCCAACTTAAGGAAATGGTGGTTTGGTACCTGCTGAGCAAAGCTCCGCCCCTACAGGCCCTGAGTAGCTGGGGTATTTTGAGGCTGGGGGAAGGATGACATTTTCCCAAAAGGTAGCTTCTCTCCAGGGGAGATCAGCAATGGTGGGGAGCCCAGATATCGAGATGCTCTGACCCCACCCTTCAGAGTGTGTCGCCTCTGCTTCCAGATCCCTGAATGGTGCCACGGACATCCAGGAGTTCCCAGATCTCAAAGGGACCACCAGCCTGGAGATCCTGTGAGTGGGGAGCCTCCCCCTCCACCTCATCCATGCCCCTGCTTCACCCCCAGGAGCTGTCCCCTGGAAGTCTGCTGGAAGGATCCTTTGTTTGGCCCTTATCTGGCCTGCTTCTGCTGCCTGCTCCAGCCTGACCTAGAGGTCACCTGGCTCGGCCCCAGGGATCCATGGCCATCTCCTGATGTGGCACTGCTGCAGGCAAGGCCAGGGGTAGCAGATGGTTTGGGGGTGAGGAGGCTGGTCTTCTCCTGACCATGCTTGGATTTTTCAGGCATGCCTTCAGAGTTCCAAACCCCAAGCTGTGAGCATCCTGGAAGACCCGTGTCAGGGGAGAAGGGTTGTGGAAACACATCTCCTTTGCCTTTCTGAATCACGATTTCAACAAGGACTTTCTCATATGTTCTATTATTATATCCTGTAGAGTGGGGGAGGGGTGCCAGAGCACAGTAGGACCTCAACACATTTAAGAGGATGAATGGAACAATCAAGCAAACACCCAGAGTGAGTGTTAGGAAGCCAACTGCCCTGCCCCCCATCACACAGCTCATTCATGGCATGGCCCAGACAGGAACTCTCTCTCCTCTGTGCCTCTGTTGTCTTCCCCTAGATTTGCTGGCATCTGGAAAATTTTCCATGAGGGAAGTAATAGTTCCCCAAGAATGACCTTGGCCTTGGGTATTTCTTGGGACACCCTGTCCCTAGCCAAAACTGCCCCACAGCCCTCTCTGTCCCAGCCCCAGGCCCTTCCCTTCTTTCCCACCCCTTCCCCCTTCCCCGGGGCACAGGGAGCAGACTCTGTGCAAGGTTCCCATGGCTCCACTGGGGTTGTTTTGTTTCATTTTTCCTATCTACTCCCTGCCCATGGCTATCCCCCCTCCCTGCCTTCTCTAAGGAGGGCAGACGAGATTCTAGTTCCTGTCCTACATACCCCGTGTTGCAGGAGACCTCTCTGAGACAATGGGTGGGGACCCGATGGGTGGGTGGGGTGTGGGCCGGGCAGGCAGGAACTGTCTGCCAAGCAGAGAGCCCCTGGGCTGTGTCTCTCTCTGTTGCCCACCCCCACCCGCCTCCAGTCCCAGGGGAGCTCTGTGCTCAGATGCCAGACTTGCTCCTTTCTCTCCCTATAGCCCCACCCCTGCCCTGTGCCTTCTGCCACTTCTCTTCTGTCAGCTCTGTGCCCCCATGTCAGCATCAGGCCCAGAGCTGGAGGCGGCAGCCAGGGATGGCAGGGCCTGGTGCCAGCTCTGTCTCTGCTCTCTCTGCAGGACCCTGACCCGTGCAGGCATCCGGCTGCTCCCACCGGGGATGTGCCAACAGCTGTCCAGGCTCCGAGTGCTGTGAGTGGCTCACAAGTATTCCCCAGTCTTGGCATTGTGCCCTTGCTCCCATGGGCTGGCAGAGGCCCCTCCTGCTTCTGTCCCACTGGGTTACTTCTCTTGCTGGAGAATGGGACAGTCTGCGGAGTACCTGCTCGGGAGGGACTGGGCTGTCCTCTCTTGCTCAGGGCAAAGGGACAATGGCCTTTGGAGTCTGACCAGGGTTTGAGGCCCAGCTTTGCCACTTAGTAGCTGTATGAGTTTGGACTCGCTCTCTAACGTCTCAGGGCTTCAATGCCTCATCAGCAAAATGTGGATAAATGTGTGAGGGTTGAAAAAAGTGTCTGTCCAGCACACAGCACAGAGTGCTAGCACGTAAAACTGCTCAGCCAGTGGCATTGCTTATCTAGTAAGAATATTAAGGTCTTCTGGAAGCATGGAGGCATTTAAGTGGCCTGTGAAATCAAGGGGAGTTTTGTTCTCCCTCCTGAATCCGTTCGGAATGTGAGGCTCCTCAACACGGACCCAAGCTCGGGATGGGGAAGCTGACCCAGGAGACACTGTGCCCGCCGCTCTGCTAGCCTGGGTGTCTGGAGATGTGGGTTCAGCTTCCAGCCTTGCCACTGACTGGCAGCGTGTCCTTGGCAGGTTCTGTCCCTTCCCTGTGCCTCAGTGTCCTCATCTGTTAATGAAGAGGTTGGGCCAGATGATCTCCAGAGGCCCCGGCTTACCCCCACCCCCACCCCGGGACTCTGCGTGGGGACTACAGGGATGTTGACTTGGGTTGGCCGTGACCGGCTTGCCCAGTAAGGCCTGATACGGTCCCTGCTGGCTGCCGCAGAGCCCCTGCACCTTCTGCTCCTTTTCTCATCTCTGTGCCCCTCACACTTCCTGTCTCGCTTCCCCCAGGACCCTCCCAGGGTCCCCTAGGCCTTGGGACTCAGCAGGAGGAAGGGAAGCCCCCTTGCTGGGAGGCGTGTCAACAGCCACATCCCTGCAGGGTCCTCCCAGCCCTCGGCTGCTTGACGGGAAGGCACATCCTGGCGGAGCTGCTTCTCCTGGCCCCCAGCCTCACCCTCACCTGGCCTTGCTCTCTCTCTCTCTCTCTCTCAATCTCTCTCTTCCCCCAGGGAATTGTCTCATAATCAGATCGAGGAGCTGCCCAGCCTGCACAGGTGTCAGAAGCTAGAGGAAATGTGAGTTGGGGGCGTGGGAGCGAGGTGAAGGCGTGCAAGTCAGACTCGGGACAAGTCTGAGGGGAGGGGGGTCAGCGAGCGAGCACACTCGGACATTTCTCCCTTCTCTGAGCTGGTTTAGTCCAAGGGTTAGGGCTGGGAGCTCAGCAGAGGCCTAGACAAGGCCTCCAGGGACCACCAACGATGGACGCACCCCGACAGTCTCAAGGTGGCTCATTGGGGGTCAGCCACAACAATGAAAGGCAGTAGTGATTAGGGCCAGTGGAGGGCCAGGGTCACATCAGCACTAGGAGGTGGGACACACTCACACACAGGAGAAGAAATCCAGGATTCAAATTTGACAAGGAAAAAAATCACCTAAAAATGCTCTAAACTCTTTTCACTCAGCTTCTTTTTTTTGTTTGTTTTGTTTGTTTTTGGGGTTTTTTTTCAAGCTTGGTGGGTCTCCTGAGCCTCCATGTCTGTCCCTTGACCCTAGGTAGGGCAATGTCTTTTGGGGCCCAGGCACGATAGGGGTGTGAGGGTCTGTCCTGTTTGTCTAGATGCCAAAGGAAAGAGGGTCTTCAGCATTACAGAGGAACACGCTCTGTCCCCCATTCAGACAAGCAGTCCACTGAGCTCCGCCCCCCAGCGTGGGCCAGTCACTGGGTCATCCAAGGGCGGGGCAGTGCTCTGCTGCTGGACCAAGGTCTGGAGAACACAGGAGCGAGGTTGGCTGGGCTGGGAGCCAGCCCCGGTGGGAACCCTGGAAACTGACTCCCTTCTGGGCCACAGGGATGGTTTTGTGGCTTTGTCTCCTGACCCACTTACCCAAGGCAACCGGATCCCCTTGTGCTCCCTTTAATTCTTGTGACTTCCGCGGGCCCTTTCTTCCCATGCCAGGAGAAGTGGGGGGCTCTCCTTTCTTCCTCATAGTGCAAGGGGGGCGTGGAACGGAGCCAGGGTTTGAGCCTATTGGCTCATCTAGTCTCTCTTGCTGCCCTAGAGGCCTCCAGCACAACCGCATCTGGGAGATCGGAGCAGACACCTTCAGCCAGCTGAGCTCCCTGCGAGCCCTGTGAGTATCCTGCAGCATCCTAGGCTGGACCCTACGGGGGCCCACTGTGCCCGTTTCTTAGGCACACTCCATACCCACAGCTACGTGGCAGTGGCAGGCACACATCTTCCCTGCTCTGTATCCCTGCCCCCAGCGCATGCGCGCGCACACACACACACACACACACACCAGGAGAGGTGCCTCCCCTTCCAGATGGCTTCTGAAGCCGCTTCTCCAGCTGGTGCCCAGGGGCTGATGAGACTCTGAAGCCAATCTGCCGAATCCCCTTTTCTGTGGCCCCAGCCAGGCTGGAAGCCAGGCAACAGGTACCTTCCCCGAAAGGCTGAGGGTTCTGCTCCTGGGGACAGCTCAGATGGGGAGTGTGAGAAGGAGAACTCAGGATGGGAACAGCGAGCCCTGCACATGTCCTGGGTCTTACCTGTAATCCCCTCTCTACGCACAGGGACCTGAGCTGGAACTCCATCCGGTCCATCCACCCTGAGGCCTTCGTGACCCTACGCTCCCTAGTCAAGCTGTAAGTGCGTTCTGCATCCTCCTCCCACTGGATGGAGACCAATGGGGACCCTGGGCCGGCGGGGGGTGGGGGGTGGGCGGAGGTGGGAGGACCCACCCCAGAGTGGGGACGTGCACGAATGTCTGACCACACATCCCAGCCTCATCACTCATTCTGACAGTTCGTTTGACAGGCTGTGGTTCCTGATAAACAGAGTGCCTGTCTCCCGCAAGCTCTGGAACCTCATCTGCTAACGTTTGGCAACATTTTTGTGGCCTCAGTGCCCTGTGCCCCCACACCCACCCCTGGTCTCAGGCCCTCCCCCAGCCTCTACATGTGCCAACAGAGAGGAGGTTAGAGCCGGAAACTCCTTCACAACAGTGAAGTCCCACTGCTGGGACTGTGGCAGCAGGTGTGGGAGCAGGGTCTCAGCTCAGCAGTCCCCCACATGTGCAGTAACACTAGAGGGCTGCCATTCTTCAGGGAGGCAAAGGCTCACAGGTTCCCTAAATTACACAGGCTGCAAACAGGGAACATATAGTGCTGGCTGCATGGTCACTAGGTCAGAGCTGGAAGGGACCTCTGGTGGGACTGCCACACACTGTGGTGCAGGTTGTGTACTGCACAAGGGCTCCCACCCAAGAGGGAACTGACTGGCTACTTGCATGTCCCAAAGATGTGTCCATCCTGATAGGACCCTTTTCTGATTAAGACCCAGACTCCATGGGCTAGCTCCAGTCCTGGCCTTGGAGATCATCTAGCCCAATCCCTCACTTCACAGGAGAGGCCTCCAGGCCTGGGGAGAAGCCCGCTCAAAGCGAGGCCAGAATGCAAGCCTTCCAGGCGGTTCACAGTGCCCCTCCTGTCTGCCACTCTCTAGGCTCTGGGCTGGAGTCTTGCAAAATTCACACCTCAGTCTTCCCTCTCCTGTTTGCTCTGCTCCTGCCAGATAGGTAGGGTGGATATTTTTATCCCCTTGAAAGATGAGGACATTGAAACTCAGGCAAATTTGTGACTCCCCTTGGTTATGCAGGGAATCGGTGACAGCGCCAGGTTTCCTACCTTCCAGTCCAGGCTGTTTCCACGACGTACAGTCTAGTGGTGCTGGTGTTTGGTTTGGAGTGCTGGTTCCCTGCAATGTGTCTCCAGTAGAAGACCGTGCATGTCCTCATCTCTGGCTACAAAGCCAGCCCCCAAAACAGAACAGATGACCAAACCCCTGCTTGTAGCCAGAGGCCAGCTCTGTCCAATCGCTGACTCTGGCCTCTCGTGTCATCAGAAAAGTGGGGGAATAGGGGCAGGCACCTACAGGCAGATGCCCTGGGGGGTGGACAGGGACCCTCGGATGGGACTGGGAACTGGGCATAGGAGCTGTAGTTAAGGAACTCTGTGACCTATGAGTTGGGATGGCTTGACATTACCTTAGAGCAACCCCTAGTATATAGTTGGCTCCCAGTATTTGATGAATGAATGAATGAGTGAGTGAGTGAATGAATGAATGAGTGAGTTAGGGGTGGTGCCTCTAGCAATCCCTGACCATCCTCCTGCCCCAGCATTTCGGGCCTTTGTCTCTCTTTGCTGATCTTCGTCCTCTGCTCCTCTCCTCTTGCTTCCATCCCAGGCACCCCGGTCACACCCTCAGCACAGCCCTGCCCCCTCAGCATCCCCACTGACTGCCAATAACCCTGACCATGCACTGTCCTAGGGACCTGACGGACAACCAGCTGGCCACACTGCCCCTGTCTGGACTTGGGGGCCTGATGCATCTGAAGCTAAAAGGGAACCTGGCTCTCTCCCAGGCCTTCTCCAAGGACAGTTTCCCGAAACTGAGGTGAGGGCCTGGCTTTCCCCCACTGCCAGATAGTTTTGCCCCGGAGTAGCCGGGGAGGCCAAGGAGGGACAGAGAGAGGAAAGCCATGGGGCTTCACCTCGAGAAAAACCCGATGGCCCAGAGGCGTAAGGGTTGGTCACCGCTCAGTGGGAAGGGCTCATGCCTCCCCTTCCTCATCTCATTCACAACATTTCTTTCTGTCCCAAGCAGCAGCCCCAGGGCTGCTGAGACCTCCTGTGAGGACAGGAGGAAGATGAGGTGCAGGCCCCGGGACCTCCTTGCTCCTTGTCCCCTTCAGGGCACGCAGACTGCCTGTCCTCACTTGAGCAGCATCTGGGCCCCTGCGGTGAGGGCCGAGCCCAGGGCACCGAGGAGTGGAAAACAAGCCGCCCGGCCGGTCCCTGGTGCTAATGACATCCAGGCCTTCTGCCTGCAGCGGCAGCAGAGCCTGTGTGGCCCAGGCTGCCTCTACTGCCAGCTAACGAGCTGCCTGGCGGCATCAGCCCTCGCCCTCAGAGGGCACCAGATTCAGCTCTGCTGTGCCCAGGGGTGGAGCTGGGGGACAGGGCAAGGGTGAAGCAAGAGTCACTACGAGACTCCATGTCTCCTGAGATCTAAAAAAAGGAGTTGCTGGCTGGGAGGGGAGCAGAGCACTGGAGTGCTGTGTGATCTTGGGTGAGTTGGTCCCAGCCCTGAGCCTACTGAGGGGACCCCATAAAGGACAGAAAGTTTATCTTCCCATCTCATTCTCAAGATGAGTGAGGAAAAGATTGGCAGATGCTCAGAGCCCTTTGGAGGCAGGCGCCAGGCTGTAGGCTCCGTACAGAGAAAGCTCAGGGGGCTACCTGCGCTGTCATCAGGGCGCTTTGGGGTTGAAAGGCTGGTGCTGAGTGCTGGGTCCCTGGGTGGGCCGCCTAACCATTCCTCGGGCAGCTCATTTTACCCCTGTGTCCCCTTGGCCCCCAGGATCCTGGAGGTGCCCTATGCCTACCAGTGCTGTGCCTATGGCGTCTGTGCCAGCTTCTTCAAGGCCTCTGGACAGTGGGAGGCTGAGGACTTTCACCTTGAGGAGGAGGAGGCTCCAAAGAGACCCCCGGGCCTTCTTGCCGGACAAGCTGAGAACCACTGTGAGTGATGGGGCTCCTGGGCAGGGCAGGCAGGTGGTCGTGGAGAAGAAGTTAGGGAGGAGGCCCGGGGAACCCTGAGAGGGGTCTGGCAGGGGCTGCGGAGGCAAACCCCAAGGGTGACCTGGGAGGTGATCTCTGTTTGCGCCTTGTCTCTCTAAGAACGTAGCCCAAAGGTGCTTGGGGAGAAGACGATGTTTCCATATTTGCCACACCCTTCTTGGTCCCCAAGGTGCTTCCCGAGCTGCATCTTCTGGAGCACTCTTGCCCTCGTGGTTCGCATGTTCCTTCTCCATGGCTGCCTCCTGGCTACATGGGCCCTGTGATTTCATTCTCAGAGAGGACACCCACTTTCTAAATCAACCTGAGCCAAGCAGGATTGAATTAAGTCAATTAAATTAAACCTCTGTTTAAAAAAAAAAAAAGTCCCCTCACTATATGTCCTAGAGCCAAGTGGAACAGTGTGGGGATTATCACTCTCCAAGTCCTCCTGCCCCTCAGAGGCCACTGGCTGCAAGAGGACCTTGCTGAGAAGGGCCACATGGATCTCTTTCTAGAACAGTTGTAAAAGAAGGAAGGGTGGAAGTAGGCAGCTGAGGGGGCTCCGAGCGACCATCTGCCAACTGGTGTCTTAGATAGAGGAGAGCGGGGAAGGCTTCTGTCCCCCTCACCGTCACCCCATGTGACACAACACAGGTAGAATCAGGAGGAAGCAAAAAAGGGCCCCTGATATTGGAATTTCGTTTTCAGTCTCTAACCCCCTCTCCACAGTGTGTCCATGGAGAAGGGAAACAGAAAAGTCAGAACGAAAACATGTAAGAAAAGCATCTCACGGAGGTGTAGACAGACCTGGGTTCTAAATCCAGTGACACCGTTGACCAGTTGTGTTGCCCAAGACAAGTTCTTTAACCTTACTGAGCCTTGTTTTTTGGGTTTTTTTGATCTGTACAGTGAGAACGATACTACATATCTCACAGACCATAGTGAGCAAAGCATGACCCCTGGTACTACCTGCCACTCTTACTACTGGGAACGGGGCCGGGGGCCTCCCCGTGTGTGTGAGGAGGGACGGCGTGTTGTGTGGTTCGGAACACAGCTTGTGGAGTCCAGTATTCCACAAGCAGTTAAGGGGTCTTTGGGGTCTCTCTCCCAGACCCCTCCCCAGGGAGGGTGTCAGGACCCCTTGAAGAGCCCAGCGGCCAGGCTGGCTCTGGGCCGGCAGACAGCTGTCCCCAGGGGACATTCCCAGATGTCTGTCTGCTGTACACTCCCTCAGGGGGCTGGAAGGAGGAATGGAAACTTTCCTTCCTCAAGGTGAAACTTTCCACCAGGCTTAGGTCTTGGAGAGCCACGGGGCGTCAGAATCATGGGCTGCCTGCCGCTGGTAACGGGAGCTGGGGCAGGGCCCCCCACTTCCTGTGGGAGCTAATAAGCCTTGAGGAAGAAAGCCAGGAGCTTCGGCTGCAGCCAGATTTGATTTCCTCCTCGTTTGAAGAGTGGTTACTTAACACCTTGGCTGTGACTTTCCCAGCCTCAGACGGAGTCCGCGGGCCTCAGCCCGTGCGTTTCATTCATGCATTCTGATTTCAAAGAATTGCTGAGCTCCATTCTGGAGAGCCGGGGTGGGCAGGGAATGAAAGGTAGAGAGGAGAGGAAATGCCAGCACTCCGTGGGCACACCTCGGCCTCCTGCCCGCCCTGTTGGTGTCTGGGCCAAGGGCAGCTCCGCAGAGCCTTCCTGCCTCCTGGGAAAATGTCCAATGGAAGGTGTTTACCCTTTAAGTGGGGAGGAAGGAACAAACCACATGAGTCCAAGATGCGGACAAGCATGACACAGAGACACCCCCTTGTTAGTGTGTGGTGGAGGACGAGCCCACGGGGTGCTGTCATTGAAGCCCCGTGCTGTATAGGCGTCCTTCAGAAGAGAAGCAGGGCTCTCCTACCACTCGGGGCCTCAGACACCTTGCCTAGTCTCACTAGAGAAACTAAAGTCTTATTCTTAAAAAATAGTCTTTCGGTGATGAATTATTGCTGCAAACAAGCGTTTTGTCTTTATAAATGATAAGATGTTTAAGATGATCATTTCAAAATTCTTGTAGAATTTCTGGACTCCCAAGGTATCCCTGACACCCCTGGAGTTCGTAGGCTCTGGTTTAAGAAACCTTGCCACAGTGACTAAGAGGAGAAAAAAACTCCTACTTGATTCAAACAAGTTACAGAGTTTTTTTAACAATGGATTTATCTTTGCAATCCTATTTTCTCTGACTAAGGAACCGCGGGGTCTAGACTTAGAATGGGAAGGATTGGTAAAGATGATCTCGGCCTGCCTCTCACCCAGCTTAGAAGTGCCCTTTCTCTTATCTGGGACTTTCTGCTCCAGCACCTCTGGGGACAAATGATGCCCACCTCGTGCATCTGTAAAGCTGCCCCTGCATTCCTTCCAGGCTGCCCGCCCCCCCCCCCAAATCAGGAAAGCAAAACAGTTAAATACCTGGGCTCTGTAGTGAGACAGACCGGGGTCGGACTTCCGCCTGCCGCGCACTGACTGGGAGACCTGGGGCAAGTGGCTTCGCTTCCATGAGCCTCAGTGTTCCCATCTGTCAAATGAGGTCAGAAGGACACCTGTCTCGTGCGGCTGCCGGAAAGGTTAATGAGACCATGAAGACCACGACTCGCTGCACGGACGTGGTGCAGGAGCTCAGAGACTCTTAGCCTCACTGGCACACAAATCTGTTAGTTGACACGGTTCACACCGCCGTGACTGCCTGATCCTCTTCTGTCTCCATGAGCTCTCTGAGACCAGGACCGTGTCTTCCTCATCCCCAAGTTGCTCTGCCCTTGCCCTAAGCCCAGCAGATGGCAGGCATGGCATGCGGCCCCTGGGACCTCAGGCCCACCTCTCTGTCAGCTCTGTGGGAGCTTATTTGCATTAATGAGAAGGAAACCTTCTCCATTTGAATTGTTAAATCGCCTCCTTCTATGACCCTTCCTGATTCTACCCTCTGCACCAACACAGCATGTAGGAGCACAGTTCCATTATGGCTGATGGGACTTCAGCTCCTGGAGGACAGCCATGGTCTTCCCACTTAGTCTTCCCTTGCCTGAGTTAATCTCCCAGTGGCTTTGACCATTTCTCAAGTGTGTGGCTTCTACTTGCTCACTCTCCCTGGTTCACCTCCTCTAAATACAGTCCAGATCACTACTCTGTCTTAAGAAGATGTCCTTCCTGGGGCACCTGGGTGTCTGACTCTTGATTTTGGCTCAGTAGTGATCTCAGTGTCATGGGATCAAGCCCCGCTTCGGGCTCTGTGCTGGGCATAGATCCTGCTTAAGATTCTCTTTCTCAGGGAGCCTGGGTGGCTCAGTTGGTTAAGCATCTGCCTTCAGCTCAGGTCATGATCCCAAGGTCCTGGGATCGAGCCCTGCATGGGGCTCCCTGCTCAGTGGAGAGCCTGCTTCCCCCTCTTCCTCTGTCTGCTGTTCTGCCTACTTCTGCACTCTCTGTCTCTCTGTCAAATAAATAAATAAAATCTTTAAAAAAAAAAAGATTCTCTCTGTCTCTTCCTCTCCCTCTGCCCCTCAACCCTGAACTTGGGTGTTCTCTCTATCTCTCTTTTTCTCCAAAGATATAAAAAAAATAAAAGCAAAAAGATTTTCTTTCTTGCGCATGGTGTTCACAACTGGACAGGTAATTACAGTGGGGGATCAGCCAGTGTGGAGAACTGTTTGATTACCAGCTCCCATTTTTAAGGCAGCCTCCACCCTAACTCTAACACTGTAACTCTAACACGTGCTAACCTAGCACAGTAACTAGGCTGCCTGGAGGGGACGCGCATGCTCAGTTACAGGACAAGCAAGTCTCAGATGAAAATTTGCCGTGAAGAACAGACAATGCAAATAATCCACATGTGGATAATAAGGACAGACTCTTTTCACCCAAGAGTAGAACAGATGTGCAGGGCTGCTGGGATGACCTGTGCCGAGCAGAATGAGCTGGGAATGGCAGCTTAAAGAGGTGGGGATTTGGAGAAAGATGGGGCTTGATTGTCACTAAGACCTGGCCCCCAAGCCACCTTCTGGTCTCACCTCTCAGATGACCTGGATCTGGACGAGCTCCAGCTGGAGATGGAGGACACAAAGCCACACCCCAGTGTCCAGTGCAGCCCCATTCCAGGTGAGACGGGTGCCTTGGTACGGGGTTGGGGGCAGGACTGGGGAAGGAGTACCCAAGTATTTAGATGAGATGCCCATTCAGCCTGGCATGTTTATAACCATACTTCAGGCGCCTTCTCTGCCTAAAAGTCAACATTCTGAGGAGAAGACAACCTCTTCTGGTGATTCTTGGGGACAGAGCTGGAGTTCTTCCCTCGGGTGGCCGTTTGGAACAACAGTAGGGGAGGGGCGACAGCGGGGAGAGGGAAGTCAAAGCAAAGATCAGCTAATGAGAAGTTAAACATTGGAAAGAAAGTGTCTCTCATTGAAGAGAGAAGCAGTGAAGAATGTCTTGACCCCAGTGTTCTGGGTGGTGTGTGGCGCTGCTTCTGAGCGCCCCCTCAGTCTAAGAGTCGCAGAATCCTAGAGTCAGATGGGCCTCCGAAAGGTTGCCTTCTCCATCCCTCTCTGCTCTCTTTCTTAAAACTCTCCAGTGTGGAAAAACTCCACAGTACTCCTGAATAACTCGTATAGGACTGTCCAGCCCTTACAGCTGAGAAAATGTCCTATGGAGTCTCACCTGAATCTCGCTGAAAAGAAAAAAAGAGAACTCTATTTCCCTTTGATGCAGTGAGGGAAGAAGCCCCTTCCCCTGGGTATAAAGTCCCAGCAGGCCACCCCCAGAAGGCAGTAGCACATTGCTTAAGCCAGGACAGGAACTGTTGGGAAAGAACAGAAAGCAGTGAACAGTGTGCTTCTCTATTTCGTCTCCCCTCCATTTTCCCGTATTATATCTGTCTTTGGTTCGTATCCCTTGGCCGCCTCTCTTGCTCTTTCTGAGCTGTAACAGTGCTCAAGGACTGCCAGCACCTGCTCGCAGCACTCAGTGGCTATAGCACGCCCTCTAGTGTCAGCCCGGAGCAAGAACACCAACGCAGTCTGGAGGGAACAGGTGGTGTTTTCTTCCTGACTTGGAAATCCACAGGCTTCACACTGCCACAGAAATTTCGCCTCTGAAAACCAATAATCAGCAGTGATGAGGTAAAAGAGGAGGCTCCAAAAGGCAAAGTCCAGCTTGAACTAGCTTTAAAGATAGATCGTACAAATGGTCAGATAAATTATGGTACATCCATATGGGCAAGTATTTACTACATGGACGTGGAAAACACGTTTTGGACGAAGATAAAGATTTGGGAAAGTGTGCATAATAAAATTCTAACTTAAGAAAGGGAATTAAAGCCTATGTGCGGAAAATCCCAGTTTAATTTAAAAACATATATGTTTGTATGTATCTTTTAAAAAATGGGAGGAGACATACCAAAACGATGAGTTCTTTTGGAGAGGTGGAATGATAAGCAGTTTTAATTTTTCCATGTTTTATTTTCCAAACTTTCTGCAATGACCATCTATTATATGGTAGTCGGAAAAAAATATGTTTAAAAAATAGTTCCCACAAAAGCCTCTCAAATTCCCAAGCTACTAGAAATACATTGCAGAAGAGGAGTCTGAAGCCAAAAGAAATGAAGACATAACATGTCCAAAGTTACAGGGTGATTTAAGGACAGAACCTGAGGGAAGAGTTGGAAAACACCACCATCACAACCATTTGCGCAAAACCAGGTTGGAAAAACCCAGAGTCATCTGTGTTTTCATTTATTTATTATGCTTTTCTTTCCGAATACCGATTGGCTCTGTGAGTACCGACTGTGGTCTCTCTCCCCGCCACAGAGCAAGGGAGAGCCAGCCAGGTACAACACCTCATCCACGGTGAGGTCCTTATCAGATCCCTGGGCACTGACTGGGAAAAGCAGAGCCTTGGGATGCGGACTGGTCACTCTCCGGGCAGCCCCCCATACCTCTGTGTCTCCAGCTCAGCCGTATCCCAGTTCAGATGCCCCCGTTTTATGGCACACTCCTGTATGCCGTCTCACCGCTTCCTTGCTCCGAAATGCTTTGGAAAGACTGCTTTGCTGAACATTTCCTCAATGCCTGGGTTTGCGCTGTGAACTTTGTGTACAAATTTATTACGTGTTTCTATTTCTGCAGTATTGGGTGAGTGTTCCCTGCATTTGCAGCTCCTTGGAAGAAGAGCTGCATATATGTCCCCACTGCCCCCTACCCCCCACCCCACCTGACAGTCCTCAGAGACCAAGTCAGCCCCTGTCAGCCCGGGAGTTGTTGGGGACAGAGGCTGTGTCAGCCTCCCCAGCCTCATTCCCAGCACCTAGGCCCAGCAGCCTCGGACCCAGGGGTAATGTCTCATCCCCTCTCCCGCAGGCCCCTTCAAGCCCTGCGAGCACCTCTTCGAGAGCTGGGGCATCCGGCTGGCTGTGTGGGCCATCGTGCTGCTCTCTGTGCTCTGTAACGGGCTGGTGCTGCTGAGCGTCTTCGCAGGCGGGCCTGGCCCCCTGCCCCCGGTCAAGTTCGTCATCGGTGCCATCGCAGGTGCTAATGCCCTAACCGGCATATCCTGTGGCCTCTTAGCGTCCGTCGACGCCCTGACCTTTGGCCAGTTCGCCCAGTATGGAGCCCGCTGGGAGATGGGGCTGGGCTGCCAGGCCACAGGCTTCCTGGCCGTCCTGGGGTCCGAGGCTTCCGTGCTGCTGCTCACCCTGGCCGCCGTGCAGTGTAGCGTCTCCGTCTCCTGCGTCCGGGCCTACGGGAAGGCCCCCTCCCTGAGCAGCGTCCGAGCGGGGGCCCTGGGCTGCCTGCTGCTGGCCGGGCTAGCCGCAGCCCTGCCCCTCGCCTCGGTGGGAGAGTACGGGGCGTCCCCGCTCTGCCTGCCCTACGCTGCGCCCGAGGGCCGGCCGGCCGCGCTGGGCTTTGCCGTGGCCCTGGTGATGATGAACTCCTTGTGCTTCCTGGCCGTGGCCGCTGCCTACATCAGACTCTACTGCCACCTGCCGCGGGGCGGCTTCGAGGCCGTGTGGGACTGCGCCATGGTGCGGCACGTGGCCTGGCTCATCTTTGCCGATGGGCTCCTCTACTGCCCTGTGGCCTTCCTCAGCTTCGCCTCCATGCTGGGGCTCTTCCCTGTCACCCCAGAGGCCGTCAAGTCTGTCCTACTGGTGGTACTACCCCTGCCTGCCTGCCTCAACCCGCTGCTCTACCTGCTCTTCAACCCCCACTTCCGGGATGACCTGCGGCGTCTCTGGCCCTGCCCAGGGACCCCAGGTCCCCTAGCCTATGCTGCTGCCAGCGAGCTGGAGAAGAGCTCCTGCGATTCTACCCAGGCCCTGGTGGCCTTCTCTGATGTGGATCTCATTCTGGAAGCTTCTGAGGCTGGGCGGCCTCCCGGGCTGGAGACCTATGGCTTCCCCTCAGTGACCCTCATCTCCTGTCAGCAGCCGGGGGGCCCCAGGTTGGAGGGCAGCCATTTTGTAGAGCCAGAGGGAACCCACTTTGGGAACCCACCACCCTCCATGGATGGAGAACTGCTGCTCAGGGCAGAGGGAGCCATGTCAGCTGGCGGGGGCCTGTCAGTGGGCAGGGCCTTCCAGCCCTCTGGCTCTGCCTTTGCCTCACACTTATAAATGTCCCTTCTCACTCTTTTCTTCCCATGTCTTCCCTCCCCTCTCCTCCCACTCCACGAATGATGGCTGCTTGTAAAATAAATTCAACCAAAACTCCATAGTGTGATCCACAGCAGGATGGCCCAGTCCCGGGGCCCTGGGCTCCACTGGTCTCCTCTCTCCCATGGCCATCACCAACATGTGCTTCTTGGCCTGGGTTCCTCCCCTTGGCCTTCCTCTGGGCCTCTTCCCTCTCACATCTGAAGCTGTGGACCAGAGATCTGGATATCTGTCTGGCTGAGGGGAATGAGGGATGAGGGAAGCACAAAACAGTGACTGGGATGGGGAGCCGAGCAGGTCAAGGATCAGGGTACAATGGGCAGGGGACCTCACAGGGAAAGACCAATAAGGGGACAGCCAAAGGCATCCGGGCATCTGCCCTTTGACTCGCGGATTGGACACGAAATGTATTCTGTGTCCTGTTAATCTCAAGATAGGACATGCAAAAAGACTCTGTTCAAACCAGTTTTAGGATACAACACATTCTGTCCCTTTCTCAAAGAGTCACAGTGCATATTAGCACGGTGACGGCTGCCAGAATTCCCACAGAGGTAAAGTCTGTTGAACTTTGTTTAACCCACTTCCCTAAAAATATTTGACAACAGGTTTTTGTTTGGTTGGTTTTCATGGACTATCCGTTAACGTCTCACAGAATGTAACACTGCTCTCTCCTGGGGCCCCTCACGTCTACACCACCTAGTGTTCCCCAGTGACATCACAAGTGCCACGATCCTAGAAAACCTCTATTGTAGGAGTTTCACCTGAGGCAAAGATGATTCCACCAACCAGAGAAGACTCTCCACACTACTTTCCCATCCTTCTTGCTCTGCTCTGGGAAGGATGGGGACGAGGCTGCCTTTGGCCCCGCTCACTGGGGCAGGGATAAAGAGATCCCGCACGGGGTCCCCCCTCTTCCCAAAGCCCAACCACCAGTGCAACTTCTGCCCTTAGTAAGAGAGTGCGTCCCCGGATCCTGGCAGGGTACACACAGGGAAGTCAATGACTGCTTGGCTTCCTTCTGGCTCTGACTTGCCTTCCTGTGGTTCTCCACCACATGCCTCTTGCCAACTCCTGCCACAAGCCCAGTTTCTTTGCATCCCAGGTCCTGCCTTCTCTGTGGGACACGGAGCCCCTGGCCAGCAAACTAAAGGGATGTTTGCATTGTATGTGTTGTTTTGTAGGAAGCATTATAGGAATCTGGGATCCCTGGATGCCCCAAAGAAGCATGACGCTTCTGCCTCTCCCGTCATAACCTTCCTACTTTATGGTTTACCAGGTGCCTCTGAGCATTCTAGCACTCCCCGCCCCAAACACACACGCATTCAATCTCAGGATGAGGAGGTGAGAGCTGGAACATTCTTGGAGTCACAAAAAGGGAACCCGAGGCTCAGAAAATGGGTTCTACTATTAAGACAACTCTGAGAAGGTCCTTCCTAGCCTGCAGTTTAGCTTCTCGTCTATCTCCCCCACTGCCCCTGGTGCCCAGTGGAAATGTTGATTCAAGTCCCCAAGGCTGCCTAGGGTGGGGTGGAGGGATGAGGCAGAGACCGTGAGTGGAACTTGGCGTATTTCTAAACATCATTTGACCAGCAAGTTGCCCAGACTCTTACAGGCTCTGGAGCTAAATGTGCTGACCTTGTGATCACCACCCACCTGTGGCTCCTAGCATAGGGTTAACCTCAGAGGAGGCACTCACTGGATGATGGGGAATTCATTCAGCAATTGGTTGAGAACCCCTGGCTCCTGTTTTCTAGGGCTGATGAAGAGCCTTTCATGGGAGGAATTTGCTCTACTTTGGGTACTGGGTGACTAGTTCGGTGACTGTTATGTGGAACGTTTCTCAGAGGTGCCCCAGGGATGTCAAAGTAGGTGAGATTTGGGGGAGCCTGGACTTCTAGGAAGTCCTTCAGGCCCTTCCTCACAGCTGCCCCCACCCCATGTGACCACTTTCCCCCTTGGGGCCAGGGAGCCAGTGTTGAGTGGAATGTGGAGTGAAGTGGCCACGTGTTAGAGGTTTAGGAGTCATGGGAACAGTCCCCTACAGGTGGCCTCTTCTGTGAAAAGGGCGCCAGTGTTTTTTGGCTGCAAGCTCTCGGGTAGCACCACTGTCCTCTTATCATTTGCTCCCGAAGATCTGGGTATGTGCCAAGTCTGGCCCTTCTGGACAGAGGAGAGGTGTGGGGGAAGGGAGTGGAGGCATTTGCCATGAACTATTTTCATTATTCAAAAAGCCTAGTTGATGCTGTACATTCACCCAAAATAAGGTGGCGAAGTAGTTTCTTTGTTTTGGACAGACTTTCTAGCAAGTCAGTATGCTACTCTTTTGGTTATCTCCATTATAATCACTAGAAGACTCTAAAGGTTTTATATGTCTTTGATGAAACCCAAAATCAAAAACCAAATAACTCAGTGCATGTGAAATCTTCCAAAATGGTGTCCGTGGGACAAATCCATCCAAAGGGCCGTGGTGGTAGGAATGTTGGGAGCTACTGACTTGGGATGTCCTCCCCTGGCCTCCGTGTGTTGTGCCTTGGCAAACAGTGCCAACCACAGTCTCCTCTCAGACCAACTTGTGGAGGAGAACTTTCTATAGTCGACCAAGGTCTCTAAAGCACTTCTGCACATATCAAGAGGAAAACTCCTTAATTCAGTGCTGAGATTTGAAGACTGTGGATTAACAGAGCCTCAGGTTGGGCCCTCTCTTTGCCTTCCTCTCCCTACCTCTTGCTCCTCAACCTCCTTCCGAATTTTCCTTTTCCAAGAAGAATAAAAGGTTTGAGGATTGAGGGAGGGGAAAGAGGAAGAGTTTCCAACAATTAGTAGGGCCTGAATGAGTGAGGATGACGGGAAGTAGCTAGAATCCTTGATCCTGTCTGGCACCATGTCCTCTAACTACCTCTGCTCTGGTGTAGCAAGTCCTCCCACCCACCCTGTATCCCTCACATCACTTCTGGGTTCCCCACCCCGTGCCCTCTCCAGCTGTGTGAAGTGTAAGAATTGTCAAGATGTAAATATTTGGATTCTTCTGTACAATAAAGCACCAGTGAGGTATCGCGTGTGTTCCTCGACGCTTTTCTGCTGCTGCCGATAGCTCTGTGGGGGCTCCGCCAGACGTGTGGCTGCCTTGAGAGAGGAGTGACCAGAGAGTCAAGGCTCTTCCTCAGCCCATCCCCTGAGTTCTGGGGCATCGGGGACACAGCCAGGGAGTTTCAGGTTGAAAGTTTAGAAGGATCAGAATCAATTTGGCTCACCCGTGTTTAAGTGGCCTTTGGGGGCTTGTCCTGGGTTAGGTGGAAAATAATCTAGAGAAAGCAGGCAACATGGTAGACTTGCCATTACGCAGCCCCTGCGCATCGTCTCAGACCCAAAGTCTGTTCCTCGGGTTTCCGATTCCGTGAATCCCAAAGAACCCATCAGCTTCCTTCCCTCTACTTGGGCGACCTTCACCCCGTCTCTGCCTTGAAAATCGTCTCCCTAAAGCCTTGACCCAGAGTGGGATGATGTCCCCGAGACAAGCAGGTAGGCCCCTTCTAGAGGTAAGGGAAAGAGAGTGGGTTGAGTAAAATCCCACAGTCGTGGGAAGATGTGAGCCCGTCAGGGCCTTACTGACCTAGTGCCCGACTTCCTTCTGAGAGGCCAGACAGTGCCTTCAGGAGCACCCTTCTTCCACCCTTACTGAAGTTAGAATTCCAAACCCCATCCATCCTTGTGGCCCAACTGCCGGAAGGCCATTCTGCTGCTCCCGCTGGACTGGACTGAGAGACGGAGACACAGGGGCTAACTCAAGTAAGTGCATGTTCCCTAACAGGGTTTGTGGGGAGCAGGAAGGGAGGCAGAATCTCAGGAAATCGAAGACCAGCATGGCTGAAATGGGCCATTCTGGATGAGAGGTCATTCTGAGATCCAGCCAATGGGAGTCTGCGGCCTGGAGCCCTCCAGCAGCAAGCAAAGCTGCCCTCCCTAGGCCTGCTCGGGTATCTGTCCGCCTCTCACCACAGTCCACTGCTCCTCCTCACCCCCTTTTTACCTGGAGTAAGTAGTACCCGTGCATGGTTCGAATAAAACCCATCTGTTTAACCGTCCCCATTCGCCCATTTGCAATTCCCTCGCTGGCCGTCCCTGTTGTAAGTTTCTTCTATGTCCTTCCAGACTTTCTTCATGCATATACAGACAAAATGCACATATATTCTTACTTCTCCTTTCTGCCCAAGGTAGCAATACCACAATTCCTCTTCTGCAGAATTTTTCATCTATTAAGAGAGCTCAAAGATCTTGCCTTACCAAAATGCTTTCTCATTTTTTTTGACAGTATCTTACTTCATATAGATGTATCCTGAATTTTATTCCCTTCTTATGGAAATGTGGTTGCTTAATCTTTTGCTTCTACAAACACAGCATCAAGTAACACCGGACAAACGTCATTTAGCACAGGCGTAGGCATATCTGTAAGACACAGTCCCAGACGTGGAATTGCTGGGTCAAAAGAGGGTTCTAGATCTTGTTCCTGAAGCCGTGGAGCCACAAGCATGCGTGGGCGGTAGTGCGCTCTGGGTGGGCACACCGTGCTCCCAGGTGTGTGTGGAACTCCGGGAGGCGCGTGTCCTCACCGCTCCGGCTGCGGGGTGGGGCAGGGGGTACCGCGTGAACCCAGCCGCTGCTCTGTCTGCGAGGCGCCTCTCAGGCCTGCTGCGCTCCCGGTCGCCCGGCCAGCCTCCTGGATGTGGGGCGCTCTGGGCCGTGGGTCTCGCAGGAGGCAACGGCAAGCTCGATGGGGCCAGTGCCTCGGAGGGCCCGAGATGAGCCCTGGTGAGGCTTGGATCCAGCCCGGCATCATGCCCCCGATGGGAGTGAGTCACAAAAGCAAAGGTTGTTTTTTTGTGTTTTTTTTTTTTTTAAACAACAAGAGTTTTAGGTAATAGCATCTTTCCTTTAACTCATTATTTCTTTTGACTCATAGTCTACGTTTGTTCGTAACTTTTGCTTACATGGGCCTCACGATGACCTGTTCTTCCTTAAGCGCTCCTCTAGGCATCCTTTCTTTTGGCTTCCATTCCTGGCTAATTGCCTTGCTTTCTTTCTGTATTTCCTGGAGACTGAGGGAGAATCTGACTAGCCCAGCTTCCTTTCCTACACTAGATCAAATCACAGGTCAGTGTCAACCAATGCACTGACCACTCAGTCCAGGTGCCTGTCCCAGGTCACTAAATTGTAGTGCATGAATGGGTATGTTTATGTGGGTCCCGTGGGACAAAATGTGCGGGCTCAGAGCCACCCCCGGAGCACGGCTGTGGGCTCCTTCTCCCAAAATGGACAACGGGCATCACAGGAAGATTCCACGAGAGCAGGGACTGTGTTGGTGTCTAACTGCTGTTCTGTCCTCCGTCCTTTCCATGGGGCCTTGAACAAAAAGATGCTCAATTAATTTCTGCTGGGGAAAAAAAATTAAGAAATTAACATATGTAAGTAGTCCCTAAAATTCTATTTCCCAGCCTAATGGGGACATCTGGCCAGAAGATGCCAATAACACAGAACAACAGACAGCTTCTTGTGTGAACTACATTTATGTTCCTGAGAACTGGCACTCCATTCAGTAGCTCTGTGTCAGGCCCTTCGGGCACGTCCTTTCTCTTTCTAAGGAAGCAGAGTGGGCAGCTATTTCTGTGGTGAGATTTGAAGGGCCATCAAGTTCCCTGACCCCCCTTCTCTGTGACAGCTCCTCCCTTGGCTAGCACAGTGGTTGAAATGCCACCATCATTGTTCCTCATTCCTTCAGCTTAGGTCCTCTGCCTGGGGCATCTGTGGCTTCAGCCTGCCCAGTCACCGCTTCCCTTCTTCCACAAGCACTAGCTTGGCTTTTCTAAAGGCAGTTGTCCCCACTGCTCCTTAATGCCTCTGGTTCAGGTGGGGTTGACTCCTCTCTAGGTTCCAGAGGTGGGATGTGAGGCAGTCTTTTCAGTGTATTCTATTCCTGGCCACAGCGACTGGTCCAAGGATAGGCTCCTATCTCAAGTCCTTGTAAAGACTCGCCTGACGGTACATTGGGACTTCTCAGTTTGTGAAACAAGGTCTGTCACTTGTAAATAGGTTTCTTGGATGCCCCCCCCCCCATCACCCCCTCTCCATGGCCCATGAGTAAACTCATTGACCTCTTACCATCTCTTAGGCTGGAGAGGGCAGTTATAGAATGGGAATAAGGAAAAAAAAAAAAAAAAAAAAAAGAATGGGAATAAGGAAGCCAGGAGGATTGTCAGGCTAGACTGTCAGGTGGGGATAATGGGAGGCTGGGGGGCACCCCAGGGGGTAATACAGGGCCAGAGAGTGCTGGAGGAGGGGGAAGAATGGAAAGAGGAGGTGAGAAGGTAGCTGAGACCAAACTCATTTATTTCATCACTGAGCCTGACCCCACAGGCTCCGGCCTTGGATCTCACAGGTAGTTTGAGAATCACAGAACTGCCAGGTATCAGCACTAGGAGACACCTTGGAGGTCATGGGTCAACAGGGGAGGGAAACCTAGACATTCCCCCAAAAGGAACCCCATCACCACCTGACCCTGTTAGGCAGTTCCCCAGACACAACTCCCAGGTCTGGAGAGAACCTAGTAAATAAATAAAAACTCACCTTAGCCACCCCTTCTCCCACCATGGAAGTTGCCTCTAATGGGAGGTTTAGGAGAAATATCCCTCCGCAGGCCTTTTTTTGGAAGCAGAGTTGCAAGGCCCTGGTTAAAGGATGCAGACCATGGAAGGAAGGGGACCTAGTCTAGTGGGATTGTGGGATCATGGGGAAAGGCAAGCAGAGGAAACTCACAAAGGGAGAAATACTGGAGTGGGGGTGGGAAGTTGGGGGGTGGTGGGAGAGACATTGGAGAAGCTATCATCCTTGATGGGAACGGAGAGTTGGAGAAAAGGATGGGTGCTCGCTGGGAGCCATAGTAGGAGCCAGTGCAACCTGCCAAGAAGGAGAAAATGGAACGTGCTGTTTCTGGGCATAGCACATCTGCGTCCATCACCCCAGGCTCAGCCCAGCCTCTCCCGGGCTTCACTGGCAGCCTTGTGCGGGACTCCAAGCTGCCCTGCAGCCTGCCATCCTGGGGATCGTGTTCTGAAACCACAGCACCCTACCCATCCCCTGCCCCCTGTTCTTCCCTCCCTCAGGCTGCCCCAACCTAAACAAGACAACCTGGGCAGGGGGGCCACACGCTGTTGGAAAAATACACACTTAGCTGGAAAAGGAGATTTATTTGTGTGTGTTGAATTCCCACAGCAGCCTTAGGATAAATAGCTAGTCCCCAGCCTTAGCTTAGAGACTGCCCACAAGGTGGGTGGTAAAATCTGTTCTTATTTAGATAGCTTTTGGGGAGAGGTGGGGAGAGGGAGTGGGGGCAGCAGGAGAGGGGAGCTTGGAATCTACAACGTTTATATGATCAGTCACGGAGGTCATCTCTCCTCTTTAATTAGGGGTTTGGAGCTGGGAAACTTCGCTCAGTTTGCTTATCCTAGGAGCAGAGCAGACTGGCGAGTAGGCAAGGGGCACAACATCTCTTTGGGGCCCAGTTGAGGTTGGACCACTGTCTTGTCTCCATCCTGTCTCCAGCTAAGCACTCAGTAAATGTCAGTACTGTGCCAGGCCCTGTACTGGGCCCTTTATGTGCATTATCTTAGTCAATCCGTAAAACAACCTCAAGAGTTAGCTACTATCATTATCCCCCTGTTCTATGGGAGAACCCCAAAGCATAGAAGGATTGAATAGCATACTGAGGGCACACAGTTGGTAAGTAGTGCAGCCGGGACTGGGCTGGGGTCACCTTGACCCCAGTATCCATGCTTTTAAAACTTTTGCATCGTTCGTTGGGTGGGGTAAGGACCTGGGCTTTTCTCACTCTTTTTATTTCTGTTCTCTAGCCCAGGTCCTCTGTACTTGCTACATCAGAGAGATGGACTGATGACTTCTAATCATTTTTGGCATTGTTTTTCTTGCATTAGAGAGAAATTTCTTGTTGCCACTATATCCCCAGCACTTGGAACTAGACAATGTACACACAATGGACACATTTTCTGATAGGTACAAATGCCATGAATTAAGTCAATGAGGGTAATGGGCTATATGCTAGAGTGCCTGGGACTTAAGGTGCTCCTTTAGATGGGACAGACAAGGACTTTCTGGGGCAGCTATATTTAAGCTGAGACCATCATGGACGATACAGAAATCCCTGAAGAAGGAATAAGCCAGGTGTGTTCAAGAGATTGGAAGTGGCTCGTATGGCTCCAGTGTAGTGTATAGGGAAAGAGGGTATGCCACAAGGATGGACAATAAAGCAAGCAGGTGCTAGATCAGGGTCTTCTTGCCCAGGGAAGGAGACTGGATTTTCCACCTCCCTCCCCAAGTGGCAAAAGGAAGCCACTTGGAGTGTTTCAAGCAGGGAAGTAAAATCTGGCTTTGACATCATTTAAAGATTATTCTTGCTGCTCTGAGAAGCATGGACTGTTGAGGGTCAAGGCTGGAGGCAAGGAGACATGGTCAGGTGACTACAGTAAATGTGAGATGAGAATGGCTTAAACTGGTGTTAGAAGAGGGAGGGACAAATGACTGGTAGAACTGACTAGACCTAGTGATGGATCAGTTGTGGAGGGGGTTTGTCCCATAGGAGAGGCTCCTTTCCTACAACTCTTCCCTAAGTCCAGCTTACATTTCACGTCTGGCTTCACCCTGATCAGTCAGCACATGGCATTTCCCTGACCAAAGCGACTGGTTTCAGGGTGGTCCCATCAGAGGAACTTTCTTGCTCCACGGTCTGCTGGGTGTGAATTACAAAGTACATGGCCCTGAGTGCGGCTAGGAGTCACTCTGAGAGGGGACTATGTTTAAGGAGCAGAGAGCAAAGACAAAGTTTTTACTCTGGATGGCAGGTGGAAAGAGACTGAAATCTTGGTATTGTTGAGCCTCTGAACACATCAATCCAGATGCTCACCCTACTCCTGGACTTTCCATTTATTCCATTAGAACTTCCCATGTTGCATTGTCACCAGTCTGAGTCAGATTTCACTCCCAGCTGAAAGCATCCCAACTGATATACTAATGTTACCTAGGAACCCCAGATCTGGCTTAAACATGCATAAATATAGAGAAAAACCTGGAATAAAATCATTTCTGGGCTTTAAGAAGAACTAATTTTGAGAAATGGGTTCAAGAATTCTAGAGAAGTGGGAAATCGATGAAGTGGGGGATACAAAAGAAATTTATATTTTCAGTTTATGCCATCATCTGTCATTAACGGATTAAAAAATTCACATTTCCTGTCTTGTTTGCCTTGAGTCCAGCACCACACATGTCATGTGGCAGGCTGTGCTGAGTGAGGATACAAGGTAACGCCTTTTCCGAGAAGTGCTGTTTTACGTGCACAGTGCCTAGCCGAGGTATAAAATCACTGCTCCGGGATAGAACTACTGCACTGGGATGTGGACAGGGACATTACGGTCTTTATTTTCTACTAGGACTCCTAATATCTACATTCTTCAGAAAGCCCTTCACTCAGCATGGGCAGCCTCTTTCCGCTTCAACTGATTTCTGCTCAAGTCCATTTTCTCTGCATCTCAATAGAATACTAAAGTCTAAGTAGATTATAAAATCATGAGTAAAGGATTCAAGTTTGGCACCTATCTGTTCAGAATAGTACCTGCCATAAAATGAAGCTAGGGACAGAAAGTGATCACAAAAATCTTTATTTAAATTTGTATGATTACTTGGTTAATCTCATGTCTGATTTTTTCCACTGTTATATTCTAAAACACGTGCACAATACTTGGTACACAGCAGGTGTTCAATAAATATTTATTACCATAGTAATTCTGACCGGCTGTGTAAATCACAAAAAGTGAAAACCGCAAAAAAATTAACAAAAGGGTCCATTACCTTATTCCCACATTCTGTTAAGACTTCTGAAAACCTAGAATCCTTGAAAGCCTGGTGGTAACTGAATTGTTTCCAACAGTGATTTTACATCTACGTCAAACATTCAGCGTCCCTAGTGATGTTGGTAAGTTGGCAAAATAAAAGACAACAATTCCAAATATTTTAACATTCTTATTATATAGCTTTCTGGACAGTTTGCTCCCAGACACACATTCAGGATAAACACACACTCAACATTAAGTGGTTATTTATTTTTCAGGTTTAAAAGGTTTCAAACTATGTATGTACAAGCTAAATAAAACAAACTAGCCTCAGAGAATCACTGTAGAGCAGAATACATAAATACACAAAGTCTGTTTTATAGGACAGGAAAGATGATAACGTCATCAAATACAAAGAAAAACATCCAAGAGAGAGGTAGGCAGATGAGACCATCTTAACAAAGAATATATTAACTAGGACCAGGACAAACCCCTAAAGGTCAGAACAAAATTTCTTTTCTATGCCTCCCAGCTGCCTGGCTTTCCTTTTCTGCGTTGTGCTGCATACTTCTGAGTCACCAGCCTCTGGCAGATCATCAGGCATCTCTCCCTCATCAGCCTGAGAAGGAGTAGATAAGGTAAAATGTGAGGTTCACACCAGGAACCAGGATGGAGAACAATGAAGTGCTGTAATATTATTACCAAGTACTTCTTTGTGGCTTCTTGTATATGATTATTTCCTTCAAATGCATCTTTCTCAATCTTTTGTATGTTTTAAATTTTTATTTCTTTTCACAAGTAACTGTTACTTAACTGAATCTGAAGGATGTTCTAACTCAGCAAGAACCAGAATATGCCAATCTTTGTGTTCCTACAATTTATATTGTTAAATGAGGAAGCTCTATCAACTTAAGCAGATAATCAACTTAATCTATATATAATCTGATCAACTTAACCTTTTCCCTTCTATGAATGGTCCCATAAGAAATGTTAATTTTCCCCTCTTTCCTATTTCTTTCTCACTCCTTCCTGATTCCTGCAATAGTCCTTTCTTGTATTAGAAAAGAAAACTTCAAAAAAGAATCGGTCACCTCTATCTATCCTTGCTACCTCCAAGAATATAAAAAAAATTAAGCAGATGCTGCCTGCCCTCTAGTGTTGTCAAAGATGACAACTGTTAGGAAAAATATACTGTTGGTTGAGCTACTAGGCTATTTTGTTGAATACCTATTTAGAAAGTTGTAATGGGGGGGCGCCTGGGTGGCTCAGTGGGTTAAAGCCTCAGCCTTCGGCTCAGGACATGATCTCAGGGTACTGGGATCGAGCCCCGCATTGGGCTCTCTGCTCTCTGCTCAGTGGCGAGCCTGCTTCCTTCTCTCTCCCTCTGCCTGCCTCTCTGCCTACTTGTGATCTCTGCCTGTCAAATAAATAAATAAAATCTTTAAACAACAACAAAAAGAAAGTTGTAATAGGAGAAAAGATCAATTAGCTACTCTAGAATACGGTACAAATTTGGCAAAGTTAATAACCACTTATGCATTTACAGATAAATACACTTTTAACGGGTTAACAACAGAAGCAGAATCAGAACTGTACAATCATCATACCTTCTGTTTCTGTTTTGCATGCTTCTCCGTCCACTGCCTGGCATTCTTGAGGAAGACTGGCTTATTATATTTAAATTCAGATGACTGAGACAAAATCAAAGACAAGTCAATGGAGAGAAAAATGATCTGTAGTGGTTAAGCTGCAGCTGCCATAAATGAAAAGTCAGAGGTATGAAGAAAGTAGGACGTGTGCTGCAGAGGCAAAAAGGATACTTACTATGTCAGCCATGAGTGGGTCATCAGGGTTGGGTTCAGACATAAGCAGTTGAATAGAAGTCAGTACAGTTGCAATGTTGAGGGATGGTCTCCAGGCACCCTATACACAAACAGACAGGCAGCTGCTTTTGTATTACTAAGAATGTGATACTCTAATTCAAGTTTTATAGATGAGAACCACAGAATGTTGTGTCCACCCTTTACCCACCACTCACTTTTGGTGGCAATTTGAGGACATCTAAACAAATCCTTCCAGCAGAATCAATGTTTGGATGATAGATTGGAGTCAGAAATCGGATCTGAGGAGGTTCAAAGGGGTACCTTTGAAAGCACAGGACAACAGAGAATTTTTATTAAAGTACTTGTTTCTTTATAAACATATAAAGAGCTTCCTGGTGACTCATCAGGGTTGCCTTTGAGAGGCAAACCTTTTTTTTCCTAAAATTTTTATTATGAAAACTTACAAACAATAGAAAAGTTGAAATAATAGCATTACAAACATTCCTGTACCCACCACCTAGATCAAGCCACTTTATCCTGTGAATGCTTCAGCACATATCTCCCAAGAATAAGGTCGTTCTCCTTTATAACTGCAATACTATCAATATACCTATAAAAAAATTAGAAATATATTCCCCAATATCATCTACTATTCTGATTTCTTCAATTGCCACCCCCCCATTTTTTAAGAGAAGTTTTAAAAAACAGAAATTAAAATTCATACATTGCGTTTTTTTGTTTTTTGTTTTTTGTTTTTTAAAGACTCGTTTATTTCAGAGAGCACATGCATGAGAGCGAGCGTGTGCGTGTGGGGCGGGGTGAAGGGGTAGAGGGAGAGGGAGAATCTCAAGCAGACTCCCCACTGAGCACAGAGCCCAACACAGGGCTCAATACCACAACCCTGGGATCATGACCTGAGCCAAAATCAAGAGTCAGGCACTTAACTAACAGAGCCACCCAGGTGTCCCCACTGCATTTGGTTATTATGCCTTTTTAGTGAGACACAAACCTTGGAAAATTCCCAGCTGATTTTTAGAACTGATATATCACATGATTATCAAGCTACTTCTCTCAGGACTTTAACAAGTTTGGCCAGGATCTGATCTAGTGAAAAGACATCTACATGTCAACAGTTAGACATTCATTTCTTCTCTTCCCCATTCTGCACAAAACTACAACTACAACTAACCCGATGAGAACCTTAAAGGAGACCAGAGTTAAGAGGGGCCTTAACGTAAAAACAGAAAGTAGAATGGTGGTTGCCAGGTGCCAGGGGGAGGAGGAGCTGGCAAGTTACTGCTGAATGGGTATGGAGTGTCAGTCTGGGAAAATGAAAAGGTTTTGGAGGTGGATGATGGTAATAGGTGATTAACAATGTGAATATACTTAATGCCATGAACCAAACAGTTAAAATGGCTTAAATGATCAATTTTATGTTATGTATATTTAAGCACAATCAAGAAAAGAGGGGCCTTAGATATGATCTAGCCCATTTTAGAGAAGGAATTTGAACTCCAGAGATAAAATAACTTGCCCAAAGTCACATTACATCATAAGACTAGGATTAAAACCTAGGACCTTTAACTCCTACACTTAACACTCTACTACATTACTCTATCTTTCAATAACCATACTCTACCCTATAAGTTTAGAATCTAATTCACACTGGGCACCTGGGTGGCTCAGTCAGGCATCCAACTCTTGATTTTGGCTCAGGTCATGATCTCAGGGTCATGAGATTGAGCCTCATGTTGGGTGTGGAGCCTGCTTAAGATATTCTCTCTCTCCCTCTGCCCTTAGCCCACTCTGCATGTGCTCACTCTCAAAAAAAACAAAAAAACAAACAAAAAAACCCCCAAAAAACAGAAAAAGAGAAAGAAAAAGAAAAAAAAAATCTAATTCACACTAACCTCTCGGGAATGGTAACTTCCAGCTTGAAAACACCTTTTTCATAAGGTGTGTCAGCTGCACCTAATATTTCTTTAAAAAAAAAAAAAATTAAGAGGTAATCAGATGATTTGAATGACCACAAAAGCTCGGTCTAGGACAGTAATTCTCTCTTAGAGCTTTAACAAGCTTCTCATGCAATGCACCGATGTACCCAAAATACTGATGGCGTCAAAGGACAGACAGAATATCAAACAGAAGTTGGACAGTACTGACCACAGATCAAATATAAGCCGCAGTTTTGTTTTGTCTGTACTGCAGTATTCTAATTATTTATGTTTCCTGTCTGGCCTCACAGATATTTGAGATGATGAGCTTTGGTCTAAACACTGCTTCAGAGCTAATGCCCAAATCTTGGCTATGAATCAGCAAAAGGTGTAATAATAGGCCAAAGAAGAAATGTCAAGCAAACCTCTTATACATGTAAACAAATTAGGTTTAGAACGCTGGTAAGGTACTTTGACCTTGCCACCGCTCTCTACTTTAGAATATACAAATCTTCAGATTTCAGCACAATCTTCAATAGGGTCGTCATAGGCATGACATGATACCTACGAGCTTGAAGATCATCCATTTTGTCCTTATCTTGCCAGCAAGTGATGCCTGGGGGTGGCTCTGTGGCTAACAAGTTCAGTTCTCTCTTTAGACGTGAAGCTCTCTGCATGGTCCCCAAGTAGAAGGAACTGTACACGGTTCACTGCACCACAGTAGAAGCTGGCTGGGATTCACTAAGAAGAAAAGGGGCAACCACGAAACAGTCAGCAAAGGTGACTCGAGTTTTTAGCACATGGCTTCAGTTTAGTGAAAAGCAAAACAAATTCTTCATTTTAATCTCTATTCTAAGAAAGGAATCTGAGTTTCTTCCATTTCCTTCCTGTTATCTATTCAAGCACATTTTAAAAATAAAGATTAAAGGGGCCCCGGGTGGCTCAGTGGGTTAAAGCCTCTGCCTTTGGCTCAGGTCATGATCTCAGGGTCCTGGGATCGAGCCCCGCATCAGGCTCTCTGCTCAGCAGGGAGCCTGCTTCCCCCCCCCCCTCTCTGCCTGCCTCTCTGCCTACTTGTGATCTCTGTCAAATAAATAAATAAAATCTTTAAAAATAAAATAAATAAAAAATAAAAAAAATTTTAAAAATAAAGATTAAAAATGCAAAGCGTTCTACAAACAACAAAAACACAAGTTTTCAACTAATGTGTTTCCACTGATAAATTATAAACTTATGAGGTAGAGCCTGGGTCTAATTTTGCCCCACACTACATCCTCAGTATATCTGGCATAGAAAAGGCTTGACAAATATTACCTGTGGGAGGAAGTCTATATATGCTTTGTAAGGAGAGCAAGGAATGATGATGACGGAGATAGTCTCACTCTGAGATATTTGTAAGCAAATGCTTAAATGTGTGAGGTTTTCTCCATGTATTCTGGATGCCACATACTCCCAATCCCTCAGTATTTCCAATCTTTTCCCCATCAACATTCAAATATGCTCAAAATCTCTCTCATCTAAAACAAACACCCACACCTACACACACTCAACACCCTTTCTAACTCTAGTTCTCCCTTTAGCTGCCAGAGGATACTGATCTTTTGATATTATGAGTTACATATACTATCTCCCAGTTTGTGGCATGTCTCTCCACTTTATTCATGTCTTTTGATAGTCACACAACTATTAACTTTAACATAATCAATTTTAAAACATTTTCCTGTACACTTATACTTTCATGTATTAAATTTTTCCTTATCCCCAAACTTAGATATTTGTCTAAATCTTCTAAATGTTTTACAGTTTTGCTTTCACATTTAAGTTTTTAATCCAGTAGGAATTGATTTTTGTGTATAATGTGAGGCAGAGGTCCAATTTTGGATCTTTTCCTCCATATGAAGAACCAATTGTCCTAGTCCTTTTTATTGGAAAGTCCACCATTTCCCTGCTGATATGGTCGTAAACTAAATTTGCATATATGTGTGGATCTGTTTTGGAATTTTTCAGTTTGTTCCACTGATCAACTGGATTATCTTTGAGCCAATACCTGTTTTAATTACTGTAGCTTATTAATAAGACTTGACATATAGTAAGTTGAGTTCCTCCACCTTGTTCTTTCTCTTCAGCAATGTCTTGGTTATTCTTTTTTTAAAGATTTTATTTATTTATTTGACAGACAGAGATCACAAGAGAGAGGGGGGAAGCAGGCTCCCTGCTGAGCAGGGAGTGTGATGCGGGGCTCGATCCCAGGACCCTGAGATCATGACCTGAGCTGAAGGCAGAGGCTTTAACCCACTGAGCCATCCAGGCGCCCCTGTCTTGGTTATTCTTGACCCTCTGCTCTTCCATGTGACTTTTAGAATCACCTCATAGAAGTCCACACATATATACATCTCAGGATCTGGTTCTCAGTTTTGTAAAGTGAAAACCGGACTTGGCAGTAAATCTAGATTCGGTAGGGCTTACTCACAAAGGCTTAAACGTTAAAAGGTCAATTTATTAATTTGTACAACTGTGATACAATTTTTAATTTTAATCCCATCCCTCCTTAAGCTATTTCTGTTTGGAAAACTAATTATAACCAGAAGATTACCTGGTGGGCACAGATTGTCATTATTAGATGGCTGTTATGATAATCATACACTTAGATTGAGGCCATCTACCTCCACCACCGGGATGTTTAAAGGAGAATAAATTTGTGTATTGGTTAGGTAAAGACATTCTCTTGAATTGTGCTGCAGACAAAATGGTCCTTTGGACCTTCCTTTTCTAATCTCCAGGCTTGCTGCTCCTCCACAACTCAAAAACTCTTTCAGAAATATTTAAATGAGACTAATAATACAACAGGTGAATTAAATGGTCAAACAGAATTACAGGACAAGTCTTTCATATAAATTATTCTTTAAAGTACTTTCAAATTTCCTTAGACCCACCCATAAGACCATCTTTTGGAGGCAAGTATTTCATTGGGTAATTGAATTAATTAATTTCATTGTATAATTAATCTCGCATTTTATACACAGATCCTTACTACTTTTCTCAGGAAGCAGATGTTGAGAAAGCGACCACAATAAGACAACAAACCACAAGAAACAGAGGGTACCTTTATATAAAATGAGAACCCAGGGGAAAGGGATTAGAACAGGGGTGAGGAATTTTAAGCAAGACAATTTCTCTAATGGGGGCAACCAGACCCCAGCCTCACTATATTAACACAAATTGGTATATGGCACTCCTTGGCTCAAAAGCCATCAATTACTGAATATTTTCTGGGCACACAGGTTCTTTACAAACAAACCCCAACTTCTTATCCTGTAACTACTCCCCACAAACTTAGGCTTCAGTCACACCGACTTCTTTTTGGGTCTCATTCTTTTTCACACCTATAGACATTACACATGAAACAATCACTTCTTGCCTTTCTCTAGTAATGCATCCCAATCCTTCACTCCTTTCAACTGTCACCCTCTCTATGCTTCCACACCAACGTGCACCGGGAGTTGTTATTCAACTCTGACAGCTTCTTCTCGTGCGGCAAAAATCCCTGGAGGACGGGTGTAGTCACCGTATTTTAATTTCTAAGTCAGCAATGCCACCAGTATGCAGCCTTGTAGTAAGTTTGAATAACTAGCGGAGGAAACGTGGGTTGGGGACCAGATGGTGAGGAAGGCAAAACCGCCTGCGCGCGGCCCGCAGCGAGCGCAGAACGGCGGCGTCTCTGGCCGCGGGGCGCACCAGGGGAGGCTCGGGCAGCTCTGGCCGCCGACGGGCTGCGGAGATTCCAGCAGAGCCTCCGCTCAGGAGCCGCTTCAGGAATCTCCCACATTAGGCAGAAACAGGACTCTGGTCCCCAAGACCCACAGGTCTTGGAACCAGAAAACAGCACTCTTACCTGTGCATACCCACCTCACAGCGTCACAGCGCGCAGACCAGCGGCTATCCACTCCTGCGCACGCCCAGGCTGTTGGCGTCGCTCCGCCTCCCGCCACGAGGGGCTTGCGATTGGTCCTCGTCAAGGCCCGGGAGAGGAGCGTAGCTCCCTATTGGCCAGCGCTCTGAGTCTGGTTTCCGCACACGCCGCTTTCAAATTAGAGCGCGCGTCGGACGCAGTCACTTCCCCTCGTAGGCGGAGCTGTCTATCAGGTTGGAGGAGCTCGGAGGTTCCGGCCGGCTTCTGGCCATGGTGTAGCCATGCGGTGACAAGTTCGGTGACGAGGTCAACTGTCTTTGTCAGAGCGGAGAAGGAGCTGGAAATCGCCTCATAGGAGGAACAGTGAAGGGAACCGGAAATATCTGGACTGGAGTAGGGACTGCGTGGTACGTCTTCACGAGGAAACTTTTACTGCGTCAGAGGACGCATCTAAGGCTCGCGGATGAAAGTTAAAGGAATGCTGAGTTTAGCCCAGTAAAGCATTCTAGCAATTAGATCCCTGAAGAACAGAACCGGTCACCTTGGGCCGCAGTGAACTCCGTCATCACTGCAAGTGTTCGACTGGAAGTTGATGAGGGATAGTGCAAAGGGGATCCCTGCCTTGGGTGGAAGCTGAGAATAGATGGCTTCGAGGCCTTCTTCCAACTCTAAAAGTGTGGTGCTACCTGACGAAGGAAGTACCTGTTTATGGCTAAGCCAGCCTCAACTTCTCGAAGTTTCTGGGCTCCGTGAGCATTCATGGGTGACTCGGACTTGACCTGACGTGGCTGGAACTTGACTAGCCTTTGGGGATACTGTGGGTGGAAAAACACCACCAACACATACACGCGCCAAACCCTCCTCTCACTGCTTTCAGCTCCTTGTGTGGCTTAACGGCCGGTCTTTGTAAACTTGCAAACCAATATAATTCTGGCCACTGCCTGATTTCTGCATTTCGTCCAAACTGGTGTTAAGTAGCACGTGGTTCCCCGAGTCCATTGCAGGCATGTTACCTCTTCTCCAGAGACCCATACATTAACTGGCACACTGTCTGTGATTCTACCCTGGAGATCTTCACACTGGTTGTAAGAATGAATCAACTAAAGTAGCTTATGAATTACGAGCATAAGGAATCCTGGGACTGTCCGGTCTAATTTCCAGTTAGCTGCTGGGGTTTTGCGTTTATTGTTAATATTTGCTTATTGTAGTCAAGTGTGTTCTGTCATAAATCTGGAGTTGGATGCTTATTTTACTACTGATACTTTGTTTTAATTCCTTCAATGTCTTTCTTTTTTTTTAAGATTTTTTTAATTTACTTGACAGAGAAAGAGACAGGGAGAGAGGGGACACAAGCAAGGGGAGTGGGAGAGGGAGAAGCAGACTTCCTGCCCACAGGGAGCCCAATGCAGGATGGGCTCCCATCCGGCAACCTGGAATCATGACCTGAGCTGAAGGCAGATGCTTAACGACTGAGCCACCCAGGTGCCCCTTTTCAATGTCTTCTTTATTTTCTTCCTACCCCAAATGTAATTACAGTTCTGTCTTCAGAACTGAAACTGATCACTTCCTTGATCTCTGAGATCAAGGTGGTTCTCTGAGAAATTAGTCTTTAAAATGTCTCTTAGAAAAAGCAGGAACTGTGTTGAGTCTGGTGGAGAGGAGAGCTGGTATCATAAAACAAGCAAATGCCAATAGTTTTGGCAACTAAACTCAAAGGATTGAATAAAAGGAAAAAGGTAAAAAGAACTCCACAGGCTAAATGTACAGTTTCTATTTGTCCACCAGAGGGAGGTATGTTAATTGGTGAGACTAGAGGCCAGGCTGGAAATTTTTCCTTACCTGTGTAGGGTGTCATTGCTTTTAAAAAGGGAGCATTTTAATATTATGGTTTATTTCTTAAGTGTATGTGTGGGAAGTTATTTAACAAAAGTTTCTTCACACAAGAATATAGATGCATCATAGCTGGCTCAGTATATTTAAAAGCACAAAAATTATATTTTATTTATACACAGGATTATTTGCTAGGATTTATCACTTTTGTATAAAAAATTTTCTTTAGTATAGAGTATTTCTAAATCTAAACTATTATATATATACATATAATAGTTTACTATATGTTTACTATATTTTATATTTACTATTTATATATTATCTATTTATTAATATTACTATATATATTACTATAAATATATACTATATATATTTACTATATATATAGTAAATCTAAACTATTATGTTTGTTTAATGGGCTGATTATAAAGTTTACTCTCAGAAAGCCCCGGGGGATGATGTTACAGGAAAAAAGCTAATGTGATTTTAATTTTGAAAACCTTTTTGAGCCATTATACACATATAAATTTGGGGGTTTTTTTGTGGCATAACTTTTTTTTTGGTTGCGCCAGTTAAATTAATTAGATTATAATAATTATTACTTTCATTTATGCTAAAATACTTTTATTTATACTAATTATTACTTGCTTTTTGTAATCATGTAGCTGAAGATACATTCCTCTCCTTCCAGGTAGGGATGCACTTAAATTATCCAAGGAATTTAGGACAAGCTCCAAAGAGGGTATTATATACTCTAACAACCTCAAGAGAAAAAAATAAGTAAATAAATTAAATATAGTAAGGAAGTATTTCCTGGAACTTCCTAATATTGAAATTGAATTCTTCCTGTTGAAATTTAAGTTTACCTCTTAAGAATTGAAGGATTTAACTTGAACTTGGCCAGTTTTAGCATAGTTATACAACTGGAGCCATATAGTTCTTCTTCCCTGATTCTGAATGTGAAAATAGTATAACCAAAAGAAATATAACATTATTGATCCTTGAAAATTTTACCCCTGGGGGCGCTGGGTGGCTCAGTGGGTTAAGCCTCTGCCTTCAGCTCAGGTCATGATCTCATGGTCCGGAGATCCAGTCCTGCATCAGGCTCTCTGCTCAGCAGGGAGCCTGCTTCCTCCTCTCTCTCTCTGCTTACCTCTCTGCCTACTTGTGTCTCTCTGTCAAATAAATAAATAAAATCTTAAAAAAAAAAAAAAGAAAAAAATTTTTACCCCTGTTAAAAATTGTTATTACAAAACCATTATGTTGGGGCGCCTGGGTGGCTCAGTCAGTTAAGTGTCTGTCTTTAGCACAGGTCGTGATCCCAGCGTCCTGGGATCAAGCAGGGAGCCTGCTTCTCACTCTCCCTCTGCCTTTCCCACTGCTTGTGCTCTTTCACTCACTCACTGTGTCAAATAAACAAAGTATTTATTTTTTTAAAAAGATTTTGTTTATTTGAGAGAGAGTGCATGAGCAGGGGGAGGGACAAAGAAGGGGGAAAGGGAGAAGCAGACTCCCCACTGAGCAGGGAGCCCAATCATGACCTGAACTGAACTGAAGGCAGTCGCTTAACAGACTAAGCCACCCAGGCACCCCCACATCTTGATTGTTTTATTACACATTGTTATTCACTGTTTACAAAGACTCTGTAGTAAGAAAATTAATAGTTACAAAGTATTTAAGAATACCTAATTAAAACATTTTGGACAGACACAGTATTCTTAAACATATTTTGCATGTGCATGTCATTTTTCATTTAATTCTCAGTTCATCTCAGGGGAAGTTGCACCCACAAATGTTCACAATGGAATATAATAAAGTTTCCCTTTAGAATGTCCTAATCACTTTTGTAATAATTTTTAATGAAAAATTTTAAACACACAGAAGACTATTTGAAAACTTACAGAACCTAATAATTGTATATGTTCTCTTTCACTATGGACAGCACATTTAATTATATTTTGTCCAGGGCTAAGGCTGTGGGAGTGGGTATAGGTATTAAATCAATTGTACGGGTTTTATAACAAAGTTCACTGTAAATATGAAAATGTCCTGCTTGCTGCCTTAGGAGTTTAGTATGCCCATTGTTGTCTTTTTGTAACTTTGGGGGGAAAATTCCCAAAAGACCAGGCATCCACTCTGTCTCCTAGAATTTTAAGATCCATGAAAGGAGCAGAGAAGGAGGAGGGAGTCAGAAGGGAAATTAGTATTAATTAGTATATTGATGAGCTGATATGTGCCAAATATAGTACTGGGTAGCCTTGCATGTATTATTTAATCCACAGGACTATTCTGTGAGGTATTACTATTCCCACTTTACAAATCAGGAAACAGGATCAAGGAAAGCAAGTAACTTGTTTAGGGATGTGAATTCAATTTGAATTGAAAGCTTTCGTGTTCTTTCCACCATGGTTGGATGCATCCTTTTCTGGATCTTTTAAGGGCCTAAAATATAAGTGACTCATTGAAAGAATTTATGCATAATATATGACATATTATGACAATATATGTATCCATGCTCCTCCTCCCCATGCACCTTTACATTTACTGTGATTAATATACGGTAATGTATTACACGCTATAATGTAAATAAAATTTAGATTTAGAACCAGGGCATAGATTTGAATTTTTCGAGTACTTTATGTCTAGTTTTCCCCAACAGAAAATAGGGATAATTACTGCTTCTTTTCCACTTCAAAGGACTGATGTGATAATTAGGGAGCCAAGATTAGTCACAACAGGAATAAACTACAATTCCCGAAAGGCTCAAAGAGGCTGACGCCGCTCCGGGACACGGTTCCAGGTTTAGGGCAAAGGTGACCCCTCTGGCTCCCGCGGCCAAGTAGGGAGCAGCCGGTCCTCGCCTCTTCCCTGAGGCATCCAGGGATTTGTAGTTCCCTCAAGGCCATGATCTGCCGTTAGGGCCCGTCTGTCACTACAAGTCCCGTGATGACCAGAGGCGCGGGCAGCGCCTGCGTGTTGAAGCCGAGGGAACCGTGCGGGCGGTGCTACTGGCGGGAGGAGTAAAGATGGCGGTGCTGGGGTCTCCGCCTTCTGCTCCGGGCTGAATCGCTCTGAGGGAAGCTGCAGCGGCAACTGGGGCAGCAATAGCAGTCCGGGGTGGTGAGTTAAAGCAGCAGCTGCGGAGGTCGGAGCAATGGCGGAGCTGGAGCACCTGGGCGGGAAGCGGGCAGAGTCCGCGCGAATGCGGCGGGCTGAGCAGCTTCGGCGCTGGCGGGGCTCGCTGACAGAGCAGGAACCCGCGGAGCGACGAGGCGCGGGGCGGCAGCCGCAGACTCGTCGCGGGAGCCCCAGGGTCCGCTTCGAGGACGGTGCTGTTTTCCTGGCCGCTTGCTCTAGCGGGGACACCGACGAGGTGAAAAAGCTTCTGGCCAGAGGTGCGGACATCAACACGGTCAACGTGGACGGCTTGACAGCCCTGCACCAGGTAACTCCCTTTTCGGTCGGATAGGCGTCCAGTCTCCTACAGATGAGACTGTGACCCCTGCGGGCCGCCCATGGGGAGTGTTAGTGTCACCACCGAGCTCTCCTGCACGGACACTGGTCCTCTGGGGCTAGTCGGTTTCATTCTCGAACAGCTTGCTCCACTAATCAAGTCTTTTTCCGACCCCAGGGCCTCTACCTGAAGGAGTAGTGTCACCCCGCTGCCTGGTCAGTGTTTGTATTTCCCTCCACCTACTTGAGTTGTCATGGTTACTGATGATTTGGTCCCTGGTGTTATCCCTATAGATTACACACTCTCTAGTTGGTGTGCCTGTACACCATGTCACTCGTATAGGGATCGTCAGTGTCATCTGATGCCTTTTCAGAAAATTCAGTTTTCTGTTTGTGTGGCCCTGTTATCTTAGATCACTCAGAGAGTAAACCCCTATATTAGGTTAAAGCAAGCAGATCTTCTGAAACCATACCTCTTGTTTTGCTGGTTTGTAATGATTGATAAACAGCTTGTGTCTCCCACAGGCTCCTAGAACACCTCTGATCTCATTGTTACATGTGTCTTTTTAGGAGTATTACCTCCCTAAGAGCTTCCTATGGAGAAGCTGAATACTTCCGAATACCTACTGAATCACTTATGTTTGTTTGATACTTGTGGAATAGTCTTTTTCTTTTCTTTTTTCTCAAAGGTTTTTATAAAAATCATATGCCCTATATATACACCTATAGTATATGGGTTGTGGCTATAACTTAACAGTGGTGTGCTTAGTAATAACACTCTTACTGCCCTCTCTTATGCAACAGTATTCTTACTTATGCAGTAATGTTCAATACATTCTGACTGTCATGACTAACTCCCCCTTCCCTCCCCTAATGGAACTTCATTCCTTATTTTGGTGAGCTAAGAGCTGGTCACCCACTCCTAATCTTTCTTATTTTTTTTTTTTTTCTGCCGTGTGTACAAAGTAAATGTGTTGGCATGAGAATCCACTTTTAAATAATAATTCCATTTTGTGTCATACCACTTACTGAATGTATTAGCCAATAGCCTAAAATTATCCCTTACCATGTTTGCAACCCTTCTCTTTCAGATGGAAGAACCTTCTCTTCTTTTCATTCTGTTTGTATCTGGGTTTGTTTGTTTTTTTTTTCTGCTTATAATAGTGGCCCACCTAAGGTAGCAAGCAACATTTGTGTAGTCCTTTGCTGTTTAAAAATTCTTATGTATGTCTTCCCCTATGTGGATCTCAGTAGTGATTCTTGAAGTAGGTGTGGCAAGTAGTGTTGTAACTCCCATTTTACAGATGAGGAATCTGAAGCTTGGAAAATTGTTACTTGTGCAAGATTAGAAAAGAAAAAAAAAACAAAAGAAACAAAAAGAAAAGAAACAAGTTGCCCTTAGGCATTGATTTTTCAGACTTAAATTCCAGAGCTTTATATCTTACCTAATAAGGAGCTGAATATAAATAAGCTAGATGCTAAGAGGGCCATATGCATTATTTTAAGTTTCTGGACTCTTTGAGAAGGTGAATATTTATTTTTCAAATATATTTGGAATGTTAAGGAGATGGAGATCTGGATTCTGGAAGGAACCATTTTTTGGGTTCATAGATGATAGAGAAATAGAATCCAGCTTTCTGGTCCATGTGCTCCTTTACTGAATCACCATTCTATCAAAGCACAGTTTTCTTAGTGCAACTCAGGAGCCCTGTTTCTTCTAAGGTGACTCTGCTACCTGAATCTGGTTCTTACTGTACACATTTTAGTAATGCCCTGAGAAAAGCACGTGCTTTGAAGTCACTCTGGTAGATCTCCTTCTCATACAAGGTAACCACTCTTCTGATCTCTTCTGAGACTGACTTTCTTGGTGCCTTTCCTTCTGTCTTAACTACCGTCCCAAGTTGTGAAATACAACTTCTCTCACCTTATATGCTGTTCACATTCAGTTATCTCTTGAGACAGGAGAGGAAGGAGATGACAGCTATGAGATTTTTAAAAACAACGACGACACCTGCATAGGCAATGTAGGGATTTGTCCCTGTTTATGGGTCTGACAGTGAGTTGAATTGAATAGGTATACTTAATACTAGACAAATTCAACCAAAGATTAAGCTGCTTGAAGATTTGGAGCCAAACAAACCTTCTGTTGAGAAACTATCTCTTTGTTTGAATCCAGACAAGGGGCCTTTATTGGCTCAAGAACTCTTTTACAAGTCAGTTTCCGTGGAGTGACAGTATGTTTCTCCATGCTCTGAAGAACTCTTAAGGTACATAAAAGGTTATATTCAAAATGTGAGACTGGAGCTGCCAGTAGCTGAACAACTTACTTTGTGACTGATTGTCCTTCTGTGAAATGGAGAGTGGTACAATTATCTGAATTATTTAGTTAAAATATCCATCGGTTATATAAACACAGTATGAATTATCAGGATAATTGCTTTCTTTCTCCCTTCTGTTTGGCCATGGCCTCTTGACCATCTTGGCATGCTGGAAGAAACCCCCAGGTGATAGTGGTGGTTGATTTTTCTCCTCCCCCCACAAGGTCACAGTAAATGATTTACACTTCAGGTTGTGGTGCCTTGATGCTACTTTTGACTTAGAGACCTTTCTTTCTTGGCAGCCTTTGCTTAGACCACGAGGTGCTTGAGTCAATGATAAGCTCCAGGGGGCCTATTAATAATACTTGAAATAGACTGAGGTAAGAAATATCTCAAGGGTTAGACCTTCTCTGATGAAAGCCTTGGAAACTGATGCAGACTAACTAAACTTGGGTGAGTAAATTGTATATGCCCTTAGTATCCCAGAGTTAACAATGGAAATTAGGCATTACTCTGATTATCTAAGCCGTGAAAGTATTTGTTTGCTCACAGAGGAATTCCCATTTCATTTATTTATATACACTATCAGTCATGACATATGGGTTAATATAGTTCTGTGTGAGGTGGTACTTCTTAAAATTTATTTTTATTTATTTATTTTGCAAAGTTGATTGTTATCACCTATTTTGGTATCCTTAGTATTACAATCTCGGGTGCTCTAGGTGTAGATACAGGCTCTTAAAACTATATCTGTCAAATTGTTGGGCTGCTGTAAGAGGCAAGTGCTTGCTTTCAGAAAGGAGATTTTCTGGGATTTGTTAGAATGAGTGCCTGTGTATTTCTTCAAAACGTATTTTATTGGCACGTATCTATGTTGGGTGTAATGGATTCTAATGTCAGTCCACACAGAGATGAGGATGATTCTGTACTTGATTCAGAAACTCAGGTCAGTTTTGTAGTGGTCTCAGAGTCCAAGTTTGGGGACACCCCAGACTGGAATTCAACTCCTAGTATTTTCTGTTATTCTACAGCTGCCTCCATCTGACCCTGTAGCTTCAGGGAGATTAAAATGATCTATCTATCTAGAAGACAGAAACAGATGAGGGAAGGAGAAAAGGCAGAGCAATTTATATTCAGAGTAAGGCAGAGTAAGACAGAAGAAGACTAGGATGGTAATGTGTTCAGTTCAGTACAAAATAGTATGTATATGTGCCAACAGGGGTGGTGAAATAAAACTTTGTATTCTTTGTAGTTTGTTTTTAACTAATCTCTCTGCCGGATGTGGGCCTCAAACCCATAACCCCAAGATCAAGAGTCTTGCTCTGTCTACTGAGCCAGCCAGGTGCCCCTAAAACTTGCATTCTTAACCCTTTCTCTTTTATTGCAAGTTCGTTACTTATTTCCCCTATAGTTCCGCTTGTGAGATGCTTTACCTCACCTGTGTATATTGATGAATTCGGTTCAGTGTCAGGACCCAAGGCAATATGGGATTAAGAAGATCCTGTTGGCTTCATTATTGTGGATCTAGAACAGTCATCCTGAGTCATTTAGTAGTTTACCTCTTTCAATTTGTTATGATGCATCAGACTATGTCAGGCACCTGGCTCCTTGCCTTATGAGTATTAGTCCCAAGTTTCCATGCTATAATGGACCTCAAAGCCAGATTTGAAAAATAGGCTTATTTTTATGGTGCAGTGTTTTTTTGTTTTGTTTTGTTCTAAAGTCCTGTAGAGTAGCAGTATACTATCATTTGGGCTTATAGAATCTTCTCTGTGAATTTTTTTTTTTTAAAGATTATTCATTTATTTGACAGAGAGAGATCACAAGGAGGCAGAGAGACAGGCAGAGAGCGAGGAAGGGAGGCAGGCTCCCTGCTGAGCAGGGAGCCCGATGCGGGGCTCGATCCCAGGACCCTGGGATCATGACCCGAGCCGAAGGCAGAGGCTTTAACCCACTGAGCCACCCAGGTGCCCCTCTGTGAATATTTTTAAATAGGCAAGCTGTCAGTGTGTTTGGTTTAAGCGTAATTCTGCTAAAGGTAGAAGGTTGGATGGGTCTTGTTGGTAAATTAAAATTAAGTCATTGTTTGCCTATTTTTATTTTTAAGTATTTTTAAATTAAAGTACACTTTATTAGGATGCCTGGATGGCTCAGTCAGTTAAACGTCTGCCTTTGCTTAGGTCATGGTTCCCAGGTTCTGAGATCAAGCGCCGAGTCAGGCTCCCTGCTTAGCGGGGAGTCTGCTTCTCTCTCTCTCTCTGCAGCTCCCCCTTGCTTATGCTTGCTTTCTCTCTCTGTCAAATAAATAAAATCTTTTTTAAAAAAAAGTGTTCTATATATACAGTAAAATTCACCTTTTTGCATGTAGGGTTCTGTGAGTTGTGACAAGTACATGCAATTGTGTAGCCACTATCACAAATCAACGTATAGAATATTATCATTATCTCCAAGATTTTTTTGTCCTCCTTGTAGCTACCTCCTCCTCCCACCCCCAGCCCCTGGCAGCCATTCATCAATGTTCTGTTCCCATAACCACAATGCCCTATAGATGAATCGTACAGCATGAAACCTTTTGAATCTGGCTGCTTTCATTTGCTGTAATGCATTGACATCCATCCATTTTGTCGCATGTGTCAGTAGCTCACTGGTCTTTATTATTGAGTGGTATTCCAGCATATGGAAGTACTACAGTTTGTTTATCCATTCACCAGTTGAAGGACATTTGGATTAATTCCAGTTTTTGGTAATAATGAATAAAGCTGCTAGAAACATTTGTGTGCACATTGTTGGTGTGGGCATGTTTCGTTTCACTTTGGTCAAATTCCTAGCAGTGGGATAACTGAGTTCTGTTGCAATGAATGTTTAACACTTTTTTAAAAGATTTTTATTTGTTTATTTACTTGAGAGAGAGGGAGAGAGCAGGGGTAGGAGTAGAGGGAGAGGGACATGCAGACTCTGTGCTGAGCGCAGAGCCTGGGGCAGGGCTCCATCCCATGACCCTGAGATCATAACCTCAGTCGGATGCTTAACCGACTGAGCCACCTGAGTGCCCCAGGGAATGCTTAACTTTATTTTTTTTTTTAAAGATTTTATTTATTTATTTGACAGACAGAGATCACAAGGAGGCAGAGAGGCAGGCAGAGAGAGAGGAAGGGAAGCAGGCTCCCTGCCGAGCAGAGAGCCCGATGCAAGACTCGATCCCAGGACCCTGGGATCATGACCTGAGCTGAAGGCAGAGGCTTTAACCCACTGAGCCACCCAGGCACCCCGGTATTATCATTTTATTTAAGCTGTTTTAATAGTTACATCGTGATACGTCATTTTTAATGACAGTAGTAAGAATAGTAGTAACAGCAGCCGTGGTAGATATGGGGTACTTCTGCGGTATTTACTCTGAGCCAAGGACTCTCCTAAGTTCTTTTAATATATTAACTTGTGTGGAATACTCAAAACAACTCATGAGTAAGGTACTTTTATTATTGTCTGGAGTTTATAGAGATGGGGAAACTGAGACACTGCCCCTGGTCACACAGATAATAAATGGCAGAGCTAGAATTTAAGCCTAGCAGTCTGACCGGAGAATCCGTGTTCTTAACTTTATATTGCCTCTTACTGGACTAAATTACTTCTCATTCTAAAAAAATTAGAAAATGAAATTATAAAAAAAAAGTTGAAAGTAATTTAAAATCAGGCTACTCAAGATATATACTACTAACATTTTAGTGTATTCCTTTCAGGGTTTTAATTTTTTAACATTATACTGGGTTCATATGTATGGGTATAAGAGCATATTTACAAAGTTGGTATTATATACTGTCTTCTGATTTTTTCACTTAACTTTCCTTGTAATTGTTTTCTTATATCATTAAATGTGCTTTGAAAGTAAAGTTTTTGACATTTGAATAGTATTTGGATATGCTTTACTATATTATCTTCCTTGTTAAAGGTTTTATTAGATTGTTCAATTTACTGCTAATATTGAATGCCTAATAACAGATTCTGAGTCTGTGTTAAAGTGTGTATTTGTTGATAGATATAGTTTCTTCCCTAAAGAAACTCACAGTCTGGTTTGGAGATAGATAAATCAAAAACAGTTACTTTTAGAGTGATAATTTCTATGATGACAGGGAAAGATGCTTTCCTAAGTGGAGGGATGAAGGAAGACGGTCCATGATGATGGAACAGTGTGGGCAGAGAGAGAGGAAGAGGTGTGATATGCAGGCAGGGGGACTCAGTGGAGGAGTCCTAATGGATGCATTTGGAGGATTAGGAAATGGGTGAGGATGACATTCTAGAAGACTTTGAGCATCAAACACCAGGCCAAGAATGCTTGATGGAGTTCTTAGCAGAAGACTTTTGTGGGTTTGGGCAGGGAAGTTAACCCAACCGAAGCAGCATTAAGGAATATGAGGCTGCATTTGGATTTCAGAGTGAATGGAAAGACGCAGATGAGAAAGGAAAGTATAATACAGTTCTAGCCTGTGAGTCTGAAAGAATTTTGTTACGCCAGTGGATATAGGAGTCAGTCTAATTTTGGACCGAGGAGCTCTGAAGACATCCAAGTAGAAATACCCTGTAGGCATCTATGATTCAAAGCTAATCACCACTTCCCTATCTAGGCTCCAGTTTCCTCATATTTAAATGAGAGTCAGCGATTACCATAAAGGTGAGAGTTGAAGAAATGAGTATGGAGGAGGAGAGAATATAAAAGAAAAGAACAACAACAACAACAACAAAAAAACAATTAAGTGGTAGGCAGAGGATGCAGAAGTTCCCATTAGGGCCATAGGAGTATGTGGTGGGCTGACAAAGGCCCCCTCAAAGATGTCCATATCCTAATCCCCAGAACCTGTAAATATGTTACCTTGTATGGTAAAAGAACTTTGCAGATACGATTAAGTTTAGGATCTTGAAGTGGAAGATTATTTTGGATTATCCAGGGGGAGTCCAGTGTAATCACAAGGGTCTCTTTATGGGAGGGGAGGCAGGCAGGGGAACAGAGTCAGTGACAGATGTGCTGATAGAAGCTAGCAAAGGAGTGATCTGAGGAAGGGGTTGTGAGCCAAGGAATGCAGGTAGCCTTTAAGGCTGGAAGAGGCAAGAAAATGGGGTCTCCCTTCAGAGTGTCAAGAAGGAGTGAGCCCTGCCAAAAATTTGACTTTAGCCCAGTGAGACTGCGTTTAGACTTCAGATCTCCAGATCTGTAAGATAGTAAGTATGTGCTGTTTTAAGCTACTAAGTTTGTAGTGTTTGTTGCAGTAGCAACGAGAAACTAATACAGAGGAGAGCCAAGAAAGCACAGTGAAACTAGGGAGGAGTTTCAAGAAATGGATGTTTGATAATGTAAAGGGAAATTGAGGGGAAGACCTAAACCCCCCCCCCCAAAACCAAAACCCGTTGGACTTGGTCATTTATAACCTTGGAAAGAAAAGTTCGATTGAAAGATGTTTTTGAGGGCTTTTGTGGAGATTATTTGAAGTTTTTTCTTATTAAGGGTAAGTTAATCTTTCTGTTGATTTTTGGAGGGGAAAAAAATAGATCTGCCATCAGTATGATTCTCAATGTAAATAAGGACCCAAAATATGTGGGAAGACTCCTAAAAAGCTGGCTTTTGGCTAATTCAAAATAATGAAAATGGTTTCATTATTTATGAGTTAAGAATATTATAGAATATTAAACTTGACTCTGGAAACAAAAAGGTTGTAGTCCTATTACTGAAGGGCTAATTAGCTAGTTGAGATTATTTTATTTCCCAGTTCTGGTTTGGCCCATTTCCTACTCATTAGCACTGTCACTGGAGGGTAGCCTTAGGGGAACAGTGATAGGGAGGTTAGGACCAATAAAGAGTTTCTTCTGCCGTTTATTCTTTCAAACTCATTTATTGAATGTCTACTTTATGCCTGACTCTGTGCTTCTTGTTATTACTTAGCAATTCATATATTTTAGAAATGAACTAGGATTTTGGGAATGTTTTCCAGAATAGCTGGTTCCTATTATCATTTATAATGGGAAATTGGCTACATAGTGATTTTCTATTTTAGCATCATAGCTCTTGGGGATTGGAGGGAGAATCTTGTATTCATCAATATTTGTGATTATTTTCATCTGTGCTTGTGGATTTATACCTTTATACCTAAAGATGGTGAAAATGGAAATTTGGGATCTTTAATAAATTTTTAGTGTTTCAACAGTAGTAATAAATCCAGATGAAAGATCTTGACCCAGAATTTTATATAGGGCAAGGAAAGCTTGCTCAATTTGTTGACTTGGGGCAGGAGGCTTTGAATGCATTCGGGATTTCTCCCCTACTTTTGAAGTGTAATTCGAAAAACCGTTTCTTAGGAGCGCCTGGCTGGTAGAGCATGTGACTCTTTTTTTTTTTTTTCCCAAGATTGTATCTATTTATTTGACAGAGAGAAAGAGATCACAAGTAGGCAGAGAGGCAGGCAGAGAGGCGGGGGAAGCAGGCTCCCCTCCGAGCAGAGAGCCCAATGCGGGGCTGGATCCCAGGACCCTGAGATCATGACCCGAGCTGAAGGCAGAGGCCCAACCCACTGAGCCACCCAAGCGCCCCAGAGCATGTGACTCTTGATCTCAGGGTTATTAAGTTCAAGTCCCGAATTGAGTGTAGACATTACTTAAAAATAAAATCTTTTTTTTTTAAAGGTTTTATTTATTCACTTGACAGACAGAGATCACAAGTAGGCAGAGAGGCAGGCAGAGAGAGAGTAAGGGAAGCAGGCTCCCCGCTGAGCAGAGAGCCCAATATGGGGCTCGATCCCAGGACCCTGGGAATCATGACCTGAGCCGAAGGCAGAGGCTTTAACCCACTGAGCCACCCAGGCGCTCCCGAAAATAAAATCTTTAAAAAAAAATTTGTTTCTTAAATCTTGGATTTTAGATTGTAACCAGTTAGAGTAAATTTGGGAGACTTGAAGTTTTATCAGGCAACAATGAGTTTATATTCATTTCATGGGTCGATGTAATTGGAAAACTGAATCCTTAGTTCTTAATATTGAAAATTGATCTGCATGTGGTTTCTTTTTTTTAATTAATTAATTAATTTATTTGACAGAGATCACAAGTAGGCAGAGAGAGAGGGGGAAGCAGGCTCCCTGCTGAGCAGAGAACCCGATGCGATGTGGGGCTCGATCCCAGGACGCTGGGATCATGACCTTAGCCAAAGGCAGAGGCTTTAACCCACTGAGCCACCCAGGTGCCCTGCATTTGGTTTCTAATGCTGTATTGTAGTATGTTGTAGTTACGGGATGGGTGTGTGTAAGAATTTAGAGAAGATTTTATACTTCGCATCTTATTTTCATTTTATTTTATTTTAGGTTTTATTTATTTATTTGACAGAGAGAGAGAGATCACAAGTAGGCAGAGAGGCAGGCAGAGAGAGAGGGGAGAAAGCAGGCTCCCTGCTGAACAGAGAGCCCGATGCGGGGCTCCATCCTAGGACCCTGAGATCATGATCTGAGCCGAAGGCAGAGGCTTTAACCCACTGAGCCACCCAGGTGCCCCTGTATTTTGCATCTTAAATGTTGTCATATTGTGACAATCTTTTGAATCATATTCTGATACAATTTTGGGAAAGTATTTTGCAATGCCATGCTCAGAATACCCATGATATATATGGTATACAACTTGGCTGTAACTTAGGAATTTTTGGTCTAGTGACCCACTTTCTTTAATTTTTTATAAACCTTTTTATTGTAGAATATTTAAAAATACAAAATACAAAAGTAAAGAGAATAGTATAAATGAATTCTCAAAACTTACCAACTCATGGCCAGTTTTGTTTCGTGTATAGGTCCTTTTCTCCTCATACCCAATCTACTGGATTATTTTACAACCAATCCTAGATGTAACATACTTTTATTTGTAAATATTTCAATATGTATTTCTAAAAGATGGAAATGTAATAAAAATAATTACAGTCTCATTATTATACCTAAATATTGAACACTTAACTCCCTAAATCATAAAATATTCATCAGTGTTTAAATTTCCCTGATAGTTCATGGAGTTTTTTTACAATTGTTTTATTTAAATTAGAATTCATGTAAGGTCTGCATGGGTTTGTATGTATCTTAAGATTCTGTTAATCTATACTTTCCTCCTCACTTTTTTTCTCTGTATCTTATTTGTTGAAAAATAAGGGTTGTTTGTACTGTTGTTTACCACAATCTGGATTTTGCTGACTGCATGCTTGTACTGCTAACATGTTCCTTTGTCTCCTATATTTTCTATAAACTGGTTGTCAAATTTGATCTGATTCAGATTTGAAGTTTTTAGCAAGAATTCATCATAGGTGGTGGTGTATGTTTCTCTTGGGAGGCATATAGCATATAGTGATCTCTCGTTATGCTTTAATGGCATTGATGGCCTAACAATTTTGACACTTCAAGACAATCTTGACTAGACCTGAATTTTAGTGATTAATTCATTTTTTAAAAGATTTTATTTGTTTACTTGACAGAGAGAGAGACAGCGAGAGAGGGAACATAAGTAAGGAGAGTAGGAGAGGGAGAAGCAGGCTCCCGCTGAGCAGGGAGCCCGTAATTAATTCATTTTTATAATTATCATTACATTTTCTTGTGTTGACCCTCTAACTGGGATACCAGTGATCAACTAAAAAAAATTGTGAACACTGTGAATAAAATGGTTAATATAGGTATAGCGTATTGCCTGTTGGAAGGCTGGACGTGGTACTAGCAAATTTAGATCCATACCCTTCATGTGTAAATATTTGTCAGTGATGATGACAATGGAGTAAATTTTCTCTATCACCTCTTCATATCAGTTCCTTTAACTCTCAACTGAAGTTCCCCTTATTTTGAAATAGTGTCCAAAGTCCAGTTCAGTAATATGATTTCTTGTCCCCTAAGATCACCACCAGCCCTTGACCTTTATTATAAAAGTTGAGGGGCACCTGGGTGGTGCAGTCAGTTGAACTCGAACTCTTGATTTTGGCTCAGGTTGTGATCTTAGGATTCTGAGATACAGCCATATGTTGGGCTCTGCACTCAGCCAGGAGTCTGGTTGGGATTTCCCTGCACACACGTGGGCTCTCTCTCTCTCTAAGATAAATAAATAATTAAAAAAAAAAAAAAAAACCCAGGGGCGCCTGGGTGGCTCAGTGGGTTAAAGCCTCTGCCTTCAGCTCAGGTCATGATCCCAGAGTCCTGGGATCAAGCCCCACATCAGGCTCTCTGCTCCTTGGGGAGCCTGCTTTCTCCTCTCTCTCTGCCTGCCTCTCTGCCTGCTTGTGATCTCCATCTGTCAAATAAATAAATAAAATCTTAAAAAAAAAAAAACCCAAAACAAAAAAACCTGAAAAACTCCAAAGAAAACTAAAAAGAAAGGTAAATTGGCTGTACAAGGAGAGACTTTCTTAATAGGCATTTGGCCTTATAGGGGAGACAATAGGAAGAGAAGGCTGCCCAAAACCCACAGTTTTGGGCAGTCGACTGTAGGCAAATGGTGTGCTCATCTTAGAAAATGGAGGTGACATTTGGAATATTCATATGGAGATTGGGCTGGCAGACTTTGTGTTGTGCCCTTTGAGGCAGAGGAGAGATCTGCCCTTCTAATTGAATGTGAATTTCACAGTAGAGTATATGGTTTTATGAATTATGTTTTATTTATATGGGGCATTTCATGGGAAACAGGTTTACTTTCTTTCTGCTTCTCTGCAACTTTTTTGCCAGCTTTTTTATTTTGGTTAGCTGTTTTTATTCATTTACTTATTTTTTAAGTCAGTTGGCCTAGCTATGAGATATGGCTGCGAAGTGCCAAGGCGGATTGTGTTTGGGTCTTTTGGATGCAGCTTCAGTGTTGTATGATCACGACTCTTGTATTGATTTTCCTCCCCATGTTTAGATTGTTTCCCTTTGACAGTAAATAGCATGAAAAATGAGGTCAAAAGAATGACTCACCTCATTATAAATCACTAGAGGTAATGGAAAATGATTTGAAGGATGACCGAGCTATGTTCCATCTGTTGAGAATCACTGTTGGAGAGCTCCTGCAGCACAGACCCGAGTGAAAAGGCCCCTCCATTCATGTCTCACCAAGTGCCATACTGGGTTAGTATCAGGAGAATGTTACTGCTGGAACTCTTTTAAGTGCTTAGTAGATTTTTAAAATAGGCAACATATTTTTTATTGGCATCCATTTTCAGGTGAGAGTGGAGACTTGTTTGCCTTGATTCAGTTCTTTCTGTGCTTTAGCAGGATCACCAAGACTCAGAAGTTTTCATAGGGGAATAACTTTGAAATATAATGATTTTTATCTCTGTTTCTAGTCAGTATCTAAATTAAGAAGGCTCTTATCTTCATTTTTTTAAATTTCAAGAGAAGAGAGAATTCCTGTTCTTTAATGTGCTTCTGTGGTTGGATCTTTAAAAATCCAGGAGTCTTTAAAAATAAAGGAAAGCTCCTTTATTAATTGTTTTTGGCCAGATATTTATTGCATACTTCCTAGATGCCAGATCTTTTAGTAGATGCTGGGATACAGCGATGGCAAAGTCTCTGCCCTTAGGGATTCTGCAGTTACTGGGAAACTCATAGTTTTAAATCTGGTTCATATTGCTCCCATTTATCATTGAATCCATTTCCTATTATCCTGTTCATAGTAAAAGAAAAAAGGGTATTGATTGTTATCTGTAGTTTGCCTTTGTATGTTTTTTAGATTATCAAGTGTTGGTCTTCAGCCTTGTGTAGTCAGTCCTTAGCCTTCTCTAATCTAGTGAACATGACCATCCGTTTAATTTAATTTAATATCAATTTCCAAATCATTAATCATTTGCTGTCTCTACTGTGGATTTTTAAGGTCTTCAGCTCTCTTTGGGCTCAGTTCTTTTTTTTTTTTTTTTTTTAAGATTTTTTATTTATTTATTTGACAGACAGAGATCACAAGCAGGCAGAGAGAGAAGAGAAAGCAGGCTCTCCATGGAGCAGAGAGCCCGATGTAGGGCTCGATCCCAGGACCCTGGAATCATGACCTGAGCCGAAGGCAGAGGCTTTAACCCACTGAGCCACCCAGGCGCCCCTGGGCTCAGTTCTAAGAGACAGTAATGGCTTCAGCCCTGGGGAGAACACTATTATAGGGCCACTTGAAAGTAGAGTTGTAGGACTAGCCATTATGTATTTGTTTTGTTACAGGATTATCAAATTCCAGGACATTATAGCAAAAAGAACATTAGAGGGCAACATCTGATCTACCTTTGTCACTTGACAAATGAGAAATCTGAGTTCTGGAAAGAAGCTAAAAGAATGCCATAAGCATGAAACAGAAATAAAATATAATGAAATGTTTTACTTATAAAACAAATGATCCAATATCTGCTTGATATTCTTTTCTATCTATGAAAGATAAGATTGGGAAAAAGTAAAATATTCTCTAAATTCTTTTAAGAACTTTTGAAGGAGGATAATACCCTATAGTGTATATCTCTTTTGTAAGTCTCAATATGGTAGAATCTTCATGTTATGATTATTCACATTTCAAGAGAATTAATCTCAGAGTTCTTTTAAAGTACTGGTTTCACATTTAATTAAGTCATCTCTGTATTTACTGTTAAGTAACATCATAACATTACAACAAAATTATATAGGGGCGCCTGGGTGGCTTATTGGGTGAAAGCCTCTGCCTTCAGCTCAGGTCATGATCCCAGGGTCCTGGGATCGAGCCCCTCATTGGGCTCTTGCTCAGCGGGAAGCCTGCTTTTCCCTCTCCCTCTGCCTGCCTCTCTGCCTACTTGTGATCTCTGTCAAATAAATAAATAAAATCTTAAAAAAAATTATATAAAAGAAAAAACAATTCACTAGTACAAATAACACCATAACAATGAACTTTTTTCATTTTTCTTTGTTTTTTTTCCCCCAGGCTATTAATTTTTACAAATGTTTTATCATGGTAGAAATCAGTGTGTCTTGATTATAGCAAGTTCTATTTATTGAGTGCCCACTGTGTACCAAGTGTTGCATTATGCATTTTGCTTTTAAAATTATTTTTACATCAACAACTCTACCAAGTAAGCGGTTTTATTTCATTTAATAACAAGGAAGTAGAATCAGAGAAGGTAATTTGCCCTTACCTAGGTCTCATTGAATCTAGGTCTGTCTGACTCAGAAGCTTCAAGTTTTCTGCCTAGGTTTTAATGCTTTTACTTTCTTTTTTTTAAAGATTTCTTTTTTTATTTGAGGAACAGAGAAAGAGTGTGCCTGTGCGCACATGAGGAGGAGGGACAGAGGACCCCATGCTGCTTTTCTGACAGTTCTGGTCCACCTCTCCTTTTAGAACTAATATTAACTTTATTTATTTGTTTTTTTAAAGTAGGCTCTATGCCCCACATGGGGCCTAAACTCACCACCCCAAAACTGAGAGACACATGTTCTACCAACTGAGAAAGCCAGGCACCCTTAGACCTTCTGTTTACTTTTAAAAGGCCTCTTAGATCCTTTAGATTCATACCATTTGGGGGCGAAGGGGGAAGATTTCCTTTTTTGCATTCTGTTGCTCCTTTGATTTTTTACATTGTCAGAATTTACATCTCAACTCTGTGAGATGATGCACGGCTTCCCTACCTCTTTCATGTCATGGCGCGCAGAAAATGACATTATTTGTATAGCACACTTGGGAGGCGTGGGAGTTTTATATAAAAGTGCATTGTATTTCCCTAACATATCATGATAAAATCTATTGAAAAATTAAACTTTGGTTAATTGTTAGCATTAAAATCTATTAATAATAAATGGGGCGCCTGGATGGCTCGGTTGGTGGAGCATGTGACTCTTAGTCTTGGGATTGTGAGTGCCAGCTCCACCTTGGGTGTGTAGACTACTTAAAAATAAAATCTTTAAAAAAATTTTTAAAAGGAAGATCACTATTTAAAAAACAAGAAATAAGTAGACCAAGAAGTAAGTCAAGAAATGAATAAAATAAATTAAATCTTATTTAGAAACACCTATTAATAGCACATAATGACAATGTTGGTCATGGTGATAATTATGACGTACCAATCTTCTAGTTACAAATATTGTGGAAAAATTGGAGCAAATTAAATAGAAAAACAATATATTTTACATGTGCATTTAAAACATAAAACTTCACTAGTGTTAAACAGACTAAAATTAAAACATAGGCAAAAATGATTCAATAGGAAGATCAAGGAAAGGGCTATTTTATGGAATCACTATAGCAAACTCCCTGGCAATGGAGTTTTATATACCAAAATTATTATTTCTAAATTTAGCAAGTTTATAGAGGTAGCCATAAAAACTAAATATAACTTTACCTATTTTAAATTTTGATTGGCTGTAAAACATTTTTTAATTAGTATTACAAAATTCCATTCAAAAAGATCTTTGCATCACACTTGTGACACATTTGTAGTACAATATATGATTGGAAAGACCTGATAGAAAGTCCTTTAGATCCAAAAAAAAAAAAAAAAAGCTCTTTAGATCAAATATTTAATAGTTAGCACTCAGTAAATATTGACTATTATTATATGTTGAGTTACTATAGCAAAATGGTTAAGATTATGGCTAAAATATCCCTGGGTTCTAATCCTGGCTTTGCTTCTTACTAAGCTTTATTATGTAAGCTGCTGGTGCTGATTACTAATAGGCATGTAGGTGATTTTCCCATTAGTCTTGAGATGAAGACCAAAATCTTTAAGAAGGCCTTCTGTGACCCATCAGGCACTATGTGATCTGATCTCTATCACTATTTGATTATCTACCTGAACTCATTTTTCTTCTTGTTCATTCCACTCCAGCCACACTGGCCTCTGCCCTGTTTCTGAAAAACTCCAGTTGCTGTTCCTGCCAAAGGACCTTGCATCTGTTCTCCCTTCTGCCTAGAAGGCTGCTTGATCAGATAATCCACCTGCCTTGCTTTTTGACTTTCAACAGATCTTTACTCAAATGTTACCTTTGCAGCAAAGCACTCCCTGGTCACCTGTCTAAAAATTTCAGATGAACTTTCCTCATTTTCTTATTTTTTTTAAAGATTTTATTTATTTATTTGACAGAGAGAGATCACAAGTAGGCAGAGGGGCAGGCAGAGAGAGGAGGAAGCAGGCTCCCTGCCGAGCAGAGAGCCCGATACGGGATTCGATCCCAGGACCCTGAGATCATGACCTGAGCCGAAGGCAGAGGCTTAACCCACTGAGCCACCCAGGTGCCCCTCTCATTTTCTTATTTTTAAAAATTGAGGTGTGTATTGCATTTAGTAAAATGCATAATCTTAAGTGTACAGATTAATGGGTTTTTGACAGTGTATATTACCAAATAACTATCACCCTAATCAAGAAACAGGACATTTTCATCATCCTTGACAGTTACATTTGAGCTCTTTCCAGGCAATCACTACTGTGATTTCTGTCACTCTAGGTTAGTTTGACTGTTCTTAAAATGGACTGATATATGCTTCTTTATGTTTGATTTCTTGAACTGAACATGTTTTTGAAGTTTATCCATTTTTTGATGTATCAGTAGTTTATTCTTTTTATGGCTGACTAGTTACTCCATTTTGTGAATTTTTGTAATTTGTTTATCCTCCTGTAGATTGACTTCTGGTTCTTTCTTTCCTTTTTTCTTTTCTTCCTCTTCCTTCTATTATGAATAAAGCTGCTGTGACTATTTTTCTACTGTACAAGTCTTTTTGTAGATATATGTTTTCCTTTCTCTTGGGTAAATACCTAGAGATGAAATTGCTGGGTTGTAGAGTATGTGAAATTTTCACTTTTTTAATAACTTCAGCTTTCCAATGTGGTGGTACCATTTTACACTTCTACTAGTTATGAATGATAGTTGTTTGCTCCGCTTCCTTCTTAATTTTTGATTTTGTCAGTCTTTTTGTTCTTGTTGTTAATCTTCTTAATACTAGCCATTTGAGTGTTTGTATATTGCTATCTCATTGAGGTTTTTTGTTTTCGATTTTTTTTTTAGGATTTTATTTATTTGAGAGAGAGAGCCTGAGTGAGGGGCATGGCAGAGAGATAGAGAGAGAGAAAATCCCAAGCAGACTCCTGGTTGAGCCCAGAGGACTCAGTCCCAGGACCCCAGATCATGACCTGAGCCAAAAATTAAGAGTTGGACGCCTAGGTGACTGAGCCACCCAGGCATCCCTCTCACTAAGGTATTAATTTGGCATGACAAATGATGTTGAACACCTCATGTACTTACTGGTCATTTGGAGTGTGTGTGTGTGTGTGTGTGTGTGGTGTCTGATTTAAATCTTTTGCACTTAAAAATATTTTTTGGTCCTTTTATTATTGATTTGTAGAAGTCTCTCTTTTTTTTTTAAGATTTTATTTATTTATTTGAGAGAGAGAGAGACACAGCTAGAGAGGGAATACAAGCAGGGGGAGTGGAAGAGGGAAGAAGCAGGCTTCTCGCTGAGCAGGAAGCCCAATGTGGGGCTCCATCCCAAGACCCTGCTATTATGACCTGAGCTGAAGACAGATGCTTTATGACTGAGCCACCCAGATGCCCCTTGAATGTTTGAATATTTATGTGCACGCACGCCTTCACGGAAATGAAGTGAAGTTAAACTTACCATATTAGGGGTGCCCAGCCGTCTTGCTTGAAAGAGCGTGTGACTCTTGATCTCAGGATGGTGAGTTTGAGCCCTATGTTACAGGCAGAGGTTATTGGTATAATAAATGCTTGTTTCTGGTTTGTTAAGGTTTTTTTTTTCCCTTTAAGATTTATTTATTTATTTTAGAGAGTAAGCACACTCAAGCGGTGGGAGGGACAGAGGGATAGGGAGAGAATCTCAAACAGAGCCTAACACAGGGCTCAATCTCACAACCCTGAGATCATGACCTGAGCTGAAATCAAGAGTCAGATGCTTAACCAACTGAGGCACCCAGGTGCCCCTGTTAAGGTTTTTTTTGCCGTTGTTGTTGTTTTAAGATTTTATTTATTTATTTGACAGAGAGAGAGATCACAAATCGGTGGAGAGGCAGTCAGAGAAGGGGGGAAGCAGGCTCCCTGCTGAGCAGGCCCAGATGTGGGGTTTGATCCCAGAACCCTGAGATCACGACCTGAGCCGAAGGCAGAGGCTTAACCCACGGAGCCACCCAGGCGCCCCCCGTTAAGGTTTTTAAAAACCGTTTTATATTGCAAAATGTAGTATGCATATTGAAAAGTATGCATAAAACATAAATGTACAAATTAGTGGAGTTTTATAAAGCAAAGGCTTGAATTACCACCACCTTGGTCAAGAAATTAAAGATTTGCTAATGATTTAAAGAACAGGAATGGGTATTAATTTTTAATACTTCTTACATTAAAATCATTAGTTAATAACCTTGGGAAGTTTAAAGGGATTATTGGAGTGATATCATAGACAGTATCCTTTAAAAGTGCCAGTTATCAACTGTAGCTTTAATTGAGGCACTGAAGCTGCCATTATTTTACATTTCCAGGAGGATCTGATTTTCTCCTGTTCTTTGTAATTGATATCCGTCTGTGTTCTCATTATCTGTCCTTGGATGGCTCACGGTACTTCAACATATTTTATACGAACTGCTTCTCTTCCGGTGTTTCCTGTCTTAGTAAATGGTACCTCCCTCTCTCTACCCAGTTGTTATGTGAAATCTGAGTAACATCTGTGACTCCTTCTTTTCTTGACTGATTTGTTCAGCAGTGTTTATCTAGCACTTACTATGGGCTAGATACTTATTAGCACTGAGGAGGTAATAAGTAACAAAACAGACATGGTATTCTCATGAGCTTACACCACCACATCCTATGGATAGCACCTCCTGAGTGTCTCTGAAGTCTCTGCTTTCGTTTGTTCCCCTCACCATTACTATAGTCCAAGTCATTATCTTTCACCTGGGTTACAGAAATAGTCTGCTGAGTAGTTTCCCTGCTTGTCCTTTGCCTTTCCTAACCATTTCCTGTACTCCAGCCAAGAACAGCTGAACATTTTATACTTTCCTTAAAATCCTGCGATGTTTGTCATTGCCCTGTTTTGAGAAGTGAGAAGTCCATTCTCACTTCCTGCCATTCCCAACTTCAACTTCTGCGTTTCAACAATATTTCATTTACTCAGTTTGTGTTCTGTTTTTAGTACGTCTCCTTCTACTTCTCCAATGCTTATTGTCTCTGTTCGCTTACCCATTTTTCAGGTCTCAGGTTCAACATCATTATCTCCAAGGAACCTCCCCATAGCTTACCCATACTATGTTTTTTTTTCCCCTTGGTAGGTACTTCTCCTGCATTTTCCCCTTGGTATCTGATAGTGTACGTGTCATAGCACTTGTCATATAGTTTTCTAGTTTCTCATTTCTTTGGCTGTCTTCCCTTAACCAGACTTCAGGCTCTGGGAGGGCAGGGACTATGCCTACCTTATTTGCCATTGTGTTAACTGTATCTACCACAATATCTATTAAATTTTAGGCACTGGGAATAAATATTTGTTCAGTGAATAAACTAGTAAGGGATAGGGGGTGGTAGCAAGGGAGGAGCAGTGAATTGTTCCAGCCAATAATTTAATGAGAATAATCAGAATTGGAATTAGGGTTCATATTTCAAGTCTTATAACTATCTTTGCCTTAAAGTGTATGTTTTTTTCTTAGTAATTCATTTTCTGTTTTGGATTTTTTTAATCACTTAAACTTTGGTTGGTTAGGACTTAGAGGGAATTAGGAATTGGATATCATGTTCTTACATCTTTTGAAGACCAAGAGAACAAGAAGGAAAACATAAACCAGGATTTTGGATGCTAAAAATATTGCAGAATTTAGAGCCTTGACCTTCAGGCCATGTGTCAGTATGATGAGTACAACTGTTAGGAATAAGCATCTCTGATGTAGAAAGTTTTTGCCAAGTTCAGACAGTCTGCTATGTCGTAAGTATTACAGCTTTGGAAATCAGCTGAAAGCAAATCAAAACACTAAAACTAATGGATTGGTAGAAACGCAAGCATTGTAGTGAAAATGAGAAGATATTTTTAGCATTGTTTGGGGATTGGTATATAAATGCAGTGTTGTCCATAAAGCTGGGAATTGCATCTTTTTAGAAATTATAATGAATTAAATAAAATTAGTCTGTCATTTATTTGATATAAAAATTATACTGGAAGTTGTTATTTGTAGTAAAGGAGTATGGAAAGGATCTTTAAAGTTTTTTTCAATATAATATAAATGTTAAATAACGTAGTAGGATAATAGACCAAACCAGAGTACATCAGGGACCATTCCTTCAACCTGGTGCTTCTTTTGTTATGGTTGCTGGGAGACTGTCGGTCAAGGACGGTAGATAGGACGGTAGATACTTTTGTGCACTGCACTATGCTTGAGGTCTCAGCAGGATGAAAAAAAAGTAAAAGAAACCTTTTCTTCCTTCAAGGACTTTATATACTACTTGGTGCGATAAGACATAGTTACATGAAAAAAAAAAAAACAACAGCAACAAAACAAGGTGTTTAAGGTAAGATAATTATAGAATGATTAGACTGGATAATTAGTACAGAGGTTTTGAAGAAATAGGGGTTACTGTCGATGGGAAAGGCATTGTTCCTGGCAGGTTAGCCATCTTGTAACTACGTATTAAACAGATTGGATATTTTGGAGCAAAGAAGTAATGTGAAAAGAGTAGTATTTTAAGTGATTAATTTGACAAAGTTGTATTGAATAGATTGATTTGAGGAGGGAGAAACAAGAGATGTGTAATAGCTTATGACCATAGACTCTATGGCAATAGTGAAAGGGGTTGAAGAGAACAGTAAGATGTGAAAAGGCATTTAGGAAGAATACAGGATATAGAAACTTACTGGATATAGAAAATAGGAGAAGGAGAGGTCAAAAACAATTTTAAATTTTAAGAATAATACTGAAATTCAACAAATATTTATTAAGCATCCATTCCTTACCACATACTGAACTAGGCGCTGAGAAAAAATGGTAAGAAAGACAGTCCTCTTTCATTCTGCACTAAACTGTAAATTGAAATGGGGAAGGCAAGAAAGGAAGCTGATTTGGGGCAAGAGTAGGGCTTAGTCTTAGGTTATTAATTTCAGATAAGATATCAAACCACTAATGTGCACTGAACAGTTGGAATTTAGAGAAGAGTTTAGGATCTATGAGATAGATTATGAAGTTAGAACCAGCTGGGCTCCCAGACCAGTAGTCATCACAATTGTCCTTTTGTAAGTGCCCTCGACTTTCTTTATGGTTTGTCAAGTTCACAGTCCTTACCCTGCCTCTTCCCAGTCCTTCTCTCTCTCCTAAGCTGCTCAGCAGTACTAGGTAAAATTTTAGAATACTTCTTATTGGCTACATGACAGACATACTGATTTTTGTATTAAAGAAGAAGCACAGTAGAGTGGTTCAAAGCACAACTTTGGAGCCAGACCATCCGGATTTGAGTCTTGGTTGTGTCACTTGCTAGCTTAGGCAAGTCACTTCATCTCTCTGTGTCTCAGTTCCATCACACGTGCAATGAGAACCATAAGAGTGTCAAACTCATAGAGTTGGTTTGAGGGATAATTGAGCTAATCTATGTAAAGTGCTCAGAACACTGCCTTGGCACACAGAGTGCTTGTATATGTATTTGTTAAGTAAATAAATTGAAACGCCCTCATTTGGGCCCTCGTTACCACCTACCAATGTTTTAATCATCCCTAGTGGCTCCATATCTAACCACATCTTTCCTTTCTTTCCTGTTAAGACCTGACCTAATCATCATCTACTCAATGAACAAACAAAACAAAACAAAATAAAACAGAACAAAACAAAACAAAAACCCCACATTCAGTACACTCTTCTCCACCTCCAAACTGTCTCTGTTGTCATTTCTTCTCCCCTCCTTTCAGGGGCTAGTATCCTCCTTCCCCACCTCTTCCACGATATTACTAGATCAGTTATGTCTTCATTTGTGTCTTCACTTTCTTCTCCTCTCCTTTCTCCTTCTTTTCTTTAAAATCCCTCAAGTTGGGGTGCCTGACTGGCTTAGTCAGTTAAGTGTCTGCCTTTGGCTTAGGTCATGACCCCAGGGTCCTGAGATAGACCCCCACTTCGGGCTCCGTGCTCAATGTGGAGACTGCTTCTCCCTCTGCCTCTCCCCCTGCTTATGTGCTCTTGCTCTCTCTCTCTCAAATAATTTTTTTAAAAAAAGAATCTTAAAAGTAAATAAATGAATGAGTAAATAAATAAAAATAAAATCCCTCAAGTTGTCTCCGTTCTTAGAAATAAAAATTACATGGGGTGCCCGGGTGGCTCAGTCGGTCAAGCGTCCAACTCTTGATTTTGGCTTAAGTCATGATCTCAGGGTCATGGGATCAAGCTCCACCTTGGGCTCCACGCTGGGCCCTGTTTAGGATTCTCTTTCCTGGGGCACCTGGGTGGCTCAGTGGGTTAAGCCTCTGCCTTCAGCTCAGGTCATGATCCCAGAGTCCTGGGATCGAGTCCCGCATCGGGCTCTCAGCTTGGCAGGGAGCCTGCCTCCCTCTCTCTCTGCCTGTCTCTCTGCCTACTTGTGATCTCTCTCCGTCAAATAAATAATAAATAAAATCTTTTAAAAAAAAGGATTCCCTTTCCTTCTCCCTCTGCCCTTTCCCCCCACCTCCCACTTGTGCTCTCTCTCTCTCTCTCTCTACCCCCCCCCCAAAAAAAAGAAAAAGAAAAGAGAAAAAAAAATGACCTTAACTGGACTTACTGTGGTGCTCATTTTGCAATATATACAAATATCAAATCATACTGTATACCTGAAACTACTATAATGTTATATCAATTATACCTCAATAAAAAAATAAACATAAAAATTACTACTAAAACCACTTTTTGTCTTAACTCTTGCTTTCAAACTACTGACTTATCTTTCTGTCCTTTCTCCTCGGATTCTTGCTAAGGAGTGGTGTTTACCTACTTCGATTCCTGCCATTCTACTGATACTGCTTTCTTGCAGGTCACTACAGTCTTCCTAAATACCTTCCATACCTTCTTAGTTCTTTTCCTTTGGGACCATTTTATAATATTTTGTCTGCTTGATCCCTTTTATTAATTAAAAACTCAACCCTTGGCTTCTAAAACATTGCTTTTTTTCCAGGTCCTCCTCTGCCCACTCCTTTTCCAGACTTCCATCTCCAGCCCACTTTTCTCTCTTGCCGTTTCTGCATTTGTAACTTTACCCACTCCCATGGCCCCATCTAGTGCGTACATACCCATGATGTCCCGATCTATCCAGCCCTGACCTCTCTGAACTTTATCTTTTCTCTGGACTCCAGATTTGTATTTCCCAGTCATCTGCTACACATCTTGATCTACATGTCTTACAGATTTGTATCAGTCTCAGTATTTCCAGAGCAAAACTGTTTTTTTCATCCTGTTGCTCCTCTTCCTGCTCTTCTCATCTTTTCTTCATAAACCATTCAGTCATTTAAGACATTAATTCTCATTTGTCAGTTCCGCCATTGATGCTAAGCTAACTGCAGAGGGCACATGTTAAAAATAGAAACTCTTAGTCCACCCTCCAAAGAACCTGATTCAGTAGGTCTGGGGTAGGACCCAGGAACCCTTTACTCTGATGCTCATCCAAATTTGGGAATCACTGATGAAAACTGGAATTTGCTCCCTTCCTTCCTTCCCCTATGACCTATTGAAACATCAAGACTTGTCAGTTCTATCTTTTTTGTGTCTTTACTCTGTCTTCTTGTCTCCATTTACATGGCTGGTACCCTAGTTCAGGCTGTCATCTCTCATGTGAATCAGCAGGCACTTATTTTTTTAAATGGCTGTTGAATAAATGAATGTGTCAATGCCATAGTCTGCTATAGGTCTGTGTTTTTCTACTTTTGCACACACTAATGTCCATTTTTAATGGTACCTTCAGAGTTATCTTTAAAATATCAATCTAATAATAGAAGTTTCCTTAAAAAATCTATCAATGGTTACCAAATTTTATTACACATTAGGATACTCATTCAAATACACATATCTCAGCCCTATCTCTGGAAAGTCCAGTTCAGTAGCTCTGGGGTAGAGCCCAGGAATCTGTATTTTTTCCATGGATCTCAGGTTATTCTGATGCAGCTTTGCATTTTGGAACAATTGACATGGAGAGTAAAAAGGCTGTTTCCATGGCATGGAAATTTTTATAACCCATCTTACCAGGTTCTTTCCCCATGACTGCTCAACCATATTCACATAACCTGCACATTTATTACTTGCCATTTCCTGAGCACTCCTCGTGAACATATGCTCATGTTGTTCTCCTTGCTTACATTGCCCTCCCTGCCCTTCTGTACTTGGTAGAGCCCCCCTAAATCTTTCAAGGTTCTGCTTAGATGTCACCTTCTCTCCAAAGTCTATCTTGTCAGAATTTATTTGTCCTTCCTTCTTGTCCTCATAACACTTGTTCTTCATGATAGTTTAGCAACTTCCTGTGAAATCATCTTACACAAATTCATATTTAAACTTTTCTTATGCTAGACTGAGAGTTCCTGATAAGAGGAAGCGTGTTTCAACCATCTTTTTCTCCTTAGTGCCCATTATACTCCTTAAATGAATGAATCAGTGTCCACTGAAGTTCTGAAAGAGGAGGAACTCTGTTATTGTCAGCAAGAGCAGACTGAGGTCTGACCCTTCAGGAATTTACATGTTTCAGAAGAGAAAGAGTGATCATATAGAAAACTGAAGAACTAGTTAGTTATCAAGGAAGCTAAGGAAGCCTCAAGAGAGACCATTTAATGGCTCCTTCATCCAGCTGTTTACTAAATACATATGTATTTATTGAGGATTTACTATGTGTCAGGCATTATTCTGGGTAATGAGGGATATTACTTGCTGCAGAGAACTTGGATGTGTATTTGCATCTAAAATAGAAAAATAGAAACATCAAAATCTTTTTAAAAAACTTGATTTTATCTTAATGAGGTTTATAGTTGAGGCTTTTTTCTACACTATTGTGTCAGTTATCTCCCTCTTTTAGAGGACAGAAGATCAATATGTAACTGTCACACTAGCCCATGAATGCCTGGCCCCCACAGAGGCTCAAGTCTGCTATTTTCCATCATTCCCTAAAGCTAGTAAAGTCCAGTTAGTTGTAGGTTCAAGAAAGTTATACTCCAGTTTCCGAAACTGCATTTTCTAAAAGATTGTGAGGAGTCGGACCTTCTTAACTCTTTGGAATAAACTGTTAATCTTACATGAAAGCAGAGGGATAAAATCTTTCTTTCCCTTTAATCTGAGAAATCATTTTTTTTTAAATGCCTTTTTTTTTTAATTTTTATTTTTATTTATTTATTTATTTATTTGTCAGAGAGAGAGAGAGGAGCGAGAGTGAGCACAAGTAGACAGAGTGGCAGGCAGAAGCAGAGGGAGAAGCAGGCTCCCTGCCGAGCAAGGAGCCCGATGTGGGACTCGATCCCAGGACGCTGGGATCATGACGTGAGCCGAAGGCAGCTGCTTAACCAACTGAGCCACCCAGGCGTCCAAGAGAAATCATTTTTTTTCTGGTGAGATTCCTGGGAAAGCAACCAACTCATTTAAGAAAAGTTTAGCTGGTCTGAGACAAACATCTCAACTAGTTTTTCTGAACACATTGGGCAGAGGGAATTGTCTCACTCCCTCCTGTAGGGGCTCTAAATCATAAGAGCAACTTGATGAAATACCTTCTCTGTTCCCAGATCCAATAGTTGTGTGCTGGTAGAACTCTGACTATGCCATGATTGGACATCTTGACTGGTTGTTACATTTTCATGATTATTTGTTGGACAAGGGTGAGGAGTCCCATGTCTCCTGTATGATTTCTGCTTTTAATGAGGTTCTGGTAATGCCTCTACAAGGTTCCTGTTTTGCTTCTGTTTAGCCCTATCCTCAAGCAATTTTATTAGGTTCCATCTGGCCCATGGCTAACAGCAACGATTTATTGCCTGGATTGTGCCTTTCTTGGATCTTACTTGTTCCTGCTAAAATCAAAGATGTTATGTTTTAAACAGTGGGAAAAAATTTAGCCCAGGACTCCAAGTCAGCATCCAAATGCATAAATTTTATTATTGCAAACTATGGTCACTGACCAAACAGTCGACATTTGGAGGCATATAGTAGCTTCAGACTTCGCAGACTATCCATCAGGTCTTTATGAGCAAGTCATACTGTGGCAGGTGGAAGACTCAGGAGCCAAAGGAGTTTCATTATTTACCTACTGTTTCCAGCCTAGGGCTGCTATTGCCCCAGTGGAGAGATTTGTCAAATGGTTTTGATATGATGACCTGTGAGTAAAGAGGAAAATGTATTTCAAACGAATTCTATGAACATAAGTGGAAATTAGGATTATTGTGCTTGTTTCTATCCACTCTAGAGAGGGGATACACCTACCTCATCCCCTGACAGCAGAGCCCTGAAGATTTATGCTCTTAAACCTGCCTTCCCCCTTGGTTCTGTCCTTCCTGGCCATCTCTTCACAGTGTCAGTAGAGGCCTTCTTTCTGCTTGGCTGTAAGCCTGCTTTGGTTACTGATATAGTATAAAATCTGTTTGTCCTGATTATTTCTCTGAACTTGAGTTTATTCCCATTAAGGACCTTTTACTTCTCCAAAGAAAGGATTACGCATATTCCTTTTGAATTCTTCCTGTTTGAGTCATGTTCTGTTCTAACACTTGAAGGACTAAGGTCTCTACTATCTGTGGTCTTTGAAAGTCACTGTCTCACCTTTTATCAGGGTTTCACGTGGTTATTTAGGGAGTGATTGGATTGCACTGAGAGCATTAGGATTTGTAAAGCGGTTAACTTGCTTTACTAATGACTGTTCTTCTTTCTTTATCTTATTCATAGATTGCTGTCTTTTATTGATATACACATAAATTGTTTTTTAATACCATTCCCTTTATGCAGATTTCACTAGTTTCACATGCATATACATACATGCTTTTCAGGTTTTTAAAGCCCCAAGGGGCTCTGATGGTAGCTGCAATTACTCAGTGTAAGAATGTTACTACTTCTCTTCTAAACTTTAGTGGGGGCAGAAATCCCTACTGATCACCTATCTTACTCTTAAGAAAAGGGGGGAAAACACATCTTTTGGTCTGACCTGATCTAGATTATCTGACTATTGCCCCTTTGTGTTAAAGAGTATTGGAGTGCTTTTGATGAGCTTTATTGTGTTTGTGTGTATATGTGTGTATGTATTTCTTATCCCTCAACTGCCTGCTGCAGCCTCAACCACGACTCAAGGAGCAGTGCTCTCTAGCCACATTACTGCTTGTCTTGGCTTTGGCTTTCAGTTATGACTTGTGAATTCCATCACTGTTTTTCCTAAGCTAATGGGGGATTACATCTAACTGCCAGTGTATCCTGCTCTGTGCTTTTGGCCCAGCTCCAAGACTTCTTTCCGGTAGGAAACTTAATATTGCATTTTCTGGGAATAGCGTAAGAAAAGGAAATCTAGTAATTCTAAACCCTCCCCTTATGGTCTCTGTTAATATGTAGCATATTAAAATTATTAGAATTTCGCCTCTCTTCACCCTCTCATGGACTAATAAGTGGTTTAAAGGCCAGAATTATTAGGACAGTGGCAAGTCAGGAGGAGAAACAAAGAAAGTGGGACATCTGTAAGCCAACCCCTGGAACCGAAAATGTCTGCATAAAGGAGTCTCATGCAGAGCTCTGAGAGATATAGGCAAATTATTGTCTCAGTAGCTCATGTTAGATCCCAGGAAATTTTTTTTACCCTTTTATTTTGAAAGAATTGTAGATGCGTAGAAACTTACACAGAGAAGTCCTGTTAATCCTTCATCCAGTTTTCTCCCACTAGTAATGCCTTATATAACAGTAGTATGTTATCAAAACCAAGAAATGGACATTGGTACAATTCATAGACCTTATTCAGATTTAAGTTCAGATTTAAACTGAGAAGTCTTATGAGATACCATCTAACTGTTGAGTTGTTTCCCAGCCTTTAACTTTGGTTGTATACTTGTTAGCAGTGTAAAGTGCACAGAAGTACTAGATGTAATGGCCAGACTTTTTCTCTCATTGACTTATTATTTTCAATAAACTCTTTGAAACCTTGCAGAGAATGATATAACAAATACTCGTGTAGCTGCCAACTAGCTTAAGGGATAGACTATTAGCAATACAGTTGAACATATCTTTATATTTTTACTTCATATGAATGTATCCCTGAATAATGTATGTTGTTTTATGTTTTTAAAATATGTAAATGGTGGGGCACCTGGGTGGCTCAGTGGGTTAATAAGCCTCTGCCTTCAGCTCAGATCATGATCTCAGGGTCCTGGGGTCGAGCCCCACATCGGGCTCTCTGCTCAGCGGGGAGCCTGCTTCACCCTCTCTCTCTGCCTGCCTTTCTGCCTACTTGTGATCTCTCTCTCTCTCTCTCTGTTAAATAAATAAATAAAATCTTAAAAAATATATGTAAATGGCATATTCTACATATTCTTTGGCTATGTGCTTTTTACAGTTTAATATTATATTTATAAGATTTGTTATCATAGCATTAGTTTATTCATTTTTACATTGATACACGGATACTTACTCATTTTCACATTATCATATGGTAGCCCAGTATATGATTGTACTAAAATTTATTATTTTCTTCTGCTGATGGATATTTACATTGTTTTTAGGATGATAATATTCGTTTTGCTATTAAAACATAATGTTGAAATGAGAATCAAAACCACAGAGATACTACTTCCCACCCACTTGGATGTTTGTTTTTTAATTAACACATAATGTATTATTAGTTTCACTAATTAGAATCACATTTCTGTGATTCATCAGTCTTACACAATTCAGAGCATTCACCATAGCACATACCCTCCCAATGTCCCTCATCCAGCTACCCCATCCCTCCCACCCCCTTTCCCTCCAGCAACCCTCAGTTTGTTTCCTGGGATTAAGAGTCCCTTATGGTTTGTCTCCCTCTCTGGTTTCCTCTTGTTGCATCTTTTTCTCCCTTCACCTGTGGTGCTTGTGTCTTATTTCTCAAATTCCTCATATCAGTGAGATCATATGGATGGTTTTAATAAAAAAGATGGACATTAACAAATATTTGTGACAATGTGAAGAAATTAGAACCTCATACATTGCTTGTGGGATTGTAAAGTGCTGTAGCCACCTTGGGAAACAGGCTTGGTAGTTCCCCAAAATATTAAATGCAAAGTTACCACATATGTCCACACAAAAACTGGTTCATGAATGTTTATAGCAGCATTATTCCTAATAACCAAAAATTGGAAAAAACTCAAATGTCCATCAGCTGATGAATGGATAAACAGAATGTGCTGTATCCATACAATGGAGTATGATTGGCCATAAGAAGGAATGAAGTACCAGTGTATGCGACAGTGTGGGTGAACCATGAGAACATTATACTAAGTGAAAGAAACCAGATGCAAAAGACAATGTATTGATTCCATTTGTATGAACTGTCTAGAATAGGCAAAGACAGAGACAGAAAGTAAGTTAGTAGGTGCCAAGGGCTAAAGAGAGGAAGCATTGGGGAGTGTTGACTAGTGGATATGGGGTTTCTTTCTGGGGTAATGAAATGTCCTGAAATTAGATGCTGGTGATAGTTGCACAATTCTGTGAATATACTAAAAACTGCCAAATTGTGTGCTTTAAAAGAGTTAAGTTTTATGGTATGTAAATTACATCTCAATGAAGATATTATAAAAACAAAAAACTCATAATGCTACCATGAGCGTGCTTGTTCCTGGTCCCATGTGTACATGTGTTACAGTTTTTCTAAGGGTTATATGAAAGATCAAATGTTTGTGCATTTCTACCAGATAGTGCTGTTCTGAATTCTTGGCTATACTAATTTACATTGCCTCCAACTGTGTGTGAAACTTCCTATAGCTCCACATTCTCATTTTGTCAGATTTTTTTTTCATTTTGTCAGATTTTTTATGTCATTGACTTGGCAGCTCAAAACTGATATTCTCAAATCAATTGCTTACTATTCTCAGACAGTGTCAACAGTGTGATGCTACTCGTAAATGCTATTGACTATTGCTACAGATTTCTTAGTGATTAGCTGTAAAATATTAAGCCCCAAGTAGCATATTGCTTGATATTTGAGGTTGGTGCATGACTAACATCATACAAAGTTTATGAAATCAGGGAGAGATTGGACAGGTCCGTTACTAAAAACCTTCCTTAGCATCAGACAACTGCATCTCAACAAACCATATTTGGATTGTTTAGTTTATATATTATCTAGACACTATACATTTTTTCCACTGCCTCTTCTATCCCACCATTTTCCTCTGCAGTTTCTTTATAGTAAAAGTTTTTTTTCTTTTTTTTTTTTAAGATTTTATTTATTTATTTGACACAGAGAGAGATCACAAGTAGGCAGAGAGGCAGGCAGAGAGAGAGGGGGGAAAGCAGGCTCCCCAGTGAGCACAGAGCCCAGTGCGGTCCTTGAGGACCCTGAGATCATGACCTGAGCCTAAGGTAGAGGCTTAACCCACTGAGCCACCCAGGCAACCCTATAGTAGAAGTTTTTCATGTTGTAGTAGAGTTTTTTTGTTGTTGTTTTTCTGGGGGTTTTTTGTTTGTTTTTATTTTTATTTTTTTAGGATTTTATTTTTAAATAATCTCTACACCCAACGTGGGGCTTGAACTCACAACCCCAAGATCAAGAATCGCTTGCTCTACTGACTAAGCCAGCTATGAGCCCCTAGATTTTTTTTTTAAAGATTTTATTTATTGGGGCACCTGGGTGGCTCAGTGGGTTAAAGCCTCTGCCTTCAGCTCAGGTCATGATCACAGAGTCCTGGGATCAAGCCCCGCATCAGGCTCTCTGCTCGGCCGGCAGGCTGCTTCCCACACCCCACACCTCTCTGCCTGCCTCTCTGCCTACTTGTGATCTCTGTCTGTCAAATAAATAAATAAAATCTTTAAAAAAAAAAGATTTTATTTATTTACTTGTCAGAGAGTCATACGGAGGAGGGAACACAAGCAGGGAAAGTGGGAGAAGGAGAAGCAGGCTTCCTGCCAAGCAGGAAGCCCAGTGCAGGGCTTAATCCCAGAACCTGGGATCACGACCTGAGCCAAAGGCAGATGCTTAGTGACTGAGCCACCCAGGCGCCCCTAGATTTTTTTTTTAATGGCAAAATTCTGGCTGAACACATAGAAAAAGAAACTTAGATCCTTTTTTCTATTTCAATCATTTCAATCAATCATTTCCCTCTGGTTAGTGTTACGGTTTAAATAATTACGATTATTCCAAGAACATTTTTTTTTTCTCCCAGCGAGGAGAGTCTTTATTAAAAAGGATTATTGCAAGGTAGGACGGGAGTGTGGTTATAGGGGAAGGGGGATATTTGCAATAGGGAAAACACTGTGGTGATAAGATCTGCAACTTTAAGAATGGCTAACTTCAGAAATGTACGTGTAAATCTGAGTACTTATTATAGGTTCCTGTATATTTATACGATCTGTTGACTTTCTTTGATTTTTGGCACATTTAAGGCACTGAATAATTGAGAATCAGCGTAAGTGCTATTGTTTGACAAAGTTTTGTTTGTTTGTTTGTTTGTTTGTTTGTTTAAAGATTTTATTTATTTAGGGGCACCTGGGTGGCTCAGTGGGTTAAAGCCTCTGCCTTCGGCTCGGGTCGTGGTCCCGGGATTCTGGGATCGAGCCCCGCATCCGGCTCTCTGCTCGGCAGGGAGCCTGCTTCCTCCTCTCTCTCTGCCTGCCTCTCTGCCTACTTGTGATCTCTGTCTGTCAACTAATAAATAAAATATTAAAAAAAAAAGATTTTATTTATTTATTTGACAGAAACACAGAGAGAGAGAGAGAGAGAAAAAAAAAACACAAGCAGGGGAAGCAGGTGAGGGAGAAGCAGGCTTTCCATGCAATTCAGGGCTGAATCCCAGGACCCTGGGATCATGACCTGAGCCAAAGGCAGACCCCCAATGACTGAGCCACCAGGTCCCCCTGTTTTTTTAAGGGTGATGTATTTTTCTTACTGCTACTTGCTTTTTGTAATATACCTGTGAGGACTGTTTCATGAGGGTGTATTTAGGCATATCTTTGCCTAAGGATTTTGCCAAATTGCAATCGAAAGAATGGAATTACACAACTTTTCATGGTGTCCTATTCTTTTATAAAAAGGAATGAAGATGTGGGGTACCTGGGTGGCTTAGTCATAAGTGTCTGACTTTTGATTTTGGCTGGGGTCACGATCTCAGGGTTGTGAGATGAAGCCAAGCATTGGCTCTGTGTCAGGCTCTGCACTGGGCTTGTGCTAGGGGTGGAGCCTACTTCAGAGTCTCTCTCCCACTCCCTCTGTCCTTATCTGCACCCCCCCCCAAAGGAATGAAGACATGAAATGAGAGTCAGTTGGGGGGAAAGAAGGTTTTAGAAGACATTAAGTGGCAGTCCAAACTAGTCTATTGTCTAGGAAAGTAGGACTAGTGATCGTGTTTGCACGCAGGTGTTAATTTTGTGTCAGAAGGTCTTCTGGTGCTTACTCTGGCCTTGTCAGTGCTCTCTAGGCTAACCTGGAAAAGTAAGTTTGCTCTTGGCCTTTCCCATAGCCTTTGAAGACAGATATATTGAATTACTTTAAGCCCTTGATTTCTACCATTCAGTCTTAAATTGGAGAACTCTGCCAGTCTGGCATACTAACAAGATTAGTTGGTGTTCTGGGAAATAGGGTGGGCTAGTACTAGGTATGTAGGATGTTTCTTTGTTTTTTTAAAAAACTGCAAAGCAAGAAAGGTGAAACTTGGTTTCAAAAAGATAAAGGGATCATTGTTGTTTAATTCTTAATTAAGTAGAGACTTTGGCACTTTACAAGCCTAAGGAATGAGGTGTGTGTTTGGTGCACTGCTACTTAAGGTTTATTTGAATTAATGTCAGAAGTTGATAAGTGGATAGCTGTGTCTCAAAAAAGACAGCTTAAAACTGCTGGCAATATTTGGCTGCTTTTTAAACCTGGCTTAATTTTTAATGCTTCAGTGGTACAAGAATTTTTTTATGATTCCCTGATGGGTAGAAAAGAATTCTTTAGTGATTTGAGGGGCAGGGGTGGGGAAACAGGTCAATGATTACACTGTTTAAAAACCAACTCTAAATTTTAATCAATGCCTTTCTACCTATCCCTTTGGATTTGACTATTGTGATCATCTAGGTTAGATTCTCCTGGGTGAGAAGACTGCTTTCTAGATACACTAGAAATTTAACCTGATAATAGGGTAATCCTGAATAGTAAATTTGAGGTGATCGAGTTTGTGGCAGTAGTTTGATTCACTTATCTCTGGCTATACTAAAAAACAGAAACAAAAGAAAACACACACACACGCAAAAGTAAGCATACCATTGAATTGCATACTTTAAATGGGTAAATTGTATGGTATGTGAATTTTATCTTAATAAAGCTGTTAAAATAAAGTGAGAAACTGCCCAATTTATTATTAATGAGCAAAATGCAAGTTGAAACTCTGATCCTTTTTGTTCAGTACTTTAATAGAAATTTTTATATTCGTTCTGTCAAATGTGGATATTGGTATGGAATTTAGGAACTGGGCACTCTGTTATTAAACACTGTCTTGTAAATGGGTAAATCCTTTTCAGAAGGCAGTTTGGAAGAATTTATAAAAACAAATGCAAATTATGTGACCCCCAAGTTGTCTGTCTTTCTTTCTTTCTTTCTTTCTTTCTTTGACAGAGATCACAAGTAGGTGGAGAAGCGGGGGGTGGGGGGAGCAGGCCCCCTGCTGAGCAGAGAGCCTGATGTGGGGCTCGATCCCAGGACCCTGGGATCATGACCTGAGCTGAAGGCAGAAACTTAAACCACTGAGCCACCCAGGCACCCCTGTATTTCTTTCTTATATGAGAACATGTATGGAAGGATGTTTGTACAGAAATATTCTTTTTTTTTTTTTTAAGATTGTATTTATTTATTTGACAGAGCAAGAGATGACAAACAGGGGGAGCAGTAGTGAGAGAGGGAGAAGCAGGCTCCCTGCTAAGCAGGGAGCCTGATGCAGGGCTTGCTCCCAGGACCCTGAGATCATGACCTGAGCCAAAGGCAGATGCTTAACTGACTGAACCACCCAGGTGCCCCCAGAAATATTCTTTAATTCATTGTTTATATTAATAAAAAATTAGAAAGAAAGCCTCTAAGTTTATATAAATAAGAGAATGAATGGTTAAATAAATTATATGTCCATAGTATGGAAATCTTTTACAGTTATGAACAAAAGGTAAACTTCATAGACCTCCACTAACATGGAAAGTCTATAAAAATTTGTGAATAGAAAGAAAAATGCACAGATAATACATATAATATGTCTCTATGGTTTTAAAAATTCTAAATAATACATAAAAATATATCATAAGGTGTCTGAGTTTTAAAAACATTTTAGAAGGATATATACCAAACTGTATATAGCTACTTTTCAATTTTTTAAATCTTACAGTAAAAATATACTCTTGTGTTACTTAAAAAAATTACTTAAGTCATTTTGAAGAAAAAAGCTATAGTATAACCTGGTAGTGGATAGAGCCTTGCTGGTGGCGGGGGGCACAGCTAGGAACCCCAGAGCATTAGTTCAGATACAATCATAGACTTAAGCCCTCTTGAGTGGTTTTATTCTCATACATATCGTGTAACTCAGTGTCAGGAAGTAGGATTAATATCCATGTTGTTCACCATTATCACTTCTTGAGCATTACTTTCCATACCCGCTTATAAAAATAAAATACCTTCTGCTTCTTTGATTTGCATGCCATTTGGCTAGGCCACCTTCTTTCTTATTCTTCAAAGACAACTCACAACCTCCCTGGTCTCATTACTATCGGAGCATCCAGTGCTTTGGCCTCTTAGTTTCTTAGTTTCCTCCTTTTGGGTGACTCATCCCTCCATCTTGCTCTGTCACCCACTTCCACAGTTACATCTATGATAGTTTTCATCTAGAGATGCTGCTACCTTTTTGAAAGTAACATGTAATTCTTATTGGGACCTCTAGTTCTTCTCCCTGTCTCCTTTCTTTCTAATTTATCAGCTTCCCTTACTATCTTTTTTATTAAGATATTTTTTTAAATTTTTAATTATTTCTACTTATTTATTTAGAGAGAGCACGAGCAGGGGGTTGGGCAGGAGAGAAAGAGTCTCAAGCAGACTCCATGCTGAGCGCAGAGCCTGATAAGGGGCTGGATCTCATGACCTGAGCCGAAACCAAGAGTCAGATGTTTAACTGACTGAGCCACCCAGGCACCCTTTGTTTATTTATTTTAGAGAGAAAGAGAGCAAGCGAGTGCGAGAGCATGGGCGGGATGTGGGAGAATGCAGAGGGAGAGACTCTCAGCCAGGCTCCATGAGAGCAGGGAGCCCACCTGGGCTCAGTCCTATTACCCTGAGATCATGACCTGAGCCACAATCAAGAGTCTGACACTCAACTCACTGCATCACCCAAGCACCCCCTGCCTTATTATCTTGCTTAGATTCTGTGTGCACACTTTCCTTATTACTAAATTAAACCCCTAAGCTTCTTTATCTCTCTGAAATTTTTGAACTTATCCGACAGAGTCCCAACCCTTGATGAATCCAATTCTGATTTCTCTATGGTTACACCTAAGTGACTCAAAAAATCACAAAATTTTTTACCAAATTTATGGTCACCAAATTCAAATAGATCTTCCCATTGTCTGGAAACTCCATTATATCTCAGCTCACTACTTCTTTCCCTGGAAAGATCATTCTCCACTCCTTTACCCTCTCCACCCTTCTGACCACCCTATTTCCTCCTGTTTGTCAGCAGATGATATCACCTCCTACCGCTCCACAAAATCTCTGATCTGGTTTTTGTCTCCATCACTGCACCAAGCTTTTTATTTAACATGAGACTTGTTAAAAGTCTGGTGACCCTCAGGGTCTAAATTGAGAGTTGGTATAATAAAGTAGTTCATAGTGTAGGCTCTGGAGCCAGACTGATTGGGTTTGAATGCTGGCTTAGTTTTTAGCCATGGGACCTGGGACAAGCTACCTAACCTTTTGTTTATTTATTTTTTTAAAAGATTTTGTTTATTTATTTGACAGAGAGAGAGCGCACAAGCAGGGGGAGCGGATTGATGCAGGGCTCCATCCCAGGACCTTGGGATCATGACGTGAGCCAAAGACAGACACCTAACTGACTGAGCCACCTAGGTGCCCCATGCTCTTAAAAGTGAAACCTTCTTTAAAGTTTGCTAGGAGGATTAAATTAATGTATAAGACAGTGCTTAACCCATAGTACTCAACATTATTAGCTGGTTAATATTATTATTATACTTGTTAATCATAATAACCACCATTCTAATAATTCTATAAATATAGCCTGTCAATTGTATAATTAATGTCTTTATTAAATATTAATATTCAATATAATAAACACTATTATTACTCCTACCACCACTTTCATTAGTAGTATGATTATTATTATTACTTCACAGATAAGATAGAAAACAGAGAAATTAGAATTTCTTTAAGGTTTTCACCTATAAACCACTCTGCCTTAGTTGGAAACACTCTTTTTTCCTTCCCTCCTGGTGCAGTGGCAGAGGTGTTCTTCCCATCTAATGCTAAACCTTCCATCTTTGTTTTGGAACCCTTCTTCTCCAACCAAACACTGTTCAGTTTCTTTCTGCAAGCTTTTCTGTTTCTTTGGACTCTACAAGTGTCATTAAACGTGCTCAGATCTCTTCCGTCTTAGAATAACAAAATCCCCGGGAAGGCCACCTTGGCCTCTAGTTATAAACCCTGCCTTTTTCCTCCCTTTCTTAACCGTATTTTTCAAGACTTACCCATGCTTTCCTTTCCCCTCACCCTTTATTCCCTTCCCGTCTGAACTTTGTGTCATTGCTGCGTTGAAACACTTCTTGTTAAGGTCATCAGTGACCTTCAGATTGCTAACTCTGACATTTCCATTCTTCATCTTACTTGACGCTCAGCAACATAAACTACTCTCTCCTTCTCGTTCACCTTTTTTTTTTTTTAAATATTTTATTTATTTGCCAGAGAGAGAGAGAGAGTACACACAAGCAGGCCGAGAGGCAGGCAGAGGCAGCGAGAGAAGCAGGCTCCCTGATGAGCAAGGAGCCCGATGCGGGACTGGATCCCAGGACCCTGGGATCATGACCCGAGCCGAAGGCAGCAGCCTAACCAACTGAGCCACCCAGGCGTCCCTCTTTCACCTTTTTATCCTAAGACTTTCATGATAAATTTTTCTTGCCCTTCCCCCTTCTTCTCTTGTACCTTCCTTGTTTGCACATTCTTCCCTACATGGTTTTTAAGTGTTAAAAATTTTCAGATCTTGGTGCTAGATCTTCCCACTCCACTCTCTTTCCATATCTTGTTCACTTGCCCAGCTTCAAATAGTCCTCAAAAAACATTGGGTGCTATCGAGATTATTACCATTATTCACAATCTTTCCCTTCCTTGGAGAACTTTAGGGAAGACCCATGGGTATATATTTAAAATTTGAGTATGGAAGAAAGAATGGCATTATAATTTGCTTATATTTTATTATTTCATTGAAATTAATCTGACACTAAAATAAAATGAAACTTAATCCTGCTGCTCAGCTTTATTATAGTATTGGAATAAAAAGGTTGTTGACATGATGTATCTAGAATTATGTAATGAATTAGCAATCACAAGAGTGTCCAGATTCAGTAGTGTTCAGATGCTATACATGAAGCCATTTCTAGGCACTGAAGGAAATGATAATGGTGAGGATGAGGATGATAGTAATAGAATAACTACAATCATAAAGACAAAAATTCAACATCTCTCTAATACAAATATCATTTATATGTTAAATTTTCTGTTCCTTAAATTCGGCAGATTGTCATAGTATGTGATCTCATGACCTAGAAGGAAAGAGACTTCTGGAGAAACTGAGACTTCTCAGCCAGTGCAAAACACACACACACACACACACACACACACACACACACCATCCCAAAAAGCAAAAACAGAAACCTGAGGGAAGACCAATTATGATGTCATTTCCATAGCAACCAGCTGAGATTTTACAAATGTGACAAAGTAGATAATGAAGTTTCTAATTCATGTGATGTCATGTTAGTGTCACCTGGTAGGCTGTGATCTCAGTCCTCACTGGACCCTCTTCATGGTTGTTATAGCATTTGACTGATTCTGATGACATTAAACTACCTTTCAGGAAATGTTCGCTCGTTACTTTGAAGTCCCTTCCCCTTCTAACCTGTTCTTCCAAAATAGCTTTGATTTTTAAGAGGTTGTGTGCCAGGTATACCAGTTAGCCCGATATTACCAGACAAAAGGAGTCTTCTGTCAGAGGGAATGTTGTGTCTGGCACAGAATCAACTGGGCACAGGATCATAGCTTGCCTGGCAGAGGTCTAAACAGAGAGCCAGAACACCCCTGGCAGGCTGAGAGTGGGAAGGGTGGTGCCTTGGGTTGCCCAAGTAACTCTGTTTCAGTGAGGATCCTAACTGGCTGAGAAAACATACCTCTTTCAGTGGCCTTGGTGAAGCCTTTTGATCATTGGCTATTTCCTTCAGAATTTAAGGGCAGGATCAGAAAAGGGCTCCTATTCATACTTCTTGCCATGTGCAGTGTTATGTTGGTGGAAATTCAAATTTCACTGTTTAGTTCCCTCCTTCACCCACTACCAAACACAGATTATTTTGTATTCGTTGAGGTGGGAGATGGATTTTTATATCACTAAAAGCTAGTATTGTGATTTTCATTGTGTGGATTCTGAGATGTTTGCTACCAGCTAACAGTGCCAGGACGAACTGGTTGCTCACTGGGTATGCACAGGAATGAACAGTAACCTGATTGATTATGCTAAAAATAGGATATTTGAAATTATTTTCATACTTAGTTGTAGTCATAGGTTTGTCATATAACTAGGAGATTTCTATCCTAGTTACACTTAATATGTTAGATTCTGTTCTGTATTGTTAATAATACCATTAAGCAAATAAATATTGAATGCTTTCTCTTTGTTTAGCACTATTCTGGGTCCTAGGGATACAATTAGTAATTCATTGTCTGCATAGAAAGAGTTCATAGTCTGGTTGGTAAGTTGACAAAGATAAGTACAGTAGAATGCAATGTACTATAACAGGCCCTCAGGAACACAGGTGGTGGTGACTAACTCTGCTAGGGTGGGAAGGACAGTCAAGGCAGGCTTTTAGTCTAAGTCAACTAAGTCTTTGAGACCACAGAGAATCTCCAAGCAGAGAAGTATATTCTAGCCTTAGGAGATGGCATGTATAAATGTTCAGAGGCATATTAAAGTGAGGTACATTTGGAGAATTGTTACAGGAATGGTGTGTGACAGCTAGTAGCAATATGTATGAGCAGTCACATTGTGCCAAACGCATACTTAACATGTACACATAGGAAGTCATGTAGTCCTTACAAGACACTCTAAGAAAACTATTAATTGTTATTCCCATTTTAAAGATGGGGTAACTGAGGCAGAGAGAAATTAAGTAACTTACCTATGGTCTAATAGGTCCATTTAATTTCACAGCTAGCATTTGAACTCACATTTTTTGGCCAGTGCTCTAAATTGGGTGTCAACAAACTATAGCCCACAGGCCAGATCCAGCGCACTGCCTGGTTTTGTATAGCCTACAAACTAAAAATGGTTTCTGCATTTTTAATGTTGCAAAAAGCAAAAGAAGAATAATATTTTGTGACATGTGAGACATATATGCAATTAAAATTTCAGTATCCATAAAATTTTCTTGAAACACAGCTACACTCATTGGTTTAGGATTGTGATGGCTGCTTTCACACTACAATTGGCAGAGTTGAGGATCTGCAAGAGACTATATGATTTGCAAAGCCTAAAATACTTATGGTCTGACTCTTTACAGAGAAAGTTTGCCGACCCTTGCTCTAAAACAATTCGCTAGATTGCCTCATCGTATATTTTGTCTGCTAAAATAACACAGAGTGTGTGTTAATAGCAATAGTTGGCTTTATGTACTACTTATCTTTTTTTTTTTTAAGATTTTATTTATTTGGCAGACAGAGATACAGGTAGGCAGAAAGGCAGGCAGAGAGAGAGGGGGAAGCAGGCTTCCCCCTCTGCTAAGCAGAGAGCCCAATGCGGGGCTCGATCCCAGGACTCTGGGATCATGACCTGAGCCAAAGGCAGAGGCTTTAACCCACTGAGCCACCCAGGCGCCCCACTACTTATCTTTTTAAAAATCTGTTTTCATATTTGTTATCTTATGTGTCCTCACATAAGCCCTGAAATGAAAGGAAGGTTAAGTTTGGTGCTTTCTGTCTTACAGCTAGGAAACTTAATTGTGGGAAGATTGGGATGGGCTGTGACATTGTAGTTGGACTTTTTCCTATACAGTGTCTTGTAATATGCTGCACTCTGTTCTAAAATTTGCCCTCTACCTCTGTCTTAGATAAACAGTTGCTCAGAGCTTGGGCTCAGGGCCACTCCATAAATCAGACAGTTGGGATAGATTGAAAGAGCAAGGTAACAACACTCTTTCCTTAACCTTCAGCACCTCTGCAACAGTGTCTGAGATTCTCTGTCTTGGCAAGGTTCGACCTGTTGGGAGCACACTACCAGTGAAGTGCTCCAGGAGGCTTATATCTGATTTCAGGTAAGTAAGCACTTGCGGTCAAAAGAGACGGGGCATTTCTCATTTTCATTTCCATGAAGGATGCCTTTGCATTGGTGGGCTATGTGGAAAGTCTTTGATTTAACAGTAAATTTTGAATCTTTTTTTTTTTAGGTTTTCCCTTGTCCATTATTCTGCCTTTGGAGCGTGAGATTTCTACTTTTTGGCTATACCTGATCTTTTCTGAGCTTAGGAATGCTGCCTCTTAAGTAAAGGAATTTCCCTGGTTATCTCGGCACTACCATCAAGCTAGTCAAGGAGAGTGAAGTCTAACTCTTGTATGTGACCGCAAGGGGTGTTTGTGTTATCCTTTGCTTTTTATTATTCATTGCACTCTCCTACCTCTAGGACATAGCAGTCTGAGGATTGAACTATAAGCCACATTTCTTATATTATTAAGCTTGATGCTTTCAGGAAAAAACAAGTCATTCAGATTTCCAAAGCCTTAACCACTGCGGTCTGCTCTTTCAGCCCAAGTGGTAAATTCGTATTATTAGCAAAATTGATTATACCCAGATTTGGTCTGTTAAGGCCCATCAGAAACAAGATGGTACCTTAAGAGAGGTCAACTACATTTCCACTGATGGTCAGCCTTTTCTTAGCCACTGACGGTGCTGAGGTCAGAGCAATGTAGGAAAACATTTCTCTGTCCCAGGGGTTGGACACCTCAGGGATGCTGAAATGCCGAAAGTGATGGATTACAAGTATATACATTTGTCAAGACTCAGTAAATGTGTACTGAAGATCTGTGCTTTTCACTATATGTAAATTTAACTTCAAAAGAAAAATGATACTCTAAACAAGTTTTGAACTCTTTTTTTTTTTTTAAGATTTTATTTATTTATTTGGCAGACAGAGATCACAAGTAGGTAGAGAGGCAGGCAGAGATGGGGGCGGGGGTGCGGGAAGCAGGCTCCCTGCTGAGCAGAGAGCTCCATGCAGGGCTCTATCCCAGGACCCCGAGATCATGACCTGAGCCAAAGGCAGAGGCTTGAACCACTGAGCCACCCAGGCGCCCCTGAACTTTTGCTAAAAATGTGCATGTGACATGTTTGGGGAAATTATTATGAAGGTCTGAAATGAGATGAATGAGTGAAGGGATGGGCATGTGATAGAGTAAGTGCAGCGCAGTGTTAATGGCGGACTACAGGTCATGTGAAGGTAAATGGATATTCACTGTGAAATTCTTTAAACTTTTCTGTCTGAACATTTTCATAATAAAATATTTGGAGGAAATGTCTAAAAAGGATAGGCAGGTAGTGTAACTTAATAAAATAGGCTAAGGATAAGACAATAGAGAATGGTGGGGCATGGGCCACCAGGTATCATTCTCTGCGTAGAGAAGGCAGCTGCCATTCAACTCGGACTAATTGTTCCTTTGCATTGCCAGATATTCTAACTTTTAAAAAATCTCGAATGTAGAATTTTGTAATGCGAAAAATCTTTATTTTTAAAATGTCACATGGGCCAAACAAAATGCTTTTAATTTACCAACATTTTTCTGCCCCAAAGATTTTAATTTTAGAGGAAAAATTGGAGGTGTCTATTTGAGTTGTAAAGTCACCATTGTTACCACTAATGTGTGACTTTGAAGAGATCTCAGCAGTAGCGGAGACCTTCTGCCATAACCTCAGTTCCCCTGTTCTGTGGGATGTTGTACAATAATGCTTTGCCAGGGCCAGGCCGCCGTATTCATGACACTGACCCAACCAGGGCTTTGCTGTGGGGCTGGGAACAGCTGTGAGATTGGGCTGGTTGGCATCGATTTCCCTGGGCTCACTTTAGGATTATTTAATAGGGAAAGGGCAGCGAGTAGTACATGCTAGTTTGCTGCTCAGAGGTAGTTCCTGGATATAAGTCACTTAGGCTTTAACAGAAATTAGCACTAGGTGGAAATCAACAACAGAAAAGACTTCTAAGACTTCCTTATATTCCCTGTTCTGGCTACGCGGTATCCCAGTCTACCAAGGGTCCTAAGCTCTTAACAGTCTCTGTGTTAGCCTTTTTCACCATGGGCTTTCTGATCAGCTGTGCTGTCGGTTCTACCCCGGGGATGCTTCTCAAATCCTTCTCCTCCACGTCTTCACTGCCAGTATCTACTTCAAGACCTCATCCTCTCTAGCCTTGATTATTTCTCAGTGGTTGTCTCTCTGTTGCGAATTTTTCCTGGCAGCAGTTCAATCTTCATATTCCCACTACAGTTACCATTCTTAAGATACAATTCTGGTAATATCACTCCCTGGTTTAAAAGACAGTACCTCCCTGTTGCCTTCAGGATAAAGGTTAAATTCTTTATCATGAGATACATGGACCTTTATTGCTGCCAACCTATCCTACCAGCCTCTTTTCCTTCCATTTCCCATTAACTTGTAGGGTGAAATTCAGATTCTTCAGTATGGCAAATGAAGCCCTGTTCAGATTTTCATGTGTGCCCCCACCATCTGAGACAAACATGGCCAACTTCTCACCATTCCAAAAGACTTTTTTTTTCTTTTCTCCAGACCTTTGTATTATTGTTCTCTTTGCCTCTGATTTCTTCATCCCTGCATTTCATTTTATTTTATTTTTATTTTTATTTCTATTTTCATCCCTGCTTTTTAAACTGGCTAACTCCTTTATAACTCAGTAGAATAATACCCATTCTGCGAAGTGTTCCCTGTTACCCTCAGACAAAGTTAGTGACTTCTTACTCTGTATTATAATACTTCATACATATCACTCATTTTGTATTAGAGTATGATTTCTGTTGCATGTATCATTTGCATATCTCTTTCTACTACTAAACAGTAAAGTCTTATTCATTTTTTATTCCTGCATCTCCCCCTTAGGATCATGTTTGGCAGAGTATAGGCCTCAGTAAATGTTTGTTACATGAATAAATGGAAAGGCACTTTACAGTCAAGGAATGTATTACTAAGATAAATTCTTAACCTGTTCTTTGGTAATGTGAGTCAGTGTCAGATCCGGAACTTAAATCTGTGTTCTCAGATTTTCTGCCTGTTCTAACAATAGACTTGATGGACCCCTCTGTAGCCAGGGACTCAAGTGAGTTTTGGTTATGGCAAAACCCAGCATGCAGCCCCTGAACTTCCTTTGCCAGCTGAAGGAAAGTCATTCGTCAACTCCTGGCTTATTGTCTTCCCTTTCCTCTGATCCTTCTAATTTACTTCCTTCTCTTGTTCATAGAACCTGACTGTGGTCTATTGGCATCTACTAGAACTTACAGAGAGTTTATGCTATATTTTTAAGTATATATATTTTTTCCCCTTTCTGGTGTGGAAAGGAGTGTTCTTGCTAACTCTTAGAGATGAGGGAGGGGGAAGCAGTAGCAGTAATAATAATACTAGCAGCAGTCAACATGTGGCATTTAACTATATGCTGGACATTAGGTATTTTTATGTACGTTAGCTCATTTGTAACCCCATGAAGTAGGTACCATAATTGGTGTGATAATGTTATAGGTGAGGAAACTGGAACATACAGAATAACTTGTTTTAAGAACACAAAGTTTAGTAGACCTGGGATTTGAACCCACAAAGTCTTATTCCATAGTCTGTACTCTTAACCTGTACACTGTTCTGGGTTGGGGGTGCTTTCTTTAGTATTCTGTACCACAGAGGACCCTACATGTGGGGAGACATGCAGTAAGTGCTATGGTCTAACATATGACTAGCTTTGCCCGTGTAAAACTCTTGATGAAAATGTGCTGGGAAAAGAGTAACCTCTTGTTTTAATATCTCCTTTTAGGGATAAAATTTGCTGTACTGATTTATACTTTCTGAGAATTCGGTCTTCCTGTAATTTTTTGTGGCTTTTACTCTTTACCCAACTCAGATCCCAGAATTGCCTTCCTTCTTTTCACAAGGCTTACTTGACAGCCATGGATCCTTGCCCATGCCATAGCTTTCAGGCCGTACTCTTGCGGCTTATGAAACACTTGTTTATGGGCACGGAGTGATCTGGAGTTAAATAGAAAAATCCCTCTCCCTGGGACAGCAATTTACTCTACATGCCAAGTTGGCAGCAGAGTAGACCTTTGGGGGGCTGTGGTTAAGACAGGTAGCCAAGATATGAGGGAGGTTTCTAATCCAGACTCATGCTAATAAACAGAGTGGTAACCAAAGCACTTTAGTGTTTTGCATGTAGTCTAGCCAGGAGTGACCAACTCAAATCAACCAATTGGCCACATTCCTTATATGAAATTATTTGAGTTGACTAATATCAGTTTACCCTATATATGCTAAAGCAAAGTTATTTTTAGAAAGATAGTATCAGGTATTAAAAATGTTCCATGAGCCAAGTGGTATCTGGAGACTGGCCCATGAACTCTATTTTGGATACCTCTAAATTGGTAGGTAGAAACATTTAGGTGAACTGCATCTGTGACCTTAAGTAAGTCATTTAACTTTCTCGGGACTAGTTTCTCCATGTGTAACATGAAAAATCCTAGTGCTTATTGTGCTAGCTACCATGTTCTTTCCTTCGTTTGCATCTTTGTTGTAACACACTTTTTCCAAGTGTGTAAAGATGAATCAGGTCTGCTCTTTTGCTCAAGTCTGTAAAGATGAATCATCCCATTAGTGTGCTTCAGCTCTTATGTGCAGAGTTTGTAAGGAAATAACTTCAAGAAGGGCTTTCTTATTTCTATACAAGTGTCCGAGTAACTCAGCTGTGTACAGCCTTCTGACCTGAGAGGAATTCATACTTGGGATTTTTACATTATTACTAGGGCCTCATGTATTGGTCCTCAAAGTCAGGATTATCAGTGAATTGTGACACAGAGGTTTGGATACTGGAATATCTGTTTGAAGAATAACCATGGGCTTTAAAAAGATGGGCCCTTTATTCTTTCTTCTTCTCAACTTTCTAAAAAGCTGCCTGGATCTAACAACAGACAGGTCAAATGTGTATAACCTTGTATGGCACAAAAGTTGCCAAAGTAATACCTGTAAGACAATTTAATAGGCTTTTCTTAATTTAAGTGGATAAATGCATGGGGAATGGAGAAGACTGAAGGAAACATTATTTAAAGGGTTTGGGCTCGGGGCATTTAAAGGAGGCCTTAGTAGAATCCAGAATGAACACGTTTTTGATATCTAAATATTGTCAACCCTTAGTCTGATACTTGCTCTTAACTGAAGGAAAGTGTTTTCTGGTCCCAAATTATAAACGTTTACAGTCTTGCAGTTTATATGCCAGTTTACTGAGAATAAAATCTTAGTCAGTGTGACACTCCATGGAAAATTCTTTGCTTCTGCTGTATCTCTTGGCTATCTCTCCTGAAAGGCTACAACAAATCAGTGTCCAGAGCCTGTCTGATCACTGAGTACATAATCAGATATAGTTCTCACCATCTGGGAGCCAAACTGTCTATGCCAGTGGGGATGTGAGTCTTTCACCCAGGGCTGACAGTTGCTGGAGTCACCTGTCATGTTGGAGCAGAATGCTATTATGATTTTCACTTGAGTAGTAGTTCTACTATATCATGATTGGACTAGGGAGACAGGTACTTGGAAGGAGTGACTCAAACGTTGGATCAGTCAATCTTAACTACCAATATGTTAAAGCCTACTTGTAGTGATAATCTGCGGATGGTGAAGATTTCCAGATTTACTGATTCCTTTATCACATTTAATTTGCTGGCATACATTCTTGTTCTGTACCGAGGCTACCTCGTTCGAGCAGGGGGACTTTGAGCTTTGAAATGTTGGGTTTCACAGCAAACTCCTCAATCAGTCCTGCCACCCTAGTTTCAGTTTCGGTCCTCAGCCAAAGTACTTCCAGCAAAATACCTAGTGGGAGAACCAGGGGCAGGTCTTTCAAGGCATTTGCTATTTGGGCTAATGACTAGAAAAAAAAGCCTCTGAAAATTTTCTGTTAAATGTAGTCGCCTTTTAAAAAGTGGTATAATTAATGTTTTGACCATTTTAGATCTGGCAAAGAAAGGATGACTCACTGCTGTGATTTTCATGAATACCAAGGAATAAGGATGTGGCAGACCCTTCAGGGTCTGGTTTCCTATTTTCTGCCAGCTGCGTTTTCTATGGGTTCAATAACAAATTACCAGAAACATGGTGGCTTAAAACAACAGAAATTTATTATTGCACAGGCTAGATTGTATTACCTGAAGGCTAGAAGCCTGAAGCCCAGGTGTTGATAAGGCCACACTCCTTCTGTAGGCTGCAGGGGAATGTTTGTTCTTTGTCTCTTGAGCTTCTGGTGACCGTCAGCATGCCTGGACTTATGGCTGTATCAGCTCAGTCTCTGCCTCTGGGGTCACATTGCCTCCTTCTCTTTGGTCTGTTTCAAATCTCCCCCTGTCCCTCTCTCTTTCTCTCTCTCTCTCTCTTTTGTTTTTTTTTTAAGATTTTATTTATTTATTTGACAGACAGATCACAAGCAGGCAGAGAGGCAGGCAGAGAGAGAGGGGGAAGCAGGCTCCCTGCTGAGCAGAGAGCCCGATGCAGGGCTCAATCCCAGGACCCTGAGATCATGACCTGAGCTGAAAGCAGAGGCTTAATCCACTGAGCCACCCAGGTGCCCCTCTTTCTCTCTTTTTTTAAAGATTTATTTGTTTTGAGAGAGAGAGAGAGAGAGAGAGAGAGAGTGTGTGTGTGTGTGTGTGTGTGTGTGTGTGTGTGTGTGAGTGAGCAGGGGGAGGGGCAGAGGGAAAGGGAGAGAATCCTTGAGCACACTCCACGCAGGGCTCAGTACCACAACCTGAGATCACAACCTAAGCCAAGACCAAGAGTCAGACACTTAACCGGCAATACCACCCAGGCACCCCCTGTCTATCTCTTATAGTAACACTTGTCATTGGAGTCAGGGCCCACTTTGATAATTCAAGATGATCTTGTCATCTCAACATCCTTAAGTATATCTACAGAGACCCCTCTTCCAGGTAAGGTACATTCACAGGTTTCAGGGAGTAGGACATGGACATGTCTTTTGGGGGGCCGCCATTCAACACACCGCACCACTGAAAAGGAGACACATGGACAGTACAAAATGGGTGGTAGGCAGCAATGTACAACACCTTGACCTGGCCCTAGTCCATGCATGGATGTGCTGTATGATTTTGATGGAATCACCTTGGGGAGCCAGAGAGAAGTCTTGGTGATTCTAGATATCTGAGAATCAGCTGAATGAACAGAAAATGTGACTTTCTATGCATTTGGGCATTTATTCTTCCACTTAACAAATATCTAATGAGGGCCTCTTCTGTGCCAAGTGCTGCTCTGGGTGTTTGGGATACATCAGTGGACAAGTAGCCCTTGTGGAATTTATATTCTAGCTTTGGTAGGAATGACTTGAGATATTCATATAGGTGATTCAGAAATGCACTGCTTGCCTGATTAATGTTTGTGTGAAAGAAATTATGCATAAAGTTGAAATTATATAATTTGGGGGGTTATATAAATTTTGAATTATATACCTTATATGTAAATTATTATTATTATTATTATTATTATTATTGAATTATATAAATTTTGGGAGGCTGAAGGACAAAATAGTGAAATGGATGGAATGGGGATATATTACAAACGTCATCATCTCCCAACATGTTTATCAGCATGATTTGTTGAGATCAAGCAAGTGTGAGCTGAAAAGTCCAAACACACAGGTGGTATGCTGCATAAAGCCCAGCTTCTAAGTGTCATCTGGCCTGGCATCTGGAGCTGGGTTTTGTGGGGAAAAGAGTTGTTCTGGGGCGAAGGCAGGTAGCTTTAGCAGTGTTCTGAGACACGAGAGCAAGGTCAGCTCTTGGAGCCAGCGGCACTTGGTGGTGGCGACAGTTGCAGGCTATTTTGGGAATGGAGGAGGCTTTGTTTTGTAAGGCTTTCTCTGCACTCCCAGATTTAACTCTGGCACTGATCAGCCATCAGCCACTTTTGTCTTTGATATAGAGAGAGCAGTATTAGGTACAGCAGAGAGATCATAGTGCTCTTTTATCATTTTATTGGTAAAATCAAGTGTTTTTCCTTGGAGATAACTTATCACTGCCAAGGAAATGTGACATGCTGATTTTAGGAAGCTTTAAATTATTACCTGGCAATTTTTCTAATATTTCGCTGGACCAATAATTAAATAATATCTCCTTTTGTTAAGGAGCTTAGGATTACTTGTTATTTTAGTAATGTTCTGTGTGTCCTTAGGAATGAAAAACAAAAGGAAATGACATAAGCCACAGCAGAAGGAATAGGGTTAAATGGCAAAGAATATTCCCACTGATGTCATAAGTAACATCAGAAACGTCTTTACCATCCTTTGCTTATTCAAGGAAAGGAAACACTCATCTATCTGGAAGGTTCATTATGGCGCAGAGGACATCATGTTGGAGTCCGTGCCCCTGGACAAGGTTTGATAGACGGACAAATCTGCTCATCCACCGTGCTTCGTCGTGAATGAGTCAGCAGCACCAGCTGCAGATGGAGTGGGCAGAAGGGCATCTAAATTTAGTCATTATTCACTCGAGAAGGTTTTCAGTGACTATTTGTCTCTCCTTCATGTCTTTAGTCATATTCCTTCTTCTGGAGACAGAAACAAAAAGAATGGAGAATGGTCAGTCCAAGATATTTCATGAGCACAAATCTGTTGATTGTATCCGAGGATGATTCTCTTTCAGTTGAACCATGATACACACTATTTATTCACACAGCTCCTGAATTTAGGAACCTAAATTCAGGTTTAGATTCCTAAACCTAATGGGCAGAATCCTAGACACTAGAGAAGGAATTTTTTGAAGTCAGACTTAATAAACAAGCTCTAAAATCTTGATAGTTCAAAAACATTTTTTAAACCAAATTGCCTTCCTCCAGGAGGTGGGGGAGAGCAGTGGTGGGTGAAGACTTAGTACATTTTGTGCTTTTTCCTGGGGAAGTTGCTTGCTATTTGTTAAACTGGTGGCTTAAAAACAACAATGCCAGGGTTTAGCTCCTTGAATCCTCACAGAATCCTATGAGGTAGGTGGTATTCTCATGCTATAGATGGGGACAGTGAGGGCGCCTGGGTGGCTCAGTCCGTTAAGCATCTACCTTCAGCTCAGCTCAAGATCCCAGGGTCCTGGGATCGAGCCCTGCATTGGGCTCCCTGCTCAGTGGGGAGTCTGCTTCTGCCTCTCCCCCTGGCTTATGCTCTCTCTCTCTCTCTCAAATAAAGAAATAAAGTCTTTAAAAAAAAAAAAAAAAGATGAGTACACTGATCCTCAGGTTACAAACTTCACTCCAGGTTACACATACTGGCAGAGCTGGTATGCAGCCCCGGGTCTGTCTGACTTCAAAGCTGATGTTTTTAACAATATAATGTTCTTCACTTTGTGGAGGGCGTGGGGACTAATTTAACTGTTGACCTACTTTATTTTCTCTGAGATGATTCTTTGGAGACTGATGATCTGCCAAAGTACATTGCAGATTAGGCTAGCTTTTTGTTGTTGTCTTCTCAAACATCCTCACGATGTCTAAAAATACTAAAAATACTGTACAAGAATTGGAGATTCAAAGATATTATGTCACAAAACTGAAAAGGAAGAGAACTGAAATGGGGATAGGGTGAAGGAGATTAAGAAAAGGAAGGGAGAGAAGTAAGGGGGACGGAAGGAGAAGTTTTCTCCTGTTTGATACCTGGACTCACTAGGCTTATTTTAAGCCCTCTGGGATTTGGCTGCTCTCATCTTCAAGGGACAAAGAATGATCTTGAAAACCTTGGCTTCCAAAAGTCTGCTGGGTGGTGGCATGGTCATTGGAGCTAAGTTTTTAGACTGTTGAGCCAAAGAAATTTTGCAACCAAGCAGGAAGCAGTTGACCCAGCTGCTTAACACAGGTTAAGATGGCACATCTGATCTTCATGATACAGGAGTTTATTATTACGTGAGCAAAGCATTTTCTTCTCCTGAGACTTTAGTGCCTTTTTGAAAAGTATTCCCTTCCATCCTTTCACTTGAAAGTCTTTACTAACAGTTTTTAGCAAGGTACTCTGCAATGAGTTAGCCAAATCTTACCTTATGGGGCTTACATACTGGCAGACATTGAATATATCTGAAATTTTGCGAGAATAATAGCTATGAAATGTTTTATGTGATAAAGAAGTAAAGAGTAAGTGAGGAATGCTTGTAGAAATTGATAAACCTAAGAGAACATTGTAGAAGAAATTTAATTTTTGGAGCTGCTTGTTGAAAAAGAGACCAATATGAATTTTGGCAATAAGAGTCATCTGGCTTCCAAAGGTCAGGTTAGAGGAATATGTTATATTGCATCAAATCAAATCTAGGCTAATATGTTAGCTAATCCCAGTATTTGTAAAAAGAGTATCAAATGGTTTGGGAAAAATGAACAGAGATGCTTTTTGTAACCAGGGTTACCTAATTAAATTTTCATCCAAATTGAATCAGTCTTTGTTCATGCATGCCCCTGCTTCTAGGCAGGGTTGACTTGAGGTTTATCTCTGGAGGAGATAACTTAAGTTCCTTTAAGTTCTCTGAGTAAGATATGTATTACTTAAGCCCCATAGATAGATAAGCTTGGAAAGAAGAGTATTTTAATAGCCTGTACAGACAATTGTGGATACTTTTCTTAACTATTATACTAAAAGTCCAGCAAGTAGGAGTTTCTTAAATATTAGTTGCAGTGCAGAATCTGAAACCATGTCGGTGGGTTTTTCTTACTTTGTGACATCAAAATTGAGTGGTCTGACTTACACTTTTTTTTTTTTTAAGATCTTACTTATTTGACAGAGATCACAAGTAGAGAGGCAGGCAGAGAGAGGGGGGAAGCAGGCTCCCCTCTGAGCAGAGATCCCGACACGGGGCTCCATCCTAGGACCGTGGGATCATGACCCGAGCCGAAGGCAGAGGCTTAACCCACTGAATCTTTTACCCATGCATGATTATCTAATACCATGTATTTCATTAGGACTTGGAAAATAAGGGTTCATTGCGTTATGCAGATTTTCCAAATGTTAATGTATTTTCTTATATGTTTGTGAATAGTCCAAATGATCTCATCAGAAAAGTATTAGGAAACTCATGGGGGTGGTATGTTTCCCAAAATTCCAAGTTCTTTTGAATGGTCAAATTTTATCACTGGCAATAAATGCTAGTTATTTTCTTTGAAGTGACAGGCTCACCTTGTTCATTTTCAAGTCTTAAACCATAATTTGCACATCAGTTGTTCTTCTGAGTAAAAATAGCATTCCATGAAAAAGTGGCTTTTTCATCTCACAATAGATGCACAAGTGCTTCTTTCTTCCTTTCTTTCTTTCTTTCTTTCTTTCTTTCTTTCTTTCTTTCTAAAAGATTCTATTTTTTATTTGACAGAGAGAGACAAGGAAGAGGGGGAACACAAGTAGGGGGAGTGAGAGAGGGAGAAGCAAGCTTCCCACTGAGCAAGGAGCCCAATTCAGGGCTCGATTCCAGGGTCCTGGGGTCATGAACTGACCCGAAAGCAAATGCTCAATGACTGAGGCACCCAGATATCCCACAAGTGCTTTTTTCTTGGAGACAACCATCATGCTTTGGGATGCAGCAGAAGTGCTTTATGTGTATCTCCTATGTCACACAAATATTTAAAAGACTTATAGCCAAGGATTGAGATTTAATAAAATTAATAATATTTTACTACTTCACCAAGGTTATTCTTTTTTTAAAAAAGATTTTATTTATGTATTTGAGGGAGAGAGAGAGAGAGAGAAAGTGAGAGAGACAGAGAGAGAGCATGATGGGGGGGGGTGGGGCAGAGGGAGAGGTAGAAGCAGACTCCCCACTGAGCAGGGAGCCTGAAGTGGGGCTCAATCCCAGGACCCTGTGATAATGACCTGAGCCGAAGGCAGACACTTAACCAACTAAGGGACCCAGGTGGCCCCAACAAGGTCATTCTTAAATGAAACTGTTTTGTTTTAAACTGTGAGTGCGTGATAGGGAAGAATACAGTGAGTACTAGTATCCTTTGATGGTACTGCCTTGATTCATATTAAGGCACCAGCAGTTTTACCCATAATACCTTTTGTATCCTTAGTGTAAATGTCAGCACAGTGAAAAGGACAAATAATGTCTTAATATTGTTATAGAAGAATCATTTTGATCTGATAATAGCTTCTCAGCTGGAGTTTTAACTCCCACCACAAACCCCCCAAGCCCCCATGGAGGGGATTTAAAGACAAGTTTTTTTTTTAAAAAGGAGTCTTGGGGCACCTGGGTGGCTCAGTGGGTTAAAGCCTCTGCCTTCGGCTCAGGTCATGATCCCGGGTCCTGGGATCTCTGCCTACTTGTGATCTCTGTCTGTCAAGTAAATAAATAAAATCTTTAAAAAAGAAAAAAAAAAAGAGTTTCATTTGTTTCTAGGTCCTGAATTATTCCAGCTGTTTTAGAACCATCAAAGTCTTGATAATGACTGCCTTTATCAATGTGGACATTTTACCTCCTCCTTTTTGTTCTATAGATAAGTTAAGACAGCCTTTTGGTCTGCAGATCTCATTGCTATTTGCTATTGGTTCTTTTAGGTTTATGGTAGGCCAAAAGTTTCTATTCAAAGAACTCCTCTGCTTTCTCCTAATTGTTGCTGTGAGATGGGCAGCTGAGGATCCTTAACCATCCATAACGACAAGACACATGTACTCTGCCATATTGTTTGGAGCCATTCAAAAAATACATGAAAAGAAAGTACATTTCTTCACGTTGAAATGATCACCTCATCCTTCCTCACCAAAGTGGGGATTGTGTGGCAACCCTAGAATCTTAAACTACAGCTTCCTACCGAGAAAATTGCATTTGATTCTGTGTGACTGTTTTATTTTGAAATTCATAAGCAAATGAGTGGTTTCTAGCATGTCCTTTTTTATATTATGATGATGAAACAGCTCATCCATTTATAGTACTTCGGAAATCACTTCATAATTAATCCTAATAGTACTGTAAATAAAATTAAGTATCATCCTACCTATTTCACAGCTGAGTTTTTTTTAAATACTTATTTATTAGAGAGTGCGTTCATGTGCACCCATGAGTGAGAGGGAGGAAGAGAGAGAATCTCCAGCGACTCCCCACTGAGCACGGAGCCTGATGCGGGGTTTGATCTCATGACCCCAAGACTATGACCTGAGCCAAAACCAAGAGTTGGACACTCAACGAACTGAGCCACCCAGGCATCCCTACAGCTGAGATATTGAGGCACCCAGACAATTCAGGGGTTTGCATAAAATCACAAAGCTTAGAAGTCATCCTCTGGACACTTTTGTCAGCATGCAAGAAATAGAAATTAATATGCTATTACAACTGCCATATTGTCCAATACCCAGAGCGGTGTCTGGCACACAGTAGAACTCAGTAAGTACTTGTCGAGTCAATGAATGGACTTTTCTTTTCAGGCCTGTATTGATGAAAATTTGGACATGGTGAAGTTTCTGGTGGAGAACAGGGCCAATGTAAACCAGCAGGACAACGAGGGCTGGACACCCCTTCATGCAGCAGCTTCCTGTGGCTATCTCAACATAGCAGAGTGAGTCTCTGTTTGGGTTTGGATTATTTGTAGGATTAGCCTTCATTTCTCTTCTGCTCTTAAAAACATGAATTCATAAATAGTTATAATTTATATTACAAATTATAAAAGTGGGAGGTTGAATAATTTTTAAGGAATAATTAATACTGTGTTTTTATATACCTGCTAAATCCACAATTTGTTTGTTTTTTTTAAGGATTTATTTATTTTAGAGAGAGAGAAAGAAAGACAGTGTGAATCAGGGGAGGGACAGAGGGAGAGAATCTTCAGGTGGACTCCCCGCTGAGCGCAGAGCCCAACATGGGGCTCCATCTCATGACCCATGAGATCATGACCAGAACCAAAACCAGGAGTCATCTGCTTAACCAACTGACCAACCAAGTGCCCCAAATCCACAGTTTTGTAGTTGAAATTTTTTGTTTGTTTCTATTCTCCAGTAACTCATATTTGCTGAGCTATTAGGAGGTGGCTTCTGTTGCACTCTCTGGGTCACTTTTTGAGCAGCTGTAACAAATATGTGGGCAGGCCTAGAGATTTTTTCTGGACTTCTTTGTAAACTTGTTTTATTGTTTAAGGGGAAAAAAAATCAGTGCTCAGTACAAATGAAGGTGGAGAATTCCTGCATACTGATCACAATACCCATACAGTTAATAGCAGAAGAATGAGCCTAACATGGAACAAAGGAAGGGGAGGGTTTGTCATGTGTTCTCCACATTAGTGGAATGGGTATGTTTATTAAGACACATAGGTAGCTCCTGACCTCCATGACAACCAGTTGTCCCTGTTTTGGGCAAAAGAATCCTGGCCACATCATGTTTGGTATACAAGAGGTACTAAATAAATGTTGAATGAAGGAATGAAAGTTATTGTTATTTTTATATTACTTATTTATTTTAAAATTTTAATTAATTTCTTTTTTTAAGATTTCACTTACTTTGAGAGAGAGAATACACATGCAAGTAGGAAGAGGGACAGAGGCAGAGGCAAAGGGAGAGAGAGAATCTCAAGCAGGTTCCATACTGAGCATGGAGCCCGACGTGGGGCTCAGTCTCACAACGCTGAGATCAGGACCTGAGCCGAAATCAGGTGCTGGCCGCTTAACCGAGTGAACCACCCAGACACCTCTGTGTATTTCTTTTTACGTAATCTCTACGTTCAGATGGGGTTTAAACTCACAACCCAAAGATCAAGAGTCACATGTTCCACCAACTGAGCTAGCCAAGCACCCTTGAAGGTTTGTTGTTTTTTTAAGATTTATTTATTTATTCTTGAGATAGAGAGAGTGAGAGTGAGTGTGTGTGTGAGTTGGGGGAGGGACAGAGGGAGAGAATCTCAAGCAGACTCTCTGCTGAGTTGCAGCACCTTTTGGGGTAGGGGGGAGGCTTGATTTCATGACCCTGAGATCATGCCCTGAGCAGAAACTAAAAGTCAGACACTGAACCAGCTGAGCCACTCAGGCACCTCTGAAGGTTTGTTTGTTTGTTTGTTTTTAAATAGGAAAGAGGCTTAGCAGTTGAAACATCTTTAAAATGAGACAGTTGAGTATATTCTAGATAAGAGTAGATTTAGGTTGATAAGGTAAATTCACTAAATAAAATCATGATATTCTGTGATCCTTTGCAAATCAGATGCTTGTTTCAAGGCACTTTTCCATATAATTAGAGCTCTATTATATTTCTCTTATCCAGCAAACAGCAGGGAGGATTCTGTTGGCAGCTCTGTGGAGGCCTGGAAATGGCTTCCCACACAATCTGATTTGCCCAGGTTTCCTGGGGGAGAGCCTGTGTCTCAGTTTTGCTTTTGAGCCCGGGATGCTCAGTGGGAGAAGTTAAACAATGGGAGAGTCAGAGCCAGAGAAACACTAGGCAGCAGTGCTGGTGTTTGGGCTGCTTGTTCTAAAAAGTGGACGACGGGACTGGTCCCAAAGCCAACAGAAACGAACAATGCAGTTTTCTTTAGTCTCAGTTCTTCTCCCTGTTCTAATTTAGTAAAAATCAGTCATCTCTTCATCCCTTAGGCTGCCCTCTTTTCAGAGTCTCATAGGAAAGGCTCTGATTCTTACTCAGCCTTACCACTAATGCCAGCATTCTGATGTCTAAGAGTTATGGTGGCTTCCTCATAGATTTTGTTTTTTACTTTAAAAAATTTATTTAAGAAACAGTTATAGAACATTCTAGCACCTCATTTTTTATATTTTATTATTTGTTCAGGTAGCTTGTTGGTGATTTTTAAGTTACCGAATCTCATTACATTCAAGAATTCCACTTTTTTTCTGTTGGAAGGTAACAAGCAGAGCTCATGCTTGGAATTAGGATCACTTGTGTTGGCATTGTCCATGGAGTCTCTTTCTTTCCCTTCTTTTTGTGAAGCTGAGTACAGAGAATGATTGTAAATGCTTTTTTACAGTGATTTCTTTAATTCATCTCTCTGGATGAACACGATTCCTTTGGAAATAAGTTCAAAATTTAACAGTCTCCTGCCCAAATAAATATTACCTTGAGTGAAAGGAATCGGTTAAGAGTTACTATTTCCTCATATAAAGTATTACTCATTAGACATATCAAAGTCTGACCAGGAGAGTGATGATCTAGACTAGACTGTATTGTATAGATGGGGTGATGGTAGGGATGGCCTTCTTTAATTTATCTTTCATTATGCATATCACTATTAGACAGGTCTTGACCTTGTCATTATTTACTTATTTGCGATTATTTTCTGTACAATGGAAAAGAATTCCACTGTTTATGTAATTCATTTTGGTTGCTTTACCTTAGGTCCTATGAACAATGTTTTAGATAAGATTAGCCCTTGGTTATTTTTTCTTTCTTTCCTTTTTTTTTTAAAAATCTTAAGAATCTTAAGTTTTACACCCTTATGCTCTGAATCATAGGAATTCTAAATTTCAAGGAAGTGGAAACAAACAAAAGGCAAACTAGCTTTCTAGGAAAAATCTAAGGGGCACCTGGATGGCTCAGTTGGTTAAGCCTTTGCCTTTGGCTCAGGTGATGATCCTGGGGTCCTGGGATTGAGCCCTGTGTCAGGTTTAGTGCTCAGCAGGGAGTCTGCATATCCCTCTCCCTCTGGCTCCCCCAACCCTGCTCATGCTCTCTCTCACTCTCTCTCAAATAAATAAATAAAATCTTAAAAAAAATAAAAAAGAAATGCATTCTATTTCATGTTCCATTACCTTTTTGTCTCATATTTGAACTCAGTATGATATATTTTTAAAAAGAGGTTTAGAGGCTGTGATTTTTCTCATTTTAATTTGAGTTCAGGCTTATTGTTAGTTAGCTGGATGTTTTATATTTTTATTACCAATAAGTGTTTAACTTAGAAGCAACAGATTGACCCAAGGGTACAGCATTTAGTTTGACTTTATAGTTTATTGGGATGCTAATTTATTCTGAGTTTTTAAACACATTAAATTTTCTTTCTTCCTCCTTTAGATAGTAGTAAAAATATCTTATATCAGCCATGAGTTAGGAAGACACTAGAAGGGCTTTATTTTCTAAGGGCTTATTTATTGAGCTAATGGGTATTTCTGAGCCTCTGGATAACTATAAAGATTCTCAGGGGTAAAGTAAATATTACTTTATAGATTGATATTTATTCTTGCTCAGGTAAAAGTGGGAAACTAAATAGGTTTTTACTTCTTTTTTTCCTAAAAATGGTCTAGAAAGGTAGCTTTGCTTAACCATAATCTCTGATTCATGGTGAGCCAGATTGCTTTCTAGAAATGAGTCTTCTTGATCATGAGCATAAGAACATGTCAGAAAAGGGGAAAAACAGGGGCCGTTGTACAGTGCCTGATCCAGTAAGGGATGGAGTGGATGTCAGAGCAGAGTGGTTAAGATGTTTCATTTATTTTGGGTAATGTTTGTGTAGTGCCGAGATAATAGAGATGCTATCAGAATGTCATAGCAATGATAACAGTAAGGAAGATACAGTTCTTGCCCTCAACTAGCTTTCAGCCTAATTGGACAGTTGCATCAATAGTGCCTTGACAGAGGTCCAGAACTGTTGCTGGGGAGGACTGTGGGGGGGAGGGTGGAATTAAAGGAAGGAGACAGAAAATTCAGTTGGTGAGAACAAAGGCTGCATAAAGGCAAAAACATTTCAAATGGACATTGAAATACGGAATTTCTAGAAGGGAAAAGATAAGGGAGGGTGTTTCATCCAGTTGGAGGAAACTATTTGAGCTGTGGAAGAGAGCTGAGTGACAGTGGGATATTTGGGGGAACATTAAGTAGTTCAGTTTGATTAGAGTGTAGGATACAGTTCAATCCAAAAAGCATTTTTTTTAAAGATTTTATTTATTTGACACAGAGAGACACAGCTAGAGAGGGAACACAAGCAGGGAGAGTGGGAGAGGGAGAAGCAGGCTTTCGCTGAGCAGGGAGCCTGATGCAGGGCTGATCCCAGGACTCTGGGATCATGACCTCAGCCAAAGGCAGACACTTAAGGGACTGAGCCACCCAGGCGCCCCATCCCAAAAAGCATTTACTGAGTGCTTACTCTGTAGATTATTTCCATTTTGATTTTTCAGGGTTGGGGAGGTGTAATTAAATGTTTCTTTGGCCTGAAGTTGAGGAACCAGAAGAGAGAAGCTATTGAATATGTGGAAATGAAGGAGTAACTGATGAACAGAGGACTGGTACTTGATAGAATTAAGAAAGCAGATACAGGGAATTAACCTTTGAATTGAAAAAAGTCTCATCCTCTGAGACTGTGAGGGAAGGACAGGGACAGCTGAAAATTAGATGAATTGTGAATGCTTTTGCACTTTATATATGTGCAGTTAATCCAGAAATTCACATTTATTGAGGCTCTGTATACCAGGTATTAGGCACTGAGAAAGCAAAAACACGATTTCAATATAGTCTTTGTTGATTCTCTTTTGCCAGCTCTTTGAATATAGTGACAATCTTGTTTATCTTTTGAAAATCTATGATATCTGAAATGTGGTGCCTTAAACATAGTAGGGGACCAATAAATGCTCACCGACTTGTTGAAACTGATTTAAATAGTATTTCTTCCCCCCCTTTAAATACTCTGAGTATTTGGTAGAGTTCCCAGCATTACTGGGATTCTCACTGGCCAAAAGCAACTTGATCTAGTGAACAGATGAAATAGACCTGAAGATGGGAGGCTGGGGCCACTACCTTTATCATTTGCCACTTCCGTGATTTTAGGAAAATAACATGTATGAGCCTCAATTTCTTGTGCTGATGGTACTCCCCATATTGTCTACTTCTTAAAATTGCCTGACACATTATGTAATTTTGTGTGAAAGCACTTTGAAAATCAAAAAGGATCCATTTAGGATATTAAAATGATCAGACCTTTCTTCTTCAGGATTGACTGTTGTATTTTAGTATAGAATCTAACTGTTTAGAATTTAACTATTTATTTCTTAAGTAATTTAGTTTCCTCTTAGAGTGTAGAAGGTTTCATGTAGATGGCTGGTTGAAGGGAAAGTTTTGTAGAGGCATAATTTAGGCAGATTCATGCACATTTTATTTCATTACTTTTCTGTTTTCATACCCAGCACTACTTAATATACTCTAATGCGGCATTGAGAAAGTTTTTGTGAGAATTACTTCCTTACATATCTTCTGAGGGCTCTTACTGCCAATATTCAAGTGTATAAATCCTTTTGGGAATCTATGTTTGGACCTCAGAGATGGTGGGTGAGTTTTTATGGCTGCATGTCTTCCTTAAGGTATTTAGAAAATCTCTTGCTATCCAACAGCAGTGAGAGGACAGAAGTTAGGAATATGAGTGTGAAAGAAATTCTGTGTGTCGGTATTGCTCGTCATGAAATAGAGAAGCTTCCAGTCCTAACTATTGAAGGCTAATGGAGTTAGAAAATAATAATGGAACATGTTATCTGGGACCGTATTTAAGACCCCAAAACGGTGGCCTTGCTCTGCATAGAAGACGATATGCATGAGTATAAATCAATATTAGACTGACCGAGATAATGTAGATCCTGGATCTTGTCTATGCAGGTATTTCATTAACCATGGAGCCAGTGTGGGTATTGTGAATAGTGAGGGTGAAGTCCCCTCGGACCTTGCAGAAGAGCCTGCCATGAAGGATCTTCTTCTGGAGCAAGTGAAGAAGCAAGGTAACCTAAGCGATTCCAGGGGGCGAGGAGAGACTCTCAAACTTTGCTACTTAGAAAATAATCCATTTGCTGTGTAGAGTTTTTCATTATCATATTATGAGAGGATTAGATCTGTCTCCACAGCATTGGATAGCTTGACTATCAATCACCAAAATCATGTGTCCTCTTAATAACTCACACAAGAATAGGCCAGATGTCAAAAGGATGACTGGTGATTCCTTGTTTTTGCCATATCCAAGGATGTATACCCATTGAATAGTTGGGAGTGACCTGAGTATTCTTTGATAATATAAATCAGACTGATGAGGAGCATGAAGTTTATCACTGTGTGGACATGATACTGGATTTTGCTACACATTGTGAAGTCTAAAGAAAGGATGATATATAGTGTAAATTGGAGTATTGGTCAAATTCTGTTAATGACTTTGTATCTTTTCTCTTGAGAACTAAACGTGGTGCTGGTAAAAGTATTATAACCTCTGAAATGATCCTTAACCATACTGACCATGACAATTATTCTGTAGTTGTTATTTAGAAGAATAAACTCTATAAATACTTATTTTAATTTTCAGAAGAATCCATATCAGAGAATAAGTCAGGATTTTCCTGAAGTCTCTGGGTTCTTTCAATTGCAAATGGTCAGATGGCAAGGAGGACAGGTTTTTGGAAGTTTGCTAGAACCATCAAAAAACTTTGTGGACATGATTTGTGGTGATGTTTATTTAGTCTTTCTGTTAAACTAGTTTACCCGCAGTCTGCACTTTATTCCAGAAGATTAAGCTCCAGTGGCCTTTCCTGATACGATCCTTTAGAATAGGCGGGCCAAGGCTGGCTACATCCATTTGTTCACATGTTACTGGAAGCTGCGTTTGCACTACCACAGCAGAGTTGAACAGACAGAATGGCCCACAAAGCGGAAAATATTTAATATCTGGCTTTTTATGGAAAGTATGCCAGTGCCTTAAAATAATGATGTTCTAGTGTAGTAAATACTTGTTTTTACTGCCTTCCTGTGTATAATTTTTGTGCCCTTTGAATTAAAGAACTTTATACTTAGTTTACCATTCAGCCCCACTTGGCCTTATGCTAAGATAGGCATCACAATTTACAAAAACTTTTTTTCTAAACATACAGGTGTTTAAGATAGCTTTTCTTGTGTTAAAAAACTTTTCTTGTGTTAAAAAAAAAAAAATTATTTACTTGAGGGAGAGAAGGGGGAGGGCAGAGGGAGAGAATCTCAAGTAGATTCCTCACTAAGTGCAGAGCCCCAGTGGGACTTGCTCTCACCACCCATGAGATCAGGACCTGAGCCTAAATCACCAGCCAGACAACTGACTGAGCCACTCAGGTGTTCCAAGAAACCAACTTTTCTATTTTGATTTCTGACTCTTCAGTTAAGGAATATGCTGTGTTGGAAGAGGTGTTCAAATGTATGCTTAACTTTGTAGCACTGTTCTCTGTGTGGAATTCTGGTATGTTCTAAATCAGATACCTCTTTCAATTCATCAAGAAGGTATAAGTCATAAATACATATGTACCCAACTTTTGAACACCTAAATATATTAAACAAACACTGACAGATCTGAAGGGAAAAATAGATGATAATACAGTAATAGAAGGGGACTTCAGTACACCACTTGCAAAATGGATAGAAAACCAACAAGGAAACATTGGACTTGAACTATACTCTAGACCCTATGGACCTAATAGACAAATACAGAATATTCCATCAATAACAAGAGGAAAACTGGGAAATTCACAAATATGTGGATATTAAACAACCTGCTACTAAACACCCTGTGGGTCAAAGAATAAATCAAAAGAAGAATTTAAAAATATCTTGGAACACACAAAAATGGAAACACAGCATGCTAAAACTTATGGAATGCAGCAAAAGTCGTTCTTAGAAGAAAGTTTATAGTGACATGCTTACATTAGGAAAAAAGAAGTATCTCAAATAAACAACTCACCTTTACATTTCAGAGGAATAGAAAAAGGAACAAACTAAGCCCAAAATTAACAGAAGGAAGGAAATAAGAAAGATCAGAGCAGAAATAAATGAAACAGAGACCAGGAAAAAAAAAAAAAAGATCAATGAAACTAAGAGTTGTTTTTTTGAAAAAATAAATAAAATTGACAAACCTTCAGCTAGACTAAGAAGAAAAGAGAAGACTAAAATAAAACCAAATGAAAGGAGAGGCATTACAACTGATATCACAGAAATACAAAGCATGGTAAGAGACTACTGTGAACAACTATATGCCCACAAATTGGATAACCTAGACAAAATAGATAAATTCCCAGAAATTTACCACCTACCAAGACTGAATCAGGAAAAAATAGAAAATCTGAACAGACTGATAACAAATAAGGAGATTGAGTCAGTAATCAAACTATAAGAAAAGCCCAGGACCGGATGGTTTCTTTGGTGAATTCTACCAAACATTTAAAGAATTAATACCATACCTTTTCAAATTCTTTCAAACAAAGAGGAGAGAACACTCTCAAACTCATTTTATGAGGCCAGCATTACCCTGATACCAAAGCCAGATAAGGACAGTATAAGAAAAGGAAACTATAGGCCAATATCCTTGCTGAATATAGGTACAAAAATTCACAAAAAATATTAGCAAACCAAATTCAGCAGCACAAAAGAAAGATCAGACACTATGATCAAGTGGAGTTTATCTCTAAGATGCAAGGGTGGTTCAGCTACATAAATCGATAAATATGATACACAGCATTAATAGAATGAAGGGTAAAAATCATCATCTCAACAGAAAAAGCATTTGACAAAATGCAACAACCTTTCATGGTAAAGATTCTGAACAAATTGGATATAGAAGAAATTATCTCAACATAATAAAGTCCACATATGACAAGCCCACAGTTAACATCATACTCAATGGTGAAAGGTTGAAAGCTTTTCCTCTGTGGTCAGGAATAAAACAAGGGTACCCACTCTCATCACTTCTTTTCAACATATTACTAGAAGTCCTAGCCAGAGTAGTCAAGCAAGATAAAGAAATAAAAGGCATGTAAATCAGAAAGGAAGAACTAAAATTTTGTGTGCACATGATTATGATCTCAGATATAGAAAATCCTGAAGACTACCAAAAAGCTGTTAGCATCAAAAGCAATAAATTGATTGGGAATAAATTTAACCAAGGAGGCAAAAGATCTGAAAAGAAAGAAATTGAAGAAGACACATATAAATGGAAATCCACCCATGTTCATGGATTGAAAGAATTAATATTGTTTAAATGTCCAAAGCCATCTATAGGTTCAGTGCAATCCCTATCAAAATTTCAGAGGGATTTTTCACAGAAATAGAAAAAAAATCCTAAAATTTGTATGGAACCACAAAAGACCCCAAATTGCCAAAGCAATCCTGAATAAGAACAAAGATGGAGGCATCACACTTCCTGATTATAAAACTCTACTACCAGGCTATAGTAATCAAAACAGTGTGGTACTGGCATAAAAATAGATACATAAACCAGTGGAACAGAACGGAGAGCCCAAATTTAACCCTCATATACATGGTTAACTACTATTTGAACAAGAGAGCCAAGAAGACTCAATAGGAAAGGGATAGTCTCTTCAATAAATGGTGTTGGGAAAACTGAATATAATCACATGCAGAAAAATGAAATGAGACCCCTATCTTAAAACACTCACAGAAATTAACTCAAAGTGGAGTTAAGACTAATGCATATGACCTGAAGCTATAAAACTCCAGAAGAAAACATGGGGAAAAACCTCCTTTTTACATTGGTCTTGACAGTAATTTTTGGGATACGAAACCAAAAGCACAAGCAACAAAAGCAAAAATAAATAAGCAGGACCACATCATACTAGAAGTTTCTGCACTGCAAAAGAAACAATCAACAAAATTAAGACATCCTACAGAATGGGGAAAAAATATCTGCAAATCCTATGTTTGATAAATACAGAAGGAATTCATACAACTCAATAGCAAAAAAAACAAAAAATGGGCGTTTTTTCAAAGAAGATGTATAAATAGCCGACAGGTTCATGCAAGGATGTTCAGCATCACTAATCATCAGGGAAATGGAAGTCAAAACCACTGGGAGAGATCACCTCATACCTGTTCAAATGGCTGTCATCAAAAAGACAAGAAATAGTAAGTGTTGGCAAGGCTGTGGAGAAAAGGGAACTCTTGTACACAGTTGATGTTAATGTAAATTGGTATAGCAACTATGGAAAACTGCATGGAATTTCCTCAAAAAATTAGAAATACTACTACTATATGGCCCAGCAGTCCCACTTCAAGGTATATATCCAAAGGCAATGAAACTAAAATCTCAATGAGAGGGGTGCCTGGGTGGCTTGGTTGTTTATGCGGCTGACTCTTGATTTCAGCTCAGGTCATGATCTCAGCGTCCTGGGATTGAGCCCCACGTCAGTGTCCTTGCTCAGCAGGAAGTCTACTTGATTCCCTCTCCCTCTGCCCCTCCCCACTAAAATAAATAAATCTTTAAAAAAAAAGAAAGATCTCAAAGAGATATCTGTAATCCTCTTTTCAATGCATCATTATTCACAATAGCCAAGATACGGAAGCAACCTAAGTGTCAGTCTATGGATGAATGGATAAAGAGAGAGAGAGAGAGAGAGAGAGATACGTGTGTATATGAATAGTATATATATATACGTGTGTGTGTATGAATATTATTCAGCCATGAGAAAAAAGAAAGAAGGAAATATTGCTATGTACAACAATGTGGGTGGACCTTGAGGGCATTATGCTGAATGAAATAAGACAGAGAAAGAAACAAAGAGAGTAGAATGGTGGTTTCCAGGGGCCCCGGATGGGGATAAATGGGGAGATACTGGTCAAAGGGTACAGACTTCTGGTTATGAAATAAGGTCCGTGGATCTAACGTGCAGCATGGTAACTTTGATTAACAGTATTATATCATGAACTTGAAAGTTGCTAAGTGATTTTAAATGTTCCTAGCACAAAAAAGAAATAATTATGTGAGATGATATTGTTATTAAGTAACTTTATTGTAGTGATCATTCTGCAATATATAAGTATCAAAACAACATGAACAAATTTAGCTTACACAGTGCTTTATGTCTGTTGTATCTCAGTGATGCTGGGGGAAAAAAGAAATAAATTGCTTACCCTTTCACCCCATCTGTCTCTCCAAATAAGGCAGATGATCCTTAGGGTAGTTCACAGGTTTTCATTTAGGAAGTTAGTTGGGAGTAGACCAAGCTCAGATAAAGCCTGCTCATGAGTATAGAACTCTTTGGATGGGTATGTTTGTATTTGGGACATGCCATTTTTTTGGTAATTTTTTTGTATTTTTTTATTAACATATAATGTATCATTTGTTTCAGAGGTACAGGTCTGTGACTCATCAGTCTTATATAATACATAGTGCTCATTACAAAACATACCCTTCCCAATGTTCAGTACCCAGTTACCCCATCCCCCCAACTCCCTCCCCTCCAGCAACCCTGTTTATTTCCTAAGAGTTTCTTATGATTTGTCTCCCTCTCTGATTTCATCTTTTTTCATTTTTTTCCTCTCTTCCACTATGATCTTCTGCCTTGTTTCATAAATTCCACATATTAATGAGATCATATGATAATTGTCTTTCTCTGATTGACTTATTTCACTTAGCATAATACCCTCTAGTTCCAGCCACATCATTGCAAATGACACAATTTCAATTTTTGATGGCTGCATAATATTCCATTGTTTATAGATACCAAATCTTCTTTATCCACTCATCTGCCAGTAGACATCTGGGCTCTTTCCATAGTTTGGCCATTGCGGACATGGCTGCTATAAGCATTCGGGTGCACTTGCCCCTTCAGATCACTACATTTGTACCTTTGGGGTAAATACCCAGTAGTGCAAATACTGGGTCATAGGGTAGCTCTATTTTCAACTTTTTTGAGGAATCTCCATGCTGTTTTCCAGAGCAGCTGCACCAGCTTGCATTCCCACCAACAGCGTAGAAGCGTTCCCCTTTTTCTGCATCTTCGCCAATATCTGTAGTTTCCAGACTTGTTAATTTTAGCCACTCTGACTGGTGTGAGGTGGTATCTCATTGTGGTTCTGATTTGTATTTCCCTAATGCCAAGTGGTGTTGAGCACTTTTTCGTGTGTTTGTTGGCTATTTGGATGTTTTCTTTGCAGAAATGTCTGTTCAAGTCTTCTACCGATTTCTTGATTGGATTATTTATTCTTTGGGTGTTGAGTTTGATAAGTTCTTTATAGATTTTTGATACCAGCCCTTTATCTGATATGTCATTTGCAAATGTCTTCTCCCATTCTGTCTTGTCTTTGGTTTTGTTGACTATTTCCTTTGCTGTGCAAAAGCTTTTTATCTTGATGAAGTCCCAGTAGTTCATTTTTGCCTTTGTTTTTCCCTTCTCTTTGGAGACCTTTTTAGCAAGAAGTTGCTGCAGCCAAAGTCAAGGTGGTTGCTGCCTGTCTTCTCCTCAAGGATTTTGTTGGATTCCTGTTTCACATTTAGGTCTTTCATCCATTTTGAGTCTATTTTTGTGTACGGTGTAAGGAAATGGTCCAGGTTCATTCATCTGCATGTGGCTGTCCAATTTTCCCAACACTATTTGTTGAAGAGATTGTCTTTTTTCCATTGTATATTCTTTCCTGCTTTGTCAAAGATCAGTTGACCATAGAGTTGAGGGTCCATTTCTGGCCTCTTTATTCTGTTCCATTGATCTATGTGTCTGTTTTTGTGCCTGTACCGTACTGTCTTGATGATTACAACTTTGTAATAGAGTTTGAAGTCCAGAAGAGTGATGCCACCAGCTTTGGTTTTCTTTTTCAACATTTCTTTGGTTATTCGGGGTCTTTTCTGGTTCCATACAAATTTTAGGATTATTTGTTCCAGCTCTGTAAAAAAAGTTGATTGTATTTTGATAGGGATTGCATTGAGTGTGTAGATTGCTCTAGGTGGCTTAGACATTTTAACAATATTTGTTATTCCAGTCCACGAGCTTGGAACATTTTTCCATTTCTTTGTGTCTTCCTCAGTTTCTTTCATGAGTACTTTATAGTATTCTGAGTACAGATCCTTTGCCTCTTTGGTTAGGTTGATTCCTAGGTATCTGATGGTTTGGGTGCATTTGTAAATGGGATCAAGTCCTTAATTTCTCTTCTGTCTCATTGTTGGTGTATAGAAATGCAACTGATTTCTGTACAATGATCATGTCATTATTTTATAGAAGGGGGAATGCCCAACCGCAGCCCCTTTTCAGTGGCACACAAATGTTGGAGAGTTTCTGGCTAAAGACAGGAACCTTTTGGAGTTCCTCTATAATGTTTTAAAGCGAAATAAACGCTACATCCCCCCCCCCCCCCGCCAAAATAAGCTACATTCCCTTGGAAGCTTTAACTGCACGTGACCTACTCAGCTGCTCTAGATTATATGGCTTCAAGTCAGTATATTTCCCTACATGTGGAAATGAACATTAGAGGTGGATTATTTTTTAAAGTATGTCATACCTGAATCTAAAATTTTTTGATACCAGGCTTATAGACTAGTAAGTGGAAAAGAACGACAGGGACCTGGGATGCCAGGTTTCTAATGACAGCTCTAATGTGTTTTGTGGCCTTGAGCGAGGCACCTTTCTATGTTATTTTTTCATCTGTTAAATGGTGATAGTGATATCTGTTACATTTACCTCAAAGGATTGTTGGGAAACTAAAATGGTAACATGGTAAAACATGTAAAAGGTCTTTGAAATGTAGAGCATTGTATAAATGCTATAACACAAAACTCAAAGTCCACTTTGGTCTTTATGTTCTTAAAACTGAAAACCACTTTAAGCATGTTCCTTTAATGGATCTGCCATCACACCGTATTTAAAATGATGATTTAACCCTGGTAAAACTACTAATGTGTGTCTAAATGTCATTGTTCTCCCAAATAAAGAATAAATTTAATGAATACCCAACTTGATGACTTAAACCATTATTTGCGGTTTTATTTATGATGTGTTTAGAATCTAAGGAAAATACCCCGTCAGATTTAAATGGACCCTGAGTAATGCTGGCTGTCTGGTTTCTACAGGAGTTGATCTAGAGCAGTCAAGAAAAGAAGAGGAACAACAGATGTTACAGGATGCCCGCCAGTGGCTCAACAGCGGGAAAATTGAGGATGTAAGGCAGCCTCGCTCAGGGGCCACGGCCCTCCATGTGGCTGCTGCCAAGGGCTACTCGGAGGTCCTCAGGTATTGTCCATTTACATCAATCAGGAGTTTGCCAGACTGGGAGAAGATGAGCTGGGGTTTGGAAGTAGGGGGTGAATTAGATTTTCAACTACAATGTGTTTCCTTATTGTTTTCCTCTCTAATCATGCAGTCTTTTCTTATATTTTGCTGATAATAACCCATAGCTGGTCTCCCACCCTCCTACTGTCACTTTAGCTTCTCACTGACACGTATGATAAGAAACAGATGAGGTGTACTGGCCTAGAAGATGACCTTACATGATCTCTTCCAGTGCTATGACTTATCGTTACTATCCCAGCAGTCTCCTCCCCTGGTGACATGTAATACAGGACAGACTTGTGATTTGGGTCCTTTTTGGACAGAGGTAATTTCTTTGGGCTCTTTAGATTAAGGGTACAGATCTTGAGCATGCATGTCCAGTTAGAGTGGAGTAGTTACACTGATAAGAGGGATTTGGATTCTACTACTCTGCCTGTTCCATTTTTTCCTTGTCCGTACATGCTTTATGTAGCTTTTGATGCTTACTGGTTGACAGGCTTTCCCGGATGCTCGTAGCTGATAGCATTGTGTATGTGGTCGTTGCTAGACTCTTCCAGTGCTTCGCTTTCCACCGAATATGGGGTTTCTAATGGGCGTGGCGATATGTCGGTGTACTGTTTCTGCCTGAGAGTGACATTCATATTCTGGTCACTTCTTAGAAGGTGTCTGGAGGCCCATGATATGGGTGACCTCAAGTCAGGCCAGTGCATTTTGGGATCTCAGGAATCGTACCTTTCTTTCTCCATGCACACAGATTTTGATAGTTAGCAAGGAATCCAGGCAAATACGTCGCAGTGTTGGGAGTTTGAGAGTCTGCAGTAAATATATGGGATCCTGCAAATATCAACTAGAAAGTTAATAAGTAAAGAGCCTGGAGGAGAATTGAGCTCTCATTCTAGATGTTCTTTCCTCCCTATACTGGGAATTGGAAAACATACCTTGTAACAGAGTTGTGATTTGGCAAATTTAATCAGGCTTTGGTGACCCTCAAAGGGATACACCTTTCTAAACACTACGCTTGTGTGGTATAACATGGATATGCCTAGGAAATACCTTATGACCTTTCAGGGTGGTTGATAACTGCTGTCTGTGGTTGGTTCTCAGTGTAGGAACCATGAAGCCTGAGTTGTGCCTTAGAGGCCAGAAGTAATCACAATTTCCCAGTGGTTCAGGGCCGAAGTCAGAATATCAATTAGGTGATAGTTTATTTGGCAGAAAACTGTAATATAGAGAGTGTAAGTGTCTTGTTTGGGGTTTTCTTCTTAGACTTTTAATCCAGGCTGGCTATGAACTCAATGTTCAGGATTATGATGGCTGGACTCCCCTCCATGCTGCCGCACACTGGGGAGTGAAGGAGGCTTGCTCCATCCTGGCAGAAGCACTCTGTGACATGGATATCAGGAACAAACTGGTTAGTATGCCTGACCCTCTAAAAGGGCAGTAAAATTGGTGGCTGGGTCTCCAGAACAAAAGGCTTAAAGTTTCAGTTAAATGGCCAGGCTTACTGTCTAGGGAAATATATATCACAGGTAGCTATTGGCTCTGTTCCCTGTACCCTTCTCCCTACCCCCTGCCTTATTACCAACACAGTAATGTTTGCTATGTAAAATAAAACTCTACTGATCAGCATTCTGATTCTATTTATATTGAAGCCCCTAAAATAAATTGGAAAAAGAATTTTTGCCCTTGACAAAAATGAGCACTGGGAAATCCTAAGGTTACTGTCTATGGTGGAGTTACAAAGGATTTTATTTTATTTTTAATTCAAGGACTTTGATCGCTGAGCTCTACTCTCATCTAGTCATTAAAAAATCATTATAATGACAAAGATCCTTGAGTCTGGCTGAAAATAGTTATTCAGCCTCACTAAAGCAACTTTAGAGGCCTTAGAACTCCTATCCCTACATCTAGTGATTTTCTAGGAATACAGAGACATGGCTTTTTACTTAGTAGCTGTTCTACCTGCTTCACATCTCTCCTGAACCCAGCTTTCATCCCCAGATTATGAACTGCGCTGATGTGTCCTAAAAGAGATACCCTTCTCTCACTTAAAGGGACATGACTGCTGTGACTTAATCTTTAGTGCACATGAGCCCTGGACCCCCTTCTGAGGCTTTTAAAAGCCCCTTATTGAATTTATCATATATATCAAGTAAGACCATTTGAGAACAGGTACAAATAGAGATTTCAATTGATTATATGCCAAGGTGCAGTAAGCATTAGAGATAATTTGGTGGTTTCCTCAATCCTGTTTTATAAAATATAAAAACATGTATTTAAAGGATTTGATGTGGTTTTTTTGGTTTTGGTTTGGTTTAGAGGAAGAGAGTGTGCGTGGGTGAAGTTGTATGTGTGTGAGGGGCTACAGAATCCTAAGTGGGTTCCATGCACAGAACATGACCTGAACCAAAATCAAGAGATGCTTAACCAACTGAGCTACCCAGGTTCCCCAGCAGACTTGCTGTTTCTTGTTAAGTTTCCTCTGTGATAGATGAAGGCATTATTGTAATGTAGAGTAGATAAGTTAAGGAAGTAGCTATCACTGGAACAAAGGCATAAAGTGAGTATTGAATAGTTCTCTGATAAAGTCACAAAATCACTATTTCTGTTTTCTTTTGATCATGGTATCCCCTTTTCTGTGCCAGGGCCAGACACCATTTGATGTTGCTGATGAGGGTGTTGTAGAGCACTTGGAGATGCTCCAGAAGAAGCAGAATGTGGTAAGTCTTTGGTTAATGCTTTAAAGCTTTTATAACAGTGCAGGTATCTCATACCTTGTTTTAGTTATGTCTGCTGAGAGCTGAAATGGACATATCTACATTTCAGAGGTGACAATTGTTCCCTTCAGGGACTAACAACAGTTTGTTAGAAAATATCCCAGAAACCATCGTTGTTAAAGTTTACTCATTACAAGCTAGCCTTCAAGCAGCTGAAAGTCAAAAATGATGAGAACAACAAACTAATAATTACCCTTGAGTTCTAGGAAGTGAATGTGGTATATTCAAAGTTTTTTCCAAATAGGGAGTACTAGAGTAGAGGACATCTTATAACTTTTTTCTCCCCTTATTGACTGAAAGGACACGTTTATTTAAAGCAAATTCATTACAGAGAGAAATATATTTCTTTCTTAAAGAGGTTGGGTGAGCCTGGTGGTGGGTATTATGGAGAGCATGTATTGCATGGAGCACTGGGTGTGGTGCGTAAACAATGAATTCTGGAACACTGAAAAGAAATAAAAAATAAATTAATTAATTAAAAAAATTAAACCTATCTTTTTGTATTGGACAGTACTTGATCAGTGATTCATACTTAGGATTCATCAGATATCCAGAATTCAATCCTCCTCTCCCTTCTCATTCTAAATCTTTTATTGTTTGCTTACATGTACCATTATGTTGCTTAGTGCTATACAGGAGAACTACCTAAGTATGGTACTCATGTACAGACTGCGGAAGGAAAAAACCCACCTAATATCCAAAAAAAACAGTGAATAATTCACATTTTCTACCTGTAAGTGGGATGAGTAATTTGGGCAAAGAGAATAAAGATCAGCTACTGATGATCATCAGGGCTGATGTTTGAACAGAGTAGGACAGAAAAAAATTACTAGCTTTCCTTTGTGTTTTCATTTGCATGAGTTGTGACTAGGGCATGTGAACTCAAGTTTAGGACAAAGGAGAGAAGCTTAGAGCAGTCCTGAAAAAAGAACTATGGAGTTCCCTGGTGGCCCAGATCAACTGTATCCCACCTCACACATGTAGAGCACCACGTCTGGACTGGTGGAGGGAAGATCCTTGTTACTTCAAGGCTTAGTGGGACAGTTGCATATATAAAGCTCAGACAGACACAACTTATAGTTCATTTTGTTTTCTTTGGTAAGCTGTGGAACCTAGGCTAAAACTTGTGACTTACCACACACTATCTGGGCTGTTATCTTGCAGGATCAGCCTTCCTAAGGTGTATGCTTTGTTTAGTTAAGTTTTTGTTGTTTTCTTAAACTTTTCATTCTGAAATAATTTTTAGAACCACATAGAAATTACAAAAGTAATAGAGAGTTTCGATGTATCCTTTACCCAGCATGGTTTGGTTTTTGAACATAAATGATATTTTCACTAAATAACATTTCTGCTTCTCTATGCTCCCTGCATAACTTTGGGGTCCAGAGATATAAACTCATTTTGTCTAAAGCAAGTATCTAAATACCAGACAATTTATTCTAAGGACTTATTTCCCCTTCGGTACCTGTTTTTTGCCTTGAGAACTATTGCCAGCCTAATTCAGGATATGGTCATAAAGAATTCTTTCAAAGTTCCTCCTTTTTTTTTTTTTAATTCATCAGAATCCAGGCTTTTTTTTTCTTTTTAAAGTTTATTTTATTTTATTTTATTTTAGTAATCTCTCTACACCCGCCATGGGGCTTAAAGTCACAAACCCCAGATCAAGAGTCACATGGTCTTCTGACAGAGCCAGCCAGCCTCCCCTAGAAGCCAGGGTTTTTTCGAAGATTGAGTTTGGATATTTGATACGGACAGTTTTATTGAAGCTCTAACACCATGGTTTTTCTCTAACCTTGGATGAGGATTTTTGTCTGTCATTTTCTTTGAAGGAGACCCAACTGATGGGTTTCTCTCTTTCTCAGTTCTTTCTTCCCCTTTTGGTGTTAGCCCTGTCTTCTTCAGAATGAAGTACCATTTTGAGTTCTTCTCATTGCTGCTGATTTTTACCAATAATCAACTTCTTCCCTTTCCTCTCTGTTTTCTCAATTTCCAGCTTCGAAGTGAAAAAGAGACACGGAATAAGCTCATTGAGTCAGACCTGAACAGCAAGTTGCAGAGTGGACTCTTTAAGAAGTAAGACATTCGGGGCTTGAGAAATGCAATGAGCTCTGCTGTGTTTGGGTGCATATATGTGTGTGACATACTTAGCTCGAAAATTTATACAGGAAAGAAACTGTGTTAGATTTAAACCAAATGATCTTTAAACATGTGGGAAGTTTGAGGGGCAAAAGAGCTGGCATTGATATATGAGGGAGATACTGAGGATGGATGAATGTGTTTTTTTTTTAATTTATTTTTTTCAAGATTTTATTTATTTATTTGAGAGCAAGAGTGCAAGCATGAGCAGGGAGAGGGGCACAAAGGGAGGGAAAAGCGACTTCCTGATGATCAGGGAGCCCAACACAAGGGATATGGGGCTTGATCCCAGGACCCTGAGATCACAACCTGAGCCGAAGGCAGACACTCAACCAACTAAGCCACCCAGGTGCCCCAGGTGATGATGTTTTAAATTTAGAAATTAACTGAGACAGTGTACAACATATTTTCCCCCTAGCTTAGGAGTTCTTAGCCCTAGCTACATCCTTAACTGTAAGTTCTCTGAACTCAGGGACATGTGTGCTTTGTTTATCACTGTTACCAGCTTGATTCCTGGCAGGTAATAAGCACTCAGTAAACATTTGTTAAGTGACTTTTTAAAAACATTTACCTGCTTCATCACCGTCAAGATTCATAGCCCTCCTTTTTCCTGTGTGTTGAACAGGCTAGATCTACTTAAGTCATATTCTAAAGTATGAACCTTAGTCTGCAAAAACCCAAGGATTCAGAAGAATGTAAAGAAGGATTTGTTGTATTTCTGTTATTGCTTTTACACAGAAGTTTATGGATTTGTTTTCCTTATGTTTGATTGTCAATGAACTTAAATAGTTTGCCATTTCTGAGTTACACTCAAATCGTCATCTCTAATTAGCAAAGAGAAGATGCTGTATGAAGAAGAGGTACCCAAGTCCCAAGAAATGGAGGAAGAAAGCAAAGAGTCTAGCAGCTCCAGCTCAGAGGAGGAGGAAGGTGAAGATGAAGCTTCTGAGTCAGAAACTGAGAAGGAAGCAGGTAATGTAAAGATGTTGATAGCAAAGGTCCTCTGCTTCCATAATGCAGGGAGATAACTGTTTATCAGAGCTCGGAGGCCTTAGAGGACTTTAAGTTCTTTAAGTTTAGTTTTCCAAGATAAGATACCAAATTTTGAGTGAAAACTTGGTTGTAAAAGCCATGAAGTAGGTTAGAATATGTGTATTAGTTTCTATGTAGCCGTTATGGCAAGGCACACACAAAAATTCCTTTTTTAAAAAAATATTTATTTATTTATTTATTTATTTATTTATTTATTTATTTGAGAGAGAGAGAGAGAGAGAGAGAGAGAACGAGCCAGCCCCCAAGCGTGTGCTTGCGAGCAGGCAGGGAGGGGGAGAGGGAGAGGATCTCAAGCCCCTTCGGCACTGAACACGGAGCCCAACAGGGCGCTGGATCCCATGACCCTGAGGCCATGACCCGAGGAGAAATCAAGAGTCAGATGCTCAACTGACTAAGCCACCCAGGTGTGCAGCAAACACCCCCACCCCCTCCACCCCCCACCTCCCCACCCCCTACACACACACACACACACACACACACACACACACACACACACCACGCGCGTGCCAAAATTCTTGTGTAAAGGAGCCAACTCTCTGACCTCAGGTTGGTAGGGTATAGAGACCAGATATTCAGTAGGCTGCGGAGGTGAGATCTTGCAGTCATATTTGGTCAAGTATCTTTAACCAGCTAGTGAAAATTTGCATTTAGTTCTCAGGTTCCTCTGATTCCCTAAACAGAATCCCAAGATCTTTTCATTTTCCTTCTGATTATATGAAGCTCCTTCAATTCCTGAGTTGGGGATTGAAGAAGGAACAAAATCATATTTACCTTTATGACTCTTACCGATATTATATATGCTTCACATGGCATTTCTTAAGGTTATCATATGGCAAGACAGGAAGCCCAACAGTGAGAGTGAGGTGCTGAACATGGTTAGATCCACAAGTTGCAGAAGTACCCATTGGTTTTGATATATAGTCAGGCAAACATTGAGAAAAGAGATACTGGGTTTTACTGAATAGAGGTTCAACGGCAACAGAATAGCCCTCATGGATAACTGGAAGTTAACGATAACTAAGGTTTTGTTTTGTTTTGTTTTTAAAGATTTTATTTATTTATTTGACAGATAGAGATCACTAGTAGGCAGAGAGGCAGGCGGGTGTGGGGGGCAGGAAGCAGGCTCCCTGATGAGCAGAGAGCCAGATGCGGGGCTTGATCCCAGGACCCCGAGATCATGACCCGAGCCGAAGGCAGAGGCTTAACCTACTGAGCCACCCATGTGCCCCAACAATAACTGAAGTTTTATAGTACATGTGTCCTGCACTCACTGGTTTTTATTAGTATATTAGTATTAGCTCATTGAATGTCACAAAAGGAAATTAAAGATCATTGTTTGTATAGAGAAGATAGACACCAACTAAGTTTGTAGCATAGGAGATGACTTTTTACTCATGGAGCCTTGAATTTCTGTTATTAAGCAAGCACAACTTGCTCTGGAAATGCTAGTCTAGTACCTATCAACATTTGTAAATGTTCATCTTTTTAATGTTTTTATTATTTATTGAGGACTTACATATCTTAAGCTTCAGGAATTAATTACTATCTGGTCTTGCTGAATGCTAGATCACTTTGTTAGCTACCAAGGTATTTGAAGAATGGGAGGGAGCTCCCTGAACTATTGAAATTGCTTTGCGATATGTCCCCATGCTTCAGGTCTCTGGTCTCTGCAGCCCATCTCTGCATTGTGGTTGGAGTAAAACACCCTCAGCTCCCTTTGATTATATTACACCCCTGTCCAGAAACCATCTATGACCTCCTTTGCTACTCCCATCTTTGCCTGTAGAGTAAATCCCAAGTCCTGTAGCCTGACCTTCAAAATCTTTCATAATCTATTTCTAGCTGAGCTTTCCAGTGCTATCCATAGGCAGTGTCATCTACTAGCCAAGCTGGATTTCTTGGTTTCCCCAAACATGCCCTTAGTTTTCCTACCCCCTGAACATTTATTTGTACCTTAGAATTCATTTCTGACTATCAAATGCTTATTGACTGATTTCTGTTATAAGCTGTAGGATTTACTGGGATGAAGAGCCCTTCTTTAGGTTTTTCTATATAAAAAACTGAAAAGGAGTGGATTGCTTCACTGTTCTCCCACCCCATGATAATTGCTCTCCTGTTTGTATCCTTCTAGCACTTCATACTTACCTCTATTGTAGTACTCATCATTCTGGCTGAGAACTCCAGGTTTATCATTTACTCCTAAGTTTCTGCATGATGCCTGACACAGGACAAGCATTCATGTTCATTAAATAAATGGTTTTTGTTGGATACATCTAGGACATACAGGGGAATAGGAAGGCATGTACATGAATAAAAACATGTCACATGAAAGATACAAATGTTGTCAATGGTATTCACTAATAAGAGAGATTATATTTAGTTTGGGGGATTATAACGACATTTGGGTAGTGCTTTTTACTCTGCAGTGTACTTACAGCCACACCCTGAGGGATGTATTATCACCACATTTTAGAGTGGGAGATTGACCCTGTAAGGGGTGAGGAAAATTGGGTCTCATAGCAGGCAAGTCGTGTGCCTGAGATCCTGACTTTGATCTGGGACTCCTCAGAGTAGCAGGTGCAGAGTGAAATGTGGAAATTATCTGCCTAAAAGGTAGAAGCTAAAGGTACGGGAAAGGAGGAGATTTCCCAAGGAGGAGATTGTAGAGAAAAGATGTATAAGAAAGAGTCATGGGGCATGCTGTGTTTGGGAGGCAAAGAAGGTATGGTCAGAGAGGTTGAGGATAACCAGGATATGTGTTTCTGCATCAGAAAAGCCAGGGTAAGGGGATGCCTATGTGACTCATTCAGTTAAACAGCTGCCTTCAGTTCAGGTCATGATCCCAGGGTCCTGGGATCGAGCCCCATGTCAGGCTCGTTGGTCACGGGGGAGCCTGCTTCTCTCTCTCCCTCTGCCTCCCTCTCCCTTTGCCTTCTGTTCCCCCTGCTTGTGCATGCTCTCTCCTTCTCTCTCAAATAATTAAATAAAAGCATAAAAAAGAGAAAGAAAGAAAGAGAGAGAGAAAGAACGAACGAACCCAGGGTAAGAGTGGGAAGGGAGAGGTCAAGAAATAGACAGCATTTAGGGAGTCTGGTAATCTCAGCAGTTTCTGTAGCCTGATGGAGGCAGAAGCCAGATGGTTCCAACAAGCTTCCCTGGTCATTTCTGCCGGTTGAAGTTTTCCTCATATTTCAAAGCCCAGCTCAGATCGCTTCTCTTATGAAAAGAAGTTTCTTTTATGAAACTTTTTTCATAAAAAAGTTTTCACCACAGAAACAAATTTTTTTTCCCTTCTCTGACTGGTAGCTATCTGTTTGAACTTCTTTCATATTACTTACCCTACCTAATAGTAGTGTTATTTCTTTTTGTTTCTCATCTCCTCTCTTCTTCCCTTACCAGCAAGTTTCAGAAGCACTGAAATGTGTTGTATGTTTTGTTTATCTTTCTGTCTTCTATAATGCCTAGCACTGGGTCTTCTAAGTGGTAGGTGCACAATAAATATACATTATACGTAAGTGTATATTGGAAGAATATGGGGAACTGGATTATATCTAAACCTTTCCAAATGCCCAACACATTATATATGTACTAAACAAGTATTTCATTTTTTTTAAGGTTTTATTTGTTTATTTGGCAGAGAGAGAGCATAGGCAGGGGGAGGGGCAGGCAGAGGGAGAGGGAGAAGCAGGCTCCCCACAGAGCAGGGAAAGCCTGACGTGGGCCTCAATCCCAGGACCCCAGGATCATGACCTGAGCTGAAGGCAGTCACTTAACCAACTGAGCCACCCAGGTGCCCCTAAACAAGTATTTGTTGAATCCATTTATCCTGTTTTTAAAGATCCACAGAGTAGGAAAAGAATAAATGAAACAAGATGGGCTCGGGAAGAAGACAAACCAGACTGTTAATCTCACAAAACAAACTGAGGGTTGCCAGGGGGAGAGGGGTAGGGAGAGGGTGGTGGGGTTATGGACATTGGGGAGGGTATGTGCTATGGTGAGTGCTGAAAAGTGTAAACCCGGTGATTCACAGACCTGTACCCCGGGGCTAATAATACATTACATGTTAATTTAAAAATTTTAAAAATTTTTAAAAAAAAGATCCACAGATATAGTCTCATAAAATGACAGTTTTCCTGTGTCTTCTATGTAAATGTAGTTGTAAAGAATACTAATTCTCTCTTGAGGTGAATGTAACCAGTTTGATTTGGATTTCTATTTTTCCCCTTTCTTTTACTCATTCAACTTAAACACTTGGTATATTAGTTATCTATTGCTAAATAACAAGCCATTCCTAAATTTAGTGGTGCTTGAAACAGCTATTTATATATACCCAATTCTGTGGGTTGGCAATTTGGGAGGGACTTCCCTGGGATGGCTTTTCTCTCCGTGTGGTAATACTGGGCTTAAACCTGTGTTGGTGGTCAGTTGGTAAGTTAGCTGGGGCTGGCTGTTCCCGGATGGGCTTACTCACCTCTCAGGTGGTTGGTTAAAATGAGGCAAGTGGGCCATGTTCATCAAGCAGACTAGCCCCTGCTTCTTCCCACAGCAGTTGGATTCTACAAGAAGAGAGGGCAATGTTCAGGGTACAAGCACTTTCCAAGCCTCTGCTTGTGTCACATTTGCTAATGTCCCAGTGGCCTTAGAAAGTCACATTGAGGGGCGCCTGGGGTGGCTCAGTGGGTTAAAGCCTCTGCCTTTGGCTCGGGTCATGATCCCAGGGTCCTGGGAAAGCATTGGGCTTTCTGCTCAGCAGGGATCCTGCTTCCCCCTCTCTCTCTGCCTGCCTCTCTGCCTACTTGTGATCCCTGTCTGTCAAATAAATAAATAAATAAAATCTTAAAAAAAAAAAAAAAAAGAAAAGAAAGTCGCATTGATAAGCCCAGAGTCAATCTGAGAGGCCACTACGCAGGGGTATAGATTCATTGAGGGTTCTTACTGTAATGATCTGTCACATTTGGGTAGTAAGGTATGCTTCTTGGGGAGAGAGATATTCAGATAATATTTAAAGAATGTCTTAAATATTCATAATAACCATAAGAAATTATAACATTAATAATAAATAACTGTTTACTAGGGACTTATTATGGCCAGACATTGAACAATGCAATTCAAAAACATTATCTCTAGACTTTATAGCAATTCATAGGTAAGAATTAAAATCCCTGATTAATCAGTGAGAAAAGAGAGGTTCATATATATTAAGTAATTTGCCCAATGTCCACAGCTAGAATGTGGCTTAAAATTGTCACATAATTCATAGGTGGATTACTCTGGGGCCCTATTTCCAGGGTACATGGATCAGAAGGCCCCACCATACCTATTAGGTGTAGGCACTGATGTAGCAGTGAACAAGACAGATGGGGTTTCCACTTGATGGCCCTATAAGATGGGCCATCATTTATTATTTATTAAGAGGGTTCACCTACTACAGTTCTGTAGCTTAACTCGCAATATCCTTTGTAACCCTTTCTACCTTTATTTCCTGTTGTAGTCCCAAGAATATTCATTACTTTAGTTAGGCCTGCTTAAATTAGGCCCACTTAGACTTAAATTTACTGACCAACAGATGTGTGTATTTGATTTCTGAGTCATTACTCATACCCTTTCTTCCTCCTGTCAGTTGGTATTTGTCTTCCAGTTTTTCTGTGGCATCTTTCCTTGTCATTTCCTGCCTCAGAGGATTTACTCTAGATTCATAAAGCCCCATCGCTCCAACTCAGCCAATTTAGCACCTAACTTAGATATGATCTTCTGTTGTTACTATTACCATTATGCATCTTATCTCAAGTCTTGATTATAATTACCTAGAAAGCAAGATCTATCTGGTTTTTCCTGCCCAATCTCCCAAAACAGAGTAGATTCTTATTATGTACTTACTGATGAATTTTATATATGGTACATAATGTGGAGAAAGTTTTCAGCTATATATCTGGGAATAAGAGCCTATCGAGAAAGGAATTTTACTATGGAGTTTATTTCCTTTTGGCAACAGTTGCTAGAGATTTCATTTTAGTTTGAATCCAAGCATTACATGGCCCTAATACTCTGTTTGATAATGGGTAAACCTTTTCTGTTAGCAGAAAAGTACATACATAAATGCACAGATAAGGTTTTCATATTTGCCCTTGTTGCTTCTCTTGTCTTAAATAATAGATAAAAAGCCAGAAGCCATTGTCAACCATTCCAACTCTGAAAGCAAGAGTATTATCACGGAACAGATACCACCACCAGTTCAGAATACCTTCTCTGCCTCTTCAGCTAGGAGAGTGAGTATTTTGGAACTTATTTGAATATTATATTTCTCCTACTATGGTTACATACGGTTTGAAAGGCCTTAAAGATGCACTCTTAATATAATATAGATACATCTTGCCTGTCCTAGTCTGCTTAGTCTGCCATAACAAAATACCACCAACCAGATGGCTTTAAACAATACAGATGTATTTCTCACAATTCTGGAGGCTGGGATGTCCAAGATCACAGAGCTAGCTGAGTCAGTTCCTAGTGAGGTCTCTCTTCCTAGTGTGCAGACGGCCACCTTGTCTCCAAATATTATAGTCATATTGGGCAGAGCTTCAAAGTATGGATGTGGCGGGGGTGCACAACCATTGCATTATAACATTGCTCACAAAAGCTACAAATCCTTCACCAAATTTGGCTACAGTGTGTTTAACATAAGATATAGTGACCTGGGACCAAAGAATTTTGTCCATTGCTTATTTTCTTTATATCTAAGGCTAAGTAAGGTAAGTATATATAAAGTTCAGACTGGGTTAGGAGGATAGCTAGCATTCAGTATTAATTGATTCGATGACTTACGTCCTTCTTTTACTTCTTGTTTAAAGTTTTACTTTCATAAATGAAGTCTTGGCAGTACTCATCATAATGAGTAGAGAGCAGAGGTAGAAAGACCTTGTGGAAATACCAGAGACACCTCCTCCTGCAGTTCAGCCCAGGCCTCTAAGAAGCTATAGGCTTCCAGGCAGTGAGATGGAGTTGAATAATGACCTTGCTCTACAAAGGATACAGTTAGTTTTGAGATTAAGAATTGATCTGAGTTCTTGGGAAGAAAGTTGTCGAAAAACTCTATGGTTTTGTAGACACTAACTTATACTGATCTTAGTGCCTCATGAATCGAAAAGACAGGATTATGGTGTCATTGTGGAGACGAGGAAGCAAAGGCCTGTCTGCTTATTTATTCCGGTGAGCATCACTTTGAATCTGTAGCGATGTCTCCAACAGAACCCAGACCTCCCTCCTCACCCAGGCATTTAGCTGTACCTCACACACTCCCACTGCTTCTAAGTGTGACTAGACTTCTTGCTTTCTTTTAATTTATTTTATTTTTTGTTTTATTTTTGAAAGAGAGAGTGTGCGTGACTCTCAGAGTCGGGTGGCTTATAAAGAGCTGGAGGGAGTACATAAATATATCCGTTCAGGGACTAAGTAAAAGAGAAAGTCTAAGTGTGAGCTGGAGATGAGTGATTTAGTGTCTCTATTGCATTTTCACTCCACCAGGCAGTAAAGGTGGCCTGATAACCTGGAGAAAGACCGAAGCCATCTTGCAGAGGTCCCCCAGGTCCCAGGCATGGATCATTGACTGCCGTTCGAAAGAGCAGCTACTTCAGACCGGTGTTTGGGCCTAACACTAGTCTATGATGTTTTCTGTGGTTTATGGCAAAATGAGATGAAGACAATGTAAGCTTTTCAGAAAGCTCTCTTTTCTGAGGTTAAAATGTTTTTCTTTTTTTAATGAAATGATAGTGATGGAAATGGTAAGCAAGTGTTTCAAAGATGTTGTCCTGGCAAAATCTAGACAGATGGCAATTCTGTGACTTCTGCCATTTTTCTTCTTTTTTAATTTTGCTGCTTGGTGAGATCTGAAACACTTGGAACTGCTGCCCAAGATCACATAAACTATTTTCTTGAAATAAGTAATTAGAATTTGAGTGGAGTGAGTTTTAGTATTTTTTTTTAAGATTTTATTTATTTATTTGATGGAAAGAGATCACAAGTAGGCAGAGAGGCAGGCAGAGAGAGACAGGGAGAAGCAGGCTCCCCGCTGAGCAGAGAGCCCCAGGACCCTGAGACCATGACCTGAGCCGAAGGCAGAGGCTTAACCCACTGAGCCACCCAGCGCCCCGAGTTTTAGTATTTTTATTATTGTTAACTTAAATCGGCTTACCACAGTCTTACCACAGTACCTTAAACATATTTATACGTTGCCTCATCTGTGTTTTCTAGTCTTCACATGTTATAAGGAGGAATTAAGCTTATTATCACCATTTTACAGGTGAGCATGTTGAGACCTAGAGAAGTAAAATGTCCCATTTTCAGTTACACAGTCGAGCAAGAGAAGATGTTTTTACTAGAACGTGGATCTCCTGGTGTTCTAGGTCAGTACTCATTGCTAAGAGAGCAAACAGTGTTTAATTTCTCAGAGAGCAACTCTGTCAGTAGGAGCACTGTGTTAAGAATCTGAGGCTATTTCTGGCTCAGGGAGAAAGGGAGCCTTGAGCAGTTACTAGCGTCTGCCAGGTGAGGAAGGGAGCATTGGCAGAAAGCCTGCCATGTATTTGTTCTCCTTGTACTGCCCGATACTGCCTCGCTGAACTTAGTTAAGTGTGGGAAAAGGCAAATAGGCTGAAAAGAATCATCAGGACCTTTTTTATTCCTCCTTTTCTTTTCTTTGCTTCTTCCTTCGTAGTTCTCCTCCAGCCTTTTTAACAAGCCGGAAGAGCCCAGAGATGAATCTCCTTCTTCGTGGAGACTGGGACTCAGAAAAACTGGCAGCCACAACATGCTGAGTGAGGTGGCCAATTCTAGGGAAGCTCTGAGGGACCGAGGCTCCTCTATCCACCGGTCGTCATCAAGCCCTCGGATTTCTGCCCTGCTGGACGGCAAAGATAAGGTGCAGTTTAGGCAGGGTGCGGGGGAGTTCCTAGGCATTTCCCTTCTGTGGAAATTCAGTCTCAGAGCAAAGGAAAGTGTGTTCTAGTCCCTGATTTGATTTTGGAAGTACAAAGTCTTTAAAGGGAGATGGCACATTGGTAGTTTAATCAGTTAGCCATTTGCTTGCTATTACTACTCGACCAAAAAAGAAAAACCCTTTACCTTTTGGCATAGCTTATGTTCGTTCTTCCTTACCCTCCTTACCTAGGGCAAATTAATTAATTAATTAATTAATTAAATCAGAAACAGGAAGATTTGGATATGGCCTAAGTTTCCCTTGAACCAATACCAGTAATTTATTCTTTCAGTGTTTGGAAGCAAAGTTCCTTAGCTGGGCTTTTTTTTTTTTTTTTTAAAGATTTTATTTATTTACTTGACACACAGAGAGAGAAATCACAAGTAGGCAGAGAGGCAGGCAGAGAGAGGGGGGGAAGCAGGATCTCCACTGAGCAGAGAGCCCAATGTGGGACTCGATCCCAGGACCCTGAGATCATGACCTGAGCCAAAGGCAGAGGCTTAACCCACTGAGCCACCCAGGCACCCTGGACTTTTGATCCTAATGAAGCTCAGGCAAATTAGCACTTAGGAAAAACATGTTTCAGTGCCTCATTTTTTTTCATGACTAGATGTATGATCAGGCTTACTTCACAAAACCCTCATCCACATAATCATCCAAGATCAGTGCATTATTTCTTAAGTTTTGGTTCTAGATTTTCTAGAGCTTACCTGATGCCCTTCTCTGGGGTCAGGTCTGCCCTGTAACCATAGTGCCCTTGCTCAGGATTATGTTTCTGGAGACTCCTGAAGGAGAGGAAGCATATTGGTTGGATGAACTCTGCAGCATGTTAGTTGTACATGAAGCTGCATTTCAAAGGGAAGATGGGCTGGGGAAGAAATAAGGCTCATTTCCTGAAGAACTTGCGAGTGGAGCTTTCTGTTTGTGGCTATCAAAGGCTCCGTCTCTCTTGGCAGCTGCTGCTTTGTGTCATTTGTGCTGCTGTTTTCCTTTTTTTGATCATCATGGCTTTTCCCATGAGAATTACTTCCCTACATATTGGTTTTTAATGGAGGAAATGTAGGAATCAGCCTTTGGAAGGTAACCTTTTATAATACCACTCAAACCAGAATTGGTATTGGATCAGGAAATAAGATGATATAGGTGTATCTGCTTTTTTACCCAGAACATTACTCTGTGTCAGTATTGTACCTTCTCTGTGCTTCACTTGTTTTGATTTTACAGGAGAGAGAAAACAAAAGCTATTTTAGTTCGCTAGCCCCCCGGAGGCTCAGCAGCACAAGCGACATTGAAGAAAAGGAGAACAGGTAATTTGAATACAGGCCAGAAGATGGTCATCTGGGGGCAGGTGCCCCTGGCCCATTATGGATTGTTTATTCCTTCTGCTTAGAGCTCCTCCCAGCTGTCACTTCAGCTTGGGTATTACTGTCTTTAGGAAGTATTCCCAGACCCTTCCAAGGGTGAATTTGTTTAGTATACCAACAGGCTCTGTGAAGGTAGGATCTATGTCTGGTTTCTCAGGGACCCCTAGTACCTAGCACACGACCTACTCCATAGTAGATAAAAAGATTTTGTTGTTTAATTAGTGATCAACTTCTAATGTGTATGTACATAAAATATCAAGTCTTCCTCATCAGTGAAAATGAATGTGAGGATTTTGAGATACTGCTGCATCTCAGGCAGAGCCTGATTGAGAGCCTTGCTTTTCTTTCTTTTTTATTTTATTTTATTTATTTGACAGAGAAAGATCAGAAGTAGGCAGAGAGGCAGGCAGTGAGAGAGAGAGGGAAGCAGGCTCCCTGCTGAGCAGGGAGCCCGATGCAGGACTCAATCCCAGGACCCTGAGACCATGACCTGAGCCAAAGGCAGCAGCTTAACCCACTGAGCCACCCAGGCACCCGAGAACCTTGCTTTTCGAGGTGTGGTCTTCCCACTCAGCAGCACTGGTATCACCTGGAAGCATGTTAGAAATGCAGAATCTCAGGCCCCACCTCAGACCTGCTGAATTAGAACTTGCATTTTAACAAAATTCTCTAGGTCATTCAAATGCACATTGAAGTTTGAGGACTGTTATGGAGAGCCACAGCTTTGGTCGCAAAGGCCCTGAGTGAACAGTTGTGAGTTAGAAATCCTACTACTGCCCTTTCCTGGACGGCTTTTATTTATAACACTAAGTAGACTTCCAGCATGTTCTTCTCTTTTCCTCTTCTGTGGTAGTTACCTCTTTCCCTTGTAACAGACTTCCTCATCTTCCCCATCATCCTCTTCTCTGCTTACTTAGGAACAACCTATTAGCTTTGTAAAAGCCTTTTAAAGGAGAAACAAAAGTGAGTTCTCATTACCAAAGAATTGGAGACCTTTGATACAAGGATTTGGTACCTATTGAAGTTCGTTGGCTTTGAAGTTGATAAAAGAAAGCAGGCAGAAGTAATACTTGACCCATCCTCTGTGTATACAGAAAACAGGTTTATATAAAACCAAGCATCACTTGAAAAGTGTTTCTATTTCTTTAGCCGTATTACAATTCCTGTCCCTGGCTCTCCTCTCCCAGTTTGGAGTGTTTTTGTTTGTTTGTTTGTTTTGTTTTATTTCGTTTTTGATTATTTACTTGCAATAGAGAGAATGTGAGTGGGGGGCGGGGCAGAGGGGGAAGCAGACTCCCCCCTGATCAGAGAGCCCGATGTGGGGCTCAGTGCCAGGACCCTGAGATCATGACCTGAGCCAAAGGCAGATGCTTAACCAACTGAGCCACCCAGGCGCCCTTCCCAGTTTGCATTGTAACATGGACAAAACTGGTGGCAGGAATCAGTGCTTTGTTTTATTTTTCTTCCATGCCTCTCCAGAGAATCAGCTGTTAATCTAGTGAGGAGTGGTTCGTACACACGGCAGCTGTGGAGGGATGAAGCAAAGGGAAGTGAAACTCCACAGACAGTTGCTCCTTCTACCTATGTATCAACCTACTTGAAAAGGTACCAGGTTCCACGCGGCGGGAGATGATTTTTCTTCACTCTGGTTATGGGCGTATGGATAATAATTGCATGCCATTTTATATCCAATTAGCACCACAAAAATGAATCAAAAATGAATTACTTTTAGATTTCTTGGGAGTAACATCTTGACTAATTTTAAATTAACATTTATTTTTCTAATTGAAGTAAAGTAAGCTAATTCCAAATTCTCACCACAGACAGATCCGAATTTATACTCTTTCTTCTCAGTCCTATTAAAATCTTCAACTGGAAGTGACTTCTAGTAATCCCCGAGCAGGACTGAATCTAAATCACCTTTGTCCAGTAGCTAGTTTTCCTTTTTCTAAAACTTGAGTAGTTCTCATCTCAAGTTACATTTTTATGGGGAGGAAGGGAGGGACCCTATAGGGTGGTGAGGGGGGTGGGTAATGGGGACAGTTTTGAATTGCATTAAAGAAGTTTCATATTGAAGCCTGTTAATTTAGGGACTTGAGTTGTTTTTTTTTTATGACTTTAATGGCCCTCAGATCCATCAAGATGTGAAACTCGCAAGTTTGGTGCAGAGAAGGTACATGGGTTTCCTTCCCCTTTTCTCATTTATATATTCTCTTTTCTGCCATTATTTTCTTTGCCATGTACCAGCCAGCACGCAAAGCACCTTTGCCAGAGCCATTAAGCTATAAGATACACTTAATTAGTATTTTGATTTGAACTTTGCTGCTGATGTGGAAGAGTCTGGCTCTCATTGCTTACTTTGAATTCTTTCTTCACTTTCATTTACTCAGCCCCTCCAGCTGCCTCTTCATCATCATGATGGGCTTCATCATTAGGTTTTATGGATGATTGGTTGGCTGCCTGAGGAACAGCCTTTTGCCATAAAATATGTGTTTGGGTTTAAAACTTATTTCCACTGGATTGGAGGAATCTTGTCAACTAGTTAATGCCAGAACGTGGGAACTAGCGAGCTATAAAACAAACAGCTACTGTGGCCTTTGGATGGTCTTCAGTTCTACAGGGGTAGTAGGTAGTTCAGTGGTCTCACTGAAGTTTCATTATATATACAAACTCGGTGTTTTTGGCTCAATGAAGCTATCACTTGCCTGTCTTCAGGGCTAAGGTCTTAGTCTGTCTAGATACATCATTACTCCTTATGGTTACATCCAAGACCAAGAAAACTTTTCTGAGAAAATAACGTTCTAGATCTAGGAAAGAGAGAAAGCTGCATTTAATTTCCAAGCATGTTGTTACATTGTGGTGGGGTTGTTCTTTTTCACCATCCAGATCATTAACACATGGGTTGAGTGAGTAGCATCTGGATGGATAGATAGATAGATACAGTTGGCATAATTATGGTAAACATATGCTTCTGTTTAGGGTAGAAAGCATGCTTAATTATGAGTTCTTTTTGAAAGATCCACAACTTGCTTCATGCTTTGGATTTCCAAACCTCTGTCACCCTTACAGCATTTTTTGATTATACAAAATCTCATTTTATGATATTTTCAAAAGGGAAGAATTGTATGCTATTGCTATTTAAAAAAGAAAGTGTGAGAAGACATTTGGCCATCTTGGGCTCCACCAGTCCTCAGCATACTTTCCATTTTCTTCTAGTTCATCTCTTGTCCTTGGGCAGAAATTCCTTTTCTGTGTCCCAGTAAAATGCATCTTTGCCAAAGAAGGCTTCATAGTTTGTCTTGGTCACCCCTGCTTGTGTCTCATTACTATAATAGTCAAGACTTTTTAAAAAAAAAATTCTAATCCAAATAATTTTTTGCTTTGATTGAGATGGTTCTTACTTATCTTCATTTGAAACAAAGGAAAGTTACCTTCTGTTGCCCATGCAGTATTATGTTCTAGACTTAAAACCTTGAATCCTCCCGAGACACATTTTAGACTAAATAACCACAATTCTCAGAGACTTTTTCCCCCCACGGAGCTTTTTTATTCTTCTCCACTCTTTAATTTTAAATTGTTACTCCAAAACCTCTCCAAATTCTTGGTCTTACTTTAGCTTCTGCACTGCTACTTCTGTATCAGGTAGACATTTGGGGTTGCATGATTTTTTGCCTTGGGGTTTGTTGGGAATTACTTTTTCTAATAAAATTATTCTATTTGCTAATATTTCGTAGCCCCTCTTCTGTTCCTATATACTACTCTTCTGCTTTCTCTTATTGCATATCATCTCTCCTCCATGTTCCTTCACTCTTTTGGATGATTGACAGATGCCTGCTTGCTGCCAGTGACCCAGCTCTAGCTGGAGTTGATCACTCACTCCACTTCCCAGTTGCCGTACCCTCTCTTTGGTCTACATTCCTTTTAAATGCACAATCTTGGGGGGGAAGGTGGTGCTGGGAAATGGTGGGTGAGCAGCATGTCCTGAAGAAAGTGACTGTGTGCTGTTTTGCAGTGCTTCATTTGGTAGAAGTAGTGACCCCACAAGTCCCTACATTTCAGCCAATCGCAATCCATCTGCTACCTCACCCATTACCATTGGTTCATCTACCTCTCGGGGCAGCAAGTGGCAACCTGCCTCTTCTTGCCCTGCACCAATCAGTGCAAACACTACTGCATCTGTACACCATGGCAGGTAAGGCTTCTTGGGGCCATTTGAGTTACAGCCATCGAAACTCATGCCTCTAGATGCACATATGAGATTCGAACCAAAGGGACTTTGGCACTGGGGAAGCAAGTTTGAATTCTTGTGAAAATGTCCGTGATTTAACAAGGATGTTTTGTTTGGCCTTGTATTAGCCACTCAGCAGTTGCTCATTGGGTATATATCTTGGTACTTGGTGTTTAGGCATCAACTTAAAATGACTTCTGTTGTATGATTCCTGTGTAGGGGTCATCCTATTATGGGAAAACACATATTTAAAATATCCCCATACTTCACTTACATTAGTTTTCCAGTAATTGTGAGTAGGAATCTTTTCTACTTACTCTTTTTTGTCAGAGGATGAGATACAAACCCGAATCAGAAGAAAAGCTAACTCTTGTTCCAAAAGCTTCCTATAGCTTTCTGAAAATTCCCAGTCAATGAGAGCATTTTGCTGGAAACACTGTGGGAGGGAGGAGATTTATGTTTGTCTAAATTTGTCTAGATTTGTGGTATTCCTGGGGCAATGGTGTCTAGTCTGTCTAAGGGCTAGCATGGGGGTAGCATGGGCAAGGCTTCATTGTGAAAGTGCAACAGAACTTCAGCTGTGGTTTTGACTATGGCTTTTGACCCTGTATGTATGGTCAGAGATCTTTTTTACTCTGGGGTATGGCAAAGGGACCCCTTTTTGAGGGCTTGTTTCTAGAACTGACACAAAGAAAATGAAAAACAATGATGATAGTGTTGCTTGTTGCTCCAAGAACACTTGCTTATGGTAGTGCTTGATTGATTTTTGTCCATTTATTAGATTTCTTTCCTTAAAATAACTGGTGAGCATTGGTTGGCTCCTAGGGATAGCCTCAGGTTGGATTATTATTAATAATACTATATAATTATGTAGAAATTTATTAGACCCTCACAATAATTCATCTGCACAGGCATAGTAAATATTATACCATAGATAAAGAAACTGAAACACAGAGAGGTTACTTGCTTAAGTATTAAGAGCTAAGACTAGGGAGAGATAGTAATGGCTGCCATTTGTTGAACACTATCATGTGCCAAATATTGGCTTAGGTAATTACAAAAATTACATGAGCGATTGATTTACTCCCATATAGCAGTAAATCTAAATAATTAAGGCTAAAATATGATAAAGGTTTATTTTTTTTTCTCTCACTTAACAAAGTCCAGCAATAGGCAGGGCTGGCACCATAGCTTTGAAGTCATTAAAGAATCCTGGATCCTAATGTCTTTCTGCTTCACAATCCTTAAATCATGCTTCCATTTCCATGGGTTGCCTCATGGCACAAAACAACTGTTGAAGCTCTAGGAGTCATGACCGCGTTCTAGGCGGGAAGAAGGAAGAAAGGGAGAAATACACAAAGAGGGAAGGCCTCTGAACGGAGGTTCCCCCCAAAGCACCGATTTCTACTTATGTCTCACTGGCCACCTCTAGCAGCCAGGGAGACTTTGGAAAATGTGAATTTTTAACTAAGTACAATGCTGGCCTCAATGATATATGGGTTCTGTTAGGAAGAAAAGGAAAATGAATATGGGTCAGGCAACTCTCTATCTCAGGCACACGTACATTGTTTATAAAGAGGCCTCCAGTATATGAAGTACCATTTTAATTTTATAGACATGGAAAGTGAGACCCAAAACTTATTCATCTGCCCAAGGTCACATATCTATTAAGGAATCGAGGTAGAGTTTGAACCTGGATTTGTCCATGTCAGAGATCCTGTTTAACTATTTTGTTTCCACTGAGCCTATGTTTTGTTTTTGTCAATACTATGTATTTGTCAATACTAAGTGTTCTTCATAAATTATTTTATTTAATTATCACAAGACCCCTGGATTTTATGGTATCATTATTCCCATTTTACAGTTGAAGAGACTAGAGAGGTTAACTTGGCTGCAATGTAGCCCCAGTGGTTCCAGAGCCTCTGACGCCTGCTTTGGAGCTTTTCCTATTCTGGCAATCTTTTTTTTTTTTTTTTAAGATTTTATTTATTTATTAGAGAGAGAGGGTGTGTGCAAGCAGGAGGAACAGCAGGCACAGAGAGAAGTAGGCCTCCCACTGAGCAAGGAGCCCACTATGGGACTCAATCCCAGGTCTCTGGGATTATGACCTGAGCTGAAGGCAGACACTTAACTGGCTGAGCCACCCAGGCATCCCTTCCTATTCTGCTCCTAACATTCTACTTGTAAAATCGTACCACACATCAAAATAATAGTTCAAGTCCATTCTGTAATTCAGTAAAATAAAATCCGTGGCATTTCTACAGCAGAAAAAATCGCAGAGAGAACAAAACATGTTACTAACCTAAAAAGAATGTCAGGTAAGGTTTTGATAAGTGTAATTTTTTATAGCTTTGTTTCTGGCTAATTTTATTGGTGTGTCCTATAGACTTATACATCTTGTAAGTCTGAGGAATTTAATTTCACCTTTTTTCTGAGTCATTAATTGCTTCTGGAGAAGTGGCTTGTGTTTTTTAGATATCACTTCAAAACTGTTCTATTTTTATATTTGCATCTAGGTACCCTGTTTAGATTTTTACAATCTGATTATTGCTTTCAAGCTTATTCTAATGATGTGATTATTTGAAAATGAGCTTATAGCTACTTATAAGCATTCCTGGTAATTGTGAGTAGGTGAAAAAAAAACCCAGATTTTTAGCATTCTTTATTTTCATTGCTTTTCCCATCTCTGTGAATATCAATTTTGGATCTCTGTTACCCCAGCAACAAGCTGTGACATCACAAATGATAGCTTTTTGGGTGGAGAGCCAATGGTTGCTCTCAACTCTTTGTTAAGAAACAAAGATCTTGTTTTCATGTAAATGAGTTTAATTATACAGCTTGCTGTTGGAAAGTCTGCAGTTAAGGTTACATATAGAATCTTAATAGTTTTTGTTTCTGTGGCTCATGTATACACTTAAGGATACAGGCAATCAGGCCATTTGGTTAAATAGAGAGCAGTTGCTGAGCTAGGTGAGAAAGAACTAGACATACTGAGGTTGTATTTATCACATATATCTGGAATCCAAGAAGAAGGTCATCTAATCTAGGCTGAGGACTACCACAGACTCCTACTGCCAAGAATTAAGGGGCAGGTGGAGATTAATATCGTAAGTGACTTTAGTGTTGTTTTCATGTGTGTGGAGAGGCCCTGCCTCTGTGTGTGCATGTGTGTGGAAACCAGATGGTACTCAGGAATCATTTAAAGCACTCTTGCATATGTTACTATCTTCCTTGTGCCATAGCTAATTTTTTAAAAAAATTTTAATCTTAAAAAAAATTCATGAAATAGAACTCTTTGGGCAGAGGATTTCATATTAAATGTGTAATCATACTGTTCTAAGATTTAAGAGCTCAGAATTTAAAAAACCAGTCAACCAGCAAATAAAATCTGAGCCAGAAGATTCCCTAGTTAAACTTATCTCAAACCCTCTGTGTGCTAGTGCTTTGTTATGTAGCATGCCTGACCATTCTCTTTCTGCTTGTGTTTTTGTGTTTTTGGTTTCAGGACTCCTTACAAATCCCAGGCTGACTCAACAACAGAGAAAACAGTAGACAATGTCTCTTCTAGCACCCCGCTCTGTGTGATCACTAATCGCCCTCCACCTAGCACTGCCAATGGGGTTACAACTGCCACTCAGCTCTCCGCTCCTGGAACAGACTCCTCTGTGGAAGCCCGGGACAGGAGGAGGTATGTTCTGTACTGATTGCATTTGCGGGATTCTGCTTTGAGGTAGGAGATAAAGGAGTGGGTGTGAGGTCTTTCCCCCAATCCCAAATATATTTGTGAAAGTAGATCTTTATATTACAGTTTGGGTTTTCTATTTTGCCTCTGGGAGACTTTTGATGGAGCTCTTAATTATTTCTGATTATTTAACATAGATACTTATTCTGTTATGAATATAGGCATATCTTTTCCAGTTGTCTTATAAAAGAAATCAGGGTCGGGCATATTTTCCCCATTTTGTGATGCAGAACCTGAAGCACAGAGAAGGATCTTTTCTTTTGTTCTGAGTCGTCGATGAAGACTTTTCCGGCAGCAAAGAAAAGCAGTATCATGAAAAAGACTCAGAGAAATAAAGCTAGGATATCATTTTAATTGGTTAAAAAATACCAGAAAAAGAACTGAATGGTATATGGTAATATGGTGGAAGGATAGGGACTGGTTACTGTACAATTTCTTCCAAGAAAAATTATGAGAGAGCAGTCATGATTGGCACAGGAGAGATTTAAGGTAGATGCTAAGAAGAACTTTTTGATAACATTAGGAGATCTTGGAAAATGTGACCAAGAAAAATGGGACATTTTCACCCACTTGAAAAAGTGGAAAAAATAGAATGCCCTCCATTTGGCTGTTTCAGATCTACTTAAAAACTGAAGCCATACTTATCCCTTTTTTAAGACTGGAAAAAGAAGTGAAATCTTATCAAAATTTAAATTTCCGTCTGGCTTTTGAATTTTCTTTTCTTTTGAATATCCAAATTTTCTTTTGAATATCCAAAGGAAGAAGATTGTATGTTTGTGAGTGTGTGTATATGTGTAATAAATCAAGAAGTCTTATCATCTACAAGATATAATGAGTTAAACTTTTTAGATGTTTGTTTATTATAAAGACAGTTCGAAGAATAAAATTCTGAGAAGTTGAGAGGTGTTAAGTGAGTTGAAGAATAGTGTTTTTCTTCTTTCTTTCTTTTCCTTTCTTTTAATTCCTTCCTTTCTTTTTTCATTTCTTTATATAAAAATAGAAGGAAGTCAGTTTTCTGGGCTAACACATTACAGAGCATCATCTTTTCATTGGTTTCCAGCTAAGGAAATTTTAATAAATCAATCTTGAATATTTAATGTTTATATATTTAATAGCTCAGATGGAATTAAGGTATTATTAGTTTCATCTAGGAACTAAATGCAAAATTAATTTTTTTCTGAATATTAGGTGAAAAAAACTCCCTTTAAAAAATCCTTCTGGGCTAAGGCAAGTAAAATGAGTTAAATTCATCATTCAGATCATGATCCCTGAAAGGATGGCTAAATCAGGCTTTTTATCAAACTGCATTATTAAATACTCATTGCATGCACCATTATTTAGAGAAACCTAGAGAGATAGTTACTATCTTCTGGGATTTTTATAACCTACAAACAAAATGTAGCGCCTGCTACAGATTTTAATTGTGTTTTAGAAGTTTTACTTAAGCCACAAATATTTATTGGTTACATACTGTGTACCATATATTGTCACTAGGACATAATTCCTCAAGAAGCAGCAAATATAAGAATAGAAGAATTATATCAAAACATCACTGAATTACATGAATGTGGTGTATCAAGGTAAGTGCATTTTTAGAATGGTGCAAGATAATAGGGAGATATTAGATATTTATTAGATAATAAATAATCTTTATTAGACAAATAAGGTAATGGCACAAGATAAATAAGAAGATATTACATAAAGAGCTGTTGGACTCAGTCACCAGCATTCATTCTGTTCAAAAGATTTATTGAGCATCGGCCATTGCAAAGTACTATGGTGAACCTCAGTAATACAACAGTGAATGAGAAAAACAGTCTCAGCTCTTGGCAAACATATATGGTAGTAAAGAAAAACAAACACTAAATAATGTGATATATACTGTGAAAAAGTAGTATGAGTTGTTATGACAAAAGATCTGCCTACAGAAGACTTCCTTTCTCCTGCGGGATGGGAGAAGGATATCTTAAGAGGATGATACTCAAAGTGTAGAGGGCAAATAATAGCTGGGAGAATGGGATAAACATTCCTGCCAGAAAATGTGACTGTTGAAAAGCCACTAAGATGGGAAGGTGCTTGATCTTTTGGAGAATTTGGAAAAGAAAAAAAAAATTTATTTTTTTGACAGAGAGAGACACAATGGTATAGAGAATACAAGCAGGGAGAGCAGGAGAGGGGAAGCAGGCTTCCTGCTGAGCAGGGAGCCCAACGCAGTGCTCCATCCCAGGACCCTGGGATCAGGACCTGAGCCGAAGGCAGATGCTTAACAACTGAGCCACCCAGGCGCCCCCTTTGGAGAATTTGAGAGAAGATGTTGTGGCTTTGGGGTAGAGAGTTAGGGAAAGAGCAGTCTAAGGTGAGGCTTGAGGAATAAATAAATGCAAAGTCTTAGAGCCAAGGACAAAGATTTTGGATATATATGTTAAGAACCATGATGAGCTACTGGGAGCTTTTTTTTTTTTTTAAGATTTTTATTTATTTATTTGACAGACAGAGATCACAAATAGGCAGAGAGGCAGGCAGAGAGAGAGGAAGGGAAGCAGGCTCCCCGCCTAGCAGAGAGCCCGATGCGGGGCTCGATCCCAGAACCCTGGGATCATGACCTGAGCCAAAGGCAGAGGCTTTAACCCACTGAGCCACCCAGGCGACCCCCCTCCTTTTTTTTAACAGCTTTATAAAGATGTAATTTATATACCATATAATTTAAGGTGTACAGTTCAGTCATTTGGGGTATATTCACAGATATGTGCAGTGATTACCACAGTCAATTTTAGGACATTGTCATCATCTTTAAAAGAAATCCCATACCTTTCGTTATTGTCCCTCTTACCCCCCCCCATCCCCCTATTCCCTAGACCTCAGGAACCACTGATCTACTTTCTGTTTCTATGGGGTTGCCTATTCTGGACATTTCATATAAATGGAATCAATATGTGGTCTTTGTGACTGACTTCTTTCACTTAAAATAATGTTTTCAAGGTTCATCCATGTAGTAGCATGTATCAGCACTTTATTCTTTTTTATGGCCAAACACTATTCCATTGTGTGGATATACTGCATTTTCTTTGCCATTCATAAGTTGGTGGACATTTGGGTTCTTCCCACCTTTTGGCTATTTTGAATTATGTTACTGTGAACATTCATGTACAAGTTTTCGTGTGGACGTATGTTTTTATTTCTCTTGGATATATATGTAGGCGCAGAATTACTGAATCTTATAGAAAATATCCAAAAAGCAAAAAGATAACATGACCTGACTTACATTTTTTTAAATTCTGGCTTTTAAACTCTGGTTACAGTAGTCCATATGAATTGGACATGGGAAGGATGGAAAGGAATAGATGTGGGAGGACCGGTAAGGACACCATTGTAGAAGAAAGGTGCATGAGAGAAGGCAGTGGCTTGCCCAAAGGTAGTAGCAAAAGAGACCGAAAAAAGTGAATGGACTCGAAACTTATTTAGGAAAACGTTTAGCAACATGGTAGATGAATTTATAAGGACCCCTTTCCCATTATAAACGTAGGAAAATATAGTTGAGTTTAGAAAAGTGAAGGGAAATTGTGAAGTGACAAAAATGGGGAGAATCCAAAAGCCAGAATGGTTTGAGTGGCCCAGGGTTGGTATAAGACCTCTAGAACAGACGTCAGTGTCTGGAGGCTCAGATTTTAATGCCCATGCATGGGTGTACGAAGTATGGCTTTGGACCTGACTAGGTCAGGAGCTGTAAGAACCCATGTAAAGCTGGAGTTCTCGAACGGCTGCCCAGTTCATGAAAAGGATGCTTTGTTGTTGTCTAAAGAAGTGTCAAGGATGGCGCCTATTCAAGGGTCTGAACAGGGACAGAAAAGTCTTCTGTGGGAAATTTTTTACTACCCATATATATGTGTGGAAATCCTAAGCCAAGAATTTTATTTATTTGTTTGTTTGTTTGTTTATGTATTTATTTATTTATTTAAGAGAGAGAGAGCAAGCATGTGCAGTGGGGAGGGATAGAAGGAGGGAGAGAGAATCTCAGGCCAACTCCATGCTCAGTGGGGAGCCCGATGTGGGGCTTGATCTCAGGACCCTGAGATCATGACCTGAGCTGAGACCAAGGGTTGGATGCTTAACCCAGTGTACCACCCAGGCACCCCCAACCCAACCCAAGAATTTAACATAGAAACTAGGTCTGCATTCTTCAAACTCTGAGGCCATAGGCACAAGCAATTTGAAACCACCGTGAAGAAACACATCGACAACCCAGGGTACCAAGGATTTCTATAAAACAGTTGCCTGCCAAAGACAAACTCACGTAGGAAATGAACCACTCTGAGGAAAAGTTAACAGATGCAGCTTCTTAGATACTTAGCTACTTTTAGAAGTAGTACATACAGATCACTATGTAGTAGAATTTTTGAATACGAATCAGAAACCTCAAACTATAATTTGGTAACCAAAACTAGACATAGACCAGTTGTATTGAGGATAAACGCATCTGTAAAAATGGCAAATTAATCAGAAGTGGTTCCTAGAATAAAATATTTTGAAAACATGTTGTTCCTATATAAAGTCCTATTTGAATGGGAATCCACATATGTAAAGCCGTCTACCAACCCTTTATTGACAGACTGCCATGTGCCAGGCACAGTTATTAGAGATACAAGGTCAAGGAAAAACGTCTTTCCTGCCCTTGAGAGTTTAAATTTATCTATTGTGGGAAGGCAAACAAGCAAATCAAATAATATAGTCAGTTGTTAAGTGCTCTGATAAGGATGTGTATAGATTGCTATGGGGGCACAGAGGAGGGAAGACTAAATCAGACTGAGTAGGGTGACAGAGAAGGTGTGCCAGAGGAGGTGAGTGGAGCTGAATTTTGAAGGCAGCTGGAAGTGAACTCTGAGTATAATAGGATGCTGGTATTTTAGAGGGCACACAAGAAATTCAAGAAACAAGTTTAATATGCCTGAAGCAGGGAGAAGGCAAGGCCCAGTGTTGTATTTCTGAAAGTGTCTTTGTGAAGTAGATTTAGATGAATCAAAATTTAAAAAAAAAAAAATCTGTGTGCAAATGAGTTTGTGAAAGAACGGTTAAACATAGTTAAACAGAGTTACTCCAAAGCTGCCTCAGAATCCTTCCTCTCAGGGGGTAGGGGTAGGTGGGGGGACTTGGGTGAGGAAAGGGGAGTGTGGGGGTGGTTAGAATTTGCAGCATTTTCCAAATTTCTGTGTCCATCGAATAGTTCTGTTTTGTTTTTTTTCACAGAAACCCAAGACTGGTATCCCACTGGGTATACTTTGGAAATTGTGGAGCTAGAGAGGTAGGCAGGAACCAAACCATGTAGATTTTTGTTGTGCTATGCTAAGAAACTTGAACTTCTGTTTTCAAAGCTATGGAATACCATTGAAGTATTTTCAGCTGGGGAATGACTTGATCAAATAAAACATATCATTTAAGCCTTTACAGAATTAAAGCCATTTAGAATCTCTCCCTCTAGACAAACATAAGCTGAAAGAAAAAAAAATATCACATGTTTTGAAAACAGCTAAATTTTCCTTTTGAAAGAGCATGCTGGGTGCTAATTCTTCTCTTGAAGCTGCAGCTTTCTCTGTAATCAGCTCCTTGTGGAAGCATTTGGACTCCTGCTGGGAACCATGATGGAGGCCTGAAGCTCACATTCACAGGTCCAATTTGAAACAATTAGTGAACACTGGGATAAATGGGGCTTTAAAACTGGCCACAGGGAGACCTACCCAGTGGAAAAGCCATCTTCCAGAAAGAATCTCCATTTGCAGTGTAATTAGAGCACATGGACTGAGGATTTGGTCTTGCCATTAAAGCTGCACGGCTGGCTTTTCTTTTCTGAGAATGTTTGGTCCTAAGAAGGGGTAGACGGGTATGTGCGTACCGATTGGCTCACGATGAGTCTCAGCTTTACACTGTGTGCTCTTGTCAGTTCATAACTCCAGATACATGATTGAATGAACAGAGCTAGAGACAAAAGAAATAGATTATGATACCAAACAATAATAAACATGGAAATCTTAACATTAGATTTTTCAGAGGGGGCCAAGGGTAGTTTTTTCTTTTCTTTCTTTTTTTTTTTTTCCTGTATTTTCCGAAGTTCCAGAGTGATAAAGTATTACCATTATAAGCAGGGCAGAGGAAGGAGAGCTTGAAAAAAAAAAAATTTTAACTCCAGAAACCACAGTCTTTCTTATGATATGAGTCTGTGAAGATGGCCATAGTCACTGAAGAGTTAGCAAAAGAGTGAAGAGTTTCAAGGTTTGCAGAATTTTAGATAATTTATGATTTTGCTACATAATCTCAGGGCAGGACTTCTGAAATAGTTTATTACTTTGAAGAAGCGCATGATTTTGGATTTACAAAGTTCTTTTGGTTTTCTTTCCTGAAAAGCTCAAGGGTGACTAAATGTATTCTCTTTACGCAATGGAAAGAATAGGAGTTAAACTTCCTCTATTACAAATGGAATTGTTGAGGCCCTAAGAGGTGGAATGATTTGCTTAATAGCACACCTGAGTCAGAGGCACAGTGGAGATGGTCACCTCGGCCTCTTTATCCCTTGTCACTGAGCTCGCCAACCATTACTTCTTTAGGATTTCAGAATAAAGGTTTTGATTCAGGGGCCCGTCCATCTTAGTCAGGAGCCCAGCATGCAGCAGTCTACCTTCATGGCACCGTAATCACTGTCATCTAGTCTTTGGAGTGACCCTGAGGATTACAGAAACCAACAGGGTCATCTGATTGTAAAGGAGTTGATTTGACTGGCAGACAGCAGGACTGAAAGGGCAAGTGGCAAGCAGTTGGCAGACAACTCTGCAGGGGCATCAGAGCCAAGCGGCAGCTGTCACAATAGCGTAGTGGCTGGGTTCATTTTCCAAAGCGCCAAGTTTTCCTTAGCAACAAAATGTAAACAGTTCCCTTGGCTAATATTAGAGTCTGATAGTGTCTGCCTTTGATCCTCTTGCTCTGTTTCTCCTCCAGCTTTTTGCCTCTCAACCCAACCCTGAATTTTGCATCTTTCTTTTTTTAATGTATGCAACTTCAGTAAGAAATGAAATCTAGATTACAAAATACTACCACTTAATGCTGAATTTTATATCTTTTTTATTGATGTTTCCTTTTTTTAGAAAAACAGCCAAAATAGATTTTCTCCACAGTGAGCTAAAATTGGGGGCGCCTGGGTAGCTCAGTCGGTTAAGCATCTGCCTTCCGCTCAGGTCATGATCCCAGGGTCCTGGGATCCAGCCCCGCATCGGGCTCCCTGCTCAGCGGGAAGTGTGCTTCTCCCTCTGCTCCTCCTCCCCGCTTATGCGTGCTCTCTCTCTCTGTCAAATAAATAAATAAAATCTTTAAAAAAAAAAAAACTAAACTAAAATTGTTTCCCTTTCCCAGATAGCCCGCATGCGACTGTGCTTGGTCAGGATATAGTCAGTATTGGCTGAGTCATATATACCACACTTACCGACCTTCTTGAATCCCTTGGGGTCCATGTAAGCTACGTAGTTATTCCTGCTAATGTGAAGCTGTCAGCAAATTAATTTGGCATCGTCTTTGGAATGTTAGAAATTTAAACCATGTAATTAAACTCTGAGTCATGGTTTTTTAAAGTCATTTGACTCATCTCACTGTCTCCAGGCTAAAGACAGACAGTTGTCCATTGGAAAAGGCACCCTAGAAAGGGGATTCCACAGCTCCTCCACTCTCTCTCAGCTTTGATTCTAAAATTAGTATTTTTCTCTCCGTATCTAAAAGACTGCAAAGAAGCTGAACTTATATTTTTCTCTACTGAGATAGTTCTCTCTCTTCCTAACTGTGACTGCGGAACAGGAAGAGAGTGAAATGTGTATAGCAGTAGATACATTTTCTGCCCCCATCTGGGAGGTGTCTGGGTTGCTTAGGTGATGAGTTACTATGTTACCTTATTAGTATATATAGATTATGCTCTCCTGATTCCTTTCCTGCCTAGTTAGTGAGGTCAGTATCTGTTGTTTTGTAACCAAGGACGCTCCAAACCGTGCATGCACTATTTGATACTGTTGATTCTAGGGTGAACATTTTTCACATTTCAATGTCTCTAAAGCCAGGATGTCTTACTGCTGGTTGTTCTAGTGCATGCGTGAATTTGGTCATAGGTATTCCATTACTGCCACTGAGGTATGTGCATTGCTGGTACAAAATATGTCTAAATCTGAAAGATCCCTTTCAGTAACTACTATACCAAGTGCTGAAAAGGTGATGAAAAGCATGTGTGATTGGCACTGCTTTTTCTTTTTTTTTTTTTTTTTTTTTTTTTTTTAACAGAGAATTTTTTTTTTTTTTTTTTTTTTTAAGATTTTTTATTTATTTATTTGACAGAGAGAGATCACAGTAGACAGAGAGGCAGGCAGAGAGAGAGGGAGAGAGGGAAGCAGGCTCCCCGCTGAGCAGAGAGCCCGATGCGGGACTCGATCCCAGGACCCTGAGATCATGACCTGAGCCGAAGGCAGCGGCTTAACCCACTGAGCCACCCAGGCGCCCTGCTTTTTCTTTATTAGTGGTAAAGTGCCAGTGCAGCTTGCGATGGGCAATGGTTAGCTTTGGTGCAATGCAGTCCTCTTTAGCCAGTGAGAATGATGCTGTTGATCTATATTTAAAAACATGAATTGGAAAGTGACTGCTAATGCGTATGTGGTTTCTTTTTGGGGTGATGAAAATGTTTCAAAATTGATGATGGTGTTAGTTAGGTAACTGTGAGTGTACAGAAAACCACTGAATGGTATGCTTAACTGGGGATGTGAATTGTATCTCCAAAAAGCTGTTTAAAAATAACACAAGACCATATAGGTCCACCGAACTGTTCTGGGAAAGAAGACCTGGATGGTGCCGGCTAAGAGTTACTACCGTAAGATTTAAGGGTCTTGAATTTCCAAGTCTGTTATCTTTTTTCCTGTATTTCTGCTTCTAACCACAGCTGTTAAGACACAAACTCACTTCATTTTCCAGAGACAGTGGCATTTGTCATGTAATTCCTCAGCACACCACTTAACAGTTGAGGAGTGGAGCTTTAAAATGTTCCCCCACCCCTTCGGGACACATGCATTCCAAAGAAAGGACAAGAATCCGTTCCCTGGTGCGGTAGAGCCTCTAGTGGTTCTGTCCCAGTTCCCAACCACTTCAGAGTAAAGTGAGCATTCACCCAGCACCTGCTACTCAAAGCCCTTATCAGCTGTGTTTTTACAGTTAATCTCCTTCTGATAAAGTGGTTCTTTTTTCAGAGCTGTATTGGTGACATGTGGGAGGGACCAAAATGTTGTACCCTCTCTCAAATCCCCCTCCCCTTTCTCTCCTAGAGTTGATTTTCCCGTGTTGTAACAATCTCATAAAATGAGCTCTGGTGTTTACTAGGTTACTAGGGAAGGACAGTCCGAGGAGTGGCCACCTGTTTGTGAAAATTGGGCTTCTGGGAAGCTGCTGCACAGGTGTGTGGCAAGGTGTGTCTCAGGTAGCTTGACCTGCTCTCACCTAGAATGATTTGATCTGGCAGTGGAGTTCCTTACTGTTCCTGGTTTTATGGAAATCCGAGGCACAGGAAGTTGATCTTTGTGTTCAGGGGAATTGAATCAAGCCCCTGCCATAATTTACTAGCACCTTCTGTATTTGGGAGCTAACTCGGTATGCTGAGTTGAGACATCAGGAATGGGCATGGAATAGCAGAAGCAGAAGGTAAAATTTCTTTGCTTGTTGGCTTTGATGTCCTAGATGTGTGTATCTACTCTCGGTGCTCTTCCCTTCCTTATGGTCCTTTGGGAAGCTGACTTGATTGCATACCTTGTGTTGGTGGTGGCGTGGTTGGGAGAAGAGGGAGAGGGTGGGTATTTAAGAATAAGATGTACATGGGGCACCTGGGTGGCTCAGTGGGTTTAAAGCCTCTGCCTTCAGCTCAGGTCGTGATCCCAGGGTCCTGGGATCGAGCCCCGCATTGGGCTCTCTGCTCAGCAGGGAGCCCGCTTCCCCCCCCTCTCTCTCTCTCTCTGCCTGCCGCTCTGCCTGCTTGTGATCTCTGTCTGTCAAATAAATAAATAAAGTCTTTAAAAAATAAGAATTAAGATGTACAATGTTCAGAATAACAGGTTTAGAACTTCTCTCGTGTTTCTTCATATTCCTAAAGAATTTAAACATGTGCACAGACTTAAGGATCCCACCCGAGAGGTTAGAGTGGCAGAGGACAACTAAGAATTTCAAGAAGTAGAAACGTACGTACTTCTCTTTTCAAGAAGAAACTGATATCAGTAATGTATTCTTAAGTTGGATGATAGGTGGTGGTTGTATTCTTTTTTTTTTTTTTTAAGATTTATTTATTTACTTTAGAGAGGAGAGAGGGGCAGAGAGAAAGAAGGCAGATTCCTCGCTGAGCACTGAGTCTGACATGGGGCTCGATCCCAGGACCTTAACCATAGCCTGAGCTGAAACCCGAGAATTGAACGCTTAACTGACTGTGCCACCCAGGCGCCCCTGGTGGTTGTATTCTTTGCATCTTTTTAAGTCTTAAATATTATATATTTTAAATAAATGAAACAAAAAAAATTGTTGGATATGTAGGACAATTGCAGAGAGAAGCTGGTTTAGGTAAATGAAAGGTTAGACTACTCCTTGAGTTGGCCTTTGAACAGGAAATTATAAAATGCAAAGACTATCTCATTGAGCTGTTTACATACTACAAACCATACATTCGCTTTGAATCTTCATGGAAGTACATATTTTCCCATACCTACAAGAGGAGAAGTTTCCTAAGTGATCTTTTATATTCAGAGGACCCATTTTTCTAGACAAAATTCAAAATTGTGCCATGTCCGGCCATGTAAAGGATTCTGTGGATGGGTAGTCATTTCAGCCCTGTAGAGAGATCACTCACTAGAGTCTGAGCTCAGCTTGTCCAGAACAAAACTTCTGCTCTTCTCACCGGTCCCTCTCTACTCTTCTTCTTGGGCTTTGTGTCTTTGGCATCGTATCACTCTATGTACTCAGGTAGAAAACTCTGGCTATTTCCCGAACATGCTTTTCCTTTTGTGACCCTCTTTGTGCTCGACCTTCTTTCTGGAAAGGCCTTCTATCACCTTCCCTGCTGAACAAGAGTCTATTCATGGGGTGAAAACCCACCACTGGCTACCCTGCTTCCCCAGCTCCAGGCTGCACTCAGTACGATCTCCTGAGTGTTCTTCGATAGCACTTTTCTTAGGACTGCTTTAACTAATTAATTAAATTAGGTGTTGTCTCTCCTCATTACTACATTGTGAGCTTCTTTTTTCTAAAAGATTTTATTTATTTATTTGACAGAGATCACAAGTAGGCAGAGAGGCAGGCAGAGAGAGAGGAGGAAGCAGGCTCCCTGCTGAGCACAGAGCCCGATGTGGGGCTCGATCCCAGGACCCTGGGATCAGGACCCGAGCCAAAGGCAGAGGCTTTAATCCACTGAGCCACCCAGGCGCCCCTACATTGTGAGCTTCTTGAGAGTTTTTTATTTTTAATTTTTTTATTGGGTTTTCTGCATACCACAGAGCCTAATACATAGTAGGGATTGGGTAAATATGTATAGAAGAAACTTCTCAGTGAAAATGAGCCTCTATGTAGTAATACACTCTGTCCAGAAGGTGGCAGCAGAAGAACGTCAGTTGATCTACTTCATTCATGTAAGGTGCCCTAAGACCTGATTTTGTGTTTGGGTCAGTTTGCAGATAAGCGTATTTACCCCATTCCATGCGAAGTGTTTTTCTACAGGGAGTGCAGGTGTTTCTGGCATGGGGAGGCCCTCTGTGGACATCGCTGGGGTGCTGCTTCACCAGAGCGCAGCAAACTCCCTGGTGGCAAGGCAGGAGACCCCAGTTTCCTCTTCAGCTGAACACACAGTGTGTGCCCTCTCAAGCAAGCCATTTAACGTCTTCAGTCTCAGAGTCTTAATTGGTTAGTCAGTGGAGTTAGGAGATTTGTAGGTAGTATTGGATTCTAAAATCACTGGATTCTAAGTCTTTGATGGCCATCTGACCGTTTCTATGCTCAGTATTGTGCTGAGTATAATAAGAAAGGGGTATGTCCTAGGCAGTGCCTAGAAGATCAGGGACACCATATACACACACAGTAAACCAAGAGTATACATTAAGGAACTGTATATCCTTGACTGCAAAACTGTGTTCAGGTATATTAGGAGTTCAGAGAAGAAGTTGAATGAATGAGGGAGGATGGAGAAGGTAGAAAGGGCTTCATGAAGCCACTGAAGATAGAATTTGACTTGGCTTTTGAACATATGAGTTGGTTTAAATGGGGTAAGAGAATTCATATTTTTGGAAGCTTGTTATGTTATACGCCGTTACCCTCCTAGATGCATTTAATCCTCCCAGCTTTGTGAGATAAGTAATATTGCTTTCTTAAAAGATATAAGGAAATTAAGGCTCAGATAGACTATGGAACCTGCCCACACTCACAGAGCTAGTAAATGGCAAAACCAGGATTCAAAACCAGATCTTTTGGAATTTAAAGTCCATGCTTACTGTACACCACGGAGCACACAGATGTGTGCCAGGGCGCAAGTCTTCATTGGATCATTGTATACCATAAGCTAGCAATGAGCACAGTGGTTAAAATCTCTTGACATTTTTTTGAAGGGAAGACAGAACTTCTAGGAAATGAGTATTCGTCTTGGGAGATACTGCTTTTGAAAACAAAGCAAATCAAACACTTTCTATCCTATCTGAAACTGAAATAGGAAATAAGGGTTTTGGGGAAACAAATGAGAAGTTGTCTTGTAGGTCCACTGGCTTATTCAGTGTTTTGTGAGGATGCTGGATATGGGAAGTTTACTTTTGGGAGAATTTCAGAGCCATGGGCAGGCTTGTTTCTATTTTAAGAAATATTTTAAAAATTGGGATTGGATGACAGCAATTACCTGAATGATTCATTGTTTCTGGTTTGTCTTTAAACCATTTTTCCCCCTCTTCCCCAGAGTCTTTTAGCTAATTCTGGGTAGTATAATTGACCCAGCTCTTTAAATTGTTTCCTCTGGGGCGCCTGGGTGGCTCAGTGGGCTAAAGCCTCTGCCTTCAGCTCAGGTCATGATCCCAGGGTCCTGGGATCGAGCCCCGCATCAGGCTTTCTGCTCAGCAGGGAGCCTGCTTCCCTCTCTCTCTCTCTGCCTGCCTCTCTGCCTACTTGTGATCTCTGTCTGTCAAATAAATAAATAAAATCTTTTTTAAAAATAAATAAATAAATAAATAAATAAATAGTTTCCTCTGAACAAATCTTAGTCTTCTAACCTGAAAAAAGAAAATTGAATGTGATTCACAAATCTGGTGCATTTGTGCTGAAAGTGGCTTACTGCTCATTGCCATGTAAATAAAATATAGTAATAACTCAAGGATCTTCCAAGAACTACATTCCTTTACAATGAAGCTTATAGTCATTAAAAGAAAGAATGTTTGGCACACAAAATTCATAAGTCATGGGAACCAGAGCTGCAAGCTTAGCTGTATCTATGACAAAAACACTCCTGCACAAAGATGTTGTTTGTCCTTGACAGGTGCTTGTCTCTTGTGTCTTCATAGACTTACCTTCGCTGCTGCACTACCTTCTGGGGTCATCCTGTCTCACTCTGTCTTCCCTATTACTCTTGGAAAAGCCCTTATGTCACTTTATTTACTTCCTAGCCTCCTATTCTCTCCACAGCCTATTAAAGTAGAAATTCTGCCCCACTCGCCTTTCCAGTGAAATTGCTCTAGGAGGGGGCCCGGTGGTGTTCCTAATGATCAGATTCCTTAATCACTGCTTCATCTGTTACCTTGAACTCCCAGCAGCACGTTACGATGTTGACTGCTGTCTTCTGAAATCTTTATTCTCCCCTGACCCCTGAGATACTATTCTTTCTTGGCTCACTTCTGTCCTTTCTGACTGCTCCTTCACTGTGTCCTTTTAAGCTCATTTTCTTTTGCAGACACCTTATGTGTTGTTCCTCGGGCTTCCTTCTTTTCTCTTCTCAGGACTCTCTAGTTGATCTTGTCCACTCCAGTCACCTCAGTCATCACTCGACTAGATTTCTAGCCTAGACATCTCTGATGAGCTTCACTGCACCACGTGGAAAGGACTTGGGTAGAATAGTGCCTGACTTCCGGTAGCCACACCTAATGTTGGCCATTTCTGGCCATTGTTTTCCTTTCCCCAATATTCATGATTTCAAGTGTTATTACAGGTGCTCATTTTTAAGGATTCTCTAGTCCTCTATAAGAAAGAGAATATAACCAAACCAAACCATTTCCTTCCCTCTGACCCAAAAAGCCTGGAAAGAGAGACAAAAGCCTGTTAGTTTTCATGTATTTCTTCACGATTTATTTATTTATTTGAGAGAGAGAGAGAGAGAACTTGAGTGGGGTAGGGGGAGGGACAGAGTGTGAGGGAGAGAGTCCCCAGGCAGATTCCCCGCTGAGTGAGGAGCCCTGCACTAGGCTGGATCCCAGGACTTTGAGGTCATGACCTGAGTCAAAATCAAGAGTCAGACACTCAACCAATCAAGCCACCCAAGTGCCCCAGTTTTCGTGTATTTTAAAAAGTCTTTTTGTCCTGAAGAAGTGTCACCCCATTGGGAAACATAGAAATCAAACTAGAAACCTTCTCTTTACTTCCCACCAAGAAGTGACATACTCCTCACCAGGTCCTGTCATTCATTGTCAAGAGCCCTTCAGTTACACTCTCTCTCAACAGCTGCACTGCCCTCTGTTAATTTGGCCCCTCCCAGCTGGACCCTTGGCCGCCTTCTCCCCTTCCCCATCCCAACAGTCCTTCCTCTGCAGTGCAGATCTGATCAGCTCACTCTCCTGCTTGAAATCCAAGAATGGAGCCATAAGCAGTGCTGTCCCTGGGCTTGGTTTAGGAAGCCCTCTTCCCAGTCTTTCTAGATTCCGTTCACATCACCTCCTCTATGTTTTATCTCTCACCCCTCAGATAATTCTGGGCTTCCTATCCAGGGCACGAGCTCTTTATGTCATGGCATTTCTTATCTTAAATTTTAATTATCACTCCTTTATATGTACGACTTCCTCATGAGATCCTGGTGGAAATCAGGCCTTGTTTATTTTGAAATATAGTATCTGGAGTAGGTTAAAAAAAAAAAAAAGTGTAGGATGGGGCAATGGTTGGTTAAATGGAATGAAGAAAATGAATGGATCAACACACTGATGGTGAAACTTTTTAAATGGTAAATAAACAAATTAACATGTGATTGGGACCAACCCTAAGACAAAGCTATATTAACTTGGATTCTAAATTTCCTCCATAACCTTAATTGAGTCCAGTAACCGTGTTGGAGCACCTACTATAAGCTAGACACAGTGCTAAATGTTAATGATGTGATGACAAAAAATAGCCCCACCTTCCTAAAACTTAGAGAATAGTGGCTAGTGGTGCAAAGAATATAAGGAATTTTATTTCACAAGATCTTAGGCTCATTTTTGTTACGATCTATAAGGTAGTGGCTAACACCTGATTTAGTGGGTTAGGACAATTACTGGTTTACTTACTACTTTTTAGTGTGAATGAAAAAGTCAGTGTGTTCCTTTAGTATCAAGTTTTAAATCTTTTTGTGTAATTACAAAAAATTCCCGTAGACTGGGATTGGGGGAGATGGACCACAAAGGGGCATGAGAATTTGGGGGGCTGATGGATCTATTCTGTATCCTGACTGTGGTGATGGTTACAGGATTATAGGCAGTTGTCAGAACTTACAACTCTTCGACCTGTATACTTTCTAGGGCAAATTTCACTGTGTGTAAATTATATCTCAGGAAACCTGACTTTTAAAAAGTGCCACTGAGGGTTAATTAAAGTAGTCTGTCATCTGAAAAGTGGGATGGTTGGCTAGGGAAGATAATCTGTTTTACAGGCTTTCTCTGAAGAGAAATCTGATTTAGGTCCTTGAAGTTCTTCCATTCTAGACCCGTCGCCTTAACCCAAGCTTCAGGAAAGTTCAGAAATCCCTGAAATTTTTAGCAAAATTTTGTTAGGTGTAAATGGCCTTTTTTTTTCTGGGAAGAGATGACAGCTTAAATCTGGTTGTTATAAGTAGGTTACTGTTCAGTAAAGGTTAAAAAAAAAACAGGTTTGGGGGCACCTGGGTGGCTCAGTGGTTAAAGTCTCTGCCTTCAGCTCAGGTCATGATCTCAGGGTCTGGGATCGAGCCCCGCATCGGGCTCCCTGCTCAGCGGGGAGCCTGCTTCCCCCTCTCTCTCTGCCTGCCTCTCTGCCTACTTGTGATCTTTGTCTGTCAAGTAAATAAATAAAATATTTTTTAAAAAAAAACAAGTTTGGGTGCTTCCCCACTTCCCAGGTGCCCCCTTTTTCCTAAAGAAGGCCATGCTAGTACAGCAGTTGGAGACCAGTTTCTGGAGGGTGAGAGGAGTCCGTGAGTCCACTGACCTTAGTACTTAGAGCCCACCTGGTGCTAACGCAGGCCTGTTCCTAATTCCCCACTTACATGGGTTAGAGCCCCTTTTTCCACCTAAACTCTCACTCCCTTCTCTGTCCTAAGGGTGACGAAAGGATATTTTTTCCCCTGAAATATTTATATTACTTTAGTATATCCTAGAAAGTACCTGTCCTTTCTAGGTCACTGCTAATTATGGTAATAAAGGATTTTTCTGAGTGTGGAATATAACTACATCTTACTCTTTGAAACAGACCTTTGAATATTAATAATCAATTTTTAAAGTTTGGGGTGCCTGGGTGGCTCAGTCGATTAAGTGTCCAACTCTTGATTTCATCTCAGGTTGAATACTCAGGGTGGTAGGGTGAAGCCCCCGCATTGGGCTCTGCACTCAGTGCAGAGTCTGCTTGTCCCCCTCCCTCTCCCTCTGTCTCTCCCCCCACTGTCTCTCTCAAATAAAATCTTTAAAGGTTTTGGAGTTTATAAAATTTTCCACAATGTGCATATTTTAAGGAGAAAAATAATTATTTATCCGTAATCTTACCATTCAGCAATACCCCTACTAACATCTTTTTATGTTGCATTGATTTGGAGATTATACTGTAGGTTTTTTCTTATTAAAATATTATTATTAAATATTACAAATATCTAACGTATCCATTTTCTGGCTCAATTAAGTCCTAGCTATATTAGCTTCAGTGGTTTTGTTTGTTTTTTAGCTTCAGTGTTTTTTAAATAAAATATTAAAAATGTCATTGAGGTCCCTGCATATGTCTCAGTCTCATCCCCTTGACTCCCTCCCTAGCTGGAGATAGTTACTATACTAAATTTTGTGTTTGTCATTTGCAAATTTTTTTTTTAAATTAAAAGATTATTTATTTATTTATTTGGCAGACAGAGATCACACGTAGGCAGAAAGGCAGGCAGAGTGAGAGAGGGGGGAAGCAGGCTCCCTGATGAGCAGAGCCCCCGATGCGGGGCTCGATCCCAGGACCCTGAGATCATGACCTGAGCCGAAGGGAGAGGCTTTAACCCACTGAGCCACCCAGGTGCCCCTGTCATTTGCAAATTTTTTTAGTTATTATTCTGTTTATATATACACACATTACTACTTTCACATGGTTTTTTTTTCTTCCTATAAATTATTTCATTCTGCACACATCATTCTGAAACCTCATGTTTTTTACTTAGCATTCTTTTGTCATTTTAAATGCTCATTTTAGTCCATCGTCTAGATATATCACAGTTTGGTTTTGGGTTTGTTTTTTTTTCCTGCTAATGTACATTTAGGTCATGTTCTCTCTCTCTCTTTTATGAATACTAATTATTCTGCTGCGTTGCTGTGGACATTCTTGTTCATGTTTTCTTATCTAAATATGTAACAGTTTCCCAAGGGTATTTATTTTCAAATGGAATTCCTGGATCTAAACAGTGAGTGCCTCTTTACTCGAGATGCCGGACTGCTCTCCTGTTTCCACTCTCCCCAGCAATGTAGGAGAGTTTCTACATCTTTACAACTAATGTTATACTTGATAGTGTCAGTGGTTTGTGCTTTTGAGAATCTCAGGAAGATGAATTGGTTTTCCTTGTTTTAATTTTGCATTTCGTGATCATTAAGTGAAACTGAACGTTTTCTCTTATGTGTATTGGCTTTGTGGGTTTCCTGTTTTTTAAATTCCCTGATTATATGCTTTATTATTTCCTCTTGGATTCTTGGTCCTTTTTAAAATTGGTATACGTTCTTTACGTATTCAAAATGCTAATATTTTGCAAGTTGTGTATCTATAGTAGTTTATGGTTTGTCTTCTAATGTCTGTATAGACTCTGTCATATGAATGTTCCATAATCTATTCAGTTGTCCCCCCTGTTGTTTCCTATTTGGATTATTTCCGTGAATATTTTGTGTGTTGACTTTTTGAATTTTCTTCTTAAAAAAAATTCAGTGGTGGTGCTGAATTTGACCTGGTCTATTTTGTAGTTAGTGATGAATGTTCGAGACAGTTGGCCAAGTCCAGTTGGTACAGCCTGTGGGTATGAAATAAAGCAGCACTTGTGCTTTTGGCACCTGAATCTGCCATTCTTGGCATCCCTAACACCTGTTCTGACCAATGAACTAACTGTAGAGTGACCTAAATAACTAAAACATTGTCATTTGTGAAAGTGGTTTTGGCACTTGAAGCTGGAGTGTTTTTAATGGAACAAATGTTCAGAGATACAAGAATTTGAGGCAATATAGTACTTATCAAAGGTAGGTCACAGAAACACCAGGCTCACATTGTTTGTAAAGCCAAAGGAGTTCTCTGAGCTGTCATCTGGTGCCATATAACTTAAGAGGTTAAGGCGGGGGATCAGCAGACTTTTTCCGTAAAGGGCCAGACAGTAAATGTTTTGGGCCTTGTGGGCCCCGTGCTCTCCGCTGCATCTGCTCAGCTCTGCCCCTGCGGCACAGCAAGCAGTAGGCACACAGCCTCGCCCCTCATTTCTGTATTGTCCGTGACTGCTTTGGCACTACAGTGGAGGTGTTCCATAGCCTTGCAAAGCCTGGAAGATAGGCTGTCTGGCCCTTCACAGAAAAAGTTTGCAAACTTGGCAATATTGACACTTAGGGCCAGATAATTCCTTGTCATTGTCCCTGGTGGGGACCAAATTGTTCCCTGTTGAGGACTGCTGGTCTAGAGGATTCAGGAAATGCTTCGTTTAGTTGAAGGAACTCCTCCCTCCTTTTTAAATAATTATTCTGCGTAGTGGAGATGTAGCTTTGATTGCTTGCTTAAACTTTCACTCTGATCTCAGTGTTGAGTTAGAAGTGTATGTCAAATGAGCACTTGAATACAGTTGTCCCTAAACTATGAATCAGCTCATACCCTGATATGTGATACATACCGTATCTGGAAGTCTTTCTGATCTGTAGGTAGCTTATCAAATTGAGCAGTACTTAGTCTCCCTGCATTTAGCTTTAACCCACTTATGCCAGATTAGAAATTTGTCCCTTCATTTGTCTGTCATGTGTTCTTTTTTGTCTCTCTCTTTACCGCTGTTGACCTTTGCCAGCTGGCTGGGCCTGAGCCTCTAGTGAGGCAGAATTTACAGCTCACGTGGGTAGATGCGGCAACCAGGATAGCCCAAGGGCAGATGAAATAACATCCAGAATAAGAACACGGCATCTCTCTTGCTCTGTCTTTCACACACAGAGTTCCTCCCCCTCCCCTCTGTATGAAATGAGAAGTAGTATTGATTGGTTTGGTACAGTGTATAAAATATGCATCTAATGGAATGGTATTTTGGGCACTATTAGCAGCATTCGCTCTGCCGAGCCCCAAGATTTTGCCTTCCTCGCCTTTTCTCCTCCCCTTCCTTCTCCTCCTCCTCCTTAGTAGCAGGTTCTTAGCAAATTGCAAGCTTTGCCTCTGGCTTGCTGGATAGCAGTGGAAGCGCAAGCCTTTCCTAGTTTCCAAGGGAGACCGGGTGCTGAGACTGCAGTCTTGCCCAGCAGCCGCTTACCTTTCTTGCTATTCGTCTCCACACATCTTTTGACCTTCATTCTGCTATGCAGGCCTGCGCAAGGAGGTAACAGTCCGTTTTCTTGACGCTCTCTTTGTAAAGGGGGCAGAGGGAAAGAACGGTGGTACGGGGTAAGGCGTATGGGGTTAGCAGAGAATAAATGCTGCCATTAGGTAAAAAGTGTCTCTGAGGTGTGCTGTATCTTGAGCTTGTTCCTGTTCACTGTATCTATAAATATCTTACAGACAGGAGCCCCACCACTACATTATAGGACTTAAAAGCACCCCATGTAAAAAGGCAAAATTAATGTCATAATGCCTCTGAGCGGCACAGAAAAAAAAATGGGAACTTTAATCTTTGGAAATTAAATAAAATCAATTGGTTTTAAACTCAGCTGTCTGACAAACTACATTCTGTTAGGCCAATGTTGTATGAGCTGAATCTGGTTTTCAGGTTTAGGGAGAGAGCTTTGTGATAATGTGTCTTAATTGGATTTTCAGGACTTCTGGAGCTGTGCTTTCCAGGATGGTAGCCAGTGGCCATGAGCAGCTGTGTAGATTTAAGCTAACTAAAAATTAAATAAGATTAAAAATTCATTTCCTCTGTCACACTAGCACGTTTTAGGTGTTTAGTAGTCACACATGACCAGCAACTGCCGTTTTGGACCATGCAGGTATACGACTTTTCCATTATCATACAAAGTTCCATTGGACTCTACTAAAGCAAGTGACCTATAGAATATAGGAAATCTAGTATTTGAGCAGAACCAATGAGTAGGCATTTTAGTGAGAGACTTAGAGACGGTTTGTCCAGAATCAGCGTAAATACGGACTCACTAGGGCTTCAAGTTACATGGGACCTTAAAACTATAGACTTACCCTTCATTTTGTAAGTGGAGAAACTAAGGTACCAAGAAATGAAACGATTCCCTTGAGGTCAAGCATGTAGTTAATGGCAGAACTGAAACTGGAACCCAGGTACGTGTTCTTTCTGCCATACCACAGTGTTAGCATCCCATACCCCATTAGAAATAGCGAGGGAAACTTGAACTCAAGCCTGCCTGCCAGAGCCCTGGCAACTGTAGCATCAACTGCATTCTCTGTCACTTGTGCTTTGTTCATGACAGCTTTATAGCGTGTTGGTGGCAGGCTCTGAAAATGTAAAAATCATTCTTTCCCAAGATAGAGCGTTGATTATGGCATTCTTTTGGGAAACATCAGGGAAAGATAGGGGAAAGTCTAATGCAAGACATCTTTATACACTAATTCATGATATTGCTAGATTTGGAAGAAGAAGTGTCCTGCTCCATAAATCCACATAATTAGGGTACCCTTCACGGTGCTGGGTGGAAGAAACAATTTTCAGTTCGTTGGTGTAATCTAAAAAAAGCTGTACTCGAAGCAGAAGACCACAGTTACAGTCCCTTTAGGCTTGTGACTGAACAGCACTGTGAGCTTAGCAAGTATGTTAATGTTTCCTTAGGCTTATATCGATTCATTTCTAAAACAGGAATTTGTCATCTCTAGTTGCAGTCTTGGAATTAGATGACTTCTTGGAGTCATAGAGTCTTTATCCACGGGTTTATGAATCTGTTAATCCTCTTAAGTTGTCCCCCTCCCCTATAGCTATCTATAGGTGCTTCCAGATTGATACGGAAGCGGTTCTCTTTGGCCTTTCTGGAATACCTTGTCTCTGTTCCTTATAACATAGGATATAGTCCAAGGAATGACAAGCTGTCTTATAAGACCACTAGATATTCTATGATTAATGACCACGACCTTGTGAGTGCCATAAAAGACACATATGGAACATGGTCCTTCCCTGTTTGAAGCTAACCATGTAAGAAACCTCTCTCTCCAGTATAGATTTTGGATACAGGACTCCTTAACTACCGTATTTCAAAAACCAATTTCCTGTTGGTAGATTCCAGACAAAAATTTTATTCTAGGGAAAACAGCTTTGTTCTTGGAGATCATGGAAATTTATCTCTCTTTCAGTCTTCTATCTACAGTAGTTTTATTTTACTCAGAGAGCCCTTTGATCCTTCCTAGGGCATATTTTCAAGGGAATCAACACCTCTTCCAAATGAATTATCCATTTCTGGTAAAAATAATTAAGGGGAACACTTAGATTAGATGGGTTGCCTATTACCGTACACATGGCCTTTCTTTTCCAGTTGCCACTGCTGAGCTTTTACTGCGGCAATGAGAATAATGTCATAGGCGGTGTGGTGTGCCCTGGTGGCAGCAGCAGCGACACTGTGCTGAGTACTGGCTGCGTGCCAGCTCATGTTCTAGGCGCCTTATATGTTTCCTTATTTAATCTTTACAAGAACCCTATCTATACCTGCTGATATCTATCACAGCTGTTAATATCTTCATTGTATAAGAAACTTGGGTTTGAGCGTACTTAAATACTTTATCCAAGGTCATTATCTAGCAAGGAAGTTGAGTCAGGGTTCAAACCCAGGCAATTTGATTCCCACGCCTGCGTATTTTATCACTACACTGTCCTTGTCAGTAGATATGTCAGGTCTTCTGTTATTATTTATTGTGACTTTCTCCAGGTTCACTGGTGATTTGCTAGGCATTCTGCGCAGCTTCTTAAGATAATACCAGCCCATCTGTGGTATATAAAGGGGCACTATGAATTTAGATGCAGAGAGCAAATTATTTTTGTGATGTCATGCTAATTACCTGTAATTATGTGAATTCCACTGATTATGTAACCTCGAAGTCCTAGCAAATACAGAGAAAAATGCTTCCTGCCCTCCAGGAAACATAGTAATAGACAGATAGGGTAATCAAAGGACTTTGGCATTGGAATTCCTTTCTGTGCCGCTGAACTGGGGTTTTAGCCTAGTTTTATCTGGATGTCACAAATATGTAGAGCCATGGTTTCTGACACTTTCTATTGTACTATTTTGTGAGCATAGACCCATCTTCTTTTCCTAGCAATAAGGAATTGTGTAGCACTCAGATTTCCTGAATGGCTCAAATGCTTCTCAGAAAGAGCAAGGTGTGTTGAGCATGGGTTTGGTATAGAAGTCACCAAATTTTTTCTGTAAAAGACCAGATAGTGAATCCTTTAGGCTTTGCAGGCGATTTTGTCTCCACTGCAAATACTAAACTCTGTTGCGTAAAACTTTATTTTACTTACAAAAATATGGCAGGCCAGATTTGGCTCAGGACCAGAGTTTGTTCACTACCTGGTCTAGATTTTAGAAAGTGTAAGGACCTGGGCTCTACTTAAAACTTAGTACGTCCCCAAGGCAACTGTAAGGTGTGTCACTTTTGTGAACCTTGGGATCCACATCTAGGTAAAGGAAAATGAATGGAAGTGTTATTTCCTTCCTCAAAATATTTACAAATTCAAGTATTGGAGTTTTCTGGGTTTTTTAATTTTTCTTTTACAATTTAAATCATAAACCTCTCATATATTGACACAGGTATCAAAATAGTATACATGATATTTACTAAAAAAATACACTAAATACATACATATGTACATATAGTATGTACATATGTACATATAATACATGCATATGTACATAGATAATAATCTAGACATAGATATGGTAGAATGAATGTGGTAGATGTGGTAGAATGAGAATGGATTATTTTCATGTGGTGGAATTTAAGTTTATTTTTGTTTTTCCATTTTTGTCTTCTAATTTTTCTGTGAAAAATATGTATGACTTCAAATATTTAAGACTTCTTACCTACCAGGCCTGTTTTTACCATGTCTCTCAATCAGTAAAACTCTAGAGTATGCAGTGGGAGAAGCCAGTTTGAAGCTCTTTTCTTTTACTGTGGCTCCCATCTAGTATGCAAAGAAAGGTTAACAGTCAGGAATTAAGTATAAGAGTGATTCTCTCTATATTTTGCAGGTAGAAATGACATGTGTGTAGGCCGGTTGGTAACCCAGACAGAATTTCATGGGGAGTTAGTCCTCAATGGTCCAGAGCTTTCCATGTTTGGAGACTTCATTTTTTTCAGTTCACCCAGAAGAGAGGAACATATTAAGGAAGGACTCAAACCTACCAAACTTACAGTGGATTAATACATGTATCAGAATTCCAAATCTACTAATCCATATCAAGGGAAAAAGTAAGACTGTTAAAATACAGCTGGGGGACACCTGGATGGCTCAGTTGGTTAAGCATCTGCCTTCAGCTCAGGTCATAATCCCATGGTCCTGGGTTTGAGCCCCACATCAGCCTCCCCACTGGGCGGGGAATCTGCTTCTCCCTCTCCCTCTGCCTCTCCCCCTGCTTGGACATGCTCTCTCTCTCTCTCTCTCTGTCAAATGAATAAATGAAATCTTTTTAAAAATATGTATAGCTTGGTTGGGGACCTCTGCTTCAGGCTATGGCATATCTTGTATTAGACAAACTCTCCAACTGAGAATAACTAGGAAAACTGGACAAATATTAAAAAGTATCTTTGAAAAAAGTATCTTTGAAGATATTGGAGAGTTATTAAGGAAGTGAAGACTTGAGGGATCAAGATCCTAGAGAGAAATAAATCATAAAGAGGTGAACCCAACAATTGGCTATGCTTTTCCCTTTGAGGCGTTTGCTGATTAATAGAGCTGTAGCTACAAAGCTAAGAACCTGGGCAGGATTTTCAGTAATTGAAGTCTCATGGAGCTGAAGGAACAAAAACTGGAGTTCAGTTAGTGGGGCCCCATATATTCACCTGGGACCACTGAAGAACTACTTTCTAAAGTGAGGACTTACCAGAAATAGACCAGCACTTGCAAACACTGAAGTCTACCTTCCAGTCAGCTCAATCTCAAGGTAGATGAAGGTCATTTGCCTTGGCCCTGTAGTTCTCAGAGTATGGTCTCCAGATCAGAAGCATCACAGAGACCTAATTAGAAATCCAAATTCTTAGACCCTACTCCAGACCCAATGAATCAGGAGATCTAGGGGTGGGGCCTAACAATTTGTATTTCACAAGCCCCCTAAGAAACGCTGATACAGATGGAAGTTTGAGAATCACTTCCTTAACCTAACTGCCAGAGGAAAAGAATAGTCTCTCATTAAAAATGTTTGGCAGTTGACGCTTGCTGGATGCTCAGCCTCTGAGCAGTGATGGGTTCAGTGTTAAATGTGATAAATACTGTATTTTGTATTTTTTAAATTGGAGCTATAATGTGGAAATGGTCCAAAGAAGACAGCTTCCTGTATGCAGTGTGCTTTTTTTTTTTTAAACAAGTAACAACTCCATTTAAGAAACAGTTACTTCTTTGAAGTCATATCAGTGAGAAAGATGTATATGCACTTACAGTTTTCCTAATAAAGACATGTATTCAATGTAAAACAAAATGTGTATTTTTTTTCAGAGATTAGCAGACATACCAAGAAATAAGACTGATTTGCCAAAAGACTAAGAAAAAAAAACAACATGAAACAATACGAGTAGAGCTAGATATTGATGTTATCAAACATGGACTTTAAATTAATTATGGTTAATATGTTCAAGAAAATAGAAGGTGGAGAATTTCAACAGAGAACTGCAGTCTGTTTTAAAAAGAATCAAATAGAAATTCTAGAACCGAAACTTTAAATAACTGTAATTAGAAACTCAACTGGTGAGTTTATAGTAGGCCAGCTGAAGAGAGGATTAGCGAACTAATTAGATGGATGGTAACAAATATCTAGTGCAAGGTGTCCAGCTGGCTCCATTGGAAGGGTGTGCAACTCTGGATCTCAGGGTTGTGAATGCAAGCCCCTTAGTGAGTGTAGAGATTAATTAAATAAATAAAACTTAAAACAGAAAGAAAAAGAAAATAACCCAGAATGAAATTCAGACAGAGATTAGGAAGGGAAATATAGAAAAAGCATAATAAATAAATAGAATATGGCAAATAAGGTCTAACATAAGTAGAATTGGAATGCAGAGGAAAGAAAAAGAAGAATTAGCTGCTTTTTTCCTGGGACACCATTTTTTACTTGAAAGATGACTGGGCAAACTATGGTCCTTTAGACTTAGGTATCTGGCAGACATTTTCTCGAAAATGAATAAAGTGAGCTTGTCACAAAGTTACTTGTTGCCAATTACAAAATAAATTTCAAGGAGAGATTAGAATTTTGGAAAACTTGTATCTGCCATTATGAGTGGTATTATTGACTGCTTACCAATATTGAAGACTGCCCCAAGATCAAAGGTGATATTAAAGAATGATTTTTTATGTTTTATTTTTCTATTTTTTTATTGAGATATAATTGACATGTTGTATTAGTTTTAGGTGTACAACTTAATGATTTAGTAAATATATTACAAAATGATTACTACAATACATTTAGTTAACGTCCATCATCACACATAATTATAATTTTTTCCCTCTTAAGAACTTTTAAAATTACTCTTTTTTTTAATTTTTTTTTAAAATTTATTTGACAGAGATCACAAGTAGACAGGCAGGCAGAGAGAGAGGAGGAAGCAGGCTCCCTGCAGAGTAGAGAGCCCGATGCGGGGCTCGATCCCAGGACCCCGGGATCATGACCTGAGCCGAAGGCAGAGGCTTTAACCCACTGAGCCACCCAGGCGCCCCTAAAATTACTCTTTTAACAACTTTCAAGTATATTATACAGCATTGTTATTTATAGTCACCATACTGTACGTTATATACCCAGGGCTTACTAATCTTATAAATGAAATTTCATGCCTTTTGAGCACCTTGACCTACTTTGCCCAGCCACAGATCAGTTCTCCATTTCTATGAGTTTATGTTTTTTTAAGATTTCACGTATAAGTGAGATTAGATTTTTTTCCCTCTTATTTTGTATGAGTTCTTTATCTGTTTTTGTTATTAACCTTACCAGATACATGATTTGCCAATGTTTTCTTCCATCTGTAGGTTGCCTTTTCTTGTTGATGGTTTGCTTTGCTATGCAGGAGCCTTTTAGTTTGATATAGCCCCACTTTATTTTCGCTTTTGTTGCCTTTGCATTTGGTGTCAAATCCAAAAAAATCATTATCAGGGCAATGTCAAGGAGCTTACCCCTATGTTACAGAATGTGATTTATAAAATTATTATTTTATAATGCAATGTGTCAACATTTGGAAGATCTGCACCAGTGTTTTCCAAATGACCGATGTGCAATGACCCAAGTTCGTGCAGGGGTAAGAAGGTCCATTCAAAATGCAAGATAGACCAATAGATTTCAATATAACAATATGAACAGTCTGTTAACACCGTTTCAGATTCCACTTGCTACTAACCATTTTTTTCTTTCTTTTTTCTGCTACTAACCTTTGAGAAACTGCCATTTGTGTTTTAGTATATAGTTTTAAAGAAGAATATCCATAATTATCTAAAAAGGCTATTATAATACTACCGGCTTTACCAACTACAAACCTGTGAAAGACTGTATATTCTTTATATATTTTAATTGAAACACCATTATACAACATATTGAATAAAGTGTGAATGAAGATCTGATTATCTTCTACTAAGCCAGTGTTAAAGAAAATTATAAAAATGTAATACAACACCCTTACTAAAATCTTTTGTTTTAGATAATAGTTATTGTTCATAAAAGCTAAGTTATTGATGTAACTTTCTGTAATAGGGCTATTATTTTTAAATGCATTAGTGCATATTTTTAAAGTTGATCAGTTTTAATTTCTGCTAAGGTAAATATGAATAGATACACATAAACAAAAGCCCTTTGGGGGGTCTTCAGTAATTTTTAAAAATGTAAAAGGGTGGCATCTAGGTGGCTTAGTCAGTTAAGCATCTTCCTTCAGCTCAGGTCATGATCCCAGGGTCCTGGGATCAAGCCCCACATCTGGCTCCATGCTCAGTAGGGAGTCTGCTTCTCCCTCTTCCTCTGCCCTTCCCTCTTGCACACTCTCTCTTTCAAATAAATAAATAAATAAAATCTTTTTAAAAATTTAGGGGCACCTGGGTGGCTCAGTTGGTTAAGCATCTGCCTTTGACTTAGGTAATGATCTCAGGGTCCTGGGATCGAGCCCCACATCAGGCTCCCTGCTGAATGGGAAGCCTATTTCTCACTCTGCCTGCCGCTCTCCCCTGTTAGTGCTCTCTCTGTCAAATAAGTAAAATCTTAAAAATATATATAGATATAGATATATAGATATAGATATAATGTAAAAGGACCCTGAGACCAAAAAATTAAAGTATCATTGCTACAGATACTAAAATGACAGTTAAAATATACAAGAGTTAAATAAATAAAATATGCAAGAATATTATGAATAATTTTGTGCCACTAGATATAAGAATATTAAGTTCTTTGAAAAATAAATATTACCAAAACAGAAAAATCTGACTAGGCCTAAGTCAATTAAAGAAATTGAACCCCTTATTTAAAACCCTCCCATAAAGAACACTTTAAATCCAGATGGCTTCATTGGTGCACTTTACTAATTGTTTAAGAAGGAAACAGCCTTAATCTTATACAAATTCTTACAGAAAATAGACAAGGAGAAAACACTTCCCAACTTGTATGATCTTATTTCTAGAGCTGACCAGGTTATTATAAGAAGGGAAAATTACAGGCCGATTTCTCTAATAAACGTGGATGGAGAAATCCTAAACTAAACAATACTGAATCTATATAAAAGTAAGTCTATGTAGGGGTCTCTGGCTAGCTCAGTTAGTAGAGTGTGCAACTCGTGATCTCAGAGTTATGAGTTCAAACCCCATGTTGTGTATAGAGCTTACTTAAAAAAATAATAAAATAATATTTCTTTCAAAAAAAGATACATCATGGCCAACTTGAGCTTATCCTAAGAATCCAATGTTACTTTATCATTCAAAAATTATTCAGTGCAATTCACCATATTAACAGAAAAAAGAAGGAAAATGATAATAATCTCAGTATATGGGGAAGAAAACCATGTGATAAGTTCAACACATACTAATGATTAAAAAACAGAACCAATAACAACAAAACCCTCTTAGCCTACTTCCTACTGGAATGGAAAGGAGTTGATTGAACTTGAGAAGCAGTGTCTACAGAAATCTTGCAGTAGACATCAGAGTGATAAAATGCTGAATGCTTTGTCTCTGAAGGCAAGAACAAAGCATGGAAACTTGCTATCATCACTCCTTTTCAACATATCCTGGAGGCTCTAGCCAGAGCATTAAAGCAAGAAAAGAAAGAAAGAAAAATTGTAAGGATGTTGGAAGAAGAAATGAAATTCTCATTTTATAGATGACATGATTCTGCTTGAACAGTAATACATTTACAAGTAATGTCTTGTTTTCACTGATAGCATTTCTATCATTTTGATTCTGCCTAAGTTCATTCTAAGAGTGTAGAAATCACCATAGTATGTAGAAGTACCTTGTCATTCCCCATTCCCCAAGTTCATGCAACAGAGGTCTCTTACTTCTGCTATGACTTTTTCTAATCTACAGATCATATCTGACTCCTGTACGGGATGAGGAAGCAGAGTCCTTACGAAAAGCACGCTCCAGACAAGCTCGGCAGACTCGAAGGTCTACCCAAGTGAGTGTGGCCTTCTTTTTTCTGTCATTTTGTCTATCTTCCTTTCGTTCTGTTGGCAGAATGATTAAAAAATCGTAAGACAAGTTCCTTACTCCAGCCACTGTTGTAAAAGTTTTCACCTGTGTTAAATCTTATACCATGTAGTATCGGATGTATTTATAGCTCCATCTGCCCACTCTCACTTTTATTTCTCTAGGCTCAGAGCAGGTTTATCTCCTTTCCTTCACAAGACTAATCATTCCATTTGTATTTAAGAGGCCACATCTGAAGAATCCCTAAAGGAGAAGGGTTTGGCAGTTCCTCAAAATGTTATCTGTACAGTTATCATAGGACCCAGCAATTCTACTCTTAGGTATATAGTCAAGAGAAATGAAAACATATGTCCACACAAAAACTTGTACATAGGGGTGCCTGGGTGGCTCAGTCAGTTGGGCGGCTGCCTTCAGCTCAGGTCATGATCCCGGGGTTCTGGGATCAAGCCCCGCATCGGGCTTCTTGCTCAGTGGGGAGCCTGCTTCTCCCCTGCCTGCCATTCCCCCTGCTTGTGCTTGCTGTCTGTCTCTCTTGCTTGCTTGCTCTGTCAAATAAATAAATAAATAAATAAAAGAAACTTGTACATAGATGTTTATATAACAGCATTATTCACAATAGCCCAAATTCAGTGTCATCTCTGAACTCTGGCCAGAGTTTACTTGCTGTATAGACCAACTCATGTGGAGTTTACAAGCTTGCTGTAGAGTTGAGTCCTGGGCCCCCAGCAGCACCAAGGGTTAGCATTGTGCGGCTGGGTGTGCCTCAGCTATCCTCAGCAGGTGTAGGAGTTGTGGGCATAGGCTGAGCCATCAAGCAAACCAAGTAAATTAAGCAGTTAGCATAATTGGGGAAAAAAGAAAACAAATTTCCAACAACAAAGGAATGGATAAACAAAATATTATAGATCTGTACAATAGAATATTATTTGGCAATGAAATGATACATGCTAATGCTACAATGTGCAGGAACCTTGAGAAAACATTATGTTAAGTGAAAGAAACAAGACACGATTCCATTGATATGAAAAGATCCAGAATAGGCAAAGCCAGAGAAATAGAAAAAATTAGTGGAGCACCTGGGTGTCTCAGTCAGTTAAGCATCCAACTCTTGGTTTCGGCTCAGGTCATGGTCTCAGGGTCATGCATCAGGCTCCATGCTGGCCATGGAGCCTACTTAAAATTCTCTTCCTCTCCCTCTGATCCTCCCCCAACCTCACTCTCACTCGCTGTCTCTCTTTAAAAAAAAGAAAAAAAGGAAGAAAAGAAAAGAAAATAGGTTAGTGGTTGCCAGGGTGGGAGAGAGGAAGGAATGGGAGTGACTGCTGATGGATAGGAGTTTCTTTTTGGGGTGATGAAATGTTCTGAAATGAGGCGATGATGATGGTTGCGGAACTCTGAACATGCTAAAACCACTGAATTGTGTACAGGCATCCCACATTTTATTATGCTTTGCAGATACTGCTTTTGTTTTTTTTTTAACAAATTGGAAGTTCAGAGTTCAGTGGCAGAAGTCACTGCGGATGTGGTGGAAGTAGCAAGGGAACTAGATTTAGCAGCGGAGCCTAAACATGGGACTGAATGGAAGAAATCTCATGATGAAACATGAACAGGTGGGAAGTCGCTTCTTACAGATGAGCAAAAAAAGTTGTTTCTTGAGACGGGATGTACTCCCGGTGAAGACTATTGAGATGACAACAGGGATTTAGAATATGATCTCAACTTAGCTGATGAAACAGTGGCAGGGTTTGAGGGATTGACTCCAATTTTGAAAGCAGTTCTGCTGTGGCAAAATGCTGCCAAATAGCATCCCATGCTACAGAGAAATTGTTCGTGGAAACAAGAGTCAAGCAACGCTGTACCCTCCTTCACTGTTGTTGTAAGGAATTGCCACAGCCACTCTGATCAGTCAGCAGCCATTAGCGTAAAGGCAAGAGCCTCCACCAGCAAAAAGACTATGACTTGCTGAAAGCTCAGACAATGGTTAGCATTTTTTTTAGCAATAAAGTATTTTTTAATTCAGGTATGTACATTGTTTTTTGGACATAATGTTATTGCATACTTAATAGACCACAGTATAGTATGAACATAACTTTTATAAGTATCGGGAAACCAAAAAATTTATTTGACTCACTGTATTGTGATACTCACTTTATCATGGTGATCTGGAGCCAGACCCTCAGTATCTCTGAAATATGCCTGTGCTTGCTTGCTTTATTTATTTATTTATTTATTTATTTTTAAAGATTTTGTTTATTTATTTGACAGAGAGAGACACAGTGAGAGAAGGAACACAAGCAGGGGGAGTGGGAGAGGGAGAAGCAGGCTTCCCACTGATCAGGGAGCCCAATGTGGGGCTCGATCCCAGGACCCTGGGATCATGAACTGAGCCGAAGGCAGACACTTAAAGACTGAGCCACCCAGGCACCCCATGCCTGTACTTTAAAAGGGTAGCTTTTATGATCTGGGAGTTAGGTTTCAATAAAGATATATATATTTTTTAAGATTTATTTATTTATTTTAGAGAGAGAAAGCATGTGCATGCCTGTACAGGGCAGAGGGAGAAGAGAGAGAATGTCAGGCAGACTCCCTGCTGAGCATGGAGCCTGAGGCAGAGCTCGATCCCAGGATCCTGAAACCATGATCTAAGCTAAAATCAAGAGTTGGCCACTGAACCCACTGAGCCACCCGGGCACCCCTTCAATAAAGATAGTTTTAAAAGAAAAAAAAATCACTAAGGGAGCCACTGAAGTAAGGAAGAGCCTGGATATAATCTGCATTTATATAAAATATACATATAAATATTTATATATATAACAATAAATAAATTTTTATATATACATATATAATTTTTTATTTATTTTTTTAAAAATAGGCTCCATGCCCAGTGTAGAGCCCAACACAGGGCTGGAACTCACAATCCTGAAATCAATACCTGAGCTGAGATCAAGAGTTGGAGGCTATGGAGTGCCTAGGTGACTCAGTCGCGCTCTTGCTCTCCCTCTTAAAAAAAAAAAAAAAAAAAAAGCATCTGATGCTTAACCAACTGAGCCACCCAGTGCCCCAATCTGCGTAATATTGCAGAAATCACCATGCAGAGAATTGATGGGGATGGATGGCGAAAGTATGTTTGGCAAGGCAGGAAACAAGAAGACGTGTTAGGAAGCTGTCACAGTAGTCCAAGCTGGGAGAAACAAGACCATGAACTCAGGATGCACTGGCAGGGAGAAGGGAGAGAAAGCTGTGACTTGGCATTAAGGAGGCAGAGGATGATGAGCTGATGAAACACAATTAAAAGGAGCAGCCAGAGAGATGAAAGGTAAGCCAGGAGATAGGAACAGCATAGAAGTCAATGAAAAGTCAGTTTCCTGGTAAAAGGTGAAGGTAACAATTGTAAATGCTACAGAGGTCAGGCAGGAAAGCTGAAGACTGAAGAAAAGGACTTTATTTTTTTTAAGATTTATTTATTTGAGGGGCGCCTGGGTGGCTCAGTTGGTTAGGCATCTGCCTTCGGCTCAGGTCATGATCCCAGGGTGCTGGGATCAAGCCCTGCATCAGGCTCCTGCTTAGTGGAGAGCCTGCATCTCCCTCTCCCTCTCCCTCTGCCTGCCTCTCTGCCTGCCTCTCTGCCATTCCCCCTGCTTGTGCTCTCTCTCTCTCTCTATCTCTCTGTCAAATAAATAAATGAAATCTTTAAAAAAGGAGATTGATTTATTTGAGAGAGAGGGAGAGAGAGCACAAGCAGGGGGAATGGCAGAGGGAGAGGGAGAAGCAGACACCCTGCTGTGCATAGAGCCCCATGTGGGGCTTGATCCCATGACCCTGGGATCATGACCTGAGCCAAAGGCAGATGTTTAACCAACTAAGCCACTCAGGCGCCCCAGAAAGGGACTTTATAAATAGTCACAATCGTACCCCTGTCTTCCCTGACTTTTCCAAAGTAGGTTAAGTGTCCTTCCTTTGTAGTAACTATGGCTACTGTTACTTTGTTTTTGCTTGATTATTTCTGTTTTTCCCTCTTAGAATGTAACCTCCATAAAGACCAAGACTGACGATAACTTTTTTGTTTTGGTTTGGTTTATTGTGGTAAAATACACATAACATGCAATTTACCACTTAAGTGTACAGTTCAGTGTTGTTAAGTTCATTTGCGTTATTTTGCCACTGTTACCACCATCCATCTCCAGAACATTTTTGATCTTCCCAAACTGAAACTCTAATATATATTCAACAGTAATTCCCTCTCCCACCCCCTTCAGGTTCTGGCCACCACCATTCTACTTCTCGTCTCTCTGAATTTGATCAGTCTAAGTACTTCTCACAAGTAGAGTCATACAGTAGTTGTCCTTCGGTGACTGGCTTACTTCACTTAGCGTAATGTCCTCAGAGTTCATTCTCGTCACAGCCTGTGTCAGTGCTTCATTCTTCTTTAGGGATGAAGGGTATTCCACTCCGTGGTTAGACCGTATGCTGTTCATTCATTCACTTGCGGATAGCCACCTTTTGTCCACTGTGAATAATACTGCTGGGAGCGCAGACGTACGAATGATCTCTTTGAGACCCTACTTTCAGTCCTTTTGGGTAAATACTCAGAAGCAGAATTTTTGGATCATGCGTTTTTGTCTTAATGACATATTCATTCCATTATGCTCATCTGTTTATTATGTCTTTTCCATTAGATTAAAAGGTTCTTCAGTGCAGAAATCATTTGAATTGTCTGTAGTTCCAGTGCTTAAGGACACTTAATTTATTAAGAGAATGAGTGAGTAAATTCATGAGTAGTTAACAACAATAACAGGGTATAGTACTTGCATAACTACCTCCAGCTTTAGAACTTCCTTCTCCTGAAGACTTGAGCACATAACTGCTTGAGTTGGAATCAGTTTGCTCTAGTCCTCTCTCCCTTCTTCTGCAGATGGCTCCTCCTCGTTTTTCTTCTGTACTGCTGCTCCTAAGAGCCTGGGGGAAATATCAGTTATTGGAATGTCTCTGTGTCACATTCCTAGAGTTACTTAGGAAATCATCTTAGAATAAAGCTAATTTAGGTGGTGTCGTTTTTGTTGGTTGTTGGTTGGTTTTTTTGTAGTTCTAGCCTGGCTCAAATTTTCACCTTTTTGAGCCTGATTTTTCTTTCTATAAATAAAATCAAGTTTTTCTTATTATCCACTATTTAGAGAATTTGTTTCGGTAGCCATTTGTTCTTGGGAGGTATGCAGCTTTCAAATGAAGGTGTTGAGAATTAAGGGTATGAGAGAAGTACATCTATGACAGGCAGCCATCAGTGTTGCCCTATTTTCTGGCACTCAAACTGGAAAAGCTAAAGTATTACATTTGAAATATGCATGGGCTCAGGCTGGGGCTCTCTGCACACCGAGGTGTTTATTTTAAGCAGATCTTACTTGAAATGGCTTCATATGTTTTGAGAGCTTCATTTGGAATTTGATACTATTAGAACTTTAAGGCAGTCTCCCTGCTTATTTATCAAGAGTTACTCCACGGTTGAGGTGAAACTTCCCTGACCTTGTGTCATTTTCCCAGGGTGTGACACTGACGGACCTTCAGGAAGCAGAAAGGACTTTCAGCCGGTCAAGAGCAGAACGGCAAGCTCAGGAGCAGCCTAGCCAGAAGCCTGCCGGCACCGAAGGGCTTGAGGGAAGCTCAGAGAAGCATGAGCCCTCAGCAGTCCCGGCAAAGGAAGCTGGCGAGGGCCGTCAGACCTGGGGCGGGAGTCTGGATGAAGAAGTAAGTCACTGGCATGTACTGTGCTAAAAGCAGGGTCATTAACGTGGGGAATCCCTCCTTGCTCGTAACTCGAGCCTGGTGTTGCTTTACAGTGGACAACACGTAGAAAACACTGGTAACGTCTGTCTGTCACTGGCAAACCTGAGTGGCTGAAAGAACTCAGAGGATGTCTGTCTGTCAGTCATCATTTTGTGCCTGGAGTTAACTGACGCTTATTTTTCATCCAGTTTTATTGAGATGTTGACCTATAACAGTGAATTAACATGCAACATTTTATTAACTTTAAGTTATGTACAACGTTATGATTTGATACATGTGTATGTTGTGAAATGATCACCACAATAAATTCCATTAACTAAATTAATTCTATAACTAAAGATGTTTTTCTATTCTCAAGAGAGAGGTTATAGTATAATAAAAATACAGATAGAAGTAAGAGGATTTACTGAGTGTCTACTTTATACCGGGCATTATTTCAACTATTTCGTATGTATTCAAAACAACCCTCCGAGGTAGATGATATTATTTGTATTGTACATGTGAGGAAATCAGGTCACAAAGAGATTAAGTAACTTGCCCAGCATTTCACACAGATGTGAAGTGGTTAAGCAGGACTAGAGCATAGGCAGTGAAGCTCCAGAGTGCTCTCTCAACCATGATTAAATTGTTGTCTAAACCCCTGCAAACCTAGGAGTTTACGAAGCGCCCCCTTAATCCCATGCCACAAGATGTCACTATTGAGGTGGACAGTTTTAGCTTATGTTCCCTTTCTCAAGTGGAGTTGGTAGTCAAAGGTATAGGGTTCTATTTAGGGTGAACATAACTTCTAGTTTACCTAAGATGGTTCAAATTACACCTGTTATCTTAGTGTAATTATTGATATCATTCGTCTCCACTCTCCGAAGTATCTTAATTGGGATGACAAATTTTCTCGTCACCATAGTTAGAGGAGAAAGAAATCTCCTTGCTCCAACTCTGAATGGCTAGGTTATATAAACTAATTGAGGTTCTTTTTTTTATTTTGTTCTGTCGGCTACTGTTTATTGATTACTTACTACTAGCTTCTGTTCTAAGCACTGTTCTAAGGAGAGCATACGTTACCTTTATAATCCTCACAGCCCTCTCTGAGAAAGTTATTATCCCTACTTTACATAGGAGAAAGCTGAGGCTCAGGGAAGTTAAGTAACTTATTCAGAGCCACACAGCTAGTAAATGCTGAAACTAGAATTTGAACCAAGTTCTGTCTGATTCCAAAGCTTACTATATTTTATTGCTTCTGTCTTTATAAACAAAAAAGTATACAATTTCTACATGTAGTAAGAATTTCTCTTTCTGTGCACTTTTAATAAATCAAGTTAAGGCTTATTGTCAGGCTCTATCTTTCTCCTTGGGGAAAAAATTCAAAGTGGAAAATGGGAATTTTTTTTAAAAGGTTTATTTATTTATTCATGAGAGGCAGAGAGAGAGAGAGGCAGAGGGAGAAGCAGGCTCCCCACTGAGCAGGGAGCCTGATGCAGGACTCGATCCCAGGACCCTGGGATCATGACCTGAGCTGAAGGCAGATGCTTAACCACCTGAGCCACAGGCACCCAGGAGTTTTTTTTAAGTTTTAATAAGCCTGGTTATGGCAGGTTTGTAGAGTATTCAGAAATTGGTACACTGCTCAGACTTGGTCGCTGTTCTCGGATTACTGTCTTATTTCTTCATGTTCCCGAGCTGCTTTTTATTTTTCTCTGTAAACTTTACCTTTCCGTGCTCCATCTTAAACAGGCCGTCATCCTTATTTTCATTCCAAAATGAAAGGAATTTTTATTAACAAGGTTAATACTACAGAGTACCCTTTGGTCACTTTAGGGAAAATTTTCCTGGGCTGCTGTCAACATGATGATGTTATCAGATAGGAATCTAGAAGCTGTTTCCTTTCTGGCTAATTGACTAACTAACTTTAGTTCAGCTCAGTAGCTATTTACTGAGCATCTACTATTAATAAGCCTCTTGGTATAGGAAAAGCCCATTGTTATAAACCTGCTATCCTTATCATTTGATTGGATTTGACCTCTAACATCTCGGCCTGTGGATTATTTCCAGCCTGTCTATCGTCGCCTGAGGTATCCAGCTCAGCCAGACAAACCCACAACACCAGTGTCTCCTTCTGCATCAAGGCCGTCTCTCTACACCAGTTCCCATCTGCTACGGACAAGCAGATCTTCAGTCCCTGACTCTGAGAGTTCAGAGACCACCACAAACACTGCAGTTGCAAAGGAAATGGACAAAAATGGTTTGTAGAGCTTCAGAATGTACAACCCCCACTCATGTATATGATGTATATGCCCCCACTTACTGAGATCACATTTTGTTTTCTCTCTGGCCAGAGAGTGAAGAAGCAGATGTGGATGATCAGTCCTCTAATAGACTGTCCATCCGTGAGAGGAGGAGGGCCAAGGAACGACGACGAGGCACGGGCATCAATTTCTGGACAAAAGATGTAAGTGGATTGGTCCACACTGGGACATATCACATCACTCATGGCTGACATCCTTTGTTTGAGGGTCCCACGTGGTCCGATGAATCTTGCAGATGGTCAAGAAATATTACTGAGGAAAGAGAAGAAAGACTCCCATGGAGTGGGACTCCTTTCATATATTCTTGCCTGGATACCCAGTGCCTAGAACTGTGCCAGGCACATAGTGGGCACTCAGTAATTTAATAGGTGATGAATGAAAAGACTAGAAATCTATAACAACCATATAAGCAAATATAACAAGTGAATAAGCTTGTCAAATATTAGCAATTCTCGGGGCGCCTGGGTGGCTCAGTGGTTTAAGCCTCTGCCTTCGGCTCGGGTCATGATCCCAGCGTCCTGGGATCGAGCCCCACATCGGGCTCTCTGCTCAGCAGGGAGCCTGCTTCCTCCTCTCTCTCTGCCTGCCTCTCTGCCTACTTGTGATCTGTCTGTCAAATAAGTAAATAAAAAAAATCTTTAAAAAAAAAAAATATTAGCAATTATCCCTAATAGTCCCAGAAAATCATGTAGTTAGACAATAGTATTATCCCATATAAGCAGAGGTTCTAATGAACTATTTTAGGAGCATTATAAGAATTTCAAGGAACCTAAAATCTTAGTAACGCAAGTTCATCTGACCCAATTTTACTCCTTTAGAGGAGAAAAGAAAAAATACATATAAAACAGATTAACTTCAACTTTAAAATAAAGGCAGGTGCACCGGTGCCTACCAACTGCAGGCACATTCAGTACTTTCATTTACCCTCTTACTCTATGCCTGTTTCACTCAACTTTGTTATTGGCATTTTTTAAAAGTAAGTGACCAAGAATCAGGTCCCTGCTTACCAATGACTATTTGAAAACTAGATGAAACCTTCAGGGAGACAAGGAATGAAATAGTAATAGTCATCTCTTAGAAATTATTCTTTAAGATAAAAGTATCTCATTTTTATAGGACCAAATAGACTACTAACTATTGACAGAGATGAAATAAAGTTCTGTCTTTTCTAAAGATACCCCTTCTCCTGCTACAGTCCGTGTGGCGTTTTTGATGACAGGCGGTGTTCCTGCGCTGTCTGCCTCTGGCGGCTGTTAAAAGCAGCAGTAACAGAGCATCACTTGGCAGTCAGTTCTCACTGCCTGTGTTGGAAATGCCAAGATGCATAATTGATGGGAGCTGACCTTGTTGCTTTCAAGGAGGTCTGTGACCATGGTCTTCTTGTTTTTCTCCCTCTTTCCTTTTCAGGAAGATGAAGCTGACGTGTCTGAAGAGGTAAAAGCAGCACTGGTAAGTGGCAAGCCAGTGAGGCATGTCCCTTTCGGTTCAGCCTTTCTTGTGTGCATACAATTTCGAGAGAAAAGAGCAGACCCTATGCAGATTTGAGTTGTGGGAGGATTTGGAGATAGACATTGCTCTGAGAGATGGGGCAGGTGTTAGTTGGCGGTACATGGTCTCAGATGCTCTTGAGCAAGTTTCCTACACTTCTCTATGTCTTCTGCTGATCCCCAACACAGTTCTAGGAGCTGTCTAGGATCTAGGATCTGTCTGCTTTTTCTCTCTTTTGAGTACGCTACTGGATTGTAGAAAGTACTTTGAAGTCTTTGGAAGAAAAGTGAAGACTGATACTATTTCTTTAATGGATCTATACTTACATAGAGAAAAGGACATACATGTGAAGAATGTAAACATCGCACAATCCAAAAGTCACTTATATTTGACTTTGAAATGAGGTTAAACCCTTGACTCTTATACAACTCAGGCCTGGCATCCAACTTTTCTCTGTAGTGGATGGCCTGGGCCCAGCTTTCCTGACATTCTAGGTTCCTGAAAGCCACTCAAAAATGACAGAAAGTTAGTGGTTTCCTTATCAGTACTGTTTTTGAGGAAAGAAGGAATTTGGTTTTGACTACATGAATTGAGACTACATGTACGTTTCTGCTGGAAATTATGTAAAAAGATGGCCTTTTTATATCCTGCAGTTAGCTGAAAGTAGGTTCTCAGAATATATTTGAGGGGCATCTGGGTGACTCAGTTGGTTAAGCGTCCAACTCTTTTTTTTTTTTAATTTATTTATTTTATTTTTTTAAGAGATGGGGACTGGGCAGATGGCAAGGGAGAGAGAATCTTAAGTGGGCTTCACACTTGGTGTGGCACCTACTTAAAAAAAAAAAAGGGAATGTATTTGATAAACCATACTGAAAATCAACAACTAACGCATTCTTAGCAGAGAAAATAGAAATACTGTATTATGTCATTGACCTGCCTGTATTTTAGTCAAGATCCAAAGCAATCAGTACAGCCTTCCAAAAAAGCAATGCCTAGATGACTAGTGGTGACATAGGTGAGAACTGCCCACCCTTGGTTGAAGCCAGGTGGACTCACAAAGAGGAGCTGTGTCAGTCGAAATACCACAAAGACGTTCCTACACTTGCATAAATAACAGCAACTCTTCAGGTCTTCACTGGGCTGGGAAGGGCTTTTGGAGACATAAAGAGTGAATGTAGGAAAGTTGCTTTGGGGAATTATAAAATACCTAAAGAGAGAATCTGAATAATAAATTACAGAGCACTAAAATGGACTGTAATTCCTAGAGGGTTATAGAGGCCATTAAATCCATAAAGGGAATGACAACAAGAATGGCTTTGTTGTGACAGAATGTCTTTTGTCAGTGAAAATCTGTGTCTCCACCTTTCCAAACCACTTGGCATGGGAAAATCCTAACATAGGGCACAGGTTAGGAAAGCTAGAATGTTCTTGATGCAGTGCTTCCCAGAGAATTTCATCTCAGGGCTTGGATGAAATTGAATGAAAATTATAGAAAAAATGTTCTGATTGGAGGAAGAACAGACTATTGAGGTTTGATGTGAAAGTCATTTGTCAGACTGAAAAACATTTCACTCATTCAATTGCTTGAGGCATCTATTAGTGTCTGCCATGTGTCAGGCGGACTCCAACAAGAATCTTAAGAGAAGAATGAACAGTCTGTTATCTCTAGAAGGTAATTTAACTGAAGAGGGAAAACAAAAAGCCAAAAACACTTACCTGTTTTTCTCGCAAGTACTCTCTTCTAACACGAGCAGGCATGATGCCATTATCATATGGACCCACAGACCAACATACCAGGCAGCGTAAGGTGCGGTTGTACTTCAAGACAGTCAGTGATCTTAGGACCAGTCTTCCTCCCCCACCTCCATGTCCTTCCATCGGGCAGCAGAACTGAGCCAGCCAGAGGAGGGGGCATTCTGTTGAATTGGCACTGTTAGCTAATGAGCATGGATACTACTGAGAAGCCAGGCCAGTTCTTTCTTTTCTTGGTTTTTGGTTCAGTAAGACTATATATGCTGTTGAGGTCATGACAGCTCCCTTTTCTTTCTTAGCCTATTGTTAAAGAGTAGTGTCAGTATTTTTAAAGTTAACTCTTCCCAAGACTCTAGCATATATATTTTTTGAAATATAATTTACAATCTATAAACTGCACAGATCTTCAGTATACGATTTGATGAATTTTGACAACTGTATACACAGTGTGAACACCACTCAAATCAAGATATAAAATTTTTCCATCACCTTGAAAAGTTCCCTCATGCCCCCTTCCCTTTCCCAAGAGGCAACCACTCTTCTGATTTCTGTCATCATGGATTAATACTGCCTGTTTTTGAACTTCGTATATATGAATCATACAGTCATATTTCATTTTAAGAGTAGAAAGGAAACTTTAGTGGTTATCATCCCTATCTTATGTTCCAGTTAGAGTTAGAATTAAAATGACTCCAAATAAGTACAGATTTTGTTTCCTTCTCTTAAATGATTTCATAAGAAGATTCTTTACCCTCGCGCCCACCTATCAGTAATGACAGCATGGTTAAGAAAACTTCTCTGTTGTTTAACCTAAATCTCTATTGGTATCATTGAAATCCATTTCTTCTTTTTGTGTACCTGTGCTAGAAAAATGTCATCAGCATTTATATACAGATATCATTTATTGCCAGGAAGGGCCCTGGTGTTTGTTTTCAATTATGTGATAGGAGAAAGACCATTTGTGCATTTCTATGGTGGTGACACCAAGGAATGATACTTAGAAGGCTGAGGACTTTTCTTAAGCCCAATGCACTCCATGATTTTAGTCAGAACCCATCTCCATTGGTAAATCCATGAACAGGTGAGACTGACAATATATAATTTGATGTCTTAGCACCTCCTTGACAGGTGTGTTCAAAGCACATCTGTTAATTATCCATATTAGGTATGTAATAGAAACTTTCCAGAAGTCGTTTTTTTTTTTTAAGATTTTATTTATTTATTTGACAGAGATCACAAGTAGGCAGAGGAGGCAGGCAGAGAGAGGGGGAGCAGGCTCCCTGCTGAGCAGAGAGCCTGATGCGGGGCTCGATCCCAGGACCCTGGGATCATGACCTGAGCCAAAGGCAGAGGCTTTAACCCACTGAGCCACCCAGGTGCCCCCAGAAGTCTTAATATATCTTTTATCTTGCTAAATGAAAAAGAGACTGTACCCAGATCTTAATGTGAGGAAGAAGGGTATTCCAGTCATACCTGAAAAAACTTTTATATTCAGGAGCGTGTTTGTTTTCTTCACTGTAAGTAATTACTAGAGGTAATTCCTTTACAGTGTTTGTTCTAGAAGACTCAGTCATAGCCACACTGCAGAAAGTGATGGCCATTTGATTTCTTTCCAGCTGTTTAGTTTTTTTGTTGTTGTTGTTGTTTTTTTTAACTTACATCTTTGGCCTGCTTCTCTTTTGCTTAACACTGATTTTATTTACTGCGTTCTTGCTGTTTTCCCCCTTTTACTCCTCTGAACAGACGGTTTCCCTAGCCAGTTCTGTTGTATAATTAAGTGTGTCACTAGAGGGCGTAAGTGGTCAACAGAAAAGATGCTGGAGAACAAGAATGGTGCCCTAAAAAATTTGAACAGAAGACAGATTCTTTTGTTTTAAAGGAATTGTTAAAGAACCCAGCTCAGTGTATTAAAGTTACTTGCCTCCCAACTTTTGGGAATTTAGAGATAACCTGGGTTAGGGGCCTCAATTTACAGTTAAGAAAACTGAAGCCCAGTGAAGTTAAGAAGTGTTCAGGGACATGAAAGCTCTACTAGTTGATTACCCTGTGCCCCACATCAGGGAATCTTTTTCTTTGACCTAAGTGAAACAGACCTGCAATCAGGGCTTATATCCTTCTGCATTCCCTGTTTATCCATTTGGTTTTTTACTCAATAGATTTTACTCAATAGTGTTCAAATTGACTTGCTAGTAGCATCTCACTTCCTTAAGTGAAGGAATGTCTTCCTGAAGGACAACTGAAAAGCCTACTCTGAGTATCAAGATTCAGTCAGTGGGTAGAATAGCAGCATTCTTCTGCTGTCCTTGACATAAGTAGGTACTTATGTCTTTCAAGAAGTAAGAATTTCCATACACAATGCTTCCCTCCCATCTATGCCCTCCCTCCATCCCTGTTGGCTTTAGGCAAATCAGGTAGCACTCCATCTGAACAAATTCACTGAAGCCTCACCTCAAAATTAGCAGTGTCATTTTTCCAGTCCAGAATGGAACCAGTAGATCTGGATTGCTAATCACCCCTCAAAATGCGTTGATAAAGGAGATATTGTTAAGGAATTACTAATTCATGAACATTAAGATATCTGTCTTAGAAAAATGGTGGCCTGGGGCACCTGGGTGGCTCAGTGGGTTAAAGCCTCTGCCTTCGGCTCAGGTCATGATCCCAGGGTCCAGGGATCCAGCCCCGCATCAGGCTCTTTGCTCAGCAGGGAACCTCCTTCCCCCCACTCCTCTCTCTCTGCCTGCCTTTCTGCTTACTTCTGGTATCTCTCTCTCTCTCTCCCCCCCTCTCTCTGTCAAATAAATAAATAAGTTAATCTTAAAAAAAAAAAAAAAAGATAAATGGTGGCCTGCTAGTGGATAGATGTGTTGGGAAAGTGCTCCAAAAGAAGCAAGCTATTAAATGTAAGATTTTCATATTACATAAAAGAGAAACCATACAGAGACTTGCTGCCAAAGCTTGGTTTTGAACTAAGTTTTAACAGAAAATGAAACTTGCCTTGGGAGCCACTTGGCCCCAGAAATGTCTCTACTACCAGAAGTCACTAAATGCATTTCCCATTTTGTCCTGCCTTCTCCCTTTATAACCTTCTCATTTATTCACTGAACAAGTACTTTTAAGTAACATGTTATAATCAGGCAATTTTTTAGATACTGGAGATGCAACAATGAAGGAAAAGCCCTGCTCTTATGGATTTTACATTCTAGTGGAGGAAATCGACAATAAATAAATGTGTGAAATAAGTAGTATGTGAAAAGGTGGTAAGTGTTTTTGGAAAACCCACGTAGAGTAGGATAGGCAGGAATCAGAAGTGCCTGAGTAGGATAGGAAGTTGACATGAGAATTTTAAGTAGGGTGGTCAGATGAAAGCATCATCTGAACCTAGACTGAACATCACCTGAACCTCTGGAGCTAGCCAGGGGGAATAGCACTTGCAAGGATTCTGAGGCAGAAGTGGGCCTGATGTGCTTGAGGACAGGTGAAAAGAACAATGTGGCAGAGCAGAATGGGCAAAAGGGCCCAAATGACATAGACTGATAAGTCATTTTAAGGGCTCTGGCTTTTGATCTGAGTGAGTGGGTAGCCATTGTAGAGTTTTGAGAAGAGTGACATGATTATACTTATATTTTAAGGAGTTACTCTGCCTGCTGTTTTGAGGATGCCCTCTAATAGGGTTTGGGTGGAATCAGGGACGTCAGTTAGGAGGCTGCTTATAATTATCCAGGGAAAAAGTGATGGCGGTTTGGACCAAAGTGATAGTGGGTACTAAAGATACTGAGAAGTTTTCAGAATCAGGATATTGTTTGAAATTGGAATGAATAAAATTTGCTGCTGGATTGGATATAGAGTGAAAAAAAGCCTGGGGTTGTGGGGAGGTGTAGTGATCAAGGTTGACACTGAAGCTTTTAGCCAAGGTAACTGAAAGTATGGAGTTTTCAATTAACTGAGATGGAGAAGACTGTGGAAGGAATGAATTTAGTGGGGGAAGAGCAGGCCTGTAGTTTGGCTTTTAGGAGTGTTAAATTTAGTATGTCTGATTGACATCCACTTGCAAATGTCAAGAAGAGACTTAGTGTTTGGAGTCTAGAGTTCAGGTGAGCAGTCCAGACTGGACATACAAACTTGAGTGTCAGCAAATGTATAGATTGTATTTAAAACCATGAGATTGAATGAGATCACCAAGAGAATCAGAGCAGACAGAGAAGAAATACAAAGACAGAGCCCTGGGGTGCTCCAAAATTCAAAGTGAGAAGGGGAAGAACCACAAAGGAAACTGATGAATCCTAGCACTTCGCTCTGAGAATATGACTGTTTTTGGTTAAATTAGAAGAATTCTATTGATAACCATATTGCAGGTGATCTTTTAAGTAGACTCAGCTTTTGGTCTCCTTTGCTTTGCCTAACCTCCCTTAGCTTTATTACATCTTTGAATAACTAGCACTTACATTCCACTTAAGAATAAGAGACCTTCTTTGAAAACCTTATTTCTGAGTGGTATCGTATGCTAAACTCTGAGTTAGCTCTGTGATGGATAGAATAGCAATTATAGACTAAATTTTAGAACTGAAAGAGACCTACACTTCTAATAAACTAGTTAAACTTCTCATTTTAAAGATAGCCACTGAAGCCCAGAGAGATTAAGTAACTTGCCAGGATCGCATAGCTGGGTTCCTAGTCCATGGCCGTTGTACTGTCCTCAGGTGAATTTTTATGTCTGTTGTGTATCGCCTAGTAGTTAAGAGTGCAGACCCATGACCTAGGTGGACTCCCTGGGCCACTTAACTGCTTTGGGTAAGTTGAAACTCACATCCTTCAGTTTCCTCATCTGTACAGTAGGGGTAATCATAGTAGCTACCTCTTAAAGTTGTAAAGTGAAAATGAAGAAATACATTTAAATAGTTAGAGATGATTGAGATTCATTCATGCTATCTTCCAAACTGTAGGTTTGTAAATCTGCATGAGTCTAAGACTTTGAGAATACTTTCCTTGACCTTAGAGTCATGTGATCTGGAAGTTATTTATTAATTTATCCCTAAAGAATGGGTTCTTTGGAGAGTCAGGAAAGTAAACGGGCTCCTTTCTGACTCCAGTATATGTCCATGCCCTGAGAATGTACCTGATGAATTTTGAGAAAGAAGGTTTCAAGGGGGTTGCTGAAGTAGGAGAAACAAGTAATAAGTAGAAAGGGAAGAAAGAAGAACTAAACGTTGGGACGCCTGTGTGGCTCAGTGGGTTAAGCCTCTGCCTTCAGCTCAGGTCATGGCCTCTGCCTTCATCTCAGGGTTCTGGGATCTAGCCCCGCATCGGGCTCTCTGCTGGGCAGGGAGCCTGCTTCCCCCTCCGCCTCTACCTGCCTCTCTGCATACTTGTGATCTCTCTCTCTCTTTCTCTCTCTCTCTGTCAAATAAATAAATAAAATAAAATAAAACGAAGAAGAACTAAATGTTTCCAGTTTAGCTGGGAACTCTCTGAGCACCTGACCAAGTCAAGTTGCTGCGGATTTCTCTGTCAATCAAGCAGGCTTTCATTTCTGTGCCTCAGTTACCCCTCCCATTTATCTTTCTCTGCCGATGTTACTCCAACAGTTCTATGGTTCTAGTTTTATAGATCTTTACTCTCTCCCCATACTCCGCCCTCCCCCCCCAACACACATACTCTCTTTCTTTGAGTAAATAATAGCGCCTTTGCCTATTTGCTCTATTTTTTCCACAGCTTTGCTTCTGGCTATTTGCTGGATCTTTTCCCCTCTCTCAAGCAGTATTTTTTTTAATCTTGTTACTTAATCTTGTGAAGCCCCTTAATCTGCTGGAGGGCATCCAGCGATTTTCTGTCCGCTCTCCACCACTGGGCAGTATCCTTGCCATTCTCCTTTTAGGTAAAATCCTAGAACTGTTTTGCTTTCCTCTCTCTGGGGCTTGATTACCTAATATGGTAAGGTATGTCCTGGACAAGACGGCACTGTCGAGATGGAACAACAGTTTAACTAAGTTTAAAGACACTGTAGGTGAGCCATCAGAGCTGCTAGCTAGTTAGTTATTTATGTAGGAAAGTCGTATTTTTCACAGTATACCATATAACAGCCACAGTCTTGTGTGTGTGTTTTTTAAAGCAAGACTTTCTTCCTTTTAATCAAGTGAAAGGATAAGAAAATATAGATTTTCCTCCCTCTGCCTCTTTATCTTTAGACAGATAAGGGGGAAAAAAATGAAGAGAACGGGGTAGTTTGTCCCCAAATTGAGAGGGTTTTGAGAAGTCTGAGAAATTCAGTTACATAAAAATGCTTATAAGGATATTCAGAAGAAGGGTAGATTTAATAAGTGATGGCTGTTATAAACAGTCCTGTGGGAGCGGGCTAGCATTCACATGAAGAAAAGCAAACTGTCCTGGATTTGACCAATTGATGACAATGGGCAGTCAAGGAAGGAGATGGAGATTGAGACATGGCAGCAGACCAACTCTGTGGGGGGGAGGCTGCCTTCTATCCAGTGTGCACTAAAGAATCTTTTCAGGTGGTTGACTCCACATTAGCCTGGAAGGATCTTTCCTTTCACTGTACATTTGCTCTTGCTTTGCGACTATAGTTTCTTAAAATACTGCAGATGCTGTGATTTTCTATATATGGGTCATACTGTGCCTTGCTCTAGCCCAAGCTATATAAACCAACAAAGTTTCTTTTGGCATCTTCCTTTTAAGGCCTCTATTAATTTTAGGTCGTGCTGTTGCCAAGGAAATCTCAGTAATCAAAGCTCACACGTATTCCTTTGAGACCCTGTAATTTTTGGACCCATTGTCCCATTACATCAGTGAATTCTGCTCGAGTCAGAAATCGTTTTTGAGATAGAATAAACTGACCTTCGAGGTATCTGTTTGGGCCTTGCTCACACTTCTTATCCAAAGATGTGGAAGGTTTATCAACTAGTAAGGAAGTACAGTTAACCTCTTGACCTTTTGCTTTTCTTCCAATTTCTTTCTTCTGCTTCGCATTGCCCTCAAGGTATTGCTTTGTGTTAGTCACCTGTGACCTTCTGTCTCTTTGTTGGAGAGACACTGATGAGCTTGAAACTCTACTGAAACTTTTTTTACGGCTATAAAGTCAATATATGTCCTTATAGAAAATATACTAAGTATAGGAAAGTATAAAGCAGGGTTCTCAAAAGCAGCAGGAACATTTCTAGAGGTTATAAACATTCATGGGGATACTTGATGGGTCACAGTGATGGGGGGATGGTCTACATGCATTCAGTGGACAGAGGCCAGAGATGCTAAATGTCCTACTATGTCCTGTATGACAGTTGTCCCTGTAGCTTGCTTGACTTTTGACTACCTTCCTGGACAGTCATAGATGGAACCTCTCTGTTATCTGAGTCTAAAACCAAACTTGATTTTATGTATAAATTCGCATTTTATGGCAGAGGGAATCTAAAAATTCAACCACCATCTGAACTGAGGAAAAACTGTAGTTTTAGTTTTACTCATTCCTGATAGCACTGCCATTTGTATAATGGCATTGTTATAAAACACATTCTACAGATCTGCATCTGACTTTGTTCTTCACGGCTATCTGTAAGGAGTCCAAGCCTCTGATTATTTCATTATACTTTCTAGTGCTATTAGCCCAAGAGTATATACATTGAAATAAATATTTCACTATAAATTTTTGTTTTTCTTCATAGTCTATTGTTTTTTTAAACGATTTGGGCTAAGCTTTGTATCTATGAGTTCAGGATAATAAAGATGGGGAGAGGCTGTTAGAAAATATTTGTTATAAAAGGGGATTCTTTATACTGTAAAGAACAAGAAAATATTGTCCAAAGTTATACCACTGAAAGGAAATTACTGTTTAACATTCTGGTGAGTTTTCTGCTGGTATTTTCCCCAAGTTGTTTTGTTTTGTTTTGTTTTGTTTTTTTAAACATATTCAAGACAGACTAAGGACATTTTTAAGAAAAGGATCATTTCCAACCTGAGCATTCCTGGGACCCCATCATTACCATGATGACAATCTCATGACATTGTCTTCAAAGCACTTGGGCCAACTCTTTTATCAAAGTAGTCAGTCCTGTGATGGCTTTGATTACAGAGAGCCTCCTGGAATAATTGTTTCTCTTTCAGTTGGAATCTAAGGGTTACCTTAGTTATGAAAGTATTCATTTCTTCTGTTGATAGCATGGCTAGAGAGTTTTAACCATGGCTTAGGCTTAGCTAATGTCAGAGTTCTAGCCCCATGATTGAGGTAAAAAGCTTAGTGTGGGATTTGCAGCTCTTTTTCAGCAAATGGAGTGTTTATAGATTTGCCCCAGCAGGAATGTTGCCCTCAAGGCGCTAACAGATGTTGCCTTTAAAGCTATAATTCATGTACGAGCTAAAAGGTAGGATAGTTGGGGTGAAAACCTAAAGATAAATGCTTACAGTCTACCAGTCTTAATTTTGTCTCTACCATCTCAGTCTTTGATGAAACAAGTTCAAGAATCCGCAGCCATTTAGTGACATGACTTTCTTTCATAGAAAATCCAAAGTTTTATATCCAAATATGATTTTTCAAGACAATGTTCATACAGGTATGACTTACCAGTATGTGCTTTTGAAAATACTTGGCTTTTTCAATGCTTTAAAAATGTTTTTTATGCCCTGAACTCATAACACCTTAAACTATACCAATGTTACTGAATACTGAGAAGAAAAGAGGGGACATTTTTAAGACCCATTGGCATAAGTCATGGGGACTTAACAAACAGTATGGCAACTATCGTTTAAAATGCTGTGTGGGACACCTAGGTGGCTCAGTGGGTTAAATCCTCTGCTTTTGGCTCAGGTCATGATCCCGGAATTCTGGGATCAAGCCCCGCATCAGGCTGTCTGCTTGGTGGGGAGCCTGCTTCCTCCTCTTTCTCTCTCTCTGCCTGCCTCTCTGCCTACTTGTGATCTGTCTGTCAAATAAATAAATAAAATCTTTTTAAAAATTAAAAAATAAAATAAAATAAAATGCTGTGTTTCATGGGGCACCTGGGTGGCTCAGTGGGTTGAGCCTCTGCCTTCAGCTCAGGTCATGATCCCAGGGTCCTGGGATCGAGCCCTACATTGGGCTCTCTGCTCAACAGGGAGCCTGCTCCCCCCGCCCACCGCCTTCTCTCTCTGCCTGCCTCTCTGCCTACTTGCGATCTCTGTCTGTCAAATAAATAAATATCTTTTTAAAAATAAATAAATAAATAAAATGCTGTGTTGCATGGTTGAAGGTTGCTAAGAGAATAAATCTTAAAAGTTCTTATGATTAAAAAAAGTTCTTATGATAAGAAAAAAAATTCTGTAACTATGGTAAGGGATTTTAACTAGACTTACTGTGTTTATTTTGAAATATATACAAATATCTAATGATCGTGTTGTACACGTGCAACTAATATAATGTGTATCATATACACCTCAATTAAAAAAACATTGGCAAGTTTATAGCTCAAACTGAAATTACTTAGCCGTTGGGGGACTTTGAAAAGTGGTATACCAAATTGGTGAGTCATGGGCTATCTATGGTACTGAATTCTTAGTTTCTTATTTCTTCAGGTGTCTAGTAGAGCTGCTTGCTGGCTCTTGTGGAGGGTCAACACTGCCTTCTTGAGGTCCACAGGGAGGGCAGATGTCTATGCCTGTTCTCCAGTGGTGTGTGTTGGGAGAGGGACAACGGCAGCAGGGCCAGCCTAGTTTTCATCTTCCACACGTTACACTTTCTAGGTCAGGGCTTAGCAAACCTTTTATATAAAGGGCCTGAGTGTAATATTTTCTACTCTGTGGTCCATATAGTCTGTTGCAACTACTCAACTCTGCTATTACAGTGGGAGAGTAACCATAGACAGTATGTCAACAAACGGAGTGGCTATGTTCTAATAAAACTTTACTTATTAAAGCAAGTTGGTGGGCTGGCTTTGGCTTACAGCCCAGGCCACAGTTTTCCAGCCTCTGCTCTTGGCTACAGATTCAGAAATGTTTGCTGATGTAAACGTGGCTCCAAATGTCAGTTTGTTCTCATCCAAGCGCTTTTCTGGTAATTCAGCATTTTTCCAATTCCTCCGATTCTTTAGTATCATTGACACTTTGTGGAGCAAGGGGAGTCATGTGGAGTGATACATGCTGTTTGTCCACACTTGGAAAAGCATCAGTTTTTGTCACGCTGCAGAAAACAAGCTATAACGATTCCTGAATGAAGGAGTAAAGGAAGGAGAATTTCTTCCATATCATTTTAAATGTAGTTTCTCTGTTCTCTTAGTTCTGTACCTTTTTTCTTTCTTAAACATTTATCTTTCTTTTTTAAAGATTTTATTTATTTACTTGACAGACAGAGATCACAAGTAGGTAGAGATCCCAGGACCCTGGGATCATGACCTGAGCCGAAGGCAGAGGCTTTAACCCACTGAGCCACCCAGGTGCCCCAAACATTTATCTTTTTAATGAAGCATAGTTGACACACAGTGTTGCATTGGTTTCAGGTGTACAACATAATGACTCAGCAAGTCTACAGGTTTACTGTACTCACCACAAGTGTAGCTGCCATCTGGTAGATCATTACCTTTTAAGGACAAAGTCTGAAATTCTCCTAATATGTCCCTATCTGCTTTTTTTCATCTAATCCTATCCCTTTTTACCTCCCAAAGACCTGACTTTGAGGTTAGCTAAAATTACAGTTCAGGGATATATAATCACTTGACACTTGAGAAACTCTTCTTTTTTTAGGCTATGGCCATAAATAAGTTTGCCTTTAAGGCTCACAGATTCTTGGAAGGATACCTGTCATTCACTTTAATTGCTGGTTGTCATTTGAATTCCTTAGTCAGGAGTAGGTTATGGAGTTTATTAGTTTTTTGGGTTTTTTTTTTTTTGCCTTGTTAACTTTGGAAGAATTTGGGGGAGATTTATAAAGGGGGTGACAGAACTCTTTAAAGCTTTGACCTTGAGCTTACTTGAAATGATCATTAAGAGCAATGGATTTTTGGAAAGAGAAGCTAAAATTCTGGTTATTGAACAGATTTAAGGAAAAAAGTGATGAGAGCTGACAGTGATATGTCACAGTAAAGACTCATATCACATATGGGAATCAGCGATGGGTTGGCACAATGAATTTTGTGCCAAGTAAACAAAACCAGATCCTTTCTATGGAATAAAGTTCTGCCTTATATATGACATGTTGTCTAAGAAGTCTTTCCAGTCACTGGTGACCTCTCGTTCTCAAATAAACCTAAGGAAATAGTGTTTGGGCAACTTATAAATCATTTTGGGGATGTTCGACTTAGAGCTAAGGGCAAGTTTGAATACTGCTGTCCAGCAAGCTGAGCCATTTTCAATAATTATGTAATTATGAAGCTTCTCTAGTAGTCTTCCTCAAACTTGTCAGTAAGAATCATTGGGGTCATTTGTTTATAATACAGAATTTTAGGCCTCTCCCCATTGAGATTCTGAATTAGGAGGGGACATGGTGGTGGAGAATGGAAAGCCTGGGAATCTGTATTATAATAGAAGTCACCTAGGTGATTCTTAACAACACTCTTCCTACAGGTATAATATTTAGAGCTTGCTAATATCCCAGGTCATTATTATTAAAAAGTAGGATTAACTATGGCACATTGAGGGGACTTAGAGCCAATCTCTACTCCTTCCTCTACTCCAAAAATGCCCATTTAACCCGCAGAGAATCAAATTCTTAAAGGCCCCCTAGGACAGTTCAGTCCCATTCAGGAAGTCTTTGGCTTACATAGAAGCATGCCTTTATTCAATCAAGAAATGGTTATTGGTTACCTAGTATGTGTTAAGTATTATGCATTAAGGATATAGAAATGTATAAGGTAGACAATGTTCCTGCCACTCATAATACTCATATTTTAATGGGGCGGGTGGTATTCCTATCAGACAGACAAGTTGAGATATCACGTAGGCAGTTGAATATAGGAATCTGGTGATCGTGGGAGATATTAGAGCTGGAAATGAAGATATTTGGGAGTCATTGTCTTAAAGATGATACTCAGAGATGGTGAACTGGGTGAGATCTCTCAGGAAAAGAACATAAAGAGGACAAAGGAGTCCATGACCACGCCCTAGAAGACTCCAGGGCCGGCTCTAGACAGAAGCAGGAATAGTTCTTCTGTGGAACAGAACTTATACAGGTAAGTTGGTGGATCTCAAATGGAGAAAATGAAGTAGTTCTGATCTGACTTTCTGTAACACGCAACACACACACACACACACATTTTTTTTTTTTTTTTTACATTTAGAAGATTTTTATTTATTTATTTGACAGAGGTCACAAGTAGGCAGAGAGACAGGCAGAGAGAGGAGGAAGCAGGCTCCCTGCTGAGCAGAGAGTCCGGATGCGGGGCTCGATCCCAGGACCCTGGGATCATGACCTGAGCCGAAGGCAGAGGCTTTAACCCACTGAGCCACCCAGGCGCCCCCACATTTTTTTTTTATACCTAGAGAGCAATTAGAGTCTATTCGTATCTAAATGAAAGATAATGAACGAGATTTCTAACGTTAAGTGTGGTTTGAATGGGAGGAACTTAAGAAATATGAAAACTCAACAGGATTTGATATTTTACTGGATATGGACAGTGAACATAAAGAAGAGTCTAGAGTGGTTGAGAAGATGCATAGATTGGTAGAAACCGTATTGGCTTCGGAGCCAGAAAACCTAGGGCCAAAGCAAGTTCCATCTCTTTTTAGCTGTATGGTCTCAGAAAAGTAATTTAACCTCTCTGAATTCTCAAAGTGCTTTAATTGACTGTAAAACTGAGATTGTTATTCCTATCTTGTAGGCTTGATGTAAGGACAGCAATAATAATGTATTTCACTTTAAATAGTGCCTAGCTTTAGCAAGTTGTTAATTAACGAAAGCTGCGAGTATAATAGTACTTCATCAGTCTTCTCCACCCCCCACCCCCCCACCCCCCCCACCCCCCCGCCCCATATTTTTAAGCTTTCACACTTCATTCCCATTTCCTGGAATGCTCTTCCTCCTACTTTACTGCCTTTTCCTCTGCCCGCTCCCTTTTTTAACACCCATTTATGATTTAGATTAGGCCCCAACTAGGGCCTCCAAGAAGCTTCCTTTGACCCCTCCTTAGAGTAGATTAGGTTCTCCTCAGTATCTTAATTAATCTTGAATATATAGTGATAATTATTACTGTGTGGTATTCGCCAATTAAACTAAAATCCTTAAAAGCGAGGTCTGTTTCTTATTTGTTATTTTAGCTACACAGGATGTAGTAGAATATCTAGTATTTAGATATGTCTTCTATGAAGATTTGTAGAACAGTCCAGTTGATGACATTCGTATTTCCAACTTTGATGACTGCATGGATCATATGCCATTAATGAGATTGGGAATTCAGGAGGAAGAACATGTTTGTGATGAAGATAATGTGTTTGCTTTTGGATATGCTGACTTTGAGGTACCTATCAGACATACGAAATTAAATATCCTATCGGCAGTTAGATACAGAGGCCTGAAGTGTGGGAGGTTTGGGGGCTAGAAATAAAGAGTTAGAGGGCATCAGCCTGCTGGTAATAGTTTTGAACTCTGAAAAGAGTGATATTTTCCAAGAATAACTTGTAGAACAGTTACTTCTCAACTTTTTTTCTTCCCCATTGTTGTAAGGGATGCACTCATTTAAGTAACTAGTTCAACATCACAATGGTTCCGAAGCAGGATGGGCAAAAGGAGCACATTACCCAGGGGAGGCCTCTCAGAATGATTGTGGGGCGCTGAGGAGGATCACTGCTGAGAGAGAGAAAGGAAGAGCAGCCAGATTAGGACAGAGGCTGGGCCACATCTTAAGGGATAAGCCGAGGAGGAGAGGTGCCCATGAAAGAGATCAGGGAGGAAATGGTCAGAGAAGAAGCAAAAGAGCCAGGAAGGAGTATGTCCCGTCCAACAAGGGAGTGAAAAGTTTCAAGGACTCGAGGTGCCTGAAATGTAATTTCATATAGCTCAAGCAAAAGGCTTATGTAGCTGAGAAATCTGCACATTGATCCAGGCTGGTATCAGGCATAGCTAAATGCAGGAGGCTAAAACTTGGTTATCGGAGCTCTGCCTCCTTCTCTGTGTAGACCACAAGAGGAAGAATTTTATCTCTGTCTTAGTATCTGTCTATCCAGTTGACCCTGCCTGGGTCAGGTAAACCTCCTGAGCCTATTTCTGTAGCCAGAGATTAGACAGTTAGAAGGGCAGTGAGGCATAGTGGTTAAGAGCCAGCACTTTGGAACCAAGGAATTTGAGTTCAGATCCCTGCTCTGCTACTTACTGTGCAACCTTGGGCAAAGTACATACTCATTCTGTGCCTCAGTTTCTTAGAACTCTAACATGTAAAAAATAACAGTAGCTATCACATAGGTCATTCCTTTAAATGAGATAATACAGATAAAGCTTACTGTGCTGGACATGGTAAGTGCTCAATAAATGGTAACTACCATTGTGGTGGTAATGATGATGACAGTGGTAGTGATGGTCATGATAATGAGGAAGTAGCAGCAGCAGCTACCCCTCGTTGCAGGGGGAGGGTTAGGAGAAGGTCAACTATGTGTATGGCTCCCCACAGGCTAAAAGGATCCTGTTACCAAAAGAAAAGAAAGGGATAAATTGCTGGAAAGACAAACTGTAGCTACCACAGCCCTCTATAATCATATCCAGTTTGATTCTATAATCCACATAGAGTCTGAGAACCCCACACAGTACCCGGTGGATTTGGCAATAAGGAGATCTTGCTGCTGTGAGAGCAGTGTAGTGGTCTGCGTGACGCTGAATTAGTGGCCCCTTCTCTTTGTGACTGTCCGCAATAATGATCTCAGTGAGTTTCCTGGGGGTTAATAGCATCTGGTTAGCAGCCATTCGTTCTGTAAGCAAAGCTCCAAGATGGTTTGCTATGAAAGAAGGAAAGGAGAAAAGAAAAGAGAGAGCGAGGGAGGGAGAGAAAGAGAGAGAGAGAGAAAGACTTTGTAAAGACTTCAAAGAGTTCAAACACATCTAATCACCATATCATTTGGCAGATTGTGGTGACTGTCTGATTCCATGCTTTACTCTAAATTGGGCTTCCTCTTAACAGTCCTTATTCCACATTTCTGCCCCCTCTCCTTGTTGAGAACAGATGGTAGGCCAACATTCTTGCCTGCTCCTGCAAGTATATTTTGAAGGAATGAAAAGCAAATATTCCTCTACCCCAGAGGAGCATTTTCCATATTATGCTAGCAATTATGAAAGGATTAGCTAGTGAGATGCAATTATCAGTCACTGTCAGGTTCTCATTACTGATCATGTTGTCCAGACCTACCATGTTTTCTCTGACCATCTTACCTTCTTTTGTGTTTCACTTGTTTACAGAGCACCTTCAGACAGAAAGCCTAATTCAGGATTGACCAAGTTCTGCTAAGCCACCCCAAGATTATCATAGCTAAAGAAGTTCAATAGAGTGCAGTTGTGGAAAACAACCCTTAGAGGTTCTGGATTAATCTAGAATGGCTTCCTGAAAGAAAAATTCCAGAAGAATTATATGGGAACCTTTTCCTCCCAGCGTTCCCTCTCCTCAGCTACATCATCACCCCAGAAAAATGACACAAATAAAACAGAGCTATATGGCAGATAAGTATTAGGGAAAGGTCAAGAACTGAGAGTTCTCGCTTCCAACTTGACAATTAGTAAAGGCACATTGCAGTGTAATAATAATGCATAAGCTATGAATAAGCTGTTCCCAGCTATGCATTTAGGTTAGTCCCTTAAACAAAGTTTCTTCCAGAATTTGCTCCCTAAAAATGTTTTCTTTTTTTTTAATTGCAGCCTACCACTGAGCTTAAGGAATAAATTTGATTTAGATAGTAAAGATTATTAGAAAACTGTTTCAAGATGGACGGTGGTTAACATCTATAAGAGAAAGTACATAACCTCACTAGTATTCAAAACTATAAATTAGTATTGTAAGTAGGGCTGGTTTGTTTTTTTTTTCCACTAACCAAAATAGGCAAAGATTTTGAAAAGATAATGCCCAATTTATGTGAGTATAGTGAAATGGGCCTCCGTGTATTTTACTGTTGGGAATGCAAGTTAATACTTCCTTTTTGGAAAGCAAACTGACAGACTATGAAAAGCCCCAATTTGATACAGAATTTCCACTTACGGGAATCTTTCTCTAAGAAACAGTCCTAAATATAGGAAAGTCGGGAAGCTTTATATACAGAGATTTTCTTCACGGTATATTATATGTATGTAGCTCTATAAACGTTTATTCATTCAATAAATACTTAAGTACCTATTATGTGAAACACTGTTTGCGAGGTACTATGGAACAAAACAGATTGAGTCCATTTAGCTGTTCGTGATGGTGGAAGAATTGGAAACAACCTAACTGTCCAGTATTCTGGCAACAGTTAAGTAAACTATGATTCACCCATGCAAGGGAATACTATGAATCATAGTTTGCTTTCCTGTTCCCTGACTACTAGCCATTTACGGGTGTTTCCTTGGAACAGATTAGAGTATGAGGCAGCCATTTAAAATTGAGTTACAAAGATAGTGTAATAACCTGGATAAATGCTTATGATAAAATATTACTGTATGAACTAGATGTACAATTATGTATGTAATAGGAGTACAAATGTGAAGGGATAGAGGACACCCAGGTCCAGGTAAAAGGACCAGGGGGGAGAGTCTCCAGAGTGTTACCAGTGATTGTATTTCTAAGGTGAGACTAAATATGACTGGCTTTTTTCTATTTTTCTTTATTTTCTTTAATGCTCCCATGTTACATATATATATATATATATATTTTTTTTTTCCCCCTTAAATGCTTGGCCACAAAAATTTCCTTAAAGTGATGGCTTGCCTGAAAGTGAAGACTGAACCAAGTGGGAATTTTATCAGAGCACTTTTTCTGTCTCTGGTGATGGGTTGTGTGTTTCTGATGGAGTACAAGTACTGGATGGTGGAGTCAGAAGTCTCCTGGGCACCCACCCCGCCCCTAATACCATCTGTGTCCACACATAGCAGTGTAGCTGCAGAGTACTGTGCCCCACACGTAGCATGTGGATGGTAAGGTGCCTTTCAGTGAAAGTTGGGTTCTGGTTTTTTTGTTTGTTTTTTTGTTTTTTAAGTGTCTTTAGAATGTTGTCTGAAGACTGCCTGGGAGTGGGGCTGGTCACATGCTAATTCTCCATCTTCACATCTATGAAGTTGGAATCTCTCTGGCTTTTAGTGTAATGTGGTGAAATTAAACAGTTCATAGAAATTCACACTGTGACTTAGTTCAGGTGCTGAGAAGCTCTAAGATCATTGAGTTTTCCTTGCCACCTTAACTGAATTTTTAGATATTTAATCCACTCTTCCTTCTTTTCAGTAGACCTTCAACTTTATTCTTTCCTTCCTCATTCTCTCCCCTACATGAAATCTGTCGTGGTGCAGACTTTACAATGAGCAGAGTCAGACCCCTCACATCCTGTGACCGTGGCAGGATGCCCACTTTTGCCACTCTCTGCACTTTGATGTGCTCAGTGTATGATTTATTTTCATTGTCTTCTCAACTGTTAGTGACAGATATGTTTGTAGAAAAGACCTGTTTTCCTCTGTGGTGTCTGAGACTGTGTGTAGGGGTTTTGTTTTGGTCTGGCTTGGTTTGCTTTTCTCTATTTAAAACTTAGATTGTGTCTACACCCACACAGAAACTTTATCCAGTCACCACGCACCAGTAGGCTGTTCCTTTGCAGAGTGGTGATCAAAAAAAGCCATACCTCTGGGGCACCTGGGTGGCTCAGTGGGTTAAAGCCTCTGCCTTCGGCTCGGGTCATGATCCCAGGGTCCTGGGATCGAGCTCCGCATCGGGCTCTCTGCTCTGTGGAGAGCCTGCTTTCTCCTCTCTCTCTGCCTGCTTCTCTGCCTACTTGTGATCTCTGTCTGTCAAATAAATAAATTAAATCTTTAAAAAAAAAAAAAGCCATACCTCTGGTGATCGTTAAGTTTCAATCTTTGAAGACTGGCTTCAGGAATGCATGGTTTTCTTCCTTTACCTGGCAAGTTATTGACTCAGCAAACCAAAGAATGGCGTACTTACGAAGTACCAAACTGTTGAGATCACAGAAAATTATTTCTGAAAGGTACTTTAGAAACTCTTCTAGCCCAGCTCCCTTATTTTACAGATAAAATACCTGGGACCCCAAAAGGGATCATGGCTTAACCTATGCTGTACAATAGCTTAGTGGCAGAGAATGAGCTAGAACAGTTCTGAATTCCCAGATCGGCATTCTTTCCACTGCGCTGATGGCTCTCTTCCAGGTGCCGGAGTGCAGGTGGTGCTTATGACAAGACTCTGCTGGCTGCAGTGCTGGCCCAAGGTCACGGGAAGCACCCTCTTCTTTTGCTCAGTCTGATTCCATTTATGGTAGAGTTTATACACAAGGTCTACAATTAAGTCTGCTGCTGTCCCAAGTTTCTTACCTTTTTAAAATCATCTTCCCTCCATTTCTGGTTTTTCGATCTATCTGTTACATATTTTAATCCAAACTGCTTACAAGTAATCAGAATGTTCCTCCACTACAGTTGATTTTGAGTTCAAACCTTGGATGTATTTGCTAATGTTTATAGACTGGTGAGATTAGGAGAATTGAACTGTTATTATCTCAAAAATAAAAGCTACTCCTAGGACTTCCAAGTCAGGATGGCAAAGTAAGGACACTGAATCCTGTTCCTCTCATTACAAAATTAAGAAGTAGTGGGTAAATATTTTTCAAAGATTTTTGAAAGTACACAATCATACTTAAAAACAAGATGGAAAGTCTCTTTGGGCCAATAATGGAGAGAAAAGCCACTGTGGGAGGGGAGCTATAAATGGATATAGGCAATTGGGTCAGGGTTTTTTTTGTAAAGATTCTGCCTACTCAGAGCATGAACCAGGAACACACTATGCTACCTGCAAATGTGGGCTGGGTTAGTTCAGCTCATCCCAGTAGCATTATAGAAATACATCGCTTGCACCTGGCCAGAAATTAGAAAGGGCAGCCAGAGGCTGCAAGCACAAGGACCCACTCAAGATAGAACCCAGAGCTGTCAACTTAAGATGGGGTTCAAGGCCAGCGTCTTACCAGGTCTAAGATGAGGCAACTTGAAACCACCCTGTAGAGACAGATACTCATATTTAACACTGTCATAGAAATTGAGTCCTCAAAATACTATAAAGAATTCATAAAATTTAAGACCATGAAAAGCAGTCGGGAGACCCAACAAATGAGAGAATTGATACCTGAGAGAAAAGGTAATAGAACAGTCTAAAGAGGGTTTTTCTATAAATTAAAATTCTCAACATACAAAAGAAGTTAGATCCCACAAAACAAGAATAACAGGTAATGAAACAAGAACAGAAAGGTGTGCAGGACGCCTGGGTGGCTCAATTGGTTAATCGTCTGCCTTTGGCTCAACTCATGATCCCAGGGTCCTGGGATTGAGTTCCACATCAGGCTCCTTGCTCAGCGGGGAGCCTGCTTCTCCCTCTACCTGCTGCTTCCCCTGCTTGTGCTCACTCTCTCTTTCTGACAAATTGGAAGAAATAAAAAAGAAAGAAATCTTTTTTTAAAAAAGGAAGAAGAAGAACAGAAAGGTATGAGAAAGAACCACTTCGAGGTCTCGAAAGTGAAAATGTAATATTTAAATGAAAATATCTAATGAAGTGACAGAAGGGAGAGACTGCACAGCATACTGCTTCCAGCTTCAGAGAAAAACCAGTGAACTGGAAATAGGGTGGAGAAAACATCTCAGTGCAGCGTGGAGATGACGGAGAAGTGGGACACAGAAGACAGCCTGAGGACCTCAAGCTCACGTCTGCCAGGAGGCACAAAGGAGCAGAGAGAGGGAATGAAAAAGGGAATAATAATGAAGATTGCAGTAGAGTATATTAATCCACAAAGACAGGAGTCCTCAGAATAGAAAAACTTCATCCATAAAGCACAATAAATAAACTTATAGCTATTAATCATTTCCATAATGAAATTGTAGGATATTAATAATATAGAGAAAAAATTTTGTAAAGATTTTATTTATTTATTTGAGAGAGAGAGAGAGCACACGAGCAAAGGGCAGGGCAGAGGAGAAGGGAGAGAAAGAATCTGAAGCAGGCTCTGTGCTTGGAGCCTGACTGGGGCTCGATCCTGTGACCCCGAGATCACGACCTGAGTGGAAACCAATAGTCAGACACCCAACTAACTGAGCCATCCAGGTGCTCTGAGAAAGACTTTAAATGCAATGAAAAAATACAGATAATGTATCTACAAAATGGTAATCAAATCAGCATTAGGCTCTGGCTGCAGTAGACAATATCTTCAAAGTACTGTGGAAAGACAATTATAAACCTACGATTCTGTGCAGTGCTTTGTGTATACAAGAGTGAAACAAAGGCATTTGCAGATACACAGGGGCTAACTTCTCAACCCCCAAACTCTTGCTAATGAAAGAACCAAAGGATGTTCTTCAGCAAAAAGAGAAGTACATGCAGAAAACAGTGGAATACTAGAAGCAGAGGTATTAAAATATGGTGATAAAGCTAATTTTTTTCTTTTATGTGTAAAAAACTGGATCTAAAATTCTAGCAACAACAATGTGTTAAATATATAAAAGCATGGTGAGGTCCTTATTTTGAGTAGAGAGGATACTGATTAAGTTTATAAACTTGTAAAGAAAAAATACATTTAAATAACTGTGTGTTGAATGTAGGAATAACCACTAAAGAGGAATATAGAAATAGAAGATACAACTCCTAAATCAGTAGTGGAAAAAGTTGGTAATTTTTTAAAGTTTACTTATTTAAATAATCTCTACACCCAACATGGGGCTTGAACTCATGAACCTGAGATCAGGAGTCACATGTTCTTTCTGTTGAGTCAGTCAGGTGCCTCTGAAAAAATAGGTAATTTTAAAAATGTATTTACTCGATTCAGTAGAAGGCAGGAAAGGAGATAAAAAGAAGCAAAGGGAAAACATAGTAAATAGGAAATATAAAATAAAATATGTAAGCAATCATAATGAACATAAATTAATCTACAAAGCCAGAGAGGCACTCAGATTATTCTACTTACTTTATGCTGTCTTCAAAATGATACTGAAGGGGGTAAAAAAAAAATGGGGAAAAATATATGAAGATACCCACGAAGAAAAAAACTGATATGACAACATTAATATCCATCAAAAGATAATTTCCTGCCACCTGCCATCTGCTCAATGCCAAGTCAACACACCTTCACCTCAGGTTGCCAGCAGCTCAAACTGACACTCTGCCCCCCAGATTCCAACCCTGTGCTCGAGTCTGTGCACAAAACTGGGCTTAATTAGAACAGGAGAATGAAGCATCCCGAATAGTGACACTAATTCTGTGGAATATATAATGGGTAAAAGGAGTGTGCTAGGCTGAGAACATCTCCAACAAGCACATCAAAGAACAATACATACAGCATGAGTCTGGTTCCTAAAAGAAACAAACCTGGGAAAAATAAAATAAGATGCAATCAGAGAGGGAGACAAACCATAAGAGACTCAACTATAGGAAACAAACGGAGGGTTGCTGGAGGGGAGGGGGTTGGTTGATGCGGTAACTGGGTGATGGGCGTTAAGGAGGGCACATGATGGAATGAGCACTGGGTGTTATATATAACTAATGAATCACTGATCTCTACCTCTGAAACTAATAATATACTGTATGTTAATTAATTGAATTTATATTTTTATATATTTTAATAATAAACTAAATACTAATAATACACTGTTAATTAACTGAATTTATATTTTTTTAAAAAGGAGCCCCCCAAAAAAGATAATTTCAAGCAAAAAGCATCAAATTATAGGAAGATATTTCTTACTTGTTAAAAAAAAAGGAACAGTCCACAAACAAGATATAAAATAATGGACTGTAGACACTGAAATACAGTTTCAAAATTTATTAAAAGCTGACAGAGTTGCAAGGAAATAGTATATTGACATTCAGCATTGCCAATTTTAACATACCTCTATCAGAAACTAATGTCAAATAGACAAAAGTACTTAAGGACATAAAAGATTTGAACAACATAATTAACCCTCTTGCTCCAGTAGATATAAAGCACACATGGAATGTGTGTACCATGAAGATCACACTAAATTTAAAATCAACATCACTCACTCGTTCATCAAATATTTGAGTGCCTGATATTTGCTGTACATTGCGTTAGGCACTTGGAATACATGAGTCAGCAAGACAGTTCCTGGCCTCGTGAAGCTTAACATTCTAGCAGGGAGGAGGAGGCAGACAGTGAGCAATAAACATAGTGAAGTATATAGCATGCTAGACAGTGATAGATGCCATTTGAAATAAAGGTTGGGGAGGAAAATTGGGAATCCAGTTTTAAGGTATGTTAAATTTAAGATACCTATTAGATATCCAGCTGGAAAAATGACAGAGCTATTGCATCTTTGGAGCATGTAGAGGGCAGATGGTATTTAAATCCATCAGACCATATGACATGATGGAAAGGGGACTAAAGGGATGCCTAGGTGACTTAGTTGGTTAAGCCTCTACCTTCTGCTCAGGTCATGATCCCAGGGTCCTGAGATCGAGTTCTGCGTCGGGCTCCTTGCTCTCCCTCTGCCTACTGCCCACCCCCTTGCTTGTGTTCCCTCTCTCTCTCTCTCTCTCTCTCTCTGACAAATAAATAAATTAATTAATTAACACTTTAAAGAAAAAAAAAGAGGACTAAGGACTGGAACAATAAGGATATTTGACTGATTAGAATGGATTAAAAACCTAAATGTGAGATCTAAAACCATAAAAATTGTAGAAGTGAACACAGGCAGTAATTTCTCTGACATTGGCTATAATGATATGTCTAGATATGTCTCCTAAAGCAAGGTAAACAAAAGTAAAAATAATCAATTGGGACTACACCAAAATAAAAAGCTTTTTGCACAGCAAAGGAAACCATCAACAAAACAAAAGGACAACCCACAGAGTGGGAGATGTTTGCAAATGATATATCCGAAAACAGCTTAATATCCAAAATATTTAAAGAACTTATACAACTCAACATACATACACACACACACACACAAATCAGAGTAAAAATTGGTCAGAGGACCAGAATAGACATTTCTCCAAAGATGGCCAACAGACACAGGAAAAGATGTTCAGCATTACTAATCATAAGGGAAATGCAAATCAAAACTATAATGAGATACCCCCTTATACCTGTTAGAATGGCTAAAATGAGAAACACAAGAAATAGGAAGTGTTTGCAAGGATATAGAGAGAAAGGGAACCCTTACACACTTGATGAGGATGTTAGTTGGTACAGCCCCTTTGGAAAACTGTGGAAGTTCCTCAAAAAATTAAAAATAGAAATACCATATGATTCAGTAATTCTGCTATTGGGGTATTTACCCCCAAAAAACCCCAAAAATACTCATTGGAAAAGATATATGCATCCCATGTTTATTGCAGCATTATTTACAACAGCCAAGGTATGGAAGCAGTCTAAGTGTCCATCAATAGATGAACAGATGAGGAAGAGGTGAGTGTGTGTGTTTGTGTGTATATATATATATACACACACACACACATATGCCATGAAATATTATGCAGCCATAAGAAAAGAGGAGTTTCTACCATCGGAAATAACATGAATTAGAGGGTATTACGCTAAGTGAAATAAGTCAGACTGAGATGAAAGACAAATACCATGTGGTTTCACTCGTTCATAGAATCTAAAAAAAGCAAAACAAAAAACCAAATGAATAAAAAATAAAAAGCAGAATCAGATCCATAAATACCAAGAATAAACCGACAGTTGCCAGAAAGGAAAGGGTAAGAAGATAAGGCTCTCAGTTACGAATGGACTGTGCCATGGGAATAAAAGGCACAGCATAAAGAATATAGCCTATGAAATTGTAATAGTGATGTATGAGGATAGATGGTTGGCTACACTTGTGGTGAACATAGCATAAAATATAAACTTGTCAAATCACTATGTTATACACCTGAAACTGTTGTAACATTGTGTATCTGCTGTACTCAGAATATTTATTTATTTATTTATTTTTAAAGATCTTACTTATTTATTTGACAGAGATCACAAGTAGGCAGAGAGGTAGGCAGAGAGAGAGAGGAAGGGAAGCAGGCTCCCTGCTGAGTAGAGAGACTGATGCGGGGCTCGATCCCAGGACCCTGAGATCATGACCTGAGCCGAAGGCAGAGGCTTTAACCCACTGAGCCACCCAGGCGCCCCAGAATATTTAAAATGTAACAAAAAAAGACATTTGACTATATCTAGGTGGTACAGGTTTCTCTGGTTGGACCATCAGACTTCGTGATCATCCTTCTGGGTCGTTAAAAATAGATTCGCTTTCCGGGGCACCTGCTGGTATAGTCGGTTGGGCATCTGACTTGGTTTTGGTTCAGGTCGAAGTCTCAGGGTCATGAGGTCGAGCCCTGTGTCAGGCTCTGTGCTCCACACAGAGTCTTGAGAGTCTCTGCCTTTGCCCCCTCCCCCCTTTTGTGTGCTCTCTCTCTCTCTCTTTCTTTTTCTCTCTCTCTCAAATAAATAAATAAAATATTTTTAAAAAACAGATTTGCTTTGCTCTTATAGTTTTGATTCCAATTTTAATGATAGGTTTTGTATACTGTCAGTTTGTATTAGGACCAGTAGTACACATTTGTAAGATAGCTAGGTCACCAGTAGTCTGGTATGGAAAAGGTAATTTTATTTTTTGGTTTGTTTGCTTAGATATGTGTTGACTAAACGTATAGAGACTATGACCTTAACTCCAATAATGCATTATCACCACCACCCAAATTGACTAGCCCAGATAGTAACATTACATGAGGCATCTTACAAACTGATTAGAACAGTACCCAGCTCACTCAAATATTAGTTCTTATATGCCCTTTGTGCTCAAAGCAATATGTGGTTCTATATATGCCAATCAGTCAGTCAGTCATCATGGAGCTTAGTTCTTTCTGGAATTGCATGCTAAGCAACACACTCCAGGAATCTAATTAATTTGATCCCCACTTTGGTCCTCTTTGCCACAAACATTGCCTTGCCTCTTGAGCCTTATACGTTGTGTTTCTCGGAGAAATGCATATGTAGCATTATATTTATACTCTGCAGCAGTGTTTGCCTCCACATAATTGTGTTTATGTGGAATAACATTGGCATTGCAATGTGGGAATGACGGGCTTGACAGGACCATTAACTTGAGTACCCTGGGAATTGTCCCCCCGCCCCAACCATGGCTGACTAAAGGAGCGGTGTTTCTGAATGATGTTATGGTGTGGGAGTTTGAAATGGATTTCTTATTAAACAGTACATAGACTGTTCTTTACCTGCCATGGGCAAAAATAATTTGGACAAAAAATAGTACTCTCCCTGTGAAGTGTTTTATCTTTCAACTTTTTCTCTGTAATGAATGGCTTTCTTTTTTTTTTTTTTTTCAGTCTCTTATACCTTAGGTATAGGGAGAAACTTTTATGTCCTCTTCAGAGTTATAGCTGTACTTTTTAGCCAGAACCAAAGCTTAAACTTCCTCTGGCAGATCCCTGGTAAAGGGGCAAACTTAGGTCCAGTGGAAATGAGAAAGGCAGAAAAAGGAAAAATTGGATATTGAGAGGATTCACTTGGCACAGAAGAAAATAACTTGAGCATAAGAGAAATAAGAACATTAGAAACTAAACCGATATCAGTGCAGTGGCATCTTCCATTTCCAACTGTTTTGAAGTATTTTTAGCGGAGAGCATGGACATAGAACATATATACACAGCACATAGACAGCTCATAAAGCATATGGACACCCATTGACGCTGTGTACGTCAGCAGTACCTGCAAAGCAGAAAGGGTGCATGCCAGTTCATTGTAGACTAGGAAGCTTCCTTCCTGGCTTTTCCAGGATCTGTACTATCGTAAGAAAATTAAGTGTTGAGTTTCTCTTTTTTTTGTTTTTTAAAGATTTTATTTATTTGACAGAGAGAGAGAGATCGCAAGCAGGTAGAGCAGCAAGCAGAGAAAGAGGGAGAAGCAGGCTCCCTGCTGAGCAGAGAGCCCGGTGCAGGGCTCCATCCCAGGACCTTGAGATCATGACCTGGGCCGGCCGAAGGCAGAGGCTTAACCCACTGAGCCACCCAGGCATCCCAAGTGTTGAGTTTCTAACTACATTTTTAGTGCTACGGAGTAGTAGTCTTAGTAAACCTAGATGAGTGGGGCAGATTTTATGTCTCGACCAACTACAAATTCACAGTTATGAAAGATATAAAATTTCTACATGAACCATACATAGATTGCTTTTCTTAGTAATGACCTTTTTCCTTAAAACTCTGCCATCACTAATGATGGGAAATATTGTTCCTTTTCTTACCACCTGATGGAGGATTCAGCCAAATTTATAGGCTGTAAAGAAAGTTACCAAAATATTACAAAAAATAATAAATCAGGCTGATGACAGTTAAAAAACTTGAACTTAAGGTAGAATTTCTGAACCTTTGTGTTTATAATTTGTTTTTAAGTTGTAGTTTACATTGTCAAGAAACTCATTATTGCCAAATACTGAGGCTTAGTTTAAGGCTTACTGCCACCAGATGGTAGTACATTTTGCCTGATATACAGATTATAAGCACAACATAAATATCAAACATATGTTTATGCACCAAACAAATTTATTTTAAAGACTACTCTAAAGTATTATTAATTATATTAGGGTATTATAAAAAATGTGGTAGTATTCAGCATCATTTTCCTTGATTTTTTTTTAAATTTTATCCATTTATTTGAGAGGGCGCACACATGATCAGGGGGAGAGGCAGAGGGAGAGGGAAAAGCAGACTCCCTGCTGAGCAGGGAGCCCAATGCGGGGGCTCTATCCCAGGATCCTGGGATCATGACCTGAGCCGAAGGCAGACGCTTAACTGACTGAGCCACCCAGGCAAGCCCTCTCCTTGACTTTTTATTTTTTTTTTATTTTTTTTTTAATATTTTATTTATTTACTTGCCAGAGAGAGAGAGAGAGTGAGCACAGGCAGACAGAGTGGCAGAGGGAGAAGCAGGCTCCCCGCGGAGCAAGGAGCCCGATGTGGGACTCGATCCCAGGATGCTGGGATCATGACCTGAGCCGAAGGCAGCTGCTTAACCAACTGAGCCACCCAGGAGTCCCTCTCCTTGACTTTTTAAAGCAACTTTATTAAGATAAACAACTTTTTAAAAACAACTCTTGGGGCACTGGTAGTCTGTCGATTTAGTGACTGGCTCTTTGTGGCTCAGGTCATGGGATTGAGCCCCAAGTTGGGCTCTGCACTGGGCATGGAGCCTGCTGAAGACTCTCTCTCCCTCTCCCCTTTCCCTCCCCCCACCACCCCAACCAGCATGCATGCTCGCTCGCTCTCTCAAAAAGTAAGAAATACAAATAAAAATTTTAAAAACTCTTTACTGAATATTTATATTGTAACAAAAGATTTAGATAAGTTGCACTGTTTTAAGTACTTACTCAGTGTTTAACCAGACATATAACCTATAGAGAGAGCCCTTTGGGCTACTTTTAAGCTAATCAAAAAAGATTTAATTTGCTCTATTAGTGCTTCTGATCAGTTGAAACATTTTGACTGATCCAGGTTACTGTGAGCATTTTGATAGAGTAGTTATTCTTTCCTCGTGTGGTTCTGTCTGGAGCAGAGCAGGGCACATTCAGCATCCCTGACCCTGGCCTGCTAAATGCTGATAGCACTCTGCAGTCACTGTGAGAGCCAGTGTCCCCACATGTTTGCACATGCCCTGAGGGAGAATTGCCCCCACTCCCACCGCTACCCTTGGAAAAAACCTCCACTCACGTTCTGAGTTGCCCCACCTAACTTTACTTAACTGCTGTTGCTATCAGATACAGCCTACAAAGAAAGTGTAAATAGAGGAAAAACTACATAAGTTAATTCACATGAAAAAGAAGGTAGCTTCTCACTTCTCTTTGTCTTTTTCTGTTACTCAGTTTAAACTTAACTGCAAAACACTAAACCTACAAACTAATCCTGGGACATATTTCTTAAAGGATCTGTAATAATTCCTTGCCCTTAAGTGAGTTTCTGGGATTTAAACTTTTATAACACTGGGACATTATTTTAGTGTATGAGAGCAAGATGGGGAATGTGCTGTAGACTAATAAAAACTGGTGAACTCCATGCTAGGCAACTTGTAGGTCTTATCTCACTTTGCTTCTGTGTTCCTACCTTGTACCTCAAAATGCCATTATCTCCTGCTCCTTCCCTCTGCAACCCACCAGACGATATACAAGCCTTTCAGTGGTTGTGTTTCGTTGGTCTGATTTTTAGCTGTTATTGCTTTTTCATAAAGAACACATGTCAAAAGCCTTTATTAAATGGAAAGAATTGCATGACTTCCTTCTGCTCTTTATTTCCTTATATTGTAATGAAGGCCGACTGACTCTTCACTCTGCAGTGATTCGTTTCAAAGGAGAAGTTGAGGGTAAGAGAGTCATTTCACAGTAAAATCCTTAATATGGCTGCCTCACTCAAGAGCATCTCCGCAGGAAGAATCATTAAACATGAGTTACCATCATCAATCTTCCCCATCCTCAAAGAAGGGGGAAGATTTTCATATCACATAAATTAAAAATGAGGGTTAAGATGGGAAAATGGAAGGACAAAGGAGTTATGTGACAAAGAACTTCTTGTTCCCTTCAGAACTTCTCATATATCCCTTTTCCCCCAAGTAATGCTTGTGGCCCCTCTAGGTGCCCAGTAGTCAGAACAGCAGTGGAGAAGTAAGTGCATAGCTCTCACTCAACACGACAAAAAAACAATGGAGGAGTAAGTGCACAGCTCTCACTCTCACTGCTCTTCTGACTTGACTGCGTGCTCATGATGGTCACCTTTAGAAACAGCTTATTTGTTTATTGGGAAGTTAGAAATTACACTGAAATCATATGGAAGAGTAGGGCTTGATTGGGTTTTTTGACTTTTGTTTTTTATGTTTACAGTTCTTTTTTTTTTTTTTAAAGATTTATTTATTTTGATAGTGCCAGATCGAGGGAGGGGCAGAGGAAGAAGAAGAGAGCAAAAAAGAGAGAAAAACAAACTCTTCTGAGTGCAGAGCCTGATGCAGGGCTCGATCTTGGGATCCTGAGGTGATGACCTCAGCCGAAACCAAGAGTCAGTCACTCAACCTACTGAGCCACCCAGGTGCCCCTACCTACAATTCTTTTTTTTTTTTTTTAATTGAAGTATAGTTGACCTACAGTGTTCTATTAGTTTCATGTGTACAGCATAGTGATTTGACAATACATCAGGCCGTGCCACAGTGAGTATAGTCACCATCTGTCACCATACAAAGTTATTACAGTATTATTGACTACACACCCTGTGCTGTACTTTTCATCTCTGTGACTTGTTTATTTCATAACTGGAAGTTCGTACCTCTTAATTCCTTTCACCTGTTTTGCCTACCCCCCCAACCCCCTCTCTTCTGGCAACCATTATTTTGTTCTCATTGTTGTGTTTTTTAAATTCCACATGTAAGTGAAATTGGACAGTATTTGTCTTTATATGTCTGACTTATTTCACTCAGCATAATACCCTCTAGGTCCATCCATGTTATAACGAATGCCAAGAATTCATTCTTTTTTATGGCATATGGTATTTTTATTTTTAGGTTTTTGAGGAACCGCTATAGTGTTTTCCATAGTAGCTGTACTAGTTCACATTCCCACCAACAGGCATGAGGGTTCCTGTCTCTTCACATTCTCACCAACACTTGTTATTTCTTGTTTTTTTATAATAGCCATTCTGACTGGCGTGAGGTAATATCTCATTGTGGTGCTAATTATTAATTTTAGCAGTATGGAGTCCTCACTTTGCCGTTATGTAAATCTTGAGATTTCCTATAATCTCTTTGAAGACAACAGTCATGTCTTAAAGAACTTTATATAACCCTAATAGTACTTTGCATGGAGTAAGTACTTAATATTATTAGATAGATAGGTGGAAGAAAAGTATCAGTTGATGATTAAAAATAAAGATATTTTCAGGACACCAGGGTAGCTAAATCAGTTAAGTGTCTGTGTTCTGCTCAGGTCATGATTGGGATGGAGTCCTGCATCAGGCTCCCTGCTCAGTGGGGAGCCTGCTCCTCCCTCTGCCTGCCACTCCCCCTGCTTGTGCCCTCTCTCTCTCCCTCTCTGACAAATAAATAAATAAATAAAATCTTTAAAAAATAAGTAACTAAGTGAATAAATAAAATGTTTTCTTTGGCCCTTATATTCATAAATGGGCTGAGAATGATTGTTCTATTTCAAACTCTTAGTTCCAAAAGGAGGAACAGGGATCTTAAATTATTTATAGTTCTTAATTGTTAATATTTGACTCATTACCTTCTTCCCTAAATATAAACTAAAATACTGTATATTGTGGCTACTTAGAAGTTTATAAACTAAGCTGCCAAAAAAAATAAAAATTGATTTGCAGGAAGCAGCATAAAAAATTTTTTTGAAAGACTACGTAATGTCTGCCAATTTAACAGTGTCCATTAGGCTTTGAAGACTTTGTGGTTTAGAAGCCATGCTTACCTTCCAAGAGGAACTTTCCTATGCTTTTTTTTTTTTCTTTAAGATTTTATTTATTTGAGAGAGAGGGAGAGATCGCAAGTGGCAGGAGGGGCAGAGGGAGAGAGAGAAGCAGACTCCCTGCAGAGCAGGGAGCCTGCCACAGGGCTCAATCCCAGGACCCTGGGATTATTACCTGAGCTGAAGACAGACACTTAACTGACTAAGCCACCCAGGCGCCCCCTACTTTTGCTACATCTGATGAAATGGGGTGATGGGAAAGAATTCTTTTGGCACTATGCCAAAAATAGAATTTTAGAGATTAAAGTTCTAGATGATTGAGTTTCAGGTGTGGGGCCTCATCCATCAGTAAAGTCTGGGCCTGATGTTTCTGACTATAGTCATACAACATTTATTTATTTATTTATTGACTTAAACATCTCATAGTTCAGGCTCAAATCTGACATTCACAAGTGCTAATGGGTCTTTTCTGATCCCCTTCGCCAGAAGCACTTCAGAACTTAATTCTGTTACTGTATTTCCTTTTTTTAACAAAAGAACTTGGAAGGTATAGATAGGGACCATTTGAGATTGTGAAACCACTCTGAGATCATTTTCATTTTAAAAGTAAGTAGTTCCAAGAAATTAGATTTTCTGTTACTTAGACAATGATAAAATAAAGCCTCTGTATTTTTTACAATCTAGTAGAATTATGAGGTTTAATTTTAGCGGTTGTTCCTAGTTGATAAATAATTCTGCTGGTGTATCCACCCCCTTCCAATTCACATCCATTTATGTTTGTCTACTTTGCCCTCAGGAATTTTAAAAAACTAGTTTGGCTCTGAACCAAGAGCAAATTATGTTCTTTCTAGCTGGCTATTGTCTCACCTTTGTCTTCAGATTCTCTCTGTCCTTATAAACTCTTAATCCTTGCCCTATTCAAAATTTTTACCAGATGGGGCGCCTCAGTGGCACAGTGGGTTAAAGCCTCTGCCTTCCGCTCAGGTCATAGTCTCAGGATCCTGGGATCAAGGCCCGCATTGGGCTCTCTGCTCAGCAGGGGTGCCTGCTTTCCCATCTCTGTCTGTCTGCCTCTCTGCCTACTTGTGATTTCTCTCCCTGTCAAATAAATAAATAATTCTTTAAAAAAAAATCTTTACCAGATGAAGTTTTTTAAAAATATATTTTTAATTTATCCTGGATAAACATCAGTATCCCTTCTATAGGCTCCTAGTCTGTGTGGAAGAGCAAATACAGCAAGCAAAGTATCTAAAATGTTTTTTTCTGTGAACTTAATAATACCGTCTTTAATACCCAAAATGTAAGATGCTTACAAATTCTAACTATAGTCTCCCTGTTCATATGGTAATGAACACTGTTGATCTTGAATTATCAGTTTATTGGGGAAAAGGGGGATCCGTGTTCTTCAACTAGGAAAAAAAAAAAAAAGAGTTGAAATTCCAAGCATACCTGTTTGAGATGATAATCAGGGGTGTACTGGTTCCTCTAGTTAAAACCCTTCAGTGACATTCAAGGAATCTCCACTTGTGCCTTAGACCATACAGAGGATTTGCAGGGTGCGTTTGGGTAGTCTGAGTGTTTGTACGGTGAAACTCTGACAGTCTGACACTAGAGATGCTTCTGGGAATTTTATCAGCCATAATAAAATCATTCTCTGGTGTTTGCCCACCAAATCCCACCAAAAAAGAAAATTTTATTTAATAAGTAGTGACTTCGTGTAGTATTTTCAGATTTTACTGATCAAGCAATATAATATTGGGTCAAATTGAGTTCAAAACACATATCTCTTGCCAGTTTGATAACTCAAGGATGAGAGTCCTATCATGCCAGAGTAGAAACTACTCTTTGGCTTCTCCCCAGTGAAGGACTTGTACTGGCTCTTTGTTCTTTGCTTTCAGACTTTTTGACCACAGTAAGAAATCCATTTTACACTGTGAGCCAGGATACATATAGATGTATTCTGTTCAACAGAAACAACGGTTCCATGAAAGCATACCCTTACTCCATGTGTAATATACTCTGGCATTTGCTGTTCTGTTTCACTTTTTTTTTTTTTTAAAGATTTTATTTATTTATTTGACAGACAGAGATCACAAGTAGGCAGAGAGAGAGGGGGAAGCAGGGTCCCTGCTGAGCAGAGAGCCTGATGTGGGACTCGATCCCAGGGCCCTGGGATCACGACCCAAGCCGAAGGCAGAGGCCTTAGCCCACTGAGCCACCCAGGAGCCCCTCTGTTTCACTTTTTATTGATCTGGTTTATGAACCACTAAGTTGATTCATGGCCACCTAATGAATCTCACTTAGTTCATTGTGCTTTAGCCCAAGTGATTGCTTACTGTCATTAACAAATCCAGTTCTCTGGTGAACACAAAATCTTAATTATATCTGTAATGAGAGACTGTGTTTTGAAAGTTCTCTGGAGTTAAAAGACATTACCTCATTTGCCCCCATTTCCCACCCTCATTATATGAAAGAACTGGATGGGTATTTTTTATCTTATTATTTTGAAACAATTTCAAACTTACAGAAATATTTTAAGAATAGTACAGCGGTGCCTGGCTGGCTCTGTCGATTAAGCATCTGGCTTCAGCTCAGTCGTGATCTCGGGGTCCTGGGAAGGAGCCCAGTATCAGGCTCCCTGCTCAGCCTGGAGTCTGCTTGTCCCTCTGCTCCTCCCCCTTCTCGTGCTCACTCGCACGCTTTCTCTCTCTAAATAAATAAAGTCTTTAAAAAAAAATAGTCCAAAACCCTTGTATATTCTTCACCCAGAGACCACAATCAAATTTCACCACTTGTCCCAATAATGTTCTTTGTAGCCGAAGGATGCAGTACAGGATCACACATTAGATCTGATTCTCATGTCTCCCCAGTTTGGTCTTTCCCTTCCCTTTCATGATGTTGTTTTTGGGGTTTTGTTCTGTTTTGTTTTGTTTTCAAGATTTTATTTATTTATTTGACAGAAAGAGAAAGCACACAAGCAGGGGGAGAGGGAGAGGGAGAAGCAGTCTCCCTGCTGAGTGGGGAGTACAATGCAGGGGCTTGATCCTAGGACCTTGAAGGCAGACTCTTAACTGACTGAGCCACGCAGGCGCCCCAACCTTGGTATTTTTTAAGATAACAGGCCTTTCATGTATGTCCCTCGATTTGGGCCCAGTGGTTCCTCATAAGTATACTCAATTTATGCCTATTTTACAGTGTCACAAAAGTGATCCTTTGCTCTGCTCATTGTGCTCTAACAATTTGTCCAACTACTGGCAGTGCTGAGCTTTGATCACCTGATTAAGGTAGTGTCCACTAGGTTTCTCCACAATAAAGCTCCCTTTTCCTCCTCTGTGATTAATAAATATTTTTCTTTTTCTTTTTCTTTTTTTTTAGTTTATTTGACAGAGATTACAAGTAGGCAGAGAGGCAGGCAGAGAGAGAGAGGAGGAAGCAGGCTCCCTGCTGAGCAGAAAGCCCGATGTGGGGCTCGATCCCAGGACCCTGGGATCATGACCTGAGCCGAAGGCAGAGGCTTTAACCCACTGAGCCACCCAGGCGCCCCGTGATTAATAAACATTTTATGAGGCGATACTGTGAGATTGTGTAAAATCTAGTTCCTCATCCTGTATTTATCTATCTTTGGTATCCACTATGTTCCTTTCTTGGATTGATTTTGTAAAATGGTCATTTTTCTAATTTCATTACTTCTCCTCCATTTATTAGTAGGCATTCTATTGTAAGGAAGAACTTTCTGTCCTCATTTCTTTTTATCATTCATTTATTTATATTAATGTGTGCTCATGGGTTCCTATTTTGTTCAGTGGGTTGTAACTTCTCACTATTATTATTTGTTTTGATGCTCAGATTGTTTCAGGTTTGGCTTTTTTTTTTTTTTAAGATTTTTATTTTCTTGACAGAGAGAGTGAGAACAGGAACACAAGCAGGGAGAGTGGGAGAGGGAGAAACAGGCTTCCTACCTAGGAGAGAGCCCAATGTGGGGCTTGATCCCAGGATCCTGGGATCATAACCTGAGCTGAAGGCACATGCTTAACAACGGAGCCACCCAGGTGCCCCCAGGTTTGGCTTTTTAAGCAGGTCTCCGTGTCCTTTTGTCATGTTCCCATTATTGTAAAGTGCTTCCTTACTTTCCGACACAAGACACCCAGGCTCATTTTCTATCCCTGCCCCAACTCTGGAATTAGTCATTTCTCCAGGGAGCCCCGTTCCTAATGGAGAGTGGCATGTAGAAACAACGATCTGGGCACTAGATGTGCAAAATGCTGCTGGAGTGTCGCTCTTCCCACATGTCTCAGTGCACAGAGGTAGGAAATACACATATAGATTCATTTACTTAGACACATGTGCACACACACACACATCCTTGCATCTTTTTTTAAAAGATTTTATTTATTTATTTGACAGAGAGAGAGATCACAGGTAGGCAGAGAGGCAGGCAGAGAGAGGGAGGGAAGCACGCTCCCTGCTGAGCAGAGATCCCGATGCGGGGCTCGATCCCAGGACCCTGAGATCATGACCTGAGCCTAAGGCAGAGGCTTAACCCACTGAGCCACCCAGGTGCCCCACATTCTTACATCTTTCCGTTATTTATGTCTGTATATTGCAAATCACTTGTTCACACTGATACCTTCAATCCTGCATATCACAAGGTTTATCCTAGGTTTCCCTTTTTTCTTATTTATACCTGCCTTAGCCAACATTGAGAAACCTAGCCCCCATTAGCCTTAATATGTTTGTTTATTTGCTCAACCCTCCTGTATAAAGCCAATCCCCTAACTAGACCAGGTTACTGCCTCTTGGTATGGAGAAGATCAGGTGAAATAACGTATGTTAAAACACTTATTTCCCCTAAGATTTTATGTTTTTATTTGAGAGACAGAGAGTGAACAAGGGAGCATGAGCGGGGGGAAGGGGCTGCAGGAAAGGGAGAAGCAGGCTCTCCACTGAGCAGGGAGCCTTTTGCAGGGATTGATCCCAGAACTCTGGGATCTGATGGCAGATGCCAAACCAACTGAGCCACCCAGGTGCCCCAAAACACTTTAAAATATAAAAGAGTTTACCACTGCCTAGAAGTTGATACAAGAAAGAAATAAAAAGAGACAGGAATAATAGTTGGGAGTAGTAGGCTTTTACATTTCCTGTTTAGTTGCCAAGGAGTAATGAAATCACTGTATAAACCTTACAGAAACAAGTCAGGAAACTGACTGATCAGACTTGTTCTTGCCATGTCTCTTCTTTTTTTTTTTTTTAAGGATTTTATTTATTTATTTGACAGACAGAGATCACAAGTAGGCAGAGAGGCAGGCAGAGAGAGAAGAAGGGAAGCAGGCTCCCTGCTGAGCAGAGAGCCCGATGTGAGAGGCTCGATCCCAGGACCCTGGGATAATGACTGGAGCCGAAGGCAGTGGCTTTAACCCACAGAGCCACCCAGGCGCCCCTTGCCATGTCTTTGAGGAATAATGTAACTTGGTGACTTTCATTCTTCCGAGTGAAAAAGTATCCCTCCTAATCCTTGCCTAGACAATCATGCTTGCCATGGGACTGTTACTATTTAGGTTTACATCAATATTTCTTTTCTAAGTGAAGAGATGTAATAGAGAAAAACTCACTCTTATCAGATGAGATTAATTGTATAAGTAGGATCTAAAATGTAAGATTCATAGATCTGAATTCCCAAGATAATTGGCCTTTCAGACACAGTATAGTTCTGGTTTGTGGTAAAATTAATCAGTCTTCTTAAGTTTTTTTAGATTGGGAATGAATTAAGACCTCTTCTAATAAACCCTTGTCAACCTGTATTCCTCAGACCAACCCCCAAGTAGCTGATCACTTCCCTTCATTTAATTTCACAAAATCTGTCATAAGAATAAAGAAAATGTCAAGATAATTAGAGGAAAAAAGAGTGGCATGCTGGGAAGATTTGAAGGAAAAAGTATAAATTTCGTGTAGGAAAAGGAAGGGCAGGATAGAGTTTCCAAGAGTCCAGAGAGAAGTGAGTTGTCACTTTGGGGCTAAACCCACTGGCTTAGAAAGCGTTTGGCCTAGAAATACTGGATAGGGTAGTGATGACAACAGAGTGCAAAAGATTAAATTTGAGATGTTTCAAGGCCAAATCCAAAAACCTTCAACACTAAGAAAATAAATTCCTTTCTTTTTAACTCTTAGTTGTGCCTGTGGGTAACTCAGTCCTGTAGTCTTGCGTTTCCGCTCCTGTCTCTGCTTTCTCTCTTCATTTCTGACCGTTTCTTTCCCCTTACCTGAGCCCCTTTCCCATCTTGTTCTTCCCTGATTGCGGCATTTTGGAAAACTCTGGTAAGCTGTGTACTCAGAGACTCAGCCATTAAAGTCTCTACTGTACAAAGAGCTTCCTTTGCAGTGGGCCAGAGTTTCATTTTGCTGGGCTTCCTTGTGCAGCAAGAATGACATGTCATTAAAGGGAAACATAAAGGGCCTGAAGGTGCTTTGACTGATGTGTCTGTCAGGCTTTGTTACTGAAGAGATCCAGAAGTTGAAAAGTCCCCATTCTCATATTTAGCTAACTGTTCGGAGAAATCAGCATTGAAACTGCGGCTCACTCTAACTGAAACAGATACTAGAAGGTTTGGTGGGGTTCGCCCCTGAGCGTGGCCCCAAAGAGCCTCCCTTTATTCCTAGAAGCTGGCAGCCTTTCTTTTCCTCCTGCAAGTGGCAACCCGAATTCTGAGTTGAAAGTGAATCTTTGCCCTTGGCTTTTCTCCAGCATTCCTCGCTGAGCGAATAGGGATTTGGAATGTCAGAAAATAGAAGAGGGGAGGGGAGAAGATGTGTGTATGACTGTGAGTGTTTATATGTAAAAGCAGCTTCGTCTGGGAGAACTTCGGGAAACTTGACTTCCTCCGATTGCTTCCTCCTCATAAACTCTTGGTTCCTTATTTGTGTTTTGTTTTTTGTTTTTTGTTTTTTTAAGTTGTTTAATCTGAATTGTCACGGCAGTTCTAAACCCCTTCCAGCCCAGTGGAGTCAAGCTAAGGAAAGACAGCATGATTTCCAGAGGATTTCTCTTTCTTCCCTCTGGATAAAGTGACGGTAGTTCGTCCCAGGCTCGTCTCCGGCAGGATCCAAGGTCGTCTTTCCTCTGGGATTTAATCCGGTGTCATCGGGAAACTAGAGTCAGGTTTTATTGGGGAGCAAGTCTCACCAAGAACTGTCCTTTTGGGAGAATCAAGGACTCGATCTAGGCAGAAAAGGTGTGGCTCAGCGCAGTACCCTCCATCGTAAGCTACCAGTCCCGAGCACTTGTGGTTGAAGCTGAACTGAAAATATTGATGGAACACGCCTCTCAGACTCTGTTTAACTGTGGACTGGTTCAGAGCGCAAGACTGTAATTTACAGAGTGGCTTTTATCCTTTATTTAGTTCTATCCAAAGTCTTCTCGCATCAAGTCAAAAGGAGAGATTCTGGGAGGGTAACCTGCAGGGGCAGTTTCCCAGCGTTGCGTGAAGAATCCAGTGGTTGAGTGTCTGTCTCCATCCTGAGGAACCATGTCCTCTTTATATACCCGAAGTAAAGAATTCACTCGGAATAGGAAATCTCAGTCTGATTCTCCCCCAGCATCTCCCTCCCCGACTGCCAAGACGCTCCGAGTAAGCAGCATTTTATTTACATATGTTCCTAGTTGTGTCAAAGGTGGAGAATGTGTGTGTAACTTGGGGAGTTAAGTTTAGAGCAAAGGCATTTCGGAGCATATGGGAATCGGTAGAGGAAAAAAAGAAAATTTGCAAGTAAAGACCGCGTATGCTTTTCTGCAGGAGGTTATGGTTCACAATACTTACTGTAGTCTTAAGTAAAAGCAGATTTAACTATGTCAGACTACAGTTTCTGTCTTTTAGCTTTCAACCGTCAGTTGGTAGGCTGTCTGGCAGATTTTAGAGTCCTTGTCACTGTATCTTACACGCATTTCTTAATTTCTGTGGCTATTTTTAGTTGCTCCCTTTCTTGTTTTTTTGTGGGTCAATACTATACTTCTAGAGAAAAAGCTCCCAAATTGTCATGAAACTATATACATTAAACTTCAGTTATGTGCAAGTTCCTCGTGAATGTGAGAGAGAATATGCCCTTGCCTGTTTTATGTGCCCGTTGAGTGATAGAGAGAAAAAACAAAACAGAGCAAGGAATTACGGACACTTGGAGTCTTTCTTACTCCTCAGTCACCATCAGGAAATTTCATGCTTATAAAGGCAAAGAAAGAACTCCTAGCTATTGACAGCCAGCTGTACAGAGGTGTTTGTAATGTCCTAAGCAGATCCACTTGAGTTTTTTCTCGAGTGCATACTTCTGTGGAAGCAATTTGCGTCTGATTTAGTGTCTTCCTCCATAGGAAACTGACAAAAGCGAGGACTGTTACCAATAGCAAGCGATGAGAAGCCCAATGGGCATATTAGGTAGTAGGCAAGGTAGCAGTTCCTTCTAGGGAACAAGATTGTGCTCTACTGTATATACAGAATAACAAGCTTGATGGTCACAGCTTCCTTATTTGGGGAGCTGTGGGGGAAACATCTGCGAGAAACCAGAATTGACTGCTGCATTTCTGAGTTATTTTATATTCATTTTCAGTGTCTTTCTCATGGAATAAATTACCATGGAGTGGCATTTGGTGTGTGGCATGTTGGTCTAGGACATCAGCTTGGGATGTTTAGTTACCGAAATACCAAAAGGATTTTGTTATAAAGCTCTTTCATTCATGACTTCTTTCTGTGAGAGGACTGGGAGGCTCCAAGGTATATGTCACCCTTGTTGAGTTCCGGGAGAGTTCCATAGGCTGCTGCCTTTCCTTTCTAGGAAGTCATAGAGTGTGGGGCACCACGGGGGCTCAGCTGGTTGAGTGTCCAACTCTTGGTTTCAGCTCAGGTCTTGGTCTCAGGGTCGTGGGGTAGAGCCTTGCTTTGGGCTCCGTACTGAGCATGGAGCCTACTTGGGGTTCTCTCTCCTTCTCCCTGTGCCCCGCCCCCTGCACACACATGTGCTCTCCCTCTCTCTTTCTCTCAATTAATTAATATTAATTAAAAATAAAAGGGACTATAAACATATAGTTATTTAAAAAGAAGCAACAGCAGCCACAGAAGGCTTTCCCCTCAACAGCTGTTGGGTACTTTTTGGTGGCCTCCAGTTGAGGTCCACAAAATGGAGCACTTTTACTTCAGTAGTGTGTCCCTTTGTTCCTGTCCCTCTTACCAAACTCGGCAGTACGTGTGGTGTAAAGAACCCATCGTTAACATTTGTTCACTGCTGTAACCACAGTTCCCAGAGCATTCAGCAAAATCTGTTTGGTGACACACGTGCCTTTTCCTTTTCTCTTTGAACCCATTTCTTCTTCACAGTTAAGTACTACTCTCTTCTTGTCTCAGTCCTCACAGCTGTCATCCACCATTTCCAGCCTCTTTCCATCAACCCCCCCCCCAACCCCTGACTTTTTAGACCGAGGTCACCGTGGGACAGAATTTGAAAATTTGAATTTACAGGAAGCCAGCACATGGATGGCCTTAATAAGAGACCACATCCCAATGTTAGTGGTCAGTGGCTGTGGATTCCCATAATAGCATCTGCTTACTGTGACCAGCTTCTAGGTCCACACAGCCTTGGGCTCTACTCTGGAGACTGTTGATTTTTTTATATCATTCATGTTCTATTACATTGCTTGTGTGTTTACTGTCTGAGAGAGTGAAGGATATGCAAGACTAATTTGGAGGCTGAATGGATTACAAAACTAGGATTTATCTCCTAAGAGTCCCCTGTAGCCTAGTTTACTCTCACGTCCTAACTAACTAGGGTGCTAACTGGTTTTGAATGCTGTGACCATCGCGCTTCTCCCTCTGTATGTGGTGCTCTTTAATGACTAGTGTTGTGGCGATGTTGCGCTCATTTGCCTTCTGATGCCCAGTTATTTCACTGGCTGCTGCTACACCGTCTTTACCTCATTTCACCCCTAGCCACCCTGAAAGGTGAGTGTTGCTCTCACCATTTTACATGTGAGGAGACAAGATACATGGAAGAGAAGTGGCTTCCCCACATCACTTAGCTAGTAAGCAGCAGAGCCTGGTCTCTCTGGCCTCAAAACCCATATTTATCCACAACACTGGTTTCATACCAAGTACATTGGAAGGTTAAGGACATTCTAGATTCAAAGATGACAGTTAAAAGCTTGGGTAGCTGTGGGAATCCAAAATTCAGGCATAATGAGGACCCAGGAAACTGAAATTGCAGGAAGGAGGAAGGCGGTATCTGTAGACCAATGGAGGGAATTGACAGGCTCTACTGACTTTCCCACGCCTGATTCTCGAATCCTAGTCAGAGCATATGGAAACAGGGATCCCACAGAGCCTGAGACCGTGTGGGCTACAGGTCTTCATATTTCTCTTAGAGGCAGAAATACTTGAGTAAGGATGCAAGGACATATCTGTGTGCATCTCAGAGTTAAGATCGGAACACCTCTCGTTCTCCCCATGCAAACTTGTGTACCTTCGGTTTTCTGCTAAAAGTTGCACAAAGAAGCCAACATTCTTCAAAACAAATGATTGAAATTTTGAGCCAGCATATGAATATTTATGATTTTTTCTTACTATTGCTAAACAGGCTAAATATTAAATGCTTCCATATAAAGAAAATGCTCTCAAAGGGAATTTTTAAGTAATGGCTATTCACATGGGGAGCATATTTTGGACACCTTGCTCTTAGCCAAATGTTCAAGCAGCAGATTGGGCAAACTGTAAACTGTAACTTAAACAGGTATGATTTTTAACTTGAGAAAACAAACAGCAGGATGATTTCTCAGTACTAGAAAACTGAAACTCTCTTATCGTACCTTTACTTTTCAACTCTGAACAACTTCTGATACTTTTAACATGACATAATTCGGTGTTTCTGTATTTGGCAAACTAGGACCCTTTTTAATAGTATAAAAATGTAATAATGGGGGCGCCTAAGTGGCTCAGTCGGTTAAGCGTCTGCCTTCGGCTCAGGTCATGATCCCAGCGTCCTGGGATGGAACCCTGCATCAGGCTCTCTGCTCAGCAGGAAGTCTGCTTCTCCCTCTCCCTCTCCTACCCCTCTGCTTGTGTTCCTTCTCTCACTGTGTCTCTCTCTCTGTCAAGTAAATAAATAAAATCTTTAAGAAAAAAATGTAATGCTGGCCTAAAGATTAAAGAACTAGTATTCTCCCTAATGAAAAATCACTTATATATGGAAGATGGTATGTGTCTTACCAGCTAAGATTTTACTTCCTCTAATTTGTATTTCGAAAATAATATTTTTCATTCTCTGAACACAAAATTACACCGTTAAACATGGTTTTTAAAAATATACCCCTCTCTTTCCATAACGAAAATATCCATCATCCATTCTTTTAGTATCCCCACCTCGCTCTAAAATGGCTATGTCCTGAGATTGAGGCCCTTGTGGAGGCCTGCTTCTCCCTCTCCCTCTGTCTCCTTCCCCTGCTTTTGCTCTCTTTCTTTGTCTCTCTAATAAATAAAATCTTGAAGTCAGTCTGGAAGTTGTTCTGTTTTCCCTGAGTAAAAAAATCAGAGATGAGTAGATCTGTTATTCAGGGAGCTCCACAAATTTTAGAGACAAAAGAGACGTTGAGCTAGTGTGAAAGCCCAGAGACTTGTTTAAAAAATAATAATAATTTCACTGTTCAGGGTCAACAGAGACCAAAACAGCAATATTAAGAGCATACCATTGAGAATAGTCATTTTATTTTTTAAAAAAGATTTTATTTATTTATTTGAGAAAGAGTGAGGGAGAGTGAGCACAAGCTCGGGGGAGAGGCAGAGGGAGAAGGAGAAGCAGACTCCTGGCTGAGCAGGGAGTCTGATGTGGAGCTCAGTCCCAGGATCCTGGGATCATGACCTAAGCGGAAGGCAGACACTTAACTGACTGAGCTACCCAGGTGCCCCAGTTCACTCAAATTTCTAATGGGAACCACACCAATGATTTATGTATGAGAATTTGAAGGCTTAGCCTCTGTTCTCACACTCTGAAACAACTACATGAGGTGCTGGGTTCACACAATTAGTAGAAAAACTTCCTTTTGGGTTGCCTGGGTGGCTCGTGGGTTAAGCCTCTGCCTTCAGCTCAGGTCATGATCCCAGGGTCCTGGGATCAAGCCCCACATCGGGCTCTCTGCCCAGCAGGGAGCCTGCTTCCCTTCTTCTCTCTCTGCCTGCCTCTCTGCCTACTTGTGATCTCCGTCTGTCAAATAAATAAATAAAATCTTTAAAAAACAAAAACAAAACTTCCTTTTGATGTAATTTTCCAACATTGAAAAAAATAATAATTCTGAACTACAAATACATTAAACTCCTCTAGCTCTTGCTTTTTCCTCACCATTTATATTATCGGATCTCAAGTATATAAATTCTATTAACTTAGAAATTAGTCAGTTTAGATGGCTTAGCAGTTCTAAATCATCTTGAAAACAAGAGCCAGGTAATCAATCATTGGTCAATGGTCTCAAATTATTATTTGCTAATTTAACAACATATTTTTCAATATAGATATATCCAAAGATAATAAAATAATAAAGAATGTCCACATTGTAGGGCTTAGTTGATATTTACTTATTATATGGAACACTCTTGAAGTAAGTAGGTCATCAGCTGAACCCTGGGAATCTTTTAATTAGACAGATTTTCATTGAATTGCTTGGTATTTATGATAATAGGATTGGGCCTGCATCTATAAAGCAAGATCCGTAGGATTTTTCCCATTTAATCTGGATTGTTACTCCTTCAGGATTTATATCTCAACTGAAAATGTAGAGATTTTTCATAACGTTTTTCACCCCAGCCATTAACATAAATAAAGGGAACAATTAGCCAACTTGTTTTGTTTTATAACCAATTGTACAGACTAATCAGAGAACATTTGGTAAACAAGTGAGTGATAAAGGATCGCTGCTTTCACAGACCTAGTCTATGTGCCCTCTCAGGTTAACAGCCTCCCCTCAGCCTCTTAGCCTTCCAGACCATTCAGTATTGATAGTCGTTCTTTGCATGTCCTTTCTGCTCTCCTGTGGCAAACACCAAACAGTTCTTTAGTGTATTATCGTGTCCTTTCTACCTTACATACTGCATCTGGGCACTACCAATCTGGAATTCATACTTCACTTTGCTTTATAATCCATTGTCACGGAATGAGAAACATTCGTCTGGGTGAAGAAGGCTATTGAAGGATGCGATCTGTTAACCATTTTTTTCCTAATGAAAACCACTAGCGTATCTGTTTTCTTTTTTAATTCCACTCAAGAAAAGTCAATGGCAGTAATTCTATAAACCAAGGACCCTCCTAAGCAAGAGTAGTAGAACCTGTAGAAACAAAAGCAGTTTCCCCATTTGGAATCTTAGGTGCTAGACTCGTTAACCCGTGTTCTACATAAAGCTGCATGACATGGCATCTGAAGTCATGGTTTTTCGACCAGAGAGACTGGGAGTTTTGAAGGCATCAGTTCCTTTCGTGGAGTTTCCATATGACAACACAGAGAGGCAAGCCGTGCCCTACCCTTGGCCCTCCCAATTTTCTGGTTCCATGATAAATGTTTATCAAGGCCACCTACTCTATTTTCAGTCTTCCCACCATTAACGTTCCTGGAGCATCTGCTATGCAAAAGCCCTCTGCTGGACACTGGAATTCAGAAATGATAGATACAGTCCCTGCCTTCAGGGAATTGACAGTCTAACTAGGGAGATTAAAAAGAAAATCAAGTACAAGGTGTTTTTGTTTTAAGAGATCAGTCAAGTGTAAATGCATTAGCTGGATGTTTAAAGAACAATAGAAGATAGGTGGTTGAAGAAGGAGGAAATTACATTACAAAAGTGGGAAAAATATGTATGAGAAAGTATAGGATTATTTTGAGAGCTGCAGATCAGTGTGGCTAGAACAAAAGATTTATTTAAGAGTATAATAGGAAATGAAACTGGAGACATAGCAGGAGCCAGGTCATATGGGGCTTAATATGTCATTCTAAGGATTTGGGGAGTTATCCTGTAGATAAAGGATTGTAAAGTTGCTGTGATCAGAATTGCTTATTTGGAGAGATTTCTGGCATCTGTGGAGGCAGGATTGAAGTGGGGGGAGTCTAGAGGTTAAGTCCGTTGCCCCGAATGCTGTGCTCCAGGTGAGAATTGATAAGGGCCTGAACAGAGACATTCTCCAGGCAGAACAGAGAAGCATTCAGCTGTTTAGAAGGTAGAACTGACAAGACTTGGGAATTGATAGAATAGGGCTAAAGATGAATTTGTGAGAAGGCAGAGTCTAGGATGACTCCCAGATCTCTGGTATAGGTGACTCAGTAGAAGATGGCGTGACAAAACTTAGTTGGCATACGGGGAGGGGAAAGAAAGAGCATGAAGTGGGGGAAATGATTTCACTTTTGGATATGTTAGAGGTTTGGAACATCCAGGTAGTGGTACCCAGGAAGAATTTTGTCTAAAGCTCAGGAGAAACGTATGGGCTGAGAACACTGATATTTATGATTAAGCTATAGGAGTGGTGAGCTTGTCTGAGGAGTAGATGTAACATAAGAAGGGACCTGAGTATAAAACCTTGAGGTGGGGGAGGTAGTAACAACGTGTGGCTTCTTCCCGTCATTTTTGCTATTCAGTTACTGTACAGAAAGCAGAAGATCTTAGAAATTGTTTGTTTGGAGGTATTGTAGTCGCCTCTGTTAACAGTGATAAGCTTTAGTTCCCAAAGAATCCAGAAATTTAGGAGGTCACTTTAGGGTCAGTTAAGAGTTTAGGGTTTTTGTTTTATTTTCTGTACATAATCAGCTGTGCAACCTGGGGTTGTTTTCCGAATTTGAAAAAGTTCTCAATTTATTCAGCTTTGTTTTTTACTTCTCTTTCTCAGTCATAATATTTGTGCGAACAGACAACTAATTATTGTCAGAAGACCCAAGGGAAGCAACCAGAGTTGGCTTTCATTCCCTTTTGTTCTTTTTCAGCCCCTTTTTGTTTCTGTTCTTAACCTGTTTATTATGCAGTGAGTGGCGGCTATCCACAACTGGGGCATTAATTCTCATCACAGCCCATCGTCTTTGGTTACACAATGCAGGGAGTTCTACCTGTGCGGTGATTAGATGATGATACTGAAAGTATGGCTGGACCTTAGCCTTTATGGTCCATTATGAAAGCAACATTTTCATATAGACTTTTCACACCTTTGTGTTTGTTGACTTCATGTGGTTGGTTATCTGGGAGAGAGTTTAACTCTCCAGACAGTAAAATAATGACCTTAAATGTCTGTAGGTTAGAAAGGGTAAGTAGGAATTAGCCTGGATTATCAAAATCTACAAATAATCAAAACCCTTTACTTGTGTGCCAAGGAATTTGTTTGAGCTTTTCACTCTTGCAGCCAACAAGCATTGGCAGAGCCAAAGGACCAAACAGGAGTGGAAGAGAGAATTAAAAAAACAGAGAAATTGTGGTAATATCAGTAGCTAACATTTATAGAACATTCACTGTATGCCAGGTGCAGTCCCAAGCACTTATATTTATTGTCCCATTTAGTGTTTTTGATAACATTATACACTGGGTACTATTTCCCCTGCTGTAGTAATGAGGGCACTGAGGCAGAGAGAGGTTAAATAATTAGCTAAGACCACCTAACAAGTAAATGCTGGAGTGCTTAACCAGTAAGCCATCTAGCCAGGCCAGTGAGACTGCGGTCTCCAGTAGACACCTCCTGAATTACAGCTAGTACCCCTGCCTACTGAGCCTATTTCAAAAAGAGACTGTCATCACTAAACCTTATAAAAGGAACAAAAGCGGGGCGCCTGGGTGGCTCAGTGGGTTAAAGCCTCTGCCTTCGGCTTGGGTCATGGTCCCAGGGTCCTGGGATCGAGCCCTGCATCGGGCTCTCTGCTCAGCAGGGAGCCTGCTTCCTCCTCTCTCTCTCTTCCTGTTTCTCTGCCCGCTTGTGATCTCTGTCTGTCGCATAAATAAATAAAATCTTTAAAAAAAAAAAAAAGGAACAAAAGCTTTACTGAATAATTTAGGAAGAAACAAATCTAAATTAGTCAAAAGTCAGAATTTTGCATCATCTCAAAATAGGTAGTTTTATTATTTGTAAGTATCTGTGATGAACTATTACCAAGGAGCGAAGATCTGCTATACCCTTAAAGGTAGTAATCTAGACTTTTAAGTGAGTGTATTAATTGTATATAAGTAATTACGCTAAAGCTCTAAGTGCTCAAAAGTAGATCCTTTAATAAGGTTATTTCTCTTCTTTTGCTTATGCTACTATAATTTGCTTTTAAAGTAATTTTTAAGCAGGTAGTACAAGGGGCACCTGGGTGGCTCAGTTGGTTAAGCATCTGACTCTTGATTTTTGCCTCAGGTCATAATCTCAGGATTGTGAGACTGAGCCCAGAATTGGGCTCTGTGCTGGGTGTAGAGCCTGCCTAAGATTCTCTCCCTCTCCCTCTGCCCTTCCCTGCCCATAAATAAATAAGTAAAAGATGGTACAAAGATACGCTTGAATTCAGGACTTGTTAAGTTATAATAAGTTCTGAATTTGAAGAGCCTGAATTATTGAAGATTTTCTTATCTGAGGGACCCTTCTCCTGCCAAAAATCAAACAGACTGCAAATACTTCCCCTCTCCCAAATTTCTTCATTCTGAATTACCTGTTTTGTTTGGGGAGAAAAATTTAGCCCCCTAAATCAAAAGAATCTTATGCATCTAATACCTAAGGTCTATATGGGGGGTATAACATGTTTTTAGTGGAAGAATCAAATTCAGTGGAATCAAATTTAGTGAAAGAATGGAAAGAAAAAAAAAGCTTGAGTTATCTTTTAGAGCTTCCAGTAACACTTAGGGATAACTATGGCCCCAACAAGGTCCCAACTTGTGCCAGACTTCTTACAAGTCACTCGTGATAGTGTCTTTCTTCATGACCACCTAGTTTCAAACTCCAGACTGATGAACCCATTAGGCCTGTTCTTTCCATGAAACCTTATGGAAAATCTGCAGTCAGTATTGGTCTCTCTCTTTTCTGGCTACTTTTTTATTTGCTGTACATAGCAGAAAATCTAGTGTCAGATCAGTTTCTTGTATCACTCTCTCATTGTTTTATGAATATGCTTATCTTTCCTTCCCAAAGAAGAGCTCTTTGACATTAGAGAACCATGTCTTGGATTCCACACATACCTATTTTTTCCTCTAAATATCACTCAAAGAGCTGGGCACACAAAGACATTTAATATACATACAAGGAATGAACACTGCTGCCTAATTAAGATCTGATCTCTCTGTTCCTATCCCATTTGCGCACCTGGAAAGGAGTCAAAGGCCACATACTAGAAAACCCTATTTCTGAAATGAAGGCCAAACATAGGTCTTCCCCGGGGGCAATTTAGGTACCTGCTCATTGCAGTTGGCTAGTGCATCGGTAGCTCCAAGATACATGAGTTAATATTTTGGCTTCTGTGGGGACAGAAAGAGAAAAGGCTAAGAGCAGAGAAAGTGCCTGACCTTATGTGGGACCTACTTAGAAGTAAAAACGTTTACCTTATGTTATTTAGGTTCCCAAGTGTTTATTTCCTCTTGAAATGTGAGGTCTGGAGAGCCTCACTAACCCCCTTGCAAAGGTTTTGATTTGATCGTAGCTGTCTAAATTTAAAATAACTGCTGCTCAAGCAGGCTGTTTGTTATACAAGGACATTTACCATGTTAAGAAAAAAATAATCCATCTTTTCCCAGGCTTTGGAATGGAGAGGTTAATGCCTAAAATAGGTGTTAGTGGTGATCAGTAACAGCGTCTACTGCAGAGCCTTTTTTCTTTTAAGATTGTATTAATTTATTTATTTGAGAGAGAGAGAGCATAGGCCCAGGGCAACAAGCCCCAAGCCAGGGAGTCTGCTTCTTCCTTTCCCTCCACTTAAGAGCACTCACTCTGAAAACTTTAAAAAAAGGAAATATTTATGGTATAAACTGAATGTTAAGTACTGTATTTCTTGACTTTCTTGCTTGTTTATGTTCCATGGGTATTAAATAATTGGGAAAGACAAATCAAGGAGTATAATATGATAAAGTTATATGTAATTTAATCCTTTTAAAAGCTAAATTTTACTTGGAAGCACACTCACACACAGCACCTGCTTGCACGGACACGCGCTTCTCCCCAGTGCAAGACCATGTTCTCAGCATTATTCTAGTTCATATAATCACCTAACTGCAGCTGATTGGCCATATGTACTATTGATATTCCTTATTTTGAGGAAGTTATAAACTAGACCACGTGTTTTTGTTTTTAATTCTTTTTTTTAAGATTTTATTTATTTATTTGACAGAAAGAGATCACAGGTAGGCAGAGAGAGAGGGGAAGCAGGCTCGCTGCTGAGCAGAGAGCCCGATATGGGGCTCGATCCCAGGACCCTGAGATCATGACCTGAGCCAAAGGCAGAGGCTTAACCCACTGAGCCACCCAGGTGCCCCTAGACCACGTGTTTTTTAAAGAAGGATCCTTGTGCTAGTTGGAATTCTAAAATGGCTCCCCAGAGATGTCCTGGCCTAATCTCCAAAGCCCAGAAATATGATGAGATAGTTCTCCTCTGATTATGTCATGTGGCACAATTCCCCTTAAGACAGGGGGATTTTTCTGGGTGGGCCTGATCTAATCACATGATCCCTTAAAAGCAGAGAGCTTTCTTGGCTGATGACAGAGGGGAAGCCACAGAAATTTGAAGTGTGAAAAGGACTCAGTCTGTTGTTGTTGGTTTGAAGATTGAAGAGGCCTTGCGGGAAGGAATGTAGACACCTGTAGGAGCGGTGAGCAGCCTCCAGCTGACAGCCAGCAAGGCAGTGGAGATCTAAGACCTACAGCCACAAGAAACTGGATTCTGCCAACACCATGAATGATCTTAAAAGCAGATTCTTCCCCCAGAGCCTCCACCTAGGAGCCCAGCCAGTAGACACCTTGATTTCTGCCCAGTGAGAATGTGAACAGGGAACCCTGTAGACCTATGCTGGACTTCTGACCTGCAAAAACTGTGAGATAATAAATGAATGTGTTGAGGCACTATACTTTATTATAATTTGTCACAGCAGCAATAGAAAGCTGATACAAGTGAGATTTTCCTAATGATATTAAGGAAATACTAATTTTTTAGATGTGGAGAAAAAACCTGATACAGGCCTCGTCATCACTATCCTTTCCTGTCACACCTTTGTGTAAGTCTTGAAAGTTTTCTCCACCCCCCTGTATTTTTCCAAATTGTGCAGGATCCCCAAGTTTATTACTAGAACAATATAGATTCAGAAAGATCCCTTTCAAGCTAGACCGGGAGCCTCTCCTTTCAAGTTACTTGAGTCCCATCTGTTTGAGTTGTAAAGAATATTCTTCCCTTAAGGTAGAAAGCTAGGAAAACTTTGTCTTTCTGAGACATATATAGGAAACCAGAATGATTTTTAAGCTCAAGAAGTTATAGAATTCAATTACTTGTCAATTAGCTCCAATATTGAGTAGCTTTGCAGTAGCTCTACAAATCCAAACGGTCCATGTTGCAACCACACTCCCATCCTTGACTTGTTCATCATCAGTCATTAATCTGAGAACACTGAAGGGAAAGGCTGGTTCTCTGTAGGCCATCCCAGAATAGCTCAAATTGCTTCCCCTGGCTCAGCTAGTGCACGAAAACATGATATAAAATGTTCTTTCTCCTTAGTCCCTTTCAGGGAAAATGTAAATAGGAGATTTTTTCCCATCACTGTGGGGTCAGGCCCTAACTCCAAAGGAACATAAGTTAAACCCCTTTTAGTCTTGGCAGAAGACATGTGACTTAGTCTCATTCCTTTCCCTTGGGCCCAGCTTTCCAGAGCCACAATTTTATTTTAAACTTGGTCGGAAGAGTTTGGTTTTAATTACGTGCCTTCCTGAACTCCTGATAACTTTCAAGTTAAAAGCTTTTGTGGGGATTTTTCTAAGCCAGTCTCTGGTGTTCTGAGAGCCCTACACATTTCACAAATCAAAACCAGCCTGGTTCATGTCCCTTTCCAGGATTGCCGTCAGAATTAATGACAATCTTCACTCTGTTCTTTGATCAGAAACAGGTCCCAACCAATGAAATTATTATGGGAGAATTTCAAGAGGCATGAAAGGAGAGAGCTCACTTCTTGGTTTTGGAGCACTTTTTAAAACTATGGCTTATGTAGCTGATCATTCTTTTTATCTCTGTTTTCTGTGTTCCTAGAGGTTTCTGAACAGCTCTTAGTCTTTACCACTCCAGGGTCTCATTCACAGTACCTAGTGCCCCCAGTTGGGCCCTAAAAAGCTGTGAAATTAATTCCTTCTGTGAACAGTTTTTATCTCATTCAGATGCTCCGAAGAGTTTCTCCATCATTCGTCTTCAGTAGAAGGTAGAGGAACAATCTTTTAACTAAAACACTTAGAGAAGTGCCTTCTATGACTTCCTGACTAGAGCACCTAACATAACACGTGTGTGTTAACTGCAAATAGGGTAGAATACTCATGCCTTCTCTAAAATATATGATGTCATCATGTACAGATAAGCTCTTCAGACCCTATTGAAAGAGTAGACTAAGAGTAACTGTTCTGTTTTTTAAAAGTGAGAGCCCAGGGGGGCACCTGTGTGGTTAACCGTCCGACTCCTGATTTCAGCTCAGGTCATGATCTCAGGGTCCTGAGATCAAGCTCCACATTGGGCTCTGTACTCAGTGCACAATCTGCTTGTCCCTCTCCGTCTGCTCCCCCTGCCCTCTCTCTCATAAATAAATAAATAAAATCTTTTTTAGAAATAAAAACAAATAAAAGAGAGACCCTGCAGAGAAAGATAGGGCTATTGCCAGAACATAGGTAAGAGGAACTCACATTCCTAGCTTCCAGAAGATCCTAGATTTGGCTAGCGTCCCCGAGCCCTGTGTTATAGGGCTTCTCCTTGTTTGCTGCCCAGTAGGCTGACTTCTTGGAATCTTCTCTTAGAAGACCTTCAGTGTTCATTTCCCCAGCCTGTGTTCTGCTTACCTTTTGTGATGTCACTTCCTGGCTTGCTGTTCTCCTGAGACCACTTGGGCAAACTCCCACTCTGTCTTGTCTCCCTCTTCCGCATTCACTCAGTAGTCTCCCTGCAGGGATGGCAGGCAGCTTTTTAGAATGGGAAGCAGTGTCAGGGTAACAGTGAACTGTGCTTTAGTTTGATCGACAGCAGGATGAAAAGGGAAGATTGAAGTGAAGTCTTCAACAGTTCAGCCGCTCTGCTCCTTTTACCCAAGAACCAAGAAACCCAAACTTTTCTCTCCCTAAATCTAACCAGTGTTTTTTCATCAAACACCAGATTATCTAGAATATCAAGAAGCCAAACAAAATAATAGTTTCTAGAGATACTCCACCAATGAAAAAACGAGGACGTATGATCTGAAAAGGTTTTTATTAGAAGCTGGGAAATTGTACCCTAAGTCCTGTGTGTTTTGTTGTTGTTGTTTTTAGAGAGGGAAAGGGGGGGCCTGGCACGGGAGAAAGGAGAGAGAGAGAATTTTAAGCAGGCTCCATACCCAGTGTGGCGCCCAGCATAGGGGTCAACCTCACAACCCTGAGATCGAGTGGGCTGCTTAACTGAGCCTCCCACGTGCCCCATGTCCGGTATACTTCCAGCCTATAGGAGCACTTCTCTTAAGCTAATTGCTGTTATAGTGAGAATACCATCACCTTTAGAAATCCCAGTTGTCTTCTTTCTTTGGAATGATACTGTGTTATGCTAATATGCTACCTCTGCTGTATCCACATCTCAGTTCATAAGTTTATGTGCTCTCCTCTAATTGGTTGGGTTGACCTTCCCAGGACATAGCTAAGGTAGCCCTTGAAAACAAAAAACAGGGAGTCCAGATAGCTCCAAAAGTCAGGTAAAAGCAGGAGGAGGGGGAGGAGTGTCCGAAGTAGTGAGGAGAGATCAAGGATTAACTGGAAGTCCTGCTTTCTTGGATATCTTGATCTAGGGACATCATCTCCCTTCATGTCTACTGGATCACTCATCACCTGGACTTTTTTTTTATTAAAGTTCACCCCAAAATCAATTGATAACGCAAATCTTAACAGGCCTTAAAAAATGGTAAATAGCAGACTGTGACACTTGCTTTCAGTTGCTCCTGGCAGGTGGAAATCAGTGTCCTTCGTCAGCTTCTACGGGGCTGTCGTGGGAGCTATCTCCCACAAGTATGCCTGGAGGGACAGAACTGGTACGGTAGGCACAGGCTTGAGCACCCTTAGCAGTACCTTTCTCGGCATGCTGTCCTCTGTGGAGAAATTCATTTAGGCCTCTCGAAAACCCAGTGGAATCTACCTTTTCCCATCCAGGAACCTGCTTGCTGCGTGGTAGCTCTAACCTATTTCTTGTTTTTAAGTGTTAATATTTTATATCAGCCTCCTCAGTGGTGGCCAGATGGTATATCCAGCCATACTGTGTAGTCACATATCTGTCTGAGAACTTTCTTGGGGGTGACAACAGGGCATAAATAGCTTCATAGTGTTTCCAGACCATCCTAAATGAGAAAGGTTAATTATGTGTCATTCTTATAAGGAATAAATCAGTGGAAATGATTAGCATGCTTTGATGTCTATGTAATAGCTAAAACTGATACCTGGTAAAATCCTAATTTCCTTGTCTTAGTGAAAAGAAACACTGTTTCTTCACTCTAGAGGCAACTGCCAGAGTCTACAGGGCCGGCTGGACTTAAAGCTGAAGATGTAGCTAAAATCTTACCCAACAAATTAGATGTTTACAAGGAGGAAACTAAAGCATTTTCAAGTGAGGTCCCACATTTTAGGAATAACAAAGTCAATAGTTAAACATGATCTGTCAGTAAATGAATCAGGTCTTGGTCAGTGTATACCATGCAAGGTAGACTTCTGTTTCAGTTAGAGGAAGCAAAAGGAGGCACAAGACAGAGCAGTTTGATTATACATGGGTCCTTTTCCATACCTAAGACATGGTGTGGCAGGTCTGTCTTAGAGAGAGGGACAAGAACGGTTCTCCCAAGGGTGTAGGTGGGGGAAGAATGATTATCTCATATGGATAATGAAATTTGAAAAAGGCAGCTCTGCCTAGAAGCAGCAAGAGAAAGTAAGTGGTCTCCTAAATTGTTAAATTGTTGTTTCATTTGGTTGTCTGTGAGCTCAGTTCCCTGAATCAAAGGTCCTAAGTTAACTTACTGCTCTAACGGACATCAGCAGCCAGTATAGTATTTCTACAACCAGAAAGGGAATGGGGGAGGGGGGTCAGGGCAGGAGAGGAAGCTGACATTTTAAGAATGTACTTCTTCGTAACTATCACATTTAATTTTTACCACAAGAGTAGCTGGTAACTTGCACAAGGTCACATAGCTAAAAGATGTCAAGGCAACAATTAGAGCTGAGGTCCAGCCAAGGATATCCCACTCTTTCCCAGAAACATTAACAGTTTAGTTCAGTGAGTCTTTACCAAGCACCTGTCATGTTCTGGCACAGAAGGTGTCACTGGGAATAAATGCATGGATCACTGGTAAGGACCCCCCGACCCCAACAACATATCTTTTTAAAATGTATGTATGTATATCTTTGTATTTCTCTGACCTTCTCTTCTCATAATTCATGAGTTTCAGGAAGCCTTTGTGGTTGGAGCCCACTGGTGAGCACACTTGCTCTCACGTGGGTTCCTCCCATCACTTCAGACGATTGTTGATTCTGTTCATGGTGCTCTCCTAACTCATGCAGCTTATTCTGAGCATTCTTCCTTGGGACCTCTTCTGCAGGGCTTTGCGTGCAGTGGGTTCTTAAATTCAGTAGACCCTTAACATTTGCTGGTATGGAGTTGATTCTTAATTCATGAATCTTTGGCATGTCAATTTACAGTCCTCCTGGGATATGAATTTGAATTCACCCAGATGCCTTAAAGGCTGGACTTTATCACTAAGCTGGTGAGTGGGCATTGCCAACAGTGTAGCATCTCAGTTTTACTTGAGTAGACTTGAAACGTGTTTATACATTAATTAAATTCTCAAGAGGTGATTAAAATTTAGTGTCTTTGTTTAAAAATAGGATTTAAGTAAGAGAAACAACCCTAGGAGCCTGGGTGGCTCGGTTGATTAAGCTTCTGCCTTTGGCTCAGGTCAGTGATCTCAGGGTCCTGGGATCGAGCCCCACGTTGGGCTCTCTGCTCAGCAGGGAGCCTGCTTCTCCCTCTTTCTACTTGCCTCTCTGCCTACTTGTGATCTCTCTCTCTGTGTCAAATAAATAAAATCTTAAAAAAAGAGAGAGAGAAACAACCCTAGTTAATGTTGATAGGGTAGTCATTGATAGTGTAGGCTAGGCATATGGCTCTCACTGAAGATCAGTTATAAATGTGAGACGGAAATTCCTCAATTCCAGATTTGTAAGCTTAGGATACTCCAAGTGTCTGAGAAGGCTAAAGATGCACCATATACTTTTCTTACTGGCTTCCCCATCTCCAGTGGTCCACATTCACATGTTGAAAAGCCTTTCTTTAGTCCAGTGGTGCTTGGCCAGGGCTGTACAACAGAATCACCTGGGGGATTTTAAAGAAATACATGTCAGAAGGCAGTACTCTAGACCTTGGGAAAGAGAGTCTCTAGGATTGACGTTGGGATATGTGCATTTTGAAAGTACACAAAAGAATTCTGATGAATATACACATGATTTAGAGAGAGAATTCCTTTCAGCAAACACTTCTGGACAGCTTTAGGGGGTGCTCTGTATTATACTGTCATGTTCTGTTGGTTGGCAAACCAGTGGCTTCCAGGGACTGTGTAATGCTTCTACAACAAAGCAGTGTCATTGAGCGAGTCCTCAGTAGTCAAAGAATTTATTATTCATTTTGTAGATTATTGGGCCCTTGTTTCCCTTCCTCCTCCTATTGTGTGTCATGGAGGACTTAATTGTTCTTCAGTATCTCCAAAGAGAAAATAAATAAATACATTGAAATCAACTGAGTTTCTGTTTGCCTGAGTTCTTTTAAAAAAAAAAAAAAAGTGGAACTAAGAGGGTAATGGTCATCTATGATTTTTAAAAATGTAAAATATCGACATAATTATTGTTTGTTGTTTGTTTACAACCATAGATAGACCATCGGTAGATAACCAAGCTTACAGTGTGCATCTACAAAACTCCTTTCTGCTGAGACCTCAAAGTACTTTCTTATTCTTTTCATTTTCTAACCACCCTCCTAGGGACTAGGATTCCTGTTCCCCACACCCTCTTACTCACCCTTCACTAGGGGTCTAGAGTAAAGCCAGGAACTGTCCTGGGTTTTAATATTTGTAGATTGCAGTACTCAGGGCAGGGCTGGGGGTTTGTGAACTGAAGGAAGTTAATAGAATGGACATTGAGATCCAGAGAGGCTAAATGCCACACAGAAAATCAGTCCCTCCTAGAACACAAGGATGGTTTGTTGGGTGGCGCGGATAAGAGTGGGGGTGCAGTGTTTGATCATTTTACAGTTTGCTGACTTTCAGTTAAAAAAGATGCTTCCCCCAAAGTCTCAAATCTACTGAGTCATGGAAGACTGGCTAAGTAGGCTTCTGTGCCGTCCGTTGAATTGCTCTTCTTAAATTGGACTCGTATCTCCAACTGTGAAGTTGAGACATCTGATTTGAAAAGTGCATTTGTAAATGGAAATAATAATTATCAGTCCCTTGCTAATGCTGGTTTTTTGTTTTGTCTCTTCCTTTCTCTAGCATGAAAGACTTTCTAGGTAAGACCTTTCCCTGTTTTATATGCATGCTTAATACTTGCGAGAAGTGCATGTCTAATTAAACTTAGCTTTGTATCGTACACTCATATTTCTCACATCTTTTCCTTCCATTTTCTCAGCCACCACGGTAGTTCAGACTTCTATTACTTCCTGCCCAAGTTAATGCCACAGCTTTTCAACTCACCTCCTGCCGTCAGAGTCTCCTCCTTCCAATTCGGTTTATGTACTTCCACCACATTAATTTTCCTATAGCACCTACCAGGCACTGTGCTACAGAAACAACTTGAATAAAACCCTATCCTCACCTTCAGTAAGGGCCAAGATAGTAGTATGGACAGGTATTATGAGCAGAGAGAAAAGGCGCCATTAGCCTAATCTGGTGGTTCAGGGAAGACTTTGTTGCAGGGTACGTGCCTGAATTGTGATTGCATTTAGATACTGTCACTTAATAGTGAAGCTAACACAATTCCTTGTACCTAGATGGTGCTCTGTAATAATTTACTGAATGAGCTAAAGACCAGAGTTGCAAGTGCTGAAAAATTAAGGAAACAGATCAGAGTTTGGGGAATGATCCTAATTTTTCACCTAGCATCTGAGGATACAAAACTGATCTTCCTGAAGAACAAAATAAAAAATACAAAGACTGTGGAGCCAAAAGTATGAACCTCTCCCTTTCCACTTTTCCTCTGATAGAGAAACTAAGAAGAGATTGAGGGAAAAATGTAGTTATGGGATAACATAGGACAAATGAGTCTTATAATTTATTTGATAATTGAGCTTATCCTACCTTAATGATATATTTCAAAATGTATAAACTTGCATGGATTCTTCTTCTGCTTACCCTCTCACCAGGCACAGGCTGAAGATAAATATTTACATCTAACCCAGCAGAAAATTAGTTTTTCAAAACTGGTGGAGAGTGGTATTTTGCTATAGTTAATTTTTTAAAATTCTGTTACATTATAATAGCCATTTATGAAAAGAGACTTCCCTAAAGACCTCAAAATATGTTACAAAACTAATGGTTAAAAGAGTGAGGTATTAGTTCAGGAATAAACAGAGATATCAGTGCAACACAGTAGATAGTCCTCCAAAAGTCACGTGTGTATAAGGTGATGATGTCTCAGCTCTGTCGGGGAAGAGTTATTTGGTAAGTGATCTTTGGCACAACCAACTATTTGGGAAGACAGATCCTTCCCTGAAGCCATACCAGAAAACAAAACAAAACCAGATTCCAGATGGATTATAGTTTTTAAGAGAAAATTATTTTACTACAAAAGCAATAGAAGAGAATATTTATAATCTTTATATAGAAAAGACTCTCCCAGGCATGGTGCCATAAAGGTAAAAATTGTTCAGTTTAGTTATATAAAATGTAAAATCTCTGCTAGTAATAGACGCCATAAACAGAGACAAAAAATAAAGTAGGAAAAAATATTTGGACCTTACGTTCATCTTAAAAGCCTTGCTCTATAGAATGCTCCCACAGTGTAACAAGCAAAAGATTAACAAAAGCTTTGAATAGACAATTCAGAAATGAAGATGAATAACCAAAGATACTCAACCTTCTCAGTGATCTACAAATATTTAATTTAATGAGAGTGTTTCTCCTATTGGATTAAACTCTCTGAAGGACAGTATGACAATACGTATATCAAAATTTAAAATAGACTTGCCCCTTGACCAAAGGGTTCCACTTCTAAGATTGGACAAATGCACTAAAATTTATAGACAAGTCTTTTCACTGTAGCATCATTTCTAATAGCTAAAAAGTTATAAATAATATAATTGTCACTAGAAGATTCAGTTACTATACAACCACACGGGGAAGACTGTGCATCTTTTTTTTTTTTTTTTAAATGAGGCAGATCTGTTTAGTTACGTGGTGAGATGCCTCCAAGTGGAGGGAGAAGGAGGAGGATTAGATAATAGCATGTATTATCTGGTTTTATTTATAGAAGTATGTACACTTTAACATATCTACGTGTTTAACTTTTTGCAAGGATATGAAATAAACTGTTAATAGTGGGTTCTTTCTTGGGCAGGATTATGGAGTGACTTTCACTTTCTGTTTTAGACGCTTTGGTATTACTTATATTTTTCTTCAAGCATATATTGCTTTTGAAATCAGAAAAGTCAGTAAAGAGGTTTCTATTTACAAATTTAAAAAAAAAAGTGTAAGAATAAAAAGGATGTTTCGAAGAACATTGTAGGACTTAGCATCTTTGTAAGACAGAGTGGCCATTAATGTCGTTAGGAGCTTTGCCTCCCCCCTCTGTGTCCTCCCTGTTGTCCCTTTACTACTTCTGGCACTTAGTCCAGCTCCCCGACCCCCAGCTTTGGCAATAGCTACCGCAGGACAGAGCCTTCAGATGGAAGTTCCACAGCTGTGACTCTGCACACCATCCCCGTTCGGGGAGGGAGAGCTCTGCAGGGCTGGTCTGTACGTAGCAGTCTCGTGGGCCACATTTTCATTTGGAAAGAGCAAAGTCTGAGAAAAATGTAAACCACAGTTAAGAATCAGGATAATCGTTGTACACTTAAACAGATAATCAGCTGAGAGACCCTTCCACTAATGAACTTACCACTCTTGGAAATGAGGCCCCCATCAACTCTCAGAGCTCAACTGCTGGAAGTCGTAGAAACCCTCATCACAGTCCACAATGTGGACCGGAGAACAGAGGGTAGGAAAATAGCTGTGGTGGTACCCTGAAATGTTTGTGATTCCAGCAAACCTGCAGTGTACCTAAAAAACATACGCACCATGTCCTCCTTATCATCCCCCTCCAGGCCCCCTCCAGCTCAGAACTCCCAAGTCCATATGTTTCTGATTCATTGACAGTTCGTTGGAATCATTGTCTAAGAGCACTGAGATCCAAAAAACTTATGCTTTTAAAAGCACACTCTTTGAGGAAAGCTGTTCAACCCCGAACTAATTTGAAAAGCTCTAAGATTTAAGTCGGCACATGAGTCCAAACCGCCAATTTTTCAAGTAAGCTCCATTCTTGGCAAAAGACAACCGCCTCCTCCAAGCTGGTGCGGCTTAGCCCCGAGGTCCGAGAATGCTGGTGGAGGAGATTCGAGGAAGGAATGTGCCTTGTTTCTGGCCAAGGCTCTCAAGTGCTTCTTAGAAAAGGCGCGACTCCCCTGAAACATTACCCTCCCCCCATCTCTTCATTTTTGAAAACCAATGTTTACCTTTAACATATCTCCGACAGGTTGGAATCAGGAGGTAGTAACCCTACAAGCAGCGATTCTTATGGTGACCGGGCCTCAGCGAGAGCCCGCCGCGAGGCCCGGGAGGCCCGCCTCGCCAGCCTGACCAGCCGCGTGGAAGAGGACAGCAACAGGGATTATAAAAAAGTAGGCTCCCTTTTCAACTTTCCCATTGTTGGGTTACAACACGTCAAGCTCTCAGCCTTTTCTCCAGTGGAGAAAAATGAGTGTAGTTCCCATGAACCAGAAGAAAAGGTGCTTCCGTGATAAATCCGAGCAACTAATTCCTTTCGGGTTTCTTGGTTTGCTCCATTCCATATATTGTTTTTAGGGCAGTAAATCTATGCCTTGAATCTATGCCTTTAGCGGTGTAGGAGAAAGTAAAGATTGACAGTTGTAGAAAGAGAAAATAAAAGTAGTTTTTCATGTGTCTGAGCCGTGGGGAGTCATTTGGTAAGACTCATATTATTAACAAACATGTGCTTTTCATGAAGTCCTGTGAATGTCAACCAAATACTTCTTGGTGATGGTAAATGATAATCTGGTTTGGGGGGTTTAAAACACTTTACAGTTCATTGCCTTTGGTTCTTGCAGAAGAGGACCTAGCTCCAGGGGCCAGCTTGAAAACCTTCCCTTTCAAGTGCTTGAGATGCCAAGGGGAAAAACCATTTTTGTTAATGAAATGTTTGTTTTGTTAATGTGTTAAGCAGAACTTGACTAAAATCAATATATACACTAGACCGGCTCAAAAAAAAAAAAATAGTTCTCTTTGTACGGGGAACCACAGTGACTATTTTTTCCCCCAGAGATTAACATTTCTGAAGTTGGAGCACCATTCTATTCGTTTGTGTTCAGCACCTGGGACTTCACCAATACTGAGAGGCAAGAAACCAATTGGCTGAATATAATTTGTTTCCTAGACTTCTTCCATCTTCTCCATCTGCCCCACAATGATGGTCTGGGGTAGCAGGGGTTCTCATACGATGAAACTGTGTGTGTGCTAATCCTGGGAGCCCTGCCTAGTAGGTGACCTGATTCTTTTTCCCTCCCCTCAGCTCTACGAGAGTGCCCTGACCGAAAACCAAAAACTGAAAACAAAACTTCAGGAGGCCCAGCTAGAGCTAGCAGATATAAAGTCCAAGCTTGAGAAGATGGCCCAGGTAAGGGATAAGAGGGAAAAGGTTGGGTGGCAGGGTGAGTGCGATGAGGCAAAGTAACCTAGGGCTGTGAGAGAGGGGAAGTGACAGGGAATGAAGACTGGCCCTCCCCAGAGATAAGAGCACAGAAGTGGAGATTCTCATCTGATTTCAGGGTTCAATCAGCATTTAACTTAAAGCAGAAAACTGATCGTTCAGTGAACAATTCCTAATAGCCTGAGTTCTAATAATTAATATTATGGATTATCTACTTATTTCTTAGTAGAAGGGTATTAACCAGTATCACAAGATTAGTGCCTAACAGTGTCTCCTGTCATGATCATCATGTTTCAGTTCAGCTTATCTGCGGTCAGCTCCTAAAGAGAGATAAGCAAGACACCATTAAACCCAATGTAGAGAGGCAGCAAATCAGGCCTAGAGAAATAATGGTTAGCATGGGTCATACAAGAAATTAAGGACAGGAGCACCTGGGTGGCTCAGTCAGTTAAGCATCTGACTCAGTTTCAGCTCACATCATGATCTCAGGGTCGTAAGATAGAGCCCGGAGTTGCTCCTTGCTGAGCATGGAGCCTGCTTAGGATTCTCTCTCTGCATCTCCTTCAGCCCCTCCCCCTTCCTCTGCTCTCTCTTGCTCTCTGTCTCTCTCTTTAAAAAAGAAATCAAGGACAAATGTCTTGTTAGAATGTACAACCAGATCCCAAAGCAAAGATTCTGTCCTGCAGCATATGTTACCTCCTCAAGCCACCACCGTTGTTCAGCCTAGGAATAAGGAATGTTAGCGGCAAACAGACCAGATAAACCCTTTTACTGCCAGGCCTGATTTAATTAGGCAACGCTTTAGAGGGGACTAGAGGCAATAACCTCACACCAGTGAGACAAACTCTGCAGCAAGTGCCGTCTTGGGTGATTCCTGAGTTAACAGGAAACCTATGGAGTTATCGCCCTCCTGGAATGTCCAGTGACTAAGAATCTTGAAAGCTGAACGGAGGTAAAAATGGCTCTTTACTCGGAAGCCATAAATGAAAACCAGAGACAGCTAGTTGTTCTGGCTGTATGATATAATGGAAAAGCAAAGCCTAAAACACTAGGAGTGTACAATACTGAATACTCGGGGCTTGGTGGGGCAGGGGTGGTCAGGCACCTCAGATCATCTTACTGCGTCCCCTCTGGAATGGGGTGAGCCAGCGCTGGGAGACCGCACGACTTAACTGCAGACAGCTGGGATACGGGCGCTCTCCAGAGAGGGGTCCAGCCAGGCGCCCAGTGGGTGGCCTGGCCTGTGAACTGCCCGTCATTTGGAAGAGGCCCCCCTCCGCCTGGTTGGAGTAGCTGAGCATGGCTCTTCGGCTGGGGTTTGTAAGACCTGCTGTAGCGCAGAGGACAGCTGCGCACAGAGTGATTCAATGGGACAAGAAAAGTGGGTCTCAATCCAGAAGAAAACACACACACACACACACACACACACACACACAAACTCACACACACACGGCAGGGGGATGGAACTAAGTGAACCTCAAGGGCTCCGCTGACCCCAGCATGCCTGAGGCAGGCAGAACGTCTCATTCACAGCACACCCGTGGAAGATTCTGAAGGCTGACTTTTCTTCTGAGTCGTGCCACGAACTGACAATTAATTAATACAGAACTGCTGCTGCTTCCCGTCAGGAATGACCGGGGGTATTTTACAGGAAATGGTTGGGGGGGCAGTCACATGAGGAGACACGGGAGGACCCAATGTCACCTGCTCCCCACTCTCTCCAGAAGCACATTTCTTGACCTTTAGGGGTTCTTGGCTTTTCCACCAGCTCGGGCTCCAGAGCAGTGAGCAGGCTAACAAGCGGCTGACATTGGCTCGCTTGGGGGATACTGAAAATAAAATCAGCCCTTCCAGTCACTGGGGAAAAGGGCTTACTTTCTAGCCAACTGCTTTGCTGGGTGTGTCAGAATATACTGAGTTTTGCCAAATACAAGTGATGGAAATTCAGAAGAAACAGTGGTGCTACAAACCAGTCGTCTGCTGTTTACTACAAATGGAGTGTCTGGCAGGACAGGAGGAGAGCCTGTCAGCCCCACACGTCGTAGGGAGACACTTACCACATAGACACATGTGATGCTTTACATGAAAGGTCTGCCCTGACTCTAAGGGGGTTAAGATTTTAAAAGCAAAACAAAATGAGTTCTTTGTAGAAGTGAACTAGTTAAGGTCACTCTGTAGAAGGGAACTAAATGAAAATACTGAAAATCGTGACAGCTTCTGTGCTTTTCAGGCTCAGGGAAGGGAGGCGGATGAGGATACAAACCAGCGCCCGGATCTACTTCTGCCTTTTTTCTTTTCCTTCCGCTTCTAGTAGATTCAGTGGAAAGGCAGATGGCCCTGACCTTCAGAACAGAAGGTGAAAGCCCAGGACAAGAGCCAGAAATCAGAGTTTTACTGTTAGCTCTAGCTATCCCTGAATATTCTGAAAAAAGAAACCTCTGCCAAAAGACCAGTATACTTTCTGTATTTTTAAAGTGTTGCTTGCACATGGTACTAGGCAAAATAAAAATAATCACTCCGTATTTACTAAATATAGTCTATTAAATGTAAGAAATTTTATAGTGCTAAGGCCGAAAGGAACTTAAGGTTCATTTCCAGTCCCTGTTTAAGAGACACTACCTGAAGTTATTCTACTTTTTAGCTATGGTGGCTGAATCTTCTTGGCCCTTCTGTGACATTTATAGCAAAAATCAAAGATGTTCTAAGTTCTAGTCTTTTGTTCAGGTAAAATCTCACCTCACCTGGAAGCTCAGTATACAAAAGAGATAAAAGTGGAGCTGTTCATTTCAAAGCAGGGCTGATCGCACGAGTGGGCTCCAAGAAACCCGGGAAGCCCGCCCACGCGTGCACACCACTGCTTTAAAAGAGAAACAGCATCAGTGCCCAAAGCAGAAAGACGACAAGTGCAAAGGGATTGCTTAGGAGAGTGCCATGGGGCTTACACCCTCAAGTTCATGAGCCTCTAGCTTTCAAAGAAGAAAAGCCACTTTTCATTTCATCTGGGTGGTGAGATTACTCACAGACCAGGAGAAGAGAGGGGCGGTGAGGTATAAGGAGACAGTTGGCGTTGAAGACCTAACAAATGTTTGTGTGTCTGTGTCATGGGGATGTCTTTGCACTTGGGACTGTGCTAAATTTTAAGAAGCATTACTACCACCTCTGCTTCCTCGTGGGAATCCTGCAAACTTCAGAGAGGCAATAATATCAGCCTTAGAGAGCTATCGGAATCTGTTAGCTAGGGGCTTCTGCCCCAGTGAGAGCCCAAGCCCTGACATCTATTTCTGGGTGTCTCACGGTGAAGCTGAACCAGACTGGGCTTCCTAGTGACCCTGAGACAACCGAAGTGACCACTATTTGTCTTCAATTTGCACTAGCAGAAACAAGAGAAGACCTCTGACCGATCATCAATGCTGGAGATGGAGAAAAGGGTATGTGTGTGTTTCTTCCCTCCTCCCCGCTCTGTTTCATCTGAGTTTCTCTGACTTTGTTGTTCAGGCCAATGGAAAAAGTTCGTCTTAAGAAGGCGGGAGTTCTGCCACATTCCATTCCTAGCTTGATAATAAATTCTTTCTGTGTGACTCTGGACAGCAGTTTGATTGCTAGTCCTTTTGGCTTCTTTAGATGGTTAGTGCTTTTCACTTAGTCCAGTCTTAGGGTCTGGGGTGGGTCCTTGGAAGGTCATCCCATGCACTGGTTTGGCCTATAGGCAGAACTGCACATGCACACACACACACACACACACACACACACACACCCCTACAGTATATTTTGGTTTACTGTAAATCAGCACACATGTACACATCAGGACCAAGGTCTCTTTCCCCTTCCTGTCACCTTGAACAGAAAGGAAGCTTTCGGCAGGACCCTCCGCCATTGATTTAGGTCTTCTGACTTGTTCTATGAGCCAGCAGAATCTTGCACTCACTCTGACTGGGGGTAGGGAGGGGACATTCCAGTTCAATTGCTGACCTCCCAACTGCATTCAGAATATTTTTCTGAGATTTGACATTCTTGGATTGGGAAAACTTAGATTTATTGATGAACCCTACCTGTGATTTGACCCTAAGGGTATAATATGTTCTCATCCCTCCTGTTTAATTTGGAAAGCAGCAAAGTTTTATATTTTACTTCCTTGGCCTATAACAAAACCTTATTGGCATCTCATCTAATCAAGGAATCTTCAGAGTCCAGGCTAAATCAGGAGTGGGTTGCTGGGAGAGAGATGGGCTAGGGGGAAGGGTGCTGTTTCTTCCCAGATAATGATGGCTGCTTCCCCACTCACCCTCTGCTCCCCATCATGGTAGAAGCGGCTCCTTAGGAATTTGAGGGGAGCGTTACTGAAGATTAGGATGCCTTTTATTAATAGAGAGCAAGGGCCCTGGTCACTGGCAGTCATTTGAAATTCCATAAAATCAGAATATCCGGAGGACCCTGGTCCTACCATTTACTTCTCTTCGAACATTCTGATGGAGATTTAAGTCATGTGATTTCTATCAATGAAGTAGTTTCATCCCACAGATCAGACAGACTCCTTGGTCTCTTAGTCTCCTGCATGAGGTTTGCCTGAGATGTGACGCTGCTGATCATGTGGCCCCTGGGAGGCAGCATTTTGACTCCCTTCTAAACCTAGTTGATGTTCAACAGTCTCATTGTTTCTAAACAGGAGAGGCGAGCCTTGGAGCGGAAAATGTCAGAGATGGAGGAGGAGATGAAGGTATGGAGAGCTCTTTCTTCTTTCTTTGTCTGCCCATTCCCTAAATGCCTGCTAGGACTGGGTGATTGAGCCTAGGCCTGCCCCTCCAGATTTCACCACACACTCAACCCCCTCAAGAAGAGATGATGTGTGAAGCGGAGCCGAGCATCTCTCCTCAGCCATTTCATAGGCCCTCTCAGATCACCCAGCATCGCCAATGGGCACCTCGCAGCCCCTCTGGGAACCAGTGCTGCTCTGGCTTAAGGGGAGGTGTGTGCAATCTGGGCAGGTCAACTTCTAAGATTTTTCCAAGCAATAGCTTCACCCTCAGGGGCTGGAGGAAAAGGCTAAATCGAGGGTCCCAGCTCTCTAGGCCTCCCATGAGGTGCCCAGGGGAGCCTGAACACAGCCAGAGACTTTCCTGGCTGGTGCGCCTCCCTGTCACAGCCCTTTGCTGGAAGGAACACAGTTTGAGTCATTCTGCAGCAGAATGCAGATTAATTCACACATCCATTTCCTGCCCCAGCCCATTTGCCCCGAAATATTCAGTAATATTCGACACTCGCCCACTAGAATAAGCTCATGCCCCCAGTGACACCCCACAGCTTACTGCTTTCCTCTCTCCCTTCACCGTGCCCTGCAATGACCATCATCTCCATTAGCCACTTTAATGAACAACTGCCGTCCCAGGCAGCTTTGAGTACTGAGAACTGGCAGTCCACCCAGAAGAGGCAATTCCCTGCTCTGGAAGGGGCCTGCAAAGCAGTAGGGAATGTAGAGCTGCTCGGGGTATCCGCCTGGGGGTGACGTGGGAGCATCTGAGCCCTGAGAGTACGTGATGCCACATTCCCATAGCCACCTAGCACTTGCTCGGCTTTGGCCTTTTTTTTTTTAACTTCAAGGATCTTATTTTACCAGCCATATCATACAAAGCATTCCTCTGGTGAAACTCGGGTTTCCTGACCTGGGAGCAATAAACGCTGAGGTAGTACGAGGCAGATCCCCAGAGCTCTTGCTGTGAGCGAGCATCCCTAATATGCAGTTAGAGCACTTTAGGAGAGACATTTATTACTACGATGGCCCCCCAAATCAGTTATTTACTGAAGAAAAAACTTCTCAGGACCTGACAAGGCCCAAGTTTACAGAAGATCCAGTGCTCACAGTCCTGTTACTCTTTATATAATTCCAGAATGAGGGAGATATGCCCTGCCCTTGAGTTCTTAGTCACCATTCCAAAGCTGTAACTGATCCCATTCACATAGAATTTCAAGCAATACCTATTTATATCTCCAAAAAGTGGCACGTATATCTTTTAAGTTGATGTAAAAGAGCAAGAAGTAAAAACACTTAATGGTTAATTCTCCTATGGTAAAAACAGGATGGCCCAACACCCTTAGCTTCTCCATCTTCTGATTTTTCCAAACCCACCTCACCTAGAGCACAGAAGTATTCTCCCATTTCAAGCGGTGTGTTAGTAGAGCTAAACAGTTCTGGATGAATGAATATCCACAGTTCTTGGTTGCACTGGGGGCTCCTCCATTTTTGAAACCCCTTGAGTAGACGCCGTCTGTACCCTGCTGTTAGGCAGATGTCGGTGGTGCTCATTAAGGAACAGCCTAAATGCTGATCAGGTACATGTAAATGAAGCCAAAGGTGGTGCCTTCTCATGAGGACCCAGGAGTCCAAGGCTAGCCCAGACCCACTAGTCACAGAACTCCGCACCACTCTGCCCAGGCCCGCACGCAAAGACCCAGAAAGTCACCAAGTGGAGCAGTTGAGGTCCTTCTTTATTTCTGTTTCGATCCTAAATTGCCGAGCATGAGAGCCCCTTCAGTGGTTCTAGTTGCTCTCAGGCCTGTGGTTTGAGACAGGCTTCCATATTTCTTTCTCCCTGTTCTGTCAGGGTGAGGACTTCCTAAACTAGGTCACGAGTTCCTTTCTTTCCTCAAGAGATCAAAATACATGAAGGTGTTCGCTCCCTCAGGCTCAAGTTGTTTGCCAGCCAGCTTCAGATCCAGTTGTTCAAATTATCAAAGGAAGCCAGATCCTGGCTGTTTAGACCTCAAAAAATAGGCACACTGATTTGAAACTGGTTTTTGTTGTTTTTGTTTTTAGTTTAAAAATGGATGCATTCAGTCAATTGCCATTATTCTCCATGACCAGTTGCAAAGTCAAATGGAGAAGACACACCTGCAAGTTCTAAAGCCCCTAAACGCCCTTTGCTCAGGTCCAAGCCCAACACCAGGTTTACAGATCGTCTGGCTCCCCCTAGAGGACAAAGGGGGAGGAACATAAAAGCCTCACAGCCAACACCAATTTCATGTTTCTGTCTATACCTTGAGATAAGCAAAAACGTCAAATATTTAGATACAGACATCATAAAATTGATGTCACTGACCTTAAAGGAGTCTAAGAAGCTGCTTGGGTAGCTTTCAAGTCCTTCTTCCTCCAGGCTACAGTTTGGGGTCAGTAACACCTTGGGAATGATCAGTGGTTAAAATCTCTGTGTGCTAGTCAACCACACAGGTAACTGTCTTATCAAATCTGGGACCCAGTACAACTAAGGTCCAGTTAGCCCCCATGCCTGTTGCGTATTTGGTTTATACAGATGCTCAAACCTCTTGGAGCAATCAGTAGGGAGCAGGTTGAAGGTTGACCTCCAGTGAACCCCGAAGATCCAGTAGGTCTTCAAGGACAGAAAGTGACTCTGGTGCCTGTTTTTTTGATTCTGGCAAATAAAGTGCAAAAGCCAAGTGAAATGGGGAACCCTGAGATGGGCTTGCCCAGGTGTACATGGGGCTCTGAGCTTGTGACATGGGTTGCATCTTTCTGGCCTTACTAGAAAGGTAAGTATTTATGAGTTCTCCCCGGGACATACTGCACTCAGATCCTGGATTGGAGTAGAATGATGTGCCAGCCTCTGACAGGTGTGCATGTCAGCGTGAGCTGTGCGAGGCTGCACTGGGTCTGGCCCACATCAGACCGGATGACTTTTCTACTGCATCAGCCATTCAGCATTGGCTTCCTTCCCAGACCTCCTCCCTGCCTCTCCCAGGTCCTTGCATGAGGGGCCCAGCAGCCACTCCCCTTTTAGATCGCTCTTGGAATTTTTATTTTTACTTACTCTGGAAATACCACTAGCTGACCCTGCCCTTCCCCACCCTGCTCTGTGCCCTGCCCTCCCCTCCATCTTGCTGCCTTATTTTCAGTACTATTTCCTATGGAACATTCCACCAGATTGTTTCCTGCCTCTCTCCCTCATGCTGATAACTTCCAAATTCTTCCACCTCGATCTGCTTGTACTCACTTGTTAGACTGAATCATTTTCATTGCTCGTGCCTTTTATATTACTCCCTAGGAGGCAAGGACCACTTCATGTAATGACTATGGTTATGTTGAAAGCTTTGGTCCAAGGTCAACACCAAAGAAGGGTGAGAGCCAGGGACTTTCCATTGGTTCTTATGTTTGGTCCCTGCCCATTTCTTTAAATATTTCCGTATGCTGCACCATGATCTCCTCTGATCTCAGTCCTCTCCATGGCCAACATGCTTGCAGAGGGTAAGAACCACTGCCTGGTCCCTACCTTTTAATGGCTCCATGGAAGTGTTGGGCTGCTCTGCCTTTTTCCCAAGGTGCTCATTCTCCTTTGGGGAAAGAGATATTCTTCAGTTTGTCTCTGCTTGTTTTTCCTTTTCACTGTTTTTTCTCCCCTCCTGCTGCCTTTCATTTTCTTGCTTCTTCACGTCCAACTATAACTCTGCTAGTCCTTCATTTCTGTGCCTCACATCCATGTGGGTATGAGAAACTTCTCTCTGGTGTGTCATCACTATAATCCACAGGATTTTTCATCTTCCTCTGTGAAGCCCTATTTGCATAATAAAATCCTTTTCCTCCTCCCAAAGAGCTGAAGGTCTTGGTTACAGGGTCAGTACAGACAACCACTTAGGCAAGGACAGTAACAGTAAGCAGGCCTGTGATATAGTCGCATTTATTGAAGTCTTTAGGTCCTTTATGGGCTACAAGGTATTAGGAAGAGTATCTGTGGACTGGTTATTCTGTCCCATTTGTAACACTTACAAATAGTGATGTCTGAAATAGTACATCAGTCCAAGTAATTCCACTGTCTTGGACATTTATTTCTCCAACTTTTGTACACAGCTGTAATTTTCAGAGCATGAATCTGTATGTGAACACCTCCAAGCAGCTGCCCGCCTCTTCATGAGCTGGGACAAAGAGCACAGTCAGCTGTGAATTTCGTGCCGCAGGTAGTCCTCTAGCAGGTGAAAGGCGGGTTAGCAGTTCTTGGATCCTGGAACAAGCTTCTGGACTGCAGTGGAGAGCTAGCAGGGTTAATGAGGCACCCTAGAAAACAGGCCAGAGGACCGTGCAGATCGCTGCCCGTCTCTTAGCTTGTACGTGCCCCTTCGGCCTTCTAAACAGTACATGCCTCGTGCAGAAGATACTTAAACGACAGGCCTCTCTTTTGTTTTCCTTGTTTCATTTTTTAAAATAAAAAATGAAGTACAAGAAGGACCCGGGGGTGGGGGGAGTAGGAGTAGGGGCCAAGTATGGGGCACGATGAGAGGAGGGAGAGAGAGAAGGGCCGCAGCTGGATTTAGGAATGCAGGGAGTCCTCAACTCCAGGGCCCACTGATGATGAAGAAAGGCCCCTGAGGCTATGGCTCAAGGTGTTAAATCCGTTCAGAAGGCCCAAGCCACATGGTGGCTGTCCTTCTCAAAAGCCATCCACACATGCTGTTGGAGAACATGGTGGTAGTATTCACGTGCTGACCTGCAGCGCAGTCAGGCCTCGGCTGAGAACCGTAGGCCCAGCCCCCCACCTCGTTGGTGCTTTTCTCCCTTCTTCCTCCTCTCATCCTGCACCATCACTCCCGCCTTTCTCATTTCCTTTCTTGCATGCCAGCTAAAAACGGAAAACCAAAAAGTCACGTGATTTCTTTGTCCTACTTTTATCTCTTCTGGTCTGTCTTGTCTCTCTCTTGTCTGTCTGTCCCCTCCATGTTTCACTCTCTACAGAACCTCCACCAGCTAAAACAGATTCAAACCTTGAAGCAGATGAACGAGCAACTGCAGGCTGAGAACAGGGCCCTGACCCGAGTTGTGGCCAGACTCTCGGAGTCCGTCGAGTCCTCGGAAACCCAGGAGCTCTAGTTCTTGCCCCTCTTCTCCACCTCACTTCCCTCCTCCGCCACTCCAGGCATGTTCACTCTTCTTGTTGGACCCAGAAGCCCCGTGCTCGTGCCCCTCCATCGGAGCCACCGTATTGTGGGTGCCTCTAAGTGTCGGTCATCTGCAGATGGAAAGAGCCAGGACTGAGACCACAGAGTGAGACATAACAGCCTAGGTCAAGGGGAGGCCGTGGAGGAACCCTTACCTGGGCCGGTGGTCTATTTGGTAAGATCACCACATCACCTTCTCCTCCCCTGGAGACTGAATGTGGATTTGCTCACTCGGCTACACATAGGAGTTCACAGACGTGCACACATATCCGTGGATGTGCAGACTCGGTGGGGTCATTGCTGAACTGAGACTGAGCTTCTCAGTCGGCAGCAACCCAAGTACATCATGGTCGCTGGAGCAATGGGGGCTGGTCCCGGACTCCAGATTCTTGTTGGGCCTGGGGTAACCAAAGGCAGGGACTCCGGACCCTGGCTGGGAGCTTTTAACGGATGTAGTGCCTGGTGGGCCCATTCCCCCATCTCCGCCCTGCCCCAATCCCCAGAACATACCATAGAACGAAGTCTTCCACATCTGACAACATGCTGCATGGGGACGACTAGCACTAAAGGCTAGAGCTCCACCACCAGCAATGACACTGTCCAGCCCACCATTTGAGTAGAATTGGCTGTTCTTTGCCTCCCTTCTGCAATAATCTTTGCTTTCTTCCCCCTCCTTGGGAGGCATTGTTCTCATCCCTGTCACAAATCTCTGGGTCCTACGGATGTGCCCCTTTACCCCCACCCCTAGCCAGTGTGTGGGCTGTGAGGCAGAGCACAGCCTGGATAAATGAGACCCGCACACAGCCAGACCTTCCCTAATGGGGGTGGGTTTGCAAAGGAGATGACAGTCGTTGGAGCGGAGAGGAGGGATTTATTCTCAGCTGGGAATCAAAAACTATGTTTGCTAACCTGAAGCCTTTCCTTGGATATAGGCCTGAAAGACAAGCTCACAGATAACTTGTTTTCCCGTTCCGCGGTGGTATGATGGGGTCACCGCTGCTGAGCAATTTCACTCTTTGAAATGAGTTTTTAATTTTCAGCAACAATCTAATTAGTCCTGACCAGCGCCTGTTCTTTTCTCTGCCTATTTGCTTGTGCCTTCAGGGTCAGTAGCTGGCAGCTAATACCCACTAGATCTCAAGCACCCAAATTACCATAAGGGCTGAGCTAATATCCTGCTGTAGATGCTATCACGCACAGAAAGAAAACTGAAAGGGAAGTAATACCTCGGCCTGGCACCAAGCAGCTTAGTTACCCTACTTACCGAGTGCCATGTCAGGTCCTAGCTCCATGCTTTAAAGTAAGCCTCAGGATTACTGGAAAATTCGACAGGGGTGAACTAGGGACCCACAGAAGATGTCCCAGTTATTTTTAGTTTCCCTCTTTGTGCAACATAGTATAGAGTATGGAGCAAAACTAGATCTCGTGCTTTCAGTGGTTAATAACTAAGGTAACAAGTTATCATTTATTAAGGCCTGTGCACAGTACCTTCTATACTTTTTCTCACTTACTCCCCAGAACAGTCATTTTAACATGTGGGGGAAAAGCAAGTTACAGATCAAGTAACCTGTCCAAGGTCACTCAAAGAGTAAGTGGTAGAACCAAAATTCATACCCAGTATGTCACGTTCCAGACCCAAGCACTCAACCACTGTGATTTTAGCTGCCTTGTGTTTGGCACAGAGTTTTAGCCATTTGTTAAGCATATGGCCTAAACAGTGCAAGAAGAATCTGTTGAACAACCATAGTGTGCCCCACCTTTGCAGCTGAGGGATGGGGGACAGCATTCTGCTTTCTCTGCACTCTTGACTTCTTCAACAGCCATTACCACCCAAAGATTTTGCCACTGTAAAGAAACCATTGCATAGCACATGTAACAGAGCAGCAAACTGTGGCCCATCAGTCTGGCCCATAAGCCATACAAATAGTTGGGGGTAGGGGGTGGAAGTCAAAAGACAAAGACTATTTCATGACATATGAAAATAATGGAATCAAATTTTGATGTCCAAAAATAAAGTTTTATTGGAACTGAGCCATGCTCATTTGTTTACATATTATCATTATGTTTATAAGTACTTTTGGGCCACAAGAGCAGAGTTGAGTAGTTGGAGCAGAGACCATATGGCTTGATATCAGTTGTCTGGCCCTTTATAGAAAACATTTGCCGATACCCACCAGAAGGAAAGAGGGGATAACTAAGCCAAACTGACAGCGTGGCCAAGAAAGTTCGCCCTGCCTTTTTGGATGTTTGGGGGTTTGTTTTGTTTTTTAATAATCCCCTAGAGAAATCATCTTATCTCAATGTGTCGTGTACGCCATTTCCAAAAGAATGTAAGCGTGGGATGCTCTCCCCACTTCCCAAATAGTCAGAAGCAAAGCACCCTGGGTAAGGCTCATCCTGAGCCCCCTATCACCCTGCAGCTAGCCTTGTCCTTCCCAGGACTCCGCAGCTTTAAGACCCTCATATCCTCTCCCTCTTCAACACATTCCTCATCAAAGGCTGGACAAAGTCATGTTTGGAAAACATGCATTTAAATTTTATTTGCCCAAGACACCTTAACATCAAACCAGTGAACTGGTAATTTAGAAGTTAAGAAAGCTGACCTCCCGGGGACTGAAATGATAAAGCTCCGTTAAACCTCGTACTTCTCTAGTGCTTCTGCATGTGTTCTTATTTAATCATTCTTTAAGTCCAAGTGAATATCAGATAACACTGTTCATTTCCTCCTCTCTCTTTTGAGAGTCAAGTTTATGAGACTGTTTTCCCCCTTGATTTCTACATTCCACATCTTGTACTTTTTGACACTCCCTTAAGATGTCAGTTGTAGCATATTGCAGCTGGGAAATTGCCTTGTCCAAGTTTTTGTTTTTTGTTTTTTTTTTTTTTTCAAGAATTGAGTTCTTAATGTGGAAATAAATCACCAAGGCTCAACGATTTGTTTGTACATTTAAAAAGCAGGGAGGGGTCACCTCAGTTCTGATTTGGTGAGCTGCTGGCAGAGGAATGAAATCCAACGACACATACAGCTCCTTCCCTGCCTATGGAATGCTATTGCGGAAATACGACTTTCAGAGTCTCACTGATACCCAGGCTGGCTGTGGGATCCAGGATGGAGCATTGGAGAGCAGATGGGAAGCTGAAGCACTGTGGGGCCAACCTGGCTGACTTTTTCTAAAAATCTTCTTGGACCGAGCTTTCTGAGCATTCACTTCTGATAGTCAAGGCCACAGGGATGGAGGCACGGAAGAGAGCAGCCAGAACAGCTTTGATTAGGCTGGAGGTAGGGGAGGCAGAGGCAAAGGACCAAAACTTTATTTTGATACTATCTGGATTAAAATCTTTTTAGTAAAATTTGCAGATCACCTACCTGCCATCCCACATTCATGGGAGGACTCACCACGGTCATGAGAATCCCAAGGATCGCAGGGCACATCATGCCCGTCAGCACACTTCCCCGTCCAGTTCTCCCGGGGCCCTCACAGGGGCCCGACTTGATGAGCGACCAGGGCAGAGACCATGATTCTTCTTTAGACACAGAAATGGAAGCCCAGACAAACTGAGTGTTTTGCTTAAAGTAATAGAGACCGTTCATGACCCCAACGGTGCTGGAATTCTGGACTTCTGGTGCTCTCTTTTCCACCCCTACACGACCTCTGTAATGAAAGAATAATCTTCAGAGTCAGGCACACATGGGCTCAATATCAGCTTTGCCATTTAAGAGCTGGGTACTCTAGACTAGTTAGGAAATTCTTCATTTCCTCATTTGTAGACGTAAGGATAGCACCTGTGTCACAGACTCATGTGGTACTAATGAGACGATGGGAGTGAGAACTTCCCCATTATGGATGTTCACTGCTGTTTTCGTTCCCTTAATACAAATCCTTTGTGTCTCTGTGATACATAGTATTCGTGTAATCGAGTCTACATCCTCCAGAAGAGATTGGGGAAACAAAAATTTTGTTTCTTAATGTACAGTTAGAGTCCCTAAGTCGTTAATAGCAGTGCCAGAGCTAGAATTAAACAGGCCTCATGACCTCTGAGCCCAGGCCATCCTTGACTGGTGACCTCACCTCCTGCTGGAGTCCTGTAGGTTTGCTGACTAAAAACATCAAAGCATGTTTGCCTTGATGGGATGTAGATGTAGATTTCTGTAGGTGTAGATTTCTGTAGCTTTCACGGTGAAGATGTACTTCCCCTCTAACTTAACTCTCCCTACACTGCCAGCAGGACCCACACAGGAACTGTCCCTCAGCAACGTCCCATTGTAGTGCTATAGACTCTCAGCACACCTGCCAGCCTGTCTGGTCCCATATGAAGACTTGGCTATCCAGACTAGGGCCTGGGCTGCCGTGTTTCCTTTGTTTGCCTGTTGAACAGCACTGTGTCGTGTTCCAAGATGGCAGAACTGATAGAATTGAAATCTCTATTCCCCCATCCCCCAAAGCACCTATTTCCTGGATCTGTAGCACTATCCCCTAAAACTGCTGCTGAGGACCCTTGGTATCCTGTGGTAGCTCCCCATAGGGAGCTCCGGGTGGGAATTAAATACATACCTATCACTCCCTGTGCGTCACAACTGTGCAGTGACCGAACTTGTACACTCCCTGGGTTTTAGTGGTTGAAAGTGGATACGTATAGTATGACCGGCAGAAATTTGGGTGGATTTTATCACAGAAGGCACAAGGAGGACCTTAAATCTCGTGGGTGTGACAGAAAGCTGAGTTGTGCCTCTCCCCTGTGCATTCCTACTTTTGATGGGGTGTGAAGCAGTGTCTGCCCTTAACTCTTTTTTCGTTGACCCAGGACTCCTTTCTCAGTTTCTGCTCTGTGTCCTCACCAGCTCCCTTTGGCACTTTCCTTAATATCTCCAGACTAGAAGTGAGTTCAAGGGCCAGAACCATCGGGAACAGTTACCGATTCAGGAGAATGAAAGGACACGTGGTGTGGAACGTGAAATAAGATGCTATTGCTGAATATGCTAGTTCAAACGATGGAGGGGCTTTGGTCTCCCTAATGCACATCTCCCTATGCACATCTCCCTATGCACATCACCAAGTCAACAAACATGAAGATTCGGGGGACTTCCATCCCTGGGAGAAAGGGTGGTGACAGTACCCTGCATATTCCGCCTCCGAACGCCCTGCTCGCTGGGCTGGCCTGGCCTGGGCAGGGAGGGTATGGAGGTGATGATTCCAAGCTCTAACACACCTTTCCCTCTGTCACCCTGCAGGTGTTAACAGAACTGAAATCCGACAACCAGAGGCTGAAAGATGAAAATGGTGCCCTCATCAGAGTCATCAGCAAACTATCCAAATAGACTAGGCTCCCAGTTTGGGAGGGGAGGGGCAGCATTTGCTGTTCCCACCCCTCTTTTCCAGCCATTGCCTTCCAACCAAAAGAAAGTGAATGTTTTGGTGGAAGGACTTCTTTCTGACCCTCCTCCAGTCACTTCCTCTGCACCGTACATGTCCTCCGCACTCTGAATGCCCTGTCCCTCCCGTGCCCCCCACCCCCTGAGTTTATGACAGTTTTAATTGAAGCATGATTGTGATCATTTGAGCCGTTCGAGCCATCTGGAGAAGGCCTTGGGGAGTCCACCAGGCTCAGCTGTGGATCCCAACTCCCTGCTGCGCAGCTACTCATCCACATTGGATTTGATCCAAACATGTAAGACCTCTACCCAAACCAGTACCCCACAGCCTTTTACACGGACCCAGTGTCCTCTGATATAGGTGAGTCTTACGGTGGCCATTCCAGGATCCTGTCTGGGATGCCAAGGGAAACAGGATGTTAGCATAATCATCGGACAGCCTCTGGAGCTATGTTTCCATTAGATTCCAAGGTGACAGTGACTCTGCATTGAAGGTCTCTGCTAGTCTGCACCTCTCAGGAACTGACTTTTCTCTTACTCCTTGCTGGTGTTACTGTTATTTTTTCTATCAACAACCCAGTAACATGCCTGATTAGTCTTAATTCTTACTCTTTCCTCATGCCTGGCCCCTTTCCCCAGGGCTCCGATGACCCTGGCTTCCTTACTCCTTTCCTCTCTATCCTTCTATTTTCTGTTCTCTCTCCCCTCCACCACCTTACCACATTGTGTAAGAGCTAGAACAGAGCATCTGACCTCACTTGTCTTTGGCCATTATGAAAAATCATTTCTCCTGGGGCACTCTGGAGACCAGAAGAATTGCCTTGGCGGCACCACTAGCCCTGTTGCAGAAAAGCCAGACCATGGCATCAGTATCAGCCCACTGTTCTCATCTCCCACTTGTCTTCCCTACACAGTGATTTTCCTTATTAGAAAATCTGGGCTCTGAACACGCCATTCTGCCTCATCTCCTTTTGACCTTGTTTTCCTCTCTGTACTCTGGCACCTGCTCCAAATGAGAAAGGAAGTCCTTGGAAGGAAGCATGAGAGCTGGGATGGGTGGGAGGTGGACCAGGGAGTGGAAGCACACATATCTGGTGTGAGTAGAGTATCTGGGGACATCTGCAACCTTGTGACAAAGAGGACAGAAGATAGATCGTGCTGTGGTAATTGTGGTGAATTTGATGATTTCCAGTGACTAGATGTAGGGGAGAGACCATTTGTTTTCTAGAAACCAACAGGAGAAATGACCTCTTAATAGAGGCTTAAAGTGATGGGATACTTCCAACCCACTGACGAGAGTCACAGAATCTTAGAGTGGCAAAGCCCAGAGGTCATTTGGTTGAGCTTTCCATTGTCATGTTAGAGGGACCCCGCCGGGACCCTACTGCCCCAACTCTGGTCAGGTAGCTGTGCATTTGTCCCTTGAAAGGTGGGCAACTCTGATAACCAGAAAGCTTTTCCTAAGATGAGTCAAGGTCTGCCGTGGGGGCTCCACATGGTCCAGTGCTGCCCTTCGATGTGACAGCCCCTCGTGTCGTTGGTCATCTCCCCTTAACCTTACTTCCAACTGGCATTTTCCCGGTCCTTGAAGGCATCCCTCACATGGCATACTTTTCCTGCCTGTCACATCTCGTCTGTCTTCCTAACGTATTTGGCCTTTACAGGCATTTTCTCCCGTGGTTGGTTTGAGTGTACAGGTCATGTAAATCCTCCTCATTTTAGAGTGGCCCATGGAATTCAGTGCTTAGAGTGGTCTGTTCTCTTAACATGTATCACCTCTGCCCATTTTTAATTTCTTTCCCAAAAACGACAGTGTAGTTCTTCATGGCCCTCTGAAATGTTACATGCTCTTTAAACCAGAGGTCCTAGTTCCAGAATAGGAAATATGTCTTCTCTGGCAAGACCCCATTTTTAGAATATACAGAGTTCTCTCTTCCATTTCCAACCATTTTCCAAGAGAAGCCACTACTGATTAGGATTTTGTATGACCTTGGGAGCACTGTCAGCTCAGTTCTCAGGGAATGCTAAATTAGAGTAAAATGTTTCCTCACTTCCACTATAAACATCTTCTTCATTCTAGGGAGAGGGGAAATCAACAGAAGGTGTTGACTAATTGATTCTCCTGGCACATCCTGGATATTGGGCAAGGCATGGGGGCGGTTCCTGCCTCTTTCTCAGGAAAGGAAAGCTGAATTATTAGAAAAATATCTTGACCCTCTCACATTAGATAGACCAGGTAAAGGGGTTACAGAGCGTTCCCTCATCTGTTTGTGCCTTTCAAAAGCGTGGGACAGAATCTAAAAACTCCTAGGTGGGTGTTAGGCCCTGCTGCTTCACACAGCCCTTTCACATTAAAGATGCCTTTTCTTGCCAGAAAGTTTTCCTTGTGATGAAAAATTTACAAGCTTTTCAATCTCAGGAATATTGGATTCTATGGCCAAAAAACCATGAAAGTGTAAGCCATCCCAGGTCATTTCAGATACTCTGTCTTATGCAATTAATTTTATTGGACCGATAGACTTTGAATTCTGGTCCCTTCCCAGAGAATAAAATACCCTTTCCTCACAGTTTCATTGACTGGAAGCTCAGGAGTGATGTCTAGAGACCTAATGGCCAGCCGTGTGCTCTCGGTGCCGACAGCAACAGGCCTCCCCCCATTTGTGCTTTTGGTCTCTGCAGTGGGCACAGACCTCCTGTCCTCAACCTACTGGTCTGGATACCCAAGAGCACTCCAGATAGCTCAGGCTGCGTGAGTACTGCCGGTCTGGCCAACAATTGGGGGCTCGGCTGTGCTGGGTCACTTTCAGACTCTTTACATGAAATACCAGGATGGGGACGAGAAGGTTCTTGGTACGACTTTATATCCTCTGTTCTCATTAATTTGATATTTTTCAAAACCAAGCCACACCTTCAGGAGTAATGATTCGGCCATTCCAGAGACTCTCTGGCTGAAGTTTCACTGCTTTGCCTGTTTGGCTTTCAAGGGCTGCTTACTCTTCTCCAGATAGCTCTTGGGCATGATGGCCCCGGCCCCAGTCCCAGTCTCCAGTGCAACAGGGTCATGCAAATCTTGGGGTGTTGCCTGTAAGGAATCTGGAGAACAGACATGCCCTGGGCTTGTGCAGTGCGCTGGGTTCTCTCTCGGGCAGTCTTGCTTGACGTCTCCTGGAACTCGCCTGGCTTTTCCTGTCCAGCAGCAGGATATGTTCACTTCTTTCTGTGCCTTCCTGTCTCCCACTCCATGTTTGAGACCAAGATACATTAATTATTCTCTGAGGTCTCTGGTGAAGGAGGCTTCAGATCTCTGGTTTGGATCATTTCATGGGCTTCCCCTGCCCAAAACAAAACGTGCCTATTCGGCAGTTGTGCTCAGAAATGAGAAGGCTGAAACCCCATGTGTTAGCCTGTGAATCCCACAAAATCGTGCGTGAATTATCAGGGGCTTTTAACTGAGCCACAGATGAGAGGAGAAGAAATTCTCAAAGCCACGCATTTGGTTTGGTCTCTGGCTTTCTGGCCCCAGTGCAGCCTCCCCAGCCAGACAGACAGACTGCCTCCTCTCGGACAAAGGCCAGCGTTTCTATCCCGACCACGGTGGCAGTCCTGCAGTGGGAGAAGCATAAAGAGGAGAGATGAGCTATTGAAAATATTGCCGGTTCCTCAGCTTCCAGGCTGCTCAGCCCCACAAAAGGGAAAGCCTGAAGGATTCAGCAGCTGAGCCACGAGGCAGGGGGCAATTCCTGGTACCACCCCACTGGGTGAGCCACTGGTTCCACTGGAGCTTAACAGGTGACACTAGATGGGCGCTGGCTGCGGTCCTTCCCTCCTGGCCATTCCCAGGGCTACTGTTTGTGCCAGCACCGCACCTAACTCTAGACACACAGCAGCCCCAAATCTTGGCCCGATTCTAACTGCAAAGCTTGCACCCCACACTGATTTTTAAGGCAGGTTTCAGCCCATCAAAGGATGTGAGTCCCCTCACCCAATAAGCAAGGCAGCTTTGAGGGCAGAAGAAGGCAACAGGAAGGGATAAGCCCCTCGGAGTCAGAAGAGCTGCATTCTAGGGTCAACTCTTATTAGCCATGTGACCTTGGGAAAGTCACCTTCGCTGTCTGCAGAATGCAGTTTTGGACTGGATTGTCCTTAAGATCCCTTCTAGGCTTACAATTCTGTGATGTATTTATTCCTGGGAAGATCAGAACATTTCTTAAACTCAGAATTTTTGCTCTTTCTAATGGCAAAAAATCTTGTTTTCTTCTGGATTCGTACTGTTTAACATCAGCACGTCAAGGTTGACTTCTCATCCTTGTTAGAAAGTGAATTTAATGTTGAGGGTAACGGAATGGTGTTGCAATTGCTTTCCCTCCTAATGGCTTGGTAAGAATATTAAAACCTGCAGAGGTGGAAATTGGAGCTCAAGGGGAAATGGATAGAAAGCAATTTGTTGCAGGCAGCCTTTGGACAAGTTGTTTTAATAGGAAACAGAGCTAACTGCTTCATAGATTTCGTCAGCCTTCTCGAATGTGGTCTTCATGGCCCTTAACATCCAAAGGGCAGACATGGCCCCTCTGCTTAGCACCAGCTTACACATAGTCTTAAATTCTGCCCTACAGCAGCAAGAGAGTTTTCCTCAATAAAAGCCTCAACCTCTAGTTCTGGGGAGCCCCTCTGGGTTCTGGACTATCCAAAGTAGGAGGTTCCAGCGCTGTTGAGGGTGATCCTTCCTTTAAGCAGGTCTGCAGAGGAGACCGCTGGTGCAGGAAGAGCTCATAGACCCTAAGTCCACACAACGGTGTAGCATAGAACAGCGCTCGGCTCCGAAGAGCCTCCTGCAGGACTGGATGTGAGTGGAGTGAAAGGCCAGAGACCCTGAAAAGTGAAGGTGGCCCGTGAGCTGCGGTGGGAAGGTGGGAAGGGGGCAGACGAAGAGGAGGGTGGAGGCTGCCAGCACGGCGGTGGGGCGGGGGTGTCACTGAGCAGCGGAGCCGCATGCAGGGAAATGAGTGCTGGTCCCTGGTCCCCTGTTCCCCTGGTCCCTCGGCCTCCCACAGAGCAGAGATGTTAATCAGCTTCCCTAATGGGTATTGACATTGCTCGGGAGCAGTAGACCCTATCAAGGACAGCTATTGATCGCTTGTGTTCTGATTAGATTGGAAAACAGATCAACTTCATTGCAGCCCAGGAACTGTTACTGTCACAGCTACTAGGGAGGAGGTGGTCTCTGGGGGCTGATAAAAACCAGCTCGAGAATCTTGACTAGCCTGCTAGCAACTGCAGAGTAAGAGATGTGTTCACTTCTCCTTTGAGATTTGTGGTCGAGGGTCAAATTGAGCATAGGTGTGGCTTGCAACCCAGTGTCCTGGAAGAGTATAGGGAGTAGGTTTGTTCACAGACAGACACCACTGGTGAATGATGAATTGATGAATGATCTGATCTTACCTCAAGAGGTGTAACGACGGGGAGATTGCCCTTGCTTCTAACCTGCATGCACACGCATGCGCACATGTGCACACATGCACACACATTGTGCACACATGCACACACATTGTGCACACATGCACATCTGCTGGCCTGGTGTGTGCTTGGATCAATGTTATCCAAGTCTGTTATTCCGTTAATTCATATCTTTTGCTCTTCCCCTGCCCTTCCAGTCCCCCAAAGGCCTTCTCGCTGAGCCATTCTCCAGTCCCATCTGCTTATCATTTCAGACTGTGAATCTGCCAGAGTGATACTTTCTGTTATTTCTCCTCCAAATTTCCCCCTCATGCTTCCAATAAACTTCTTGGGTGTCCCCTTAAGGTGACATTAGGATGCTCTTGTGTCCCTACAAGCCAAGAAACTTACCGTTCACTCTTCCTCTCCCATCTCCCACCATTCTTTGTTCTCTGCTAGTCTCACTTGGAGCTAGTGGCACTTAGGAGGTTTTCCACACATCAGCCATGGTTCCTGTTCCACTTCCATTCTCCAACCACAGCCACCACTACCCCTCTTCAAGTTTCAAAGGTCCCTGGCCATGCTAACAGCCTCTCAGAGAGGAGGTTTGAATGGTGGGCCCATCTGACTTGTCCATGGCCTGGCCAGGGAGACCATGGGTAGCCGTGTGTAGCTTACTCGGTCTTTGTCCTGAGAGCTTTGACTGTTTCCAGCTAGGGACAGAGTATTCTCCCAGAAAAAAACTTCAGCCCAGTGCTCCCTTGCAGGAGAGGATTCAGGAGAGGAATACTGACTGCAGGATGCCTCTGTTCCCACAAAACCAGATTTGAGGATGAGGGCAGATCCTGAACAGGGACATGTGAAGTCAACACTCACTAGACTCTCACCTTAACATATCTGACCTTGTCTTTCCTCCTTCCCACACCACTGAAGCCTGGGACAGATTCCAGCTTGTCGTCTAGTGAAAAAGGCCAGATAAGGAGAGGTTAGAGGAAGGAGGATGTAGGGGCTCAGGTACAGAACACCAGGAGGCGGGCTGCAGGCCTGGGAGGAGGGTTCTAGGAGGTTGCAGCAATCCAGAATAGCGCCACTTCTGGCTAGAGTCCCTTGAGCCTTTGAAAGACTGGGCCTGCCACCTCGCCGGCCCCCAGGAAGGGCCTTCCCTGAGGAGGGGAGGAACGTGTTTCATCCTCGCTCCCCCGCGCCTGGAGAAGATACAGCCTGTTCTCACAGGACTCATGCAGACTCCGGTGTTGGCTTCGTGGTTTCCCTCCCTCTGTTCTTCCTCTGCCCTTGACCATGATCAGTTAGGGGTGAGAAGAGCTTAGAAGAACCACCCTGGGGTCTTCATGCCTCTCCCATTTTAGGGGTTGAATTTTGTCTTTTCTCCACTCAGTTCACTCTTCACTCCCGACCTTACTTCCACCACAGTTAAAGCACCAGATGTAAGTTTTTCAGCTGACTTGTATGGATTAACTTCAGTCCAGTGTAAATACACCTGGGGTGGGATAAGGGCATTTAGGGAGGGGGAGCCAGATTCGCTTTGTGAATTGAATGTATTTTTATGCAATTTTGAGTGGCCTTTCAACCCTGAGATGAATGATTTTGTTTTACTGGTTGTTATTATATAGTATTATTAAGTATTCTGTGTTTGAAAGTTTGGGAATAATAATATTCACATCTATATGATGCCTGTAAACACGACCATATTTATAAATGAGTAAATAAAACCGTGTTTTAACTTTGTGGCTGTGTCTCCACAGTTAAGGAAATGGGTTTATAGATTCTCCCATCTGGGACAGCCCATTCCAGTTTTACCAGGGTCGGGGGTGCTCACCCTCCTCCCAGGAACAGCCAGGAGTGAGTCACTGTCACTGAAAGCAGGATCTCTGGAGTCAGACCGAGGAAAAGCTGAGATTGGACGTTCAAAAGAACCATCCAAAGAAATCAAGATTCCCAGTGTTGAGCGACTCGGAATACGGTGATTTCTTTGCGGGGAGCAAGGCTCCGTGACCGAGGGGCAGAGCCAGTCTGGATGGACACTGACGCGCTCGGGCACACGGGCAAAGGAGGGCTGGAGAGGCGGCAGCTTTCTTGGGCTCCTGGAGGTCGCCCGGCGTTCCCCCTCAGCCCTCTGCTGTATCCATAGTGGTCTTCGCTAGGCCACTGTGTGACTCAGGAGAGCCAAAACCACGCAGCAGCTTCCGGCTACCAAAGCTGCGGGGTTACTGGAGGTTAAATCCGAACTCCCAGCTGAGCAGCCGTGTACAGGGGGGCGGCCACTCAGGCCCGCCGGCCGGGGGTGCAGGTGGGTGGCCAGGTCTGACCTCGCTCAGCCAAGGTTCGGGTCTGCTTTCTCCATCCAGCAAGCCCTGCCTCCGGCTTGGCTCAGCCCTGTGTTTGCTGCCAAGCGGAAATCCCTGGTCACTGACTTGGCGCAAGTACCGGGAGGAAAGATTCTTTTCCCTTGCTGTCACCCAGCTGCTCGTAGCCCAAGCAGCAACAGAACAAGCATGACGTCATGGTTGAAGAGTTCAGGCCTGTCCCGGGGCCCGAAACAGAACCAAAGCAGCATGTGTGATGTGAGGGCCTTCTAAACCGCAAACGTCCTTTCTCTTTCTGTTCTCCCCCCGCTTGAGCCGGTGAGGTGTTTGTTCCCAGTCCCGGTACCCCCTGGCCAACCCTCTGCAAAGGGGAAGAGCCCACGGCGGAAAGCTCACGTGCTCAGCCAGAAGACCCACCACCCGCAAGTCCCCAGCCCCCCAGGCCGCCCAGCCCGCCCTGCTCAGGAGCTAAAGCAAGCCCAGATCTGCCTTCTGGTCTGGGTGCCGTCGCCGCCTCCTGTGTCCGCACCCAACAGGCAAACACAAGTTTGGGCCCAGCAGCCCCGCTCCCACCCGGCTGCCCGTAGACGCAGCTGGAATCTCAGCCTGGGCGAAGCTCTTGAAATGGCAGAGGTCTAGCCGGTCCTCGAGGCGAGGAGACAGGTCCATAGGAGGGAGGGAACCGAGGAAGGGGCCTCACCCTTGCCAGTTCTTAGGGGTGTGGACCTGCGTGAAACCTCGGAACGTAAGAGACTCCATTCTGGGACTGACGCTTCATCGTGCTTTCAAAAGCACGGGCTGAACTACTGAACTAGGCAGAGGCACAGGCCTGAACATGGGCCTGCTGCCTCCACATTCTTGATAAAGTTGGACACTCTGCAAAAGATTTTCCTAGAACCAGCCGTACTCGGAAAACCAGCTGTACAACGTGATTGTATCTTCCAATCATAATTTTTAGAAAACAACTTGTGTGCATTTCTTAATACTTCCACAATCTGCTGATAAAAACCTCAGGCTTGGCGCCTGGGTGGCTCAGTGGGTTAAGCCGCTGCCTTCGGCTCAGGTCATGATCTCAGGGTCCTGGGATCGAGTCCCACATCAGGCTCTCTGCTCAGCAGGGAGCCTGCTTCCCCCTCTCTCTCTCTGCCTGCCTCTCTGCCTACTTGTGATCTCTCTCTGTCAAATAAATAAATAAAATCTTAAAAAAAAAAAAAAAAACCTCAGGCTTTTACCCTTCAAGGGACACAACTGGTTTGCTACTGAAGCTGGGTCCCCTGAATTGCAATTCTAAGACCCCACACAAATGCCTTTGTTTTATTTCAGTTTGCCCTCTTTTCCCTCTCAATAGGGGCGGTTGCTGCCATACCTTCTCTTTTCTTAAAATTCTGGAGCTTCCTCCTTGGCCCCTAACATCTTTGCCTCAGAAGTCAAAGACACTTGAAGTTCTTTACAATGAGGCAATCCAGGACTTCGTAGACATTCTCACTTTTCAAACTTCCATTCCCCAGGCCCAGGTTCCCGTGTCTTAGCGCTCGGAAGGTCTGTTCCCCCAAGCCAGCCCCACGGGAAAGGAATGGAGGATCCCCCAGCCTCCCAGGCCCCGTTCCCCAGCACCACTGCCCTGCCCCTGTCATGGGGATGTGTGCGCCCCACCGCCCATCACAGACTGCATCCCCAAGAAGAGAATGGGCCTCAGGCCCCTTGCACTGCTTCCCTGAAGGAAGACGCTGGCCTCGAGGCCAGATTCTCCAAGCCCGCTCCCCACCCGCACCCATGCAGACCCTCAGGAGGCAGCTCCTGCCAGGCCCCTCCCCGCAGCCCAGCAAACACAAGAGACACCCCCCCACCCCCGGGTTTCTTTCAGCTCATTTCTTTAATAAGGAGACGCAGCTCATTACAAAATAACATTTGACAAGAGATCAGACAAGAACAACAGAGTCCACATAAGGGGGGTGTGGAGAGCATTGCCAAGCAGAGGAGGTGGGGGGCGAGGGGTCGGGGCGAGGGCTACACGTGTGTCCTTCTTATGAAGACAAAGGCAGGGTTCCTGGCAAGGCTGATGCGTTCCAGCGGTGACCTGAGGCAGGCTAGGGTCTGCCCCGCCGGTTTTGAAGTTTTCAGATCCCTGGGATTTCAGAAGCAGCAAATCAAGTCCTTAGAGGGGGAGGAGTCAGGGCAGAACAGTCAAGCTTCTTTGAAGAGGGTCCTCCCCGAGTCCTGATGGCTGAGGAGGGCTGGGTGGAGAGACCCCTGACCCCACGCACCCGGCTCTGCCACTCCACCAGGCCGGACCCCCTCAGCTCTTGCCGGCATTGCCGTCTGCCGTGGGTGGGGAGAGCGGGAGGGTCCCAAAGAGCACTAGCGGGAGGCTGAGTTCATCTTCCCTCCTCCAAGCTCGGGATCCCAGCCCACCCGGAGACAGTCCCCAGCACCAAGATCCCTGGGACTTCTGTGTGCTCACGAGTCATGGTTTATGAAGGGCAGAGCCCACCTCACTGCCTTCGGCCTTGTTCTCCTCAGGTTTTGTCTCTCTTCTCCCTCATGTTTACTGGTTGCCATGCCTCAGGCCTCCTGGCATTATCCACATGAGTCGTCTGCCCTCGTCGGTGCCCTTGGGGCCAGGACCTGCAGGCTGGGAGCTATGTGCCCGTCCTGGTACAACATAGTGACGTGGGACCTGCAGAGCCCCCAGCCACCCCACCCCAATTCTCTACCACAGGATGCTCCTGGCTGGGGCTGCCCTGGAGAGCTGATGGGAGGGTCTGCAGGCCACAGGCCACTCGCTCTTGGGCACTGTCAGCCTGCAGGAGGGAGCATGGTGGGAAGAGGCCAACCCATGGCGTTCTCCAGTGTACCCCCCAGAGGCCCTTCCCCATTGCCACCCACAGCCCCTGAGCCCACAGGGTTACAGAAGCAGGGCTGGTCCTGTCAAGCCTGGATGGTGATGGGAACCTGAGCCGCTGACTAGCTGCTCCTGAAAATCCTGGTTGCCTCCTCAGTGCCCTTTGAGAATGTACCCAACACTATGGCATCCCCGCCACTGCCCCGTCCACGCGCGGGATGGAGATGGAGCTGGACTGTCAGATCCAGGTGAAGGAGCCCGCTTGGACAGGGCCAGCCGGGACGCCTCCCGGGACTCGGCCAGAACCCCCGGACTCCAGCCGTCCTCATGACACAGGGCTGAGAGAGCGGGAGAGGTGACAACAGGTGAGCCCTTCACAAGTGTTCTGTGGGGAGCCAGTCAGAGGGACATGGGGGGCTCCTGGGAGGAACCAAGGGCAGTCTCCTGCAGGAGGCCCCCTTTATGGCTTTTCAGTTAATTCATACAGTGGGAGGAAGGGGCACACCGCACACACACACACGGGACACAGAAGCTACTGGGACAGCAGACACCAGGCTGGACACAGCGCTCGGTACACTGAGGGTCAGCTCTGCGACGGATGTGCAGCAGGCGGTGGGGACAGGACTTCGGGGCACCAGGGGTCCTCCCACGTCCCCGAAGGCAGGGCTGGGGCTGGTGCCGGAAACCGGCGCCCCTGCCTGCAGCTCCCACTGGGGGATTCCTGACTGGGTGAGACAGGGTGGGGCTCGGGGACAAAGACTGGACATGACATAAAATCGAAGGGGCAGCCTCAACGAGGTGTGTAAAGTGGGATCGAGGTCAGGGGTCAGGGGTCGGGGGCACTCTCAGCATATGGCCATGCGGCTATTTACAGAAAGAGACATGCATGTTGAGTAAACAAGACTCTGTTTGTATGTTTATAGGTCACTATCTTCTTTTCTATCTAACTAAATGCACATGGAGGGGGTCATGAGGCTCAAATGGCTTCAGAAGGTTCTTGTTTTGTTGTCACTTAAAAAATAAAGTATATTCGTGTGTCTTCAAGTCACAGTGTCCCCTTCTCAATATTGCAGCTCGAAAAGCAGATTAAGTAAGATCCTCGGTGACCAGTCGTCTCTGGCCCCCTGGGACTGAGGGGAGAGGGGGGAAGTGGTCATAGAATGGGGTGTCAGATAAAACAGGATAGCCAGTTAAATTTGAATCTCAGATAAACAACAAATCACTCTTTGTATCGTATGTTCCAATGTTTGCCCAAGACATACTCAGGCTTTAAAATTATGCATTGTTTATCCCACATGCAAATCGAACTGGGTATCTTGTATTTTTATTTGCCAAATCTGACAACCATGTCGCTCTGGGCCACCAAGGTCAGGCCTTGGGACTCTTCCCTGCCTGCCACCAGCCAGGGCTCTGAGAAATGACCCCCCAACCAGCCTCAGGTGGGAAGGGGGTGGAGGGTAAGGACAGAGTGGAGGGTGGGAGGGCAGGTCCCGGCTCAGTCTCTTCCTACCTTGGCGTGGAGGGACAAAGGACAGCCTCTCTCAGTATATAGTTGGGTGAGACCAATAATTAGCATACATTAGCATGCATTAGCATACATGGAATCTCTCACTCCCAGCCCCAGGGGAGGTTTCTCAACCTCTCTGCTCACCCACCACCACCCCACTGCAAGGAGGCAGCATTTTCGGGGAGCTGGTTTTACCCACAGGAGGACTGCTGCAACCTCTCTCTTCTCACTGGAGCTCTGGGCCAGCAACATCAGCCCAAACTGATTCTGCAGAAACCTAGCTAAGTATGGTTTCCTGGGAAGAAAAAAAAAAAATCAGGATCTGAGGCTCTGCTCTAATCCCGGCTGGCCCATCCTCCAGCTAAGGGATCCCTGCAAAGGCACTTCTCGCTCATGCCAAGCACCTGCTCACTCCCTGTCTGGGGCCGCCTGAGCGTCCTCTACCCTGCTTCCCCCAGACCTCAGTTTCCACTTTCCAAAGTCCAAAAATCTGCCCACGGCTCTGGCAGAGTTAGCTTCCCTTCTGGAATGACTATTCAAGGAGAAAGGAGAGGACCAAGCTTTCTGGCCTCACCCCAGTTCTGGGTGGGATTGGGTTTGGGTCTTTATGGTCTCAGTCCCTTTGGAAGAAAATCACTCCTATTCTACGTTCCTGTCTGCAATAGACTTTGGGCGTGAAAACGCACAGCCACAGAGACCTCCAGAACCCCTCACTAGCCAGACCCCAACTCTGTCCTACTTAGGGCTTGCATCCCAGCATCCTAACATCCCCAGAAATAAACCTGCATGGCAGTGAGGGTTCAGAACGATGCTCCGTGCTTCGGGTAACATCATCTCTCAGGTGCAGAAAACTTACAAGCATAAGTATGTTTACCAGACTAGTTCATAGACCTGGATAGAGGCCCTCGCTAGGATGGCTCATCTTGGCCAAGTGCCCATCCAAGGACCGGCGGGAACCTAGGCGGGTGGGAGGGAGGAATTGTTGCCCACACTCAGGTCTCTCCCTGGGTCACACTGGTGCCAACACCCAGTCTCTCGGCAACATGTCCCCACCCCTCAAGGCTGCTCACTAGAGGGGGGCCCAGAGTAACAAAATCCAGCCCCTGTCTTCTGGAAAAACACCCAAACCACCAGAGGTACCCACCATTTCCTCTCCTGCCCATCAGGAGAGTGGCAATTCTTGGGCTCTGAAAGGGCTAAATGAGGTTCATGGGCACAGAAGAATCTCAGGTGGTAGAAAGTACATCAGGAAAGGGCAAAAGAATGGACGTAAGGAAGATGAGATCAACAGGGAGGTCCTATGAACAAGGATTGTGGGATAGGGTAGAGAGAGACCTGAGAAAGCACCAAAATCCCACAGCTTTGGGGATGGGAGAAGAGTCCAGTGACTTCTGATGTCCATACCAGGACATCCTACGCTGCCGTCAGCCAGATTCTGAAGGCACCCTATTTTCCTACAACTCTCTGCTATGACCACAACTCTGGTCCCAAGGTCCAAAGTTCACAGTCCTTGTCGGAGTCCTACCTTCTCATCACTGAGTACATACCCACACTCACACAGGGTCCCATAAAATACAATTTCTCATGTACCAAGGGCCACTAGCAAGAAGGAGAAGAGTCTCTGAGAGATGAACAAGGCTGAGCCCTGCTTCCCAGTCTGTTTCTGGTGGAGGTGTTCCCTCGTCCACAACTCTAAACAAAAAAGTTGGCACAGCAGAAAGAAACAAAAAACCCATCTTTCTTTTAACAAAATAAAAAGACACTCTGCACCTTCTTCATGTGGATCCTCAAAGCCTGATTTTCTCTAACACCGTTCATCTGTCTCAGGTACCTAGAGGAAGCTGAGGTGACCCAGATGGGGCATGACAGGAAGTGCTGCCATTTTTGCCAGGAAAGAGAGAGATCCCCAAGGTTCTGAGGAAGCTGTGAGTATTCTGTGGCGAAGAGATGACAAGGGCCTCAGGGCTTCATGGATGGAAGAGAGAGGCTGAAGGCTGAAGGAAGGGAGGCGAGGATGGGAGGGAGGGGCGGAAGGAAGTGGCACTGGCCTCAGGCCATGTGGGGCCTAACTCTCTTGCCCAGGCTGAATGTTTGGAAGGAGGCTCAGTGCAAACTTGACTAACATATATATGGCTTTTTATCGGTGTTGGGGACAAAAGGTGAAGAAGGAATGGGACACACACAATGGAGCATGGGGTAGAAACCCCCATAGGTGTCCTCCACCTCCCATTTGGAATGGATATCTTGCTTCTTGGCTTTCATAGAGAGAAGCCTCCCTAAGAAATGGTAGGATGGGGCCTCCCCACAGGTCTCCCTGGACCACACCAGCTACCCATAAGCTGTCTGGCATGGAAGGCAGAGGAGTGGGAGCTGGGGGGAATCTCAGCACTCCCACCCATCTCATCCAGGAAATCTCTGCCATCTGCCCACCATCCTCCCCCTTCTTACCGGACCTCAGGGGAACTAAGAATACTTAAACCTTCCTTTTAAGAGTTCTCCGGCTCTGTACAGATAACAGTCTTCAGATAGCACTGCTCCACTTAGATTAAGAGAGAAAACAGAAGCAAAGGCATGATGGGGAATCAATGCAAATCAACCGCAGAGCTTATATTCTGGAAAGGGAGAAAGCATCTGTGTTTCCCACTGGAAGGGACTGAAGAAGATCCGGGCGTTTCATTTGGTCTTTCTAGGTAATGGGTCTTGTTTCTTCATAGTTTGATGTTAACTGTCAACAACAGTGAGATCCCAGGAGTGATGGTCCCTTGTTAGAGCCTGACCGATCTAGTAATAGTTCATGTCCATGAATGTCCCAGAAACCACACTTGTGGGGAAACCATGCCTGACAGGAGGAAGTCTATGATGGCATCAGGGGTTTGGTCCTAGTTCTGGACAAATCCAGTCTCCACATCTTGCCTCCCACACCCACCCACAAGGAGTATGGGAGTTTCTGGCATCTGGCCAGGATTCTGAGCCCTCTCCACGAGCTGACCGATCTCCCACTTAGACAGTGGACGTCTCTTCATTTCAGAGTCCCTGAAGAGCCTTCTCTTCCCACACAACTTCACTGTCCATGGCTCATTCCAGGAATGCAGAGAGATGCTCAAACACACACACGCACACACACGCACACAAACACACACACACATCGTAGGCCACTGTGTTGCCTTTCCTGTCAGGAAACAGGATGTGCTGCCATTTTGTTGGTCCAGAACACTCGAAAAACAGGAAGTGCTGAGACTTTCTGCCAGAAGAGGGCCTCACTCAGGGTGAGGCTTCAGAGAAGCTTTGAAGGAGTGAGAGGGAAATGTGACAGGGCATGCAGCAAGGACAGCTCCTGGGACGATAAAAAGAGCCAGGCTTCTCTTTCACCTGTTAGGGGACTCTCCTCACACAGCCTTCAGAGCGAAGTTGTTCTTTAAAAAGAGATGAAGGAAGGAAAAACAAGGACACAACCACAAACAAATGAGAAAGAAAACCTCTAAGGTCGCATAACTGAGGTATTGATAGCTCTGGATCTTGTCAGTGTCTGTCACAGCGCGGGCTCCCGGCCACTGCTGCCTACTTGTTCTTCCCCAGAAGCGCGTCCACCTCCTCCTCAGGCTTGAGCGAGTGCCACTGGGCGATGGGCCTCCGGGGGTTGGCCAGCATGTCGGACCAGTGCCGCAGCTCCGTGCCCGTGGCGTTGCTGCCCACGAAGATCTTGCCAATGGCTTCGTTCTTGCCCAGCTTGTCATAGTCCAGCACGGTGACCACCACCTGGACTTTCTGTGGGGAAACAAAGGAGGGAAGGAGTTGGCAGGTGAAAACGAGCAATCGCGTGACCAAACTTCTCCTCCTCCCTCCTCTACTCCCAATGCTCGGCAAGGAGAGCACCTTGCTTCCCATTCTGGCTCCAAAAAGGCTGAAACTACACATAGGCAGGGACTGCACCTTCTGGAAACAGCCTTTGTTTCTACCAATAGGCACTTACTGAGCACGTGCCATGCTCCGGACACTGTTGAGGGCCTGGGGGTGGAGGGGGCTGAGGAAAAGGGAAAAGACATCACCCACAATGAAAGCGGCGGACACGTACTCAGAAACATACGACTCAGAGTGATAAAGTTCAAGCTAGAGAGGTAAGCAGAAGCTACTATGAGAACTCGGACCAGGTGACCGTCCTCCTCGGGTCAGTCAGGAAAGGCTTCACAGAGGAGGTGACACAGAAACTAGGAGGTGAGGGCTGAGGGCTTCTCTAGGCAGAGAGAGAAGACGGTCCCAGGAAGGAAGAGTAGCCCGGGCCAAGGCACAGAAAGACAAGGGAGCACTTGGTGTCTGGGAAACAGGCAAAGTTCAGAGCCACTGAGGCAGAGTGTGAGAAGCAACGAGGTGGAAACGGGGTCAGCGGTGGGGGCGGCACCCAGCCAAGGAATGGGCATTTTATTCTTCAGGCAACTGGCAGGGAGCAACCGGAGACTTCCGAGAGGAGTGGCATGGACACTTCAAGAAAAGAACCCTGACACTGAGGTGGGAGATTCGCTGGAGGGGGGCTGGGCCTGGCTGGGGAGCCGCGGCAGGGTTGGGGGGGGTGGGGTTGTGAATGCCTGAACCAAGGTGGGGCAGTGGGAATGGAAGCAGAGGCCAGACTGGAGAGGTGTTGAGGGGAGAGAATCAAGAGGACTTGGTGGGTCAGTCGGACTGACTGAGGGGACAATCAGTACCTTCCTCTGGCCTGGCCACCCCACCCCACCCCCAATCCCTCCACCCCTCCCCCATCTCAGGCTCATCCTTTAGGACCAAACTTGCTCCTGGGAGCCTCAGCTGAGTTGTTCACCGTGCTCTGTGGTCACACACACTGAAGCCCCATCTCCCTGTGTTTCGGTGGCCTGTTCCTGCGGTCCCTCCCGACTGTGAGGTCCTCGACAGTGAGGACTGTGTCTTCTCCACCTGTGTTTCTCCGGCATCTCACGAGTTCCTGGCACTTAGGGAATGCTCAGCGAAGTATGTTGGATAAATGAGGAAGGAAAGAAAAAGGGCAGAGGGTCTGAGATGATGCCAGGTCTCTCACTTAGTGAGCTTGCTGGTAGGAGGAAGGAACGAGAGAGCAGAGAAGGGAAGGATAGAGGGAAAGAGGGGAGAGGAAGGGGGTGGTGGGGGGAGCTGGGAGCAGATCTAGGGAGCAGCAGAAGTCGGGGAAGGATGACCAGGGCGGGAAGTGGCCGGGCCAGGAGGAGGCTGCCGCCCACCTCCTCGGCAGCTCAACCTCACCGGCCCATCACACACTCGGGTGCCCCCCCCGGTTCTAAAGGGATGACTGCTAGAATTGTTTTGAGTAGTTCGTGTTCATCTCAGAAAAACTCTGGAAGGGGGCCTGGGAAGGAGACCCCAGGACGGCACCGTGAGAGCCAGAGCCCTCCCCGCCGATCGAGGCGGCTCCAGGTCTGTGGCTGAGCTCCCTCACGCCCCTCGAGGGCACACCTGCCACCTCCACCCGCCTGGGCCCCCGCGCCCAGAAACGCGAGCACCTGAATCTGCTCGAAGGGAATCTCAAAGCTAAAGGACTCGTTGAAGTAGGGGTTCAGCGTCTTCTTCTTCACCGTCGTCTTCTTCTTCTTGAGCCTCTTGCCGTTCTGCATCAGGTGGATCTTCACGTAGGGATCTGCGCAGGGAGAACCGCGGCCCCGGAGAGGCCTCCTCAGTCCCCCACCCTCCCACCAAATGCCCTCGCCTCCCAGAGCGTCCCTGGGCCAAGGCCAGGTGCCCAGCAAGCCCGGAGGCACAGATGGCTGAGTCCCAAAGAAGCAGAGTGAGTGTCTAGTTCAGGGACGACAAGAAGGCTGAACTGGGAGGAGCAGCGCGGGCTGACTGGTTGTGGCCGCCTGGAGCATTGCATGCGGGCCATTCCTGAGACTAAGTAAGGCTTCATCCGGAAGGAGTAAGGGGGTCACGTGCTGCTGTCTTGGGGGGGACAGAGGCGTGCCACAGGCACCACACACATCTGTCATCCCCGATTCAATCCAACCCTCCAGACCTTGCAGATGAGAAACTGAGGCCCACAGAAGGGAAATGACGTGCCCCCCGTCTCACAGCTGGTTCGTGACAGAGTGGGGGACCAGCCGCCAAGCCTGATTCCCGGCAAGGCACGACAGAGACAGCATGCTCCCCTGTCCCAGCAGACCCCGTGCCATGGGCCAGCCCCACTCCGAGTGCTCCCCACCCCGCAGTCCCCTTCCAAGGTAGAGCCGGCAGGGCCTCCCCTGGAGAAGTGTCCCAGATGGTTGGTGACACGACAGAGAAGCAAGCTCTGGCCTGCAACCCATCCGCTTCCTACACCTCCCTGGGAGAAGTCATTAACTCATCTGGGAGATAAGACTCCGATCATTTCCTCCACATCCCATACTGCCTGGCAGCTCAGAGTGGGGGCAGGGCACCCTTGGAGAAAGGAGGGAAAGCCAGGCGTCTCCTGTTCCATGGTCCAGCCCCAGGACCCACAGCTGCTCAGACATAGCCTCTGGGTCCCACGGCAGGAAAGAGTTCCTCCAACCACTGCCGAAACGGAGGGCTCTGGGCCGTGACCGGCTCGCTGCTGCCACCCAATGGCATCCAGAAGCCCTGCATGTACCTGAAAGGCCGCCCACGTCCATCTTCTTCAGGTTCTTGGCCTCCAAGATGCAGACAGTGAGTTTCCCGGCTGTGGGCACATAGCGCAGGGAGGTGCAGATGTCGCCCAGCTTCTCTGGCTGTCCAAGGGGAACAGGGTCTCAGGGTCATCTCAGCCATCCCGCCACTTCTAGCACGGTTCACCCCCCTCTTGCCGAGACTGACGAGACAGTGGTCCTCCCCAGCTCTCTCGGTCCCCAGTCCCCATCCCCATATCTGTGATCTCTGAGGTCTCCCGGCCTCCTGCTGCAGTTCAACGAAGCCCCTGAGAGTGGCGCTGCAGGAGCCATGGCCTCCAGAGTGAGAGGAGCAGAGCACAGGCTGCGGGTGATCATAGACTCAGGGTGCGGGGTGTGGCCCGGCTCCTACCCCACTGGAAAGGGTTCATTTCCAAGGACACTGGGAAACTGTCTCGGAAGTCTTCCTCCCTGATTCCTCCTGCCCTTGAGGCCGCTCTGGGTCAACCATTCTGCCTGAAGAAGGATCTGTGGTCTTCCAAGCACTTTGCATCCCTTTTCTTGGATGACTGTCCCCAGAATGCTTTCACATAGATAAGTGGGGGGTTCCTTGTGACCAGTGAGAGTTCCACAAAGTCCACAACAATTTAGCACTGGGGGCAGGGGGAGAGCCCAGCGCTGGTGGGTCCTAAGAGCTCTGCCAACACCAGGCCAGAGTTGAGCTGCTCAGAGACGAGGTGCTCAGAGACGGGGCCACTTGGGCTAATTCTGACCTCTTCACTCTCAGCTCAGGTGTGCTGGGCCTGCCTTCACACAGCGTGAGCCCCAAGGGAAGGAAGGGTGTCATAAGTGTCTCTTCTCGCCTCCCCCCCATTACCACCCAGTACTGCACTGGGCACACAGCAGGGGCTTGGCCGAGACAAAGGACGGATGCTTGGAAGGAGCGGTGGCTAAAATGGAATGTTCGGCATACAGTATATGGCACAAAGGTGCTTAATAAATGTTGGGTAAGTGACTGAGTGCCATAGCGGTTCCTGGGAGGGCAAGCCCCCATGCTGAGAAACTTTCATAATAAACGTGGGCTTTCCCTGTAGGTAAACTGAGGCACAAACTCATGAACCCCCTGGCCCTAATGACAGCAGAACCTTAGGAGTAGAATAACAATGGGGTTCTCCTTTACTTGAGCACCTACTAGATGCCAGATGTCTACTGGGTGCCAGGGGCATTACAGAAATAGGTAATTCTCGCCTGCAAAGACAGACTACAGGAGAGAAGCCAGATCTAAAGAGATTAAGTGACGTACCCAGGGTCACACAGCCCTGGCTGCAGAGCTGGGATCCTAACCCAGCCCACCCACTCTAAAGGCTGCCCTCTCCCTGTCGTGTCAGTAGGTGGCAACCCAGGTGGGCAGCCACATTCATCTTCCATCCAGTCTCTCCTCTCACCTCCTCCTTCTCCCCGCCCTGCAGGTCTCTCCACTCCTCGATGGGCTGGCCAAGGTCCACGGTGTTCATAGGCACCTTTACCTCTCCAATGATGTCGTGTTTGGAGAACCGGTCAAAGTCGTAGATGGCCATCACCAGGGTTTTGCCTCCTAGCTCCTGGTATGGCACCTGGAGGGCACAAGCAGGATCAGAGAGGGGTCAAAGCAACTCACGCACCTCCAGGGGCTGCTGTGGGCGGGACCCTGGGTCTGAGCTCTACTCCCCCTAACCCACGGGACTCCCGGCAAGTTTGTAGAGACAGAAAGAAGACTTCGGGGTCTAGGGGAGAAGAGTGTGTGTGGGAAGGTGGGATGTCACCATCCTACAGGAGCCTGAGTAGTGACCTCACCCATAAGGCCACAGTCCAACCTGCCATTGTTCCAGCCTGAGCTTATTCCAGGGCCTTAGCTTGAGCCAAGGACCAAGGAAAGGTCTGCAGAACTGAAATGGAATTGGGATCAGGGAGGGAACTGGCATTATCCTTCCTGGCCGCATCACCTTGAAGGTGAAGGTTTCATTGAAGGCAGGATTCAGGGTCTTCCGATGGACTTTGGTCTCGTATTTCTTCTTCTTGTCTGGAAGAAGGAAGACTTTGACATAAGGGTCTGAGGTGCCTCCCATGTCCAGGGCGGGCAATTCGGCAGCCTGCAGAACGCCGACGGTGAGCTGTGGAGAGAACGAGAGGGGCCCTGAGTCTCAGGACTGCTCCAACACCAGACCTGGCCCCAGACCCAGCACGCACCAACCCTTCTCCAGTGCTGGGCAGCTGGGGAGGCGGGAACAGGCTGGTGCTAGAGAGGAAGACCGATCTCTATCTCCATCCCAAGAACTTGGCATGACATCGGTGGAAGCCGGAGCTGAGAGGTTAACCTTTGCCCAAGGTTGGTAGGCAAGTTCACAGCAGAACCCATCCGAGCCAGGAAACCTTCTTTAGAGCACAGTGGTGGCCAAGGCAGTCTTGGGGTACATGCCTATGGTGTCCAGCCCACCCCACTCCATGGAAAGGAGCAATGCCTATGGGCTGAGGAGGGAGTGAGGTGTGAGGGAGTGAGGTGTGAGGGAGTTTCTATCCCCTTCCCACCCAAACCCCATCCCCCTGCCCCATCCCCCACTTTACCCTCCAGCCAGGTCCTCATACCTGGTTGGCCTGGAAATCATAATCCAGGGAAAACTGCAGTTTGCCCAGATTCTCTGGCTCCTTCTCTTCCTCTCCTTCACCCTCTCCCTCAGTCAGGCCGGTCTCCGCGTCGTCATCATCCTATGGGGGCTGGGCAAGAGGATGGGCGAGTTAAGAGGAGAGAGAACGGAGCCTGGCCAGTGCAGGACCAGCGGGAAGCCAGCCCCTCTGTGCAGACCCTGACTCGGAGCTGGGTGTGGAGCGGGGAGTGGGAATGCGGCACTGCCCTAGGGGACTTGCTTCTGCACAACCCCTCAAAGCCCGCAGGCAGCCCGTCAGGACCCCAGCCTGTGTCTGGAAGATGCGGCTCTGGTTTGGGTGTGCCCCTCTCCCTGCAAGACACAGTCCTGTGAGCCCAGGCCCCATCCCCCAGTGTAAGACTTACCAGGAGCGCAGTCCAGGCATTCAGGAGTATGCAGAGTCCACAGAGGTGAGAAGGGAAAGAAAAAAGAATGTAAGAGAAAATCCTACAGCTCAGACCAGCCCCTGAAGTCACAAGCACCTGGTGAGAGCAGGCTGGGCTACATCCAGATCATTCTTGGAGTCTTGCCTCACCCCCCCTCGACTGTATACTGCAGGCTTCCTTTGGGCGCACACACACACACACACACACACACACACACACGCATACAGGCAGGAATACACAAGCACACACAAGCCCTCAAAGGCTTAAATCTCTGGCTGACTTCTTGAAATCAAGCCCTTCCTTTCACCCCCCATATTGATTCCTTGAGCAAAAGATTTCCCCTCAACACTCCCAGAACAAAGGAACAAATGTGGGCCAAAGTGAAGCATACAGGGGCCTTTGTAAACTCAAAAGGAGAAACGAGTTTATCAAAGGACCTCTCAGGGCCAATCAACTTCAAAAAACAGGGGTAAATAAACCAAATTATTATGTGAGAGATGGATTCCACTTGGCCCTGTCTTGGTGCCTTGTGACCATTCTTCTACCTCATTTGGTCCCCCACCCATCCCTCCAGCAAGACTTTGTACTCTAGTCTCTTCAGCAGGAAAACACAGGGTCACTCCAATGGTGGTTTCTTGGCAGGTTGGGGTTTCTCTTTCCAACACTTTGTCCCATAGCCTCGTTGGGGGTCAATATATTGTTCTCATCCTCTGTGTTTTCAAGGATGAGTCCGTGCTAACATGTGACTAAGCCCCCCCTTCCCACCAGCTGATGGGCAGACAACAGTTCACTCGCGATGTAGCCAATAGGCACAGGGGTTCGGGGCGTGTGGAGTTCTAAGAAAGGGAGCTGTTTTGGCTGTAGAGCCCAGAAGCCTTTGTTTTACCTTCTAGAATCTGGAATGGCTGGCCTGGGCCCCTCTCCGTTCCTCCCACCCCTGCCTTGTCCTACCTGACCCCCTTTCATGTCCTTCATGTTCATGGCGTTCTTCATGCCTTTGCCTTTCTCCTTCTTGTTCTTCTTCTTCTTACAGCAGCACTTCTTGCAGATACAGAAGCAGCAGGTGAGAAGCAGGAGGCCCGCGACCACGGCAATGGCGATCAGTGCCCAGGGTGGTACTGCCCGCACAAAGAAGACCCCGAAGTCAGCCGCGCTCTGCCTTACAGCCCCTGATCCCAGAGCACTGGCTAGAAGGGGTGGAGACTATGAACTCCGATGCCCACACTCCACCTTTGCGAACCACACACTCACGAGTGATTGACATAGAAGTTGCATATCCTTTTTGTGTGTCTTTTCATTAATACCCTCCTCTCTCCTTAGCCTATGGCCCTTGTGGTATAGCTCCCTCAGAGACAGCAGCCAGGTATATACGAGGAAGAACATCAACTTGGCTCTGTTGAGTTTTGACTCCTTTGATCTATGGAAAACTGGCTTATAGTGGAGAGAATGGGATGGTTCTTATTGGACCAGGTATAGGAAGAGCCCCTCCAACCCACTGCCTATGCACAGTCTTGAGACAGCTGCCCCAGAAAAAGCAGGACAAGCTCCTTTAGGACCTAGAAGGCGCGACTTGGCAGAACTCGCGAGTCCTGGACTGCTCTCCGTGGTCCTGAAGCGCCCTCTCCCACAGGTGGGGGCTGCTTCCCTTCATCTCTGGTGATCCTATATAGCCTTTGCCAAGAATTCAGAAAGCAATGGGAGATGAGGGGAGGTATTTTCTGTCTTCCACACTAACGCAGTTTCAAAATGTGACTGGAAAACCTCAATAATAACTTCCGTTTTGTGATTTTTCATCTTCCTTTGGTTTCAAATTTTGATAATTTTCTAAATTTTAAGAGGTTTTTTTTTCCCCCGGGAGACTGGGGCTTATAAAACCCTTTTTCCCTTTATTAGTGCCAGACCACACTCTCCCCCATTCCTGAAGGGACTCCCCAAATAACCCATCCCGAAATCCAAACATGCAGCCAATTTCGTCCCACTGGCACTCCCCACTCTTCCCCACCCTGCCCTGCCCACAAGGCCTTTCACTAACCCTAGCCTCATCCCACCCTCTCAGCGCCCTGCGACACTCACAGGGGATCTTCTGGATCTCATTGAAGAATTTGTCCTTTATCGTGGTAAACACGTCCTCCTTACTCTCCCCAGCGCCCCCGCTCTCGGTAGAGTTATCTAAGAGTCCAGTTGATATTGTAGCGGTGGTAGTGGCAGGAGCCACAATGGGCTCCTGGTTCCTCTTGAAGATGTTCCTCATGGTGGCAGAGGAGATCACTGCAGATGAGAGGGGACCAGGAGCAGATGAATGTCCCAGGGGTCTGATTACAGAAAGCTCTACCCAAAGGACCGGAAAAATTCTTTCAAAGGTGAGACTATTCATAATAATCACTTTATAATTCAAAGATATTTCCTGTAATATTAACAACTATGGTAAAACAAAAACAATAATAGTCATCATCAAGTTATGATGTATATGAGTCAGGCATGGTGCAAAGTATTTCCATGCATGACCTCAACTAATCCAAACAATTGCCTAATTTTTTAAAAATAATTTTTGCTCTATTTATTTATTTGAGAGACAGAGATTGAGAGAATACACAAGTCAGGGGGAGGAGCAGAAGGAGAAGCAGTCTCCCCACTGAGCAGGGAGCCCTATGTGGGACTCAATCCTGGAACTCCAGGACCATGACCTGAGCCAAAGGCAGCCACTTAACCGACTGAGCCACCCAGGTGCCCCAATTCTTTTAAAGATTTTTATTTTATTTATTTATTTGAGAGAGAGAGAGAAAGAACACAAGCCAGGGGGAGAGCGGGGCAAGGGGAGGAGCAGAGGAAGAAGCAGACTCCCCACTGAGCAGGGAGCCCGATGTGGAACTCAATCCCGGGACTCCAGGATCATGACCCAATAGCCTAATGTTTGATTATTATTCCCATTTAACAGATGTGGAAATGGAGGCTCAGAGAGGTCAGCCAGTTTTCCCAAGGTCATTTAGCTGGTAAGTTCTGAGACTGATGTATGAACCGGTTGGCCTGACTCCAAAGCCTGTAAACCTTATCACTTTCACATACCTCATTTAAATCCAAACACACAACTCTAGGAAGGAGGCAAGGTTATGCTATGGAAGACTTCTTCTTGAGCCTGTTTTCTCCTTAACTTCTTCCATGACCTCGTTCTGCCTAGATTCCTGCCCGTTCCTATCAAATTCCTGCTGTCACCATCCCTGCCCTCAGTCTACATCAGCATCTCTAGAAAACAGAGGGCAAGAGACTGAAAGAGAAGCTTCCCATAATTTGACCACCCAGAAAGAACTCAGGTTTGCATTTTGCAGCATTTTGTAAGTTTTTCTGGGTGTGTTTGACTTGTTGAGACCATACTACGTGTAATTCAGCATTTTGCTTTTTAAATTTTTTTAACTTTTATTTTATTCATGACCCTGACTTTTTAAAAGATTTTTATTTATTTATTTGACAGAGAGAGAGAGAGAGAGATCACCAGTAGGCGGAGAGGCAGGCAGAGAGAGAGGGGGAAGCAGGCCCCCCGCCGAGCAGAGCGCCCGATGTGGGGCTCAATCCCAGGACCCTGAGATCATGACCTGAGCTCAAGACAGAGGCTTAACCCACTGAGCCACCCAAGCACCCCATTTTGCTTTTTTTAATATATAATTTTATCATAAGCCTTTTCTCTATCTTTTTAAAAAAAGATTTATTTATTTATCTTAGAGAGAAAAAGAGCACGTGCACAGGCGAGTGGGGGAAGGGGCAAAGAGAGAGAAGCGAACTCCCCGCCAAATTCAGAGCCTGATGTGAAGCTTGATCCCAGGACCCTGAGATCGTGACCTGAGCCAAAATGAAGAGTTATTAGATGTTTAACAGACTAAGACACTAAGGCGCCCCCAACCTTTTCTCTTGTCATTAACATCTTCCTTTATTATTAAATAAGTAGATAGCACCCCATTCCGTGGAAGTCTCGTATTTGCTTAACCATTGCACTATTAGACATTAAGATGGTTTCCAAGTTTTTGCTGGTAAAAATATTACTCTGGTGGCATTCATTTAAGGCAGAGGAGTGACCCGCTCTGTTAAAAGTGGGGCTTTGGGAAGACAGCTCCACAGGCACTGGAGGAAGTGAGGCTGGGGCTGGGGGCCAGCAGAGGGCTAGTTCCACAGACCAGACAGAGACAACGTGGATCCAGACCAGAGTAGGAACACAGGGGATGCCCTAGAGAGGACAAATATGAGAACCATTCATTCATTCATTCTAAGTGAAAATAAAAGTGTAATTCTGAGAAATGCCACAAGCAGTGATACTTGGTGGTATGAGTTTATAATGGGGTACATCTGACCTAATCTGGGAGAGAAAAAATGCTTTCCTGAGGAACTGACCAAGACCTGAGAATAGCAGGAAATATCCAAGTGAGGAGGAGAGGAAGGAGCAGCCTGAACAGACAGGACAGCATGTGCAAAGGCCCAGAGGCAGGAAGCAGTGTGCTGAGTGCAGAACCTGAAGGAAGACCAGTGTGGAGGGAGCCTGAGTCAAGATGGGCCGGAACAGCAGGCCGGGGAGGCCCAGGCACAGACCCTCACAGGCCACAGCAAAGACTTTGTCTTCACCCAAAGAGTAATGGGAAGTCGTCAGAGGGTTATAAGGATGCAGGTAATGTGTACAAATTTACATTTTGAAAACTGCACTTTGGCGCCAGTGAGTAAAAGCCTAGAAGTCACCCTGACTCCAGAGGGAAGGGGAAAGAGTTTAAAACAGCCAATAATGGATGTCATGTCATCCCCAAGTTCCCACGAAAGACTCTCCAGTGTTCTTGGGCAATCCCCACAGGGGAATGACAACAGTGGCTTGGAGGTTACGTGGGGGCTGTTAATAAGGCCGCAGCACAGAGCAGTGGCTTCTCCAGGGCCCGGAGCCTGGAATGCCCTTTTAAATCCACTTCTGGCCAAAAAGCATGAAAACAAAACTGCCCAGCTAAGCAAGGGAATAACGGAGATGCTGGAGAAGATGGCTCTTGACACAAGGCAGGGGCAGGGGTAGGGGCAGGCGCAAGGAGATGGATGGGGCGGATTCAGGGCCCACCTGCTCAGCTACACATCTAGAAAGTGCTACTTTCTAGATACGTCACTTTCTAGAGTTATCCTGAGCTCCTCGCCCGCCGTCACCCCCACAGCGGGTGTGCAAACTCGTCAGCTCCGCTCGCAGTGGTTTCCAAGTTCGACCACTTTCCACTTCTCCACCTGGAGTCCCACGGTAGCCACCTGTCTGGAAGCTTCCCCCTCTCCTCTGCTCAGTCTAATCACGCGGCAGCCAGACCATGTGTTTGAAACTCTCCAATGGCCTCTCATCACACTTAGATAAAATCTCTGTTTGGCCTGGCCTCTGGCCCCTGGCTGGCTCCCTGGAGCATTTCCTAACTCCCCTGCTCTCAGCCCCTCTGTTCCTGCCGCAATGGCCTTCTGGCTGCAGGTCACAGGCTCACCAACCTGACTCACAGCCTTCGCACTTACTTTCCCCCAGCCTAGCCTGCTGTTCCTCCAGAAAGCTCCTTGACCTCCCTGAGGCACCGTCAGCCCCTCCTGTCTTCATCTCCCAGCGTGGTCCATCACGCCAATAACTTTCTCCCTAACTCCCTACATCCCCTCCCCTTCTCTGCCTTTTCAACGCCCGCCAGGCTAAACACCACCTGGAGAAATCCCCTCCCCCGGGGGGTCTGAGTGTTTTTGTCCCCTCCCCCCCAAACTCCTATGTTGAGATGTCATGCTCAACGTCATGACATTAGGAGGCAGGGTCTGGGAGGCATTTAGGTGATCCGGTGGAGCCTCCGGGATGGGGTTAGGGCAGGAGAAGCAGAGGCCAGAGCTCCTTCAGCCATGTGGGGAGCCAGATGTCTGCGGTCTGCAGCCTGCAGGAGAGCCGTCACCGGAACCCAGCCATGCTGGAACCCCAATCTCAGACGTCCCAGCCTTCAGAGCTGTGACAAAGACAGTTCTGTCATGGATAAGCCTCCTGGTTTATGGTATTTTGTTATGGCAATCAGAGCTAAGACCTGCACTATCAGCGTGTCCTCTCCGCTGCCCCCCAGACCACAGAGCACCACGGGTGGGCAGCCCGCATGAAGGCAGCTGGGTGCCCCCCGGATGCTCAACATGGAAACCTTCACACACCCCATCAACTCACTCCACCTCCCTTCGCAATGGACATGGCCACGTGACCCTTCTATTTCCATGGCCCCAACACCTGGCCTATTATTAGAAGCCATTGAAAGAAATCTGAGAACGCCCCACCAGAGGCCAAGCCACCTACCCTCTCCTCATGATGGCCTGTTTCGGCTGAGTACTTTCCTCCTGTTGAAGACCAGGCCCTCCATCTCGGTCGGAGGACCTCTGACCTTCTCAGGACACCGTCTTGATCCGTGGTCTTCCTTAGCCCAACCTTTCCTGCTCAACCAGTTCGTTCAGATCTAGTTGACTCATAGCCTACGGGGACTGGTCACCAGGTCTCCTAATGCCTGCCCAATCCTACTTTCCTCTGGACCATGCAACCTCTTCAATGGTAGAGGATACACTAGTAAGAAAAGTTATTTGTAGGCTCAGGAATTATTTTACAACAGTGGATGTTGTCATTTGAGCCACCACTGCATTGGTAGCACCACTGCATTGGTGAGGGATAAGAAACAAATACAATGTGCAAATAACAGAAACAAACAAGACAAAACAAAAATGGGAACAGGGCAAGGCTGGGCATAAGAAAAGTTCCCTCTCTGGGGTGCCTGGGTGGCTCAGTCAGTTAAGCATTCGACTCTTGATTTCTGCTCAGGTCATGACCTGAGGGTTGTGAGACGGAGCCCTTGTCAGGCCCTGCTGGAGAGTCTCTCTCTCTGCCTCCCCCCTGCTTACTTGCTCGCTCTCTCTCAATCATAAGTGAATAAATCCTGAAAGAAAGAGAGAGAGAGAGAGAGAGAAGAAAGAGAAAGAAAGGGAGAAAGGGAGGAAGAAAGAAAGAAAGAGAGAGAGAGGAAAGAAGGAAGGATGGAAGAAGAAGAAGAGAAAAGAAGAAAAGAGAAGAAAAAGAAGGGGTTCCGTGTGCTGGATTTTTCCCATTTTAAAATACCACCAACCAAGCAATGAAGACCCTCCCTGCCCCTCCTCATTCAGATGCCTCAGTCTCCCCCTCCCCTCAGGGTCACACCTACCACATGGTCTCTGTTTCCTCGCCCCCCCTCCCTTCAGTGCCCCCTCCGTGGCTTCTGACCCATCACTCCACTGATGTGGCCCTCTGCCTAGCCACAGGTGACCGCAAGGTCACTGAGCCCAGCAGAACCTTTCATTTGGTCATACTTGACCTCCCTCGTGTTCACCCCCACCACTCCCTGATTTTCATCGTAATTCGGACTCCATCCATTGCCTCAAGGTTTGCCCTCAAGCTTTCTGTTCTCAGACCTAGGGTCCCCTCAGGTGACCTCTGGCACACCCTGGCCTCGGCCACATCCCCATTCCAACGGCTGTCACAACCCACCTTACTTCTGAGCTCCGAGGCCCAGAGGTCCAGCTGGGCCCTTGACACAGACCCTCCGTCCCCTGTATTTCCTCTCGCTCACCTCCAATCAGTTCTGCAGGTGCCACCGAAGCATCCTTCATAAAACATGAATCTGACCACATCACTATGGTTAAAAGCCATCCCAGGGGCACAAGCCGCCATCCCAAACGTGGCCTATGAGGCCGTCCTGTTCTGTATCCACTTCATCTCCTCTTCCCCTCCCCAGTCTCTAACACCAACCACACCTGCCCTCTGCTGTTTCCTCTAATACACATGCACCGCCCCCCGACACACACACTCTACAGGGCCTTTGCACCCGCTGTGCCCCCACTCCCCAACTTCACGGAGCTAAGGCCTGCGCACCCCTCTCAGCCCAGCTCAGATGGCACCTCCTCGAGAAAGCCTCCCCAACCACTCCCACGGCTCCTGCCGCCACCCTCCCCCCCCCCAGATCAAGGCCTGCTATGCGTCCGTGGCTCCGTCTTCACTCTCCCAGCCCTTACGTGGCCTGTGACTATTTAAGCAGAGACCACGCTTGTTTTGCTCATCCCTGTAGCTCTGGGGCAGGGTTTGTTAAACTCTGGCCCTCGGGTCACACCGAGCCCACTGCCTAATCTTTGTAAATAAAGTTTTATTGGAACACGGTCACACTCATCCGTTCACACGATCCCTCTGGCTGTGGTTGTGGCAGAGCCTGGATGGCCCGAAAAGCCTACAGTCTCTACTCTCTGGTCCTTTAAGAGAAACTTTGCCAACTGTGCCCTCGCAGATACCACAGCGTCTGACATATGACAGACATTCAGTAAACATCTGATACGTGACTGGAACAGTGAGTGAGCAGGACACAGACTCTTAGATCACTGGGCACGTTACGTCATCTCACAGATGACACCGGAGCCCCTCCTTCCCCAGACATGGGGAGCACCACTGCCTGACTCTGCTGGCGGGGCTCTTTCCAGAAGCATGTTAAAGACTCCATCTGACTGCTCCAGTAGTCCCCAGGCTGGGTTCAGTGTGCGTGCACCCATGTGTGCGTGTGTGTGACAAGACAGGTAAGTGGGGGTGTGCACAGTTCTGGGGGCTGCCCACCCTTCCTCTCCCTTGGCAGCCAGGCCCCTGCCATGGAGTCGGGCACATTCCCAGAGGAGCTGTCTGACCCTGGCTGGTTTCTTTGACCTCCCTGAGCATGAGACGGCTTCACTGTCAAACAGACCTGGCGGTCCTCGTGCCTTTAGTCTAAGCTAGGATTAAATGGGCTGGTGCGAGCGCTTTCCAGGGCCCTGCGCCTGCCCAGAACACTGACAAGTGCTTCTCCTCTTTCCAAGGCTGCTCTTTGGGCTGCATTTCCATTTCCCCTCTAGAGTCACTCCCTCTGAAGTGACTCAATGACTCTTATCTCCTCCCTCACTCTCCCAAGCCCTCTCCCCACCACCCCATAATCCCAGGGTGCCCTCTAGAGGCTTCATGCCTCTCTGCCCTGCCCCAGAGCCCTCCCAGGCCTGCTCTTCCCAGGGTGTTTTTCTTTCTTTCTTTCCCCGTATGACCCCCCCTCCCATGCGGGGCTCGATCCCAAGACCCTGGGATCATGATCTGAGCTGAAGGCTGATGCTCAACCAACTGAGCCACCAGGGACCCCTCAGGGGGCCTTTCTGTCAGGACAAGGAGGATGGTAGGCTCCCTACTTTCCCTCCTGTCTATCTCTAGTCTGTCAGCCCAGCAGGCAGAGGGATCCTCTTACAAAAACAAAACACTTACAGTGGCTTTTTCCCCCTCAGAGTACCCCGTCCTCCCAACAGCATCAAGGCCCTGCACACGGAGCTCCTCGCTCCTCCCCCACCTCCACACACCGCCCCCACCGCCCCGGCTCTCCTCTTTCCCTCCCTCTGCCTCGCTGGCCTCCTTCCAGATCTTCATGCATGCCAAGCACACTCTTAACTCAGAACCTTGGCACCTACTGTTCCCTCAGCCTGAAACACTGTTCCCTGCAGGTTTCCACATGGCTATGTTTTCAGCTCAGCGAGGTCATCTGTGATGAACGTTCGTTGTTGTTTTTTTTTAAGATTTTATTTATTTATTTGACAGACAGAGATCACAAGCAGGCAGAGAGGCAGGCGGGGGGGGGGGGCGGAAAGCAGGCTCCCCGCAGAGCAAAAAGCCCGATGTGGGGCTCGATCTCAGGACCCTGGGATCATGACCCGAGCCGAAGGCAGAGGCCTCAACCCACTGAGCCACCCAGGCGACCCTGATGACCGTTTTTGAAAGTGCAAACCCCACCAGCCTCTGGCACTTCCTCCCTCCACTTTTTTTCTCTACAGCACTTATCACCAACCCACACATGCTGTATTTTATCATTTTATCTGTGTCTCCACTCCCCAGACTTGAAGATTAATGAATACAGGGATGTCTGACTAGTACATAGTAGGCCCTCCTAACCATCTGTCAGGAATGGATGAGTCCCATGCCTTTCATGTCCGCAGTGCCTCCTAGAACTCACCCAGTTGTGAATGCTTGTGACATCACCAACCATTTCTAGAGCACGTATGCATTTCTAAAAACAACGAGGTTTTATGTTCCCTCTTGGGTAAGCCTAAGGGGTCAGTGTTTTCTTCCCTACTTATTCCACCAGAAGCTAAGGAAACAAGAGGTTGAAGACTGGGCACCAGTTCCCAACAGTCCTATGGAAAATAGAGGCCCAGAGAGGTGAAGTCACTTGTCCAAGGGCACACAGCCCATGTTGTTGGCAGTGCTGGGAGCAGAATCTTCTGGAGCCCCATCCAGTGCTCCTTCCCTCCCAGCAGAGTCACCTCCTTCGTCTCCAGGGCTCTTCCCCACTCTAGGCTTCCAGGGTCTGAGCAGAGGCAGAGACAAGCACAGAAAAAGAGGAAAAGTCCAATCCTCAGGGATTTATAGCTGCCGTGGCCTCCCCCGTGGCTCAGGCTGCAGTCCTGGGGAAGGCAGCCAGCTGGAAGGGTTGAGGATGATAAATGATTAGAGGCTCTGGGGGCTCCCAGAACGGAGTGAACTCCTGTGTCTGGTGAGAATTGCCAGAGCGGGGAAGCATGAAATGGCACCATCAAGCAGGGAGGGCTGCAAGGTGCTGTGACACCAACACCGGGACACCTGGGAGACGGGCTGGGGGCTGGGTGGAGGTGCCCACTCTGGGCCTGCAGGGTCGGGGTCAAGGTCTGACAGTGGGGGGCAAGGAGGCTCCCCAGGAGACCCAGCCAGGAGCAGACAGACAGGGGAAGGGATGGGGGAGAGTCTCATTCCTGGGGAGACCCTGGGAAGCTTTTGCAGACCCACACCCCGCCCCCCCGACAGCCCAAGCCCTCAAAGCCTGGCTCAGCGGGGTGGAAGTGCGACCCAGGAACCCCTGAGCAGCCGCAAGCGCCCTGGATCACCCTGACACAGGAGCTCAGGGGCCACCCTGTGGGAACTGAGGTTCTAAGACTTCAGAGAGACTTGTCAGGGGAAGTTGAAAGTTCAAGACCAGTGCCTTGAAGTCAAATAAGCCTTGAAGGCTCTGCGACAGCGCCCCCCGCAGGCTGCTGGAGGAAAGGCAGGCAGGAAGGACTGAGCAGTCAGGTCTCCGGTCTTGTTCTCCATGAATCCGCCTGGGAGGGCACGGTCATCAGAGATACGGCAAATTCCGCTCAGCTAAGTGCCGGCCCCATAGTCAGCATCATGACTGGAGCCCAGGTCTGCCTGAGGCCTCTCCTACTCTCCCACTCCTGTACCCCTCACCCCGGGGTGGCATCGGGGGGAGGGGCGCAGCAGAAACTCAGGACGGGGGTAGTCTCCAACAGTGGGAAAAGAAGCCCCAGGAGCAGGGGTGGAGCAGAGCTAGGTAGCTGGGTGGATGGAGAACCCCCGCAGGTATTCCCTTCTGCCCCCAGCCCACTGGCTGCCATCCGTCTGTCTATCTGTCCAGGATGGCCACTCAGCTCCTGTGACGGTCTGAGTCCTCAGCACTCTGGCCTCGGCTTCCCACCTCAGGGGTAGTCAGTTGGGCCTCTGGGTCACCAGCTTCCCCTCCTCCCCCACCCCTGCACTCTCCCGGAGAAAAGCAAAGAGGGGAGGCAGGCTTGGGTGGGCAGGGCCAGGTGAGGTGGTACAGGTGTTCTAAAAGTCCTTGCACACTCAGAACCACGCTAGGATCTCTGAGCACTAGACTGGTGCCTCTGGCCCCCTCTGGCAGGCTGAGCAGGCACATCTGGCCTGCCGTTGGGGGCTGGGGGGCAGTGTAGGGACCCAGTAACAACCTGGTTGACTTATTCCTTATCTTACCCATCTATCTCTCTGTCACGTAGGACAAACCTGAGGAAGTGCTTGGAGCAGGGGAGGAAACAGGATAGCCCATTGGGGTTAAGCAGGTCATATGAGCAGAGAGCCCTGGGGTACAGCAAGACAAGGAGGGCTGCCCCCTTCTCCAGAGAGCCCTCCCAGCAAGCAGAAACAACAGGCCCTGGAGGCGATCTCCTCATGAGCTAGAGGCTCTCCCAGCTCAGCTGCGATCCTTGTTATCTAAGACGCCCTTGACCACAACCTGTCCAACAGGATGGAAGGGGGTCAGACAAGAGGCAGAAGGTGGCATGAGCCAGCCTCGCACCCACTCAACACCCACAGCAGCTCTCGAATGCTCTGCTTTTAGGGTCTTTGCTCAGCTTGTGGTCACCAGATGCAGGAGGGAGGTTAACCTGCCCCAGGGCTTCAATATTTGGGTGCAGATATGGAACGACCTCAAGAGAATGTTAATCAAAAAATGAATATGCACGAGGGTAAGCATAATATCGGTGGGGGGGAGGAGGAGACGTGTGTAGATATGGGCTTATGTATCAGAGACTGCTTCTGGAAAGATGCAGAGGGAGTTGGTGACACGTGTTGTCACTGCTTCAGGGGAGGGGAGTTGGGAAGGAATAGTTGGCAGATAGACCACGGTGCACCCTGCTATGGTGCTTAGGTTTTGAAGCACACAGATAAATCTGCCTATCCCCTCCCCAGCCCCAGGGGGCTTCAGAACCAGGAGCCCCGTCCCCAGCCTTGCAAAAGACGGCACAAAGGAGGGGACTTGTGTAGCTGACCCAGGATCACCATAGAGACTTCCCCTGCCTCCCCTGCCCAGAGCCCACCCTGCTCCCTCACCCTGCTTCTCCTCTGCCCTAGAAAGCATCAGCAGCTCTGAGGCCCCACACGCTTCTCCAACGGGCCCCTGGACCCCCAGGGTGTCCTCCCTGATGAGACTCCCTTCAAAATCAAACTCTGACCCCACATCAAAGCTGAGTACATTTGATCCCCACCTCCCACCCAAAGCACAGGAGCGTGCATGTGTGCGCACGCACACACACACTCACCAACTGCCAACTCAAACCTGTGCAGTATGATCTGCGGACTCTGCACACCTGTGGATTATCACACTCAGGCCCAGATCATGGGGCGCTAACTGGATACAACGTATTTAATGTCTCCTCGGGTTGTATGTGCAGAAACCACGGTAAGGAGATGGAAATACACAACCAGCAAGGTGCCTCTCACCAAAGCCAGCAGGCTAAAAAGATCAATACTTCAGGATAAGTTACTTTCTTTATTTTTTTGAACCAATGCTCCAATCCCTCATTTGGTCTGGGGAAGAAGAGGATAAAGTTTCAACTAATTACTTTTCTAGCTCATTTTGGAAAGACATGAGCCATCTCTGCGAGTTCCTTGTGTAGTGAGGCCTGGGACAAGCCACACATCCCGCAACTTGGCAGCAAGGTCGCCACGGCTTCACTATAGAAGCAGAGCCTGCTGTGGACCCACCACAGGGTCCTAGGGAGCTAGAAAGTCCTTCCCAGGGTCTAACTTCAATCCCTCCTGCTGCAACACTCCACACTCCTTTCCCTTCTTTTGCATCTAGGCTGAGGTCAGCAAATCCTAGGCCACCTGAGAAGAGGCCCAGGACAGATGGGGGTGGTGAGCGGGGCTGAGTCCCTCCGGAGCCTCCCCTGGCACCTCGCTAAGTTAACCATCCCTGCTCGGCTGCCCGATGGTGCCCAAGGGGAAGGCCGCACACCTGGCGCAGGGCGGCGGCTGTCCCGGGACCTAGACTCATCACAGATGAGGAGGAGCTGAGGAAACCCAGCAGACAACACAGTCCAAACCCCTTGTCTGAAAAATAAGGAAACTGCCCCCCAAGGGATGTGAGTTCTCACCTCACACAAGCAGCAAAGCAGAGCACAGAGCGGCAGGAGCAGTCGTGTTCTTGACTCCCCACTCTTTGTCGCCCCTGCCCCACCCCCAGCAGCCCACAGGAAAGCAGGGTGCAGGGGGGGTCGGGGGGGCAGGGATGACCCAGTCCAGCCAGGCCCCGGGACCCGCATCCCTCTGCCACCCTAGCCAGGACCACAGCTGGGACCAGGACGGAGGAGCGCCCACCCACCCCCTGGGCGGTGGTGAGAGGGGCCGGGGTCCAGACTTCCTCAGAGCAAGAAGGCAGCCCCGCACACTCCAGCAGAGAAGCTGCTGAGTCACCTCCCCCGGCTGCCCCGCCAGCCGCTGGCCTGTGCAGAGCAGCCATTGGGGGCTCCCGCGCCACCAGTCTAAAGGGTCCCTCTACCCCTGGACCTGCTGCTTTCCCTCCCCCTTCTCCCAAGACTCAGAATCATGGGTCTTGGTTCAGAGCCCCGCTGCCTGGCACCTGGCAATGTCTCCCAGACCCACAGACAGCTCTCCTGGGGCAGAGGAAAGGGCTTCCAAGGGCTGGGTATCAGGATGCTTGGGAACGGGCTAGGAAGGCTGGGGGACACTGACCGAGTGGGGATACATGGCAGCTTGGGGATGCACGTCCCCCAGGCTGCCTGGTGCAGTGGAGGTACAGAGGCCTGACCCCCAAATGTCATGGAGCCTCAGTGTACGGGGCAGGGAGGGGGCTGTGCCCTTGTCAAAGGTGCCCAGGAGAGCCACTTCCTGTAGCACGTGGGGAAGCACTGGTTTCGGAAGAGGAACCTGATGGCTTAGTAGTGATTACCTGACGCCAGTCGACGGGCTCCCTGCTCTGCCACGTGAACGGCTCCGCACTTCCCAGCACGGCCCTGTTACCCCGTATGCCAAATGCACATCTTCATTTTGAGCTAAAAACCGTTAAAAATTGATGCATCTTCTTCCTGACTAAACGTTACGAGCTTTGAACACACCAGCTCTGCTCAGCGCTGCCCCGATAAGGGACCGGGGGTTAGAGGCTGGGTTGCAAGCAAAGGTCTTTGAATTTGAGTGTGTGCGTGTGGCAGTGCGGGCCGGTGCGTGGGATGAGTTTATGAGCGTGTCGGAGGGGGCGAGCGTGTGAACGTGAGTGTGTGATGTGTGTGTGGGGAGGGTAGTGTGGGTGGTTGGGGAAGGAAGGAGCAGGCAGGAGCAGGAAGCCGGAGCAAGGTGGCAGGGGCCCTAGGTGGCTCTGAGGAGGAAGTGAGAGACCCCAGGAGCCTCCTCCCCGGCGGCCTGGCTGATGGGGACCCCGGTGGTGCCCCCACTGTCTGCCAGGAGGCTGCAGCCGACCGGCCCCATCTCCATCTCCATCTCCACCTGGGGGGGCATGGATGAGGCCCCCCAGCCCTGCTCAGGCTCACAGATTCCTAGGCCCCAGTCAACGCTCACAGCCCAGAAAGGAGGAGGTGGGTGAATGGTGGAAGCCCCATTAGCCGCGTGATGGAGCAGCACTGCGGCTCCGTGGCGTGTGCTGGCAGCCGCTGGGAGACAAGGGAGGCTTGGCACCCCTCAGGCCCAGCCCAGCCAAGCGACAGCAGCCACCGAAGGACCAGGACAGTGAAGGGCAGAGGTTCCGGCGAGGCTCTGTATGTGACACCATGTGCCACTGTGCTAAGACGTGTGCACGGCACTGTGAACATGTGTGTAAACAAGCGAGTAAATGTGTGTGTCACGCAGCCACATAGAGGAGTGTGAGAAGCCCTAGGAAGAGAAAATTGGGGGGGGTGGTCCCAGATCACACCCTTATCCAGGACTTGGGGTGACATGGGAAGACCCTGTACTTGGATGGCAAGCGGGACAGACCCCAGCGTGGGGCACCTTGCAAAGCCACAGAGCCCTGGGGGTGGGGGAGACCACAGGCCCCCAGCCCCACTGCAGCAATCCTGTCACCTCTCATCGGTCCCCAGGCGAGGGGATCCTCTGCTTCCTCAGGTGGCCTGAGGTACGGGACCCGACGGAGGCATGGGGGGACCTGGTGTCTCCCCACTTCCTTCCACTCTCTGGAAAGTGCCTCTGCGCCTCCCTGGGTGGTCTCGTGACCTTCCAAGATGCTTGGAGACCTTGACCTCTGAGCATGAGCAGCACGAGGGGAGGGGAGCCAGCGCAGTGAGGAGAACATGGGCGTCGGACCACAAGGCTGGGTGGGACCGGGCGCCTAGCAGTGGGGCACCTCTGGGAACAGGGCTAAGGCCCCAGCGTCATCCCTCACCACAGAGACAGGGCGAGGTGCCTGTCCCGGCAGGGCCCCATGAGGACAAAATCAGCCACGAGGCACCACCACAGAGCGGCCCGAGTGCCCACACCTTGCCCTTCCTCACCACTCCCCAGAGGGGCTGGCAGCGTCCGTGCTGACCGTGGGCCCCAGGTCAGGGCTCATGTCCCCAGAAGCAGTCCGCAGCCCTGGCTGAGTCAGGCACCCCCCCCCCCCCAGCACAGTCCCTGCATGAAGCTGTGAGGTGGGAGGTGTCTGGTTTGGCCTCCGCATTTCCTGCCAGCACCGGCCCTGCACCCTGGAGCAGCCTGGCTGCCGGGCTTGACAGGCAGGGAACAGCGAAGCGGGGGTGGGGGGTGGGGGGGGTGGGGGGGTGGTGTCACAGGGCACAGCACCCTCCCTTCCGGCAGCCACACCAGCAAGCACCCTGCTTCGGAGGGGAGGGGAGAGGAGAGACTCTGAGGCTTGAGGCATGCTGTCAAGGCCAGACCCTCACAGCCTAGGGCCCGAGCCGTCCTTGGTCCAGGAGAGGCAGGTCTGCTTCCTTGGACGGCTCAGCAGGGAGACAGACACAGCCTCCAGCAGGCTGTTCCCTCGGGCTCCTCCCTCAGGAAAGGCAGTACCATGCGGTTCAGACCTCAAGAGAGACAACAGGCCGAGGAAGGGCGTGAAAATTCCTTCCCTCCTTAATGAGGACCGGGCAGAGGTTGCCCGCCTCATCCAACCTTGAAGGTAATGTCAGGGCTAAGTGCCGGGAATACGAATGAAGAAAACTCAGCCCCATCCTCAAGCAGCTCGGGGCAAGATGGCACACTCGGGCTTTCTCAGAGGTGGAGCAGATCGGATTCTCCCCAGTGACAGGAGACCTCTGAGGCTCAGAGATCAACGTACCCAAGGCCTCACTGTGAACTGGAACCCTGATTTCCTGGCACCCAGCCCAGGGCTCTGTTCCCTCCTAACAGTCAGCCCCAGCTCGTGGGACCAAGTGTGGGGGGAAGAGATCACGAAGGCCCTGGGCCCACAGGGTTGGGGGGGGGGTGTCAGGGGAAAGGAAGGAAAGCTTCCCCTCCTCGAGTTTCTACTGCCTGCCACACTGAATTTCGTTCATGCTCAGCCATGTCAGGTAGGTACAATATTCCCATTTTACAGATGAGGAGACTGAGGCCGAGCAGGGTACACTCACATCGTGCCCAATTTCCCCTGCCCCACAGGACGGGAAGAGCTGTCCTCAGGGGCAGAGCATTTCATACTCTGAAATACTGAGATCAGAGTATTTCATCAGGGGCCGAGCAGGGAGCCGGGGGCAGTCAGAAGTCAGGCGAGCCCAGTGCACTCTCAGCACCCAGGCGGGGGGTCAGCTGAGGGGGATGCTGTCTGCTCCCCCCACATCCCCCCAGATGCTGGACAGGCCCTGGGGAAAAAGATGTGCCCTTCACTTTTCCGATGAAGATGCCCATTACCGCCAACACCTCTGACAGCTCATGGTCTCCAAAAACTAAAGTGGGTCACATAAGTCCTGGGGGCACAATTATAGTCCCCAAAGAAGCCGACTTTCTCTTGCCTGACCTGGGAGTGAGAACAGACATGGGGAATAGGGGCCCACAGGGGCAAACCGTGTCCTCAAAATGCCAACGGGCTGGAGGAGGGAAGAGATACAGGAAAATTCCAAGTTGGAAAGTCCAGCTTGGATTCTATGTGGATCCCAACCTGGGAGGCAGGACCACTAAGGAAATGGAGCCCCTGGGGCCAGGCGGGGGGAGGGGGGAGCAGCGGGCAGCCACGTGGTACCCGTTAGCACCCGACCTTGGGGTCAGACGACCTGGCTTCAGGTCTCAGCTTTGCCACTTGTAGCCCTGCGAACTTGGGCGAGTAGCTTAGCTTCTCCGGGTCTTGCTTCTCCAACCATGAGATGAGAACCAGGAGAGTACCTGCCCTGGAGGGTTGTGAAGCTCAGGGACAGTGACCTGTCCTGCTCCTGAAGGGCGGGAACCTGCAAGTGGGCGGGCCTCTCCCAAGCACCTACGGTGGCCCAGGTTAAGCCTCCGGCCAGCACCCCCATTCTGCAGTGACAGAGCCTGGAGGCAACGGGGCTAGTGGTGCTGGTGCCCAGAGGACGTCCCAGCCGCACCCTAGCCATGCCAGTGAGCCACCGAGCAGCGGTGACGTCGGCAGGTGCCTGGCAGGCTCGTGTGCACTCAGGAATGGGTGCTATGGGGAGAACTAGGATCTGGGAGTCATTAGCACAGGTTGGGAGGGGTGTTGGGAGAACAGTCACCCCAGGGATAAGGAAACCAGAGACGGGCTCCGGGGAACATCCACATTGAGAGGATTCGCAGGAAGAAGGGAAATGCCAGGCAGATGAAGCAGAGCCAAGTACGGAAGGAGACCCAGCAAGAAGAGAAAATCAGCTGGGCGGCGACAGAGGAAAGAGAGCAGTGGGCGGGGACATAGGCAGCTTTTGGGATGCTCGCGCGGGAGAATATTCCAGTGAGCTGTGCGTATTAATCTAAGTTCCACCTCAATCAGAAAGAACAAAGAACACGCAGAGCAGAAAGCTCTCCCGGCGGACCCGTGGTCAGTGCTCCAGCTCCACACTGACACGCTCCATTTGGTCCGCGAGAGCCGGACTAGAGGGCCACCCGGGGAGACCTAACACGGCCCCTGCCCCTGGCGCTGGGCACCAAGCAGCGCACCAAGCAGCGCACAGCAGAGCACAGGTGCTCCTGCTGAGAGACCACGGAGCAAAGGCACAAAGAACCAGGGAGCACCCCTGGGGGGAGGCTTCCTGAGCCCCAAGCCAGGGACACAGACGTGGACCTGGAAGGGGCTGGACAGTTCTAGGCAAGAGATCTGGCAGGTGGCAGGGGTGGGTGTCTGACAACCACAAGATGAGATGGGCCCACTCGCCACCATGGCCCCGGAAGGTGCAGGAACGACGTCTGACAGGCAGTAGGACATTGGTCCGGGCTCGAGAAACCCCACCTTGTGGGACATCCAGCCCAGAGCTTGGGCCAGGACACCAGAGGCCTCTAGGCGTTCTCTCCGGGAGCTGAAGCACTGCTCTACACCCACCATTGCCAAGCACACTGGGAATGAGCCAGGCCGTAGTCAGGGGCAAAAGGCACACAGGTTTCCAGCCTCTCCGCCATAGGCTAGAGGAGACCCGAAAAGGCATCGGGCGGCCGATCGTCCCCTCTGTGCAACCGAGGACACTGAGCATGACAGCATTCAGCAACCACAGGGCGAAGATGCCCACGTCTATTCTGAAGGGCCACACACAGCACAGGTTAGAGCAGAAGAAACCGAGCCAGAGGGAGGAGGTGACTGGCCTGAGGTCACAGAGTTCATGGGGCAAAGCCTGGCTCCCAGTTCAGTGCTCTTCCAAGCCGGCAAAACCCTCGGGCCTGGAAAGTTTACCAAAACAGGCACGATGTGAACATCAGGGGTTTCCGTCACCCTGTGGAAGGGCCCGGGTTAAAACTTCAGCTGAAATTCCTGGCGTGGCTCCCATCAGACCCCGCAGCCCTGTAGCCAGTGAGTGGGAAGCCGCATTTCACCTTTTCCATATACGGAGCCGGTCTGTTTCGGTCATTTTTATTTTCTGCCACATATTCAATCTCCTCACACACTTGAAGCAGGAAAGGCTTCAGGCATCTAACTTCAGTTTTCTCTGGCAGCCATCTTGGCTCTCCTTGGTGGCCCCCTCAAAGGTGAGGACCATAGCACACCTCCAGGGCTCAGAGGCCAGTCTGCCCCCAACACTGCTCTGGGGTTCCTCTGCTTCCCCTCTTCAACTCCAGCAGTGTGAGGGCTGGGGAAGAAGATGAACTCTTCTGGTGGGGGCTCCCCGCCTTCAGGCTCAAAATGAGGGAGGAGTTTTGCACAGTCAGCACTTTGCAAAATCCTGATGGGATGGTGGTTTTGTGAGGTAATGAGTACCCCGTCATGGAGGGTATTCAAACTGAGGTTAGACACTACAGGAAGGGATGCCATAGACAGGGAGGGGACACAGGGTTGGCCTAGATGAACTTCAAAGTTCCCTCTCCAACCCCATGAGACTCCAAACCTCTGACTCTTCATCCCACCACCTGCTGGCCCCTGGCTTCATTCGCTCCCAGGCTCTTTGTCCTCAAGAGAAGTCACCACCGGATTGCGTGGGGGAGCTCAACAGTTCTCTTCAGAACATCACTACTTTTGCAGGGATGGCTTGGGGGTATTGAAATTAAATACAAAACGGAGACCAGACTGGAGAATTCCCTCAGCAGACAAGACCATTTAGGCCGTATCAGCAAAACTAAATCTAGCTTATTTGATAAGTAAAATTTAACTTAGATTAGTTCTTGTAAATGCCTCTGATGATCATAAAAAAAAAAAAAAAGGCTGCCTTCCTAAAAAAAAAAAAGGTGTAAGATAATCACCTTTAACCAATCCCCTGCCAAGTGGAAACCTCCACTGTAATAAGGCACTCTTGGTAAAGAGTAAACAACTTCCTTCTCACTTGATAAGCCATCCTGTGATGCCAGGTCCCCGAGCTTCTTATCAGTCTTTGGATTTAAAAGCTCCCAGTTCACCAACTGTTCTTAAATGCACAATAAACTCTCACTAAATACTATTTATTGATTTGGTGGTTTCAATTTTGCTTTTTCTGGGCTTGGGGCAGGATGGGGGGAAAAACCAGGACAAAGGACAGCATGGAGGGAAGGGGGGCGCCTGGAATCCAGTGTGGCCATCACCAAGGCCAAGTTGGGGGGCACAAGGGAGAGCAGGTGTCCTTGAGCTGAGTTGGGACCCAGACAGGCCACAGCCCAGCGCTGGCCTCCTGATTGGGGGTGGTTGTCAAGTGAGAAGGGAGCCCGCTCAGCTCTCCGAGGTTCATTAGAGAAAAAGGTGAATGTTGAAGACGTGTCATGGCAGGCAGCTCATTAAGCCCACGGAGCTTAAAAATAGTGAGACACACAGGCATGGGGGGGGAGGGGAACTGGGGCCTGAAACCAGCTCAGCACCCCAGAGGCAGGAACAGCAACCCCTGAAGAGACTGAAGCCATCCCCAGGGGAAGGAAAGTTTGCTTAGCTCTCACCTGATCTCCCCGAGTAAGCTTGGAGCAGGACCCCGCTGGAGACACCGCACCTGCTCAGCGAAGAGAAGACGAGCCCCAGAGGATGACTGAGCTCCGTGCAGATGTAGACAGAGATACGGCAGTAGGACACACACCTGCCTTGGAGGACTGCAGAGCCTGCCTGCTCACAGACACTACTCGGTTTCCCTGGGTCCGAGCACCCCTCAAATGTCCTTTATACCACCTTTCTGATCAGTCTGCTGTGCAGGCTCTGGGATTAGACAGCCTTCACTCAAATTCTCCCGCTGCCACCTACCAGCCTGGTCACCTTGGAGAAGGCACTCCTCTCTCCTGGACTGGCTTCCTCTTCCATAAAACAGAAACACCATGGATCCCCACCACGTAGGGCTACATGCACTAGCCTCGCTATGCCTGGAATGCAGTAGGACCTCTGGCAGGTTCCAGGAAGCAGGGAATGCTGAGTAAAAGGAGGGCCTGGGAAAGGCTGCCATGGCTCGAAGAAGATGCAGAATTGTTGTGGCTGCCTTGCTTGGTGGTGCCGGGCTGGGTTTGGAAAACAGTACGGCTCTCACTGAAAAAGGGTGGGAAACTAGGGGAACTAGGGGAACCAGATTCTGTAAGCCAGCACACGCGGGGCACTCTTTTCCACAGGTGGTCCCAAACCAGGAGGTGGGGCCAAGCACCAGAAGCCGGCTAGGTAGTTGGCTGGTGTGAGGATTGCAGTGACTCTATAGGAAGCAGAATTCCAGAAGTGCAGGACTCAAGAGAAGGGAAACCGAGAAGGAGGGGTAGAGGTCGGGGGGTGGGGGGGAGATGGGGGTGTGAAATGGCTCTTTTCTGGGCTAGATCATAGGAGAAGATTCCCAGCCCAAGGGCTCTAGGATGAAGGGGGCACCAAGGGGGGAGGGAGGTCTCGCCCACCACCCCACTCAGCCCCAACCTGGCCTGTTAACACACCGGGTGGGAGAATTATTGCTGAGCAACCATGGTGACCCAAGACCCTGGGCATCTACTCCAGGCTTCGCTCCCAGGGGGCTCAGGCCACTGAGGAGACACTATGGGGCTTACACAGGACAGAAGAGCTACAACGCACCTTAGGGTGATTTATTCCAGCCCCTTCTGGAACAATGGGAAACCAAGGCCCAGAGAAGGGAAACTGCTTTTTCTTTTTCTTTTTCTTTTTTTAAAGATTTTATTTTTATTTACTTTAGAGAGACAGAGCATTGGGGGGGGGGGCAGAGGAAGAAGGAGAGAGAATCTGGAGCAGAATCCACACTGAGCGCAGAACCTGATATGGGGCTCAATCCCACAAGCACAAGATCACGATCTGAGCCGAAATCAAGAGTCGGGTGCCCGACTGACTGAGCCCATCCAGGAGCCCCAGAAATTACTTTCATGTCAGTAAGAGAGTCGGAGCTAGAATCTGGGATGCTTTCCACTACACTGCACTTCCCAAACCCTGACCCTGGGTCACAGGTCCTCTCTGCCTCTTCAGTTCCACACTGGAAGCTTTATATTCTGGAGGGAACTGGACTAAGGCCCAAAGGGACACAAGATGTTCCGAAGGCCACACAGCAGGTCAGACAGAGAAATGCAGGGTGTCTGGTCATCTTCCCCAGGATACAACAAACATTTACTGAGCATCTACTATAAGCCACGCAGTGTGCTGGGAACGCTCTGGTGCTAACACTCTCATTTAAACCTCACATATAGAAGAAAGATGCTCTGTGGCTACCGCCAGATGCTCGGGGTTCAAGTCCTGGCCTTGTTAGTTCAGTGCCCCCAAATACGTTATCTGGGCCCGAGTCTCCCAATAGCACGTGTCTCACAGAGTAAAGGAGATAATCCATGTAAAATACTCACAGCGGGGCCCGACAGAAGTCAACTTTCAAAATAAGTGTACATTGGACCCAGCAATTCCACTCCCAGGAATGTGCCCCAGAGAAGTGAAGATACATGTTTTCTCAAAAGCCTTGACATGCAGGGCCCCCTGGTGGCTCAGTGGGTAGAGCACACGACTTGATCTCAGGCTTGTGAGTTTAAGCCCCACATGGGGGTGTAGCGATTACTTTAAATGAAAAAAAAAAAAAAGGACATGAATGCTCATAGCACTCGTAATAGTTCACAATAGTCAAAATCCAACCCAAATGCCCATCAAATGATCAAGGATAAACCAAGTGTGGTCTATCCACCCAGTGAAATGTGATTCAACAATGAGAAGAAATGAAATGGCATCTGCTACAGCCCAGAGGCGCCTTGAAAACGACGTTAAGTCAAAGCCAGACATGAAAGAACATGTATTATATGATTCTGTTTATATGAAATATCCAGGACAGGCAGGTGTGGAGAGACAAGCTGTAGACCATCCGTAGGTTAGGCCTGAAGAAAGGAATAGGGAATGACTGCTAATGGGTGCAGCTTTCTACTTGGTGAAAAAAAAAAAATTCTGAGATTAAATTGTGGTGGTGTTCACACAACTCTGTGACTGTACTAAAAACCACTGAATCTTGCACTTTAAATGAATGACGTATATCTCAATAAACCTTTTTTTTTTTTTTTTGTAAAAAATCGATACCCCCCAGTAAAAGTAAGGAGCTTCCAATCACATTTAGAGGGGGGAGGGCGATGAGGTTCAGAGAGATCCAGCACTTAGCCCAATATGGCTAGAGTGTGCAGGATCTGACTTTGGACTTGGTGTTATTGAACTCTAAGTCCAAGGCTCTTTCCCGAAACTTCTCCTAAGACCTAATCCAGCCTGGACTCCCAAATGTCTTGGGAATATCTTCCTTTCTCTCCCCTTTACAAAGCTACTCTGCAAATTCTCCTTGCTACTTAATCTAAGTCTTTCCAACTTCCTGAGATATGAGGTACAGGGAAATCTGAGGTCAAGGCCAAGGTCACAGGAGACAGGCACCAGGCTGGGCCCCTCCATTTCTCGCCAATGTCCAACGCCTTCTTTAGGAAGCCTGGGGAATGGAGCGGATGAAATTCAGTGGACTCTGAGCATGAGCTCACGGCTGACTTTGGAGGTGACCTTGGCAAAGCAACCTCATCTCTGGGGCTCTGGGTAAAATGATATTTGGAAAGAGGCTCTGAGGAGGGCTCCAGAGGAGACATTTCCAAGGCCCTGAGTAACTCTGAAATAAAGTGTCCTCCCTTCTCCAGATCTGCCATTCACCCCAGATGACCAGCTGTGAGGGATGGGGACAGTGGGCAGCTGTCAGTTGCCGGCTTGATTATCTGCAGCCTGGTCACCCCTGTGGTCTTCAGCAGAGACCTTTGGTGACCTCGTGTGAGACCCTTGGCCTAATCATCAACCCAATACCATCAGCAGGTCAGCTTGGTGCCATCTCCCACCCCAGGAAGGAGACGGATGAGGGAGGGGATAAAAGCGCTATCAAGCAGGGTCCTTGACTTACTTGGCAGGAAAGGTGCTGAATATGACCGGCGCCACTGCCCTGCTTTCGGGCAGCGCCCCCTCTGCCTCCCTGCACTGCAGATAGCCTGGCTGAGGGTGGGAGGAAGGAAGTGTGGCCTATTTTGGCCATCCCAGGGAAGGCATGACCCCAGTCTGCCTGTGGCTCCTGGCCAGGGTGTCCCAGCTTGAAGGAGATGGTCAAGCCTCCTGCTCCCTGTTTGTACAGCTGTGGGCCATGTCCAGAAGCGCTCCTGTCCCACTGCTAGGAAGCATGGAGAGACACAAAACCATCATCCCTTTTCCTGGCCAAATGAAGACGAGCAGACCCGGAGAGAGGCCAGATTCCCCCCAGAGTCACCCAGAGTCTGAGTGGTCTCACTGGGAGAGCGGCCCACTGGGTTTGGTGCCATTTGTAGAAATTTCAACGGGCCAGAACCTCAGCCAGGAAGCCTGCCTGCATCACAGAGGCTGAGACAGGAGGACGCCAGTGCGTGCATCCTCCAGGCCCGCTGGTTTTTCCAGACCATCACCCACCTCACTGGATCCGCAGGGCACCCTGGAGGAGGTGAGAGAGTCATCCTTCCCCACATTTTCAAATGGGGACAACTGAAGTCCAAAGATGGGAAGAAACAGCGTGTGTGGGACCATGTGCAGTAACTCAGCAGTGAAATCATTGGCTTCTAGATCCTTCTAATCAACTACAGTCACATCCCTGCCTCACCCCACTCCTAGCTCCAGTGTTACATTTCTTTTTCTGCAAAATGTCCCTTTCGGTTTTAAGAAGCCCCACAACAACAGCTGTGCTAGCACGGAACGCCAGGTACTTGCTCTTCTTGAACTTCTCATGTCAACCCTACGGTGTACCAGCTGACTTATTTCCATGTTAAAGATGAAGAAACTGACGTTCCAAGTGTTTAAACCACAAAATCCCAAAGGAATTGGGGCAAACTAGTGCCCTGGCGTCCGAGATCTCAGCCACCGTGCCATAGTACCAAGGACCCAGGAGGATCTTGACGCTCCAAACCCCACCAAAAGGGGGACAGAGGTCCCCAGGCAGGCCCAGGGAGTCTGCTCAAGATGGAGCCCTGATGCGGGGAAGCGGGGCTGTGCTCCCGCCCAGAGGCCATGTGCTGGGGAGCCTGGGGACAGGCTGCTATCTGTCTCTGAGCAGCTGGCTGCTCTCAAGGCCCCGCCCCGGCCAAGCAGCGGGGAGCAGGCTGAAGGCAGGCCCCGAGCTGGCAGCCTCGGCCTGCCCCACTGCCCCCACTGCGAGCAGCAGCTCTGAGAGACTCTCCTGCCGCCAGGGCCTGAGCGGCTGGGTGGGGAGGTCCAGGGCCCTCCTTCTCCCCCAAGTCTCAGCCTCTCAGCTCCAAGCCCGCAGCCGCAGCAGAGCGGGCCCCGATGGCGGGAGGTCACTCTGGCTACATGGTCTCCAGGGCCCATGGGTCCTGCTGATTAGTTTGGGAGCTACAGCACCAGGGTTAGCCTTAGGGGGCAGGGCTGACCTCCAGGAAGGTCACTGTGGCCTCTTCCCGGGGCAGGTAAGAAAGCTAGCTCATTGCCAGATGAGCTCAGATCCACCCCCACGGCTCCCCCATAGCAGGCTCACGGAGAGCGGGTGAGTCCCACCTCAGGAAGTCCTTCCTCGTACCTCACCTGAGTCCTTCCTGCTGCAGTTCAGCCAGGCCCATTGCCTCATACAAGAAACGCTTCTGCTTCCAAAGGCACCCTTTGTGACATTGCTAAGATGCGACTCCACGAGCAACACAGCCATCACAGAAGCCATTAAACCAGCCGGCAGCTGCCGTGGGGTCAAGAATTTCATTTCAGTTGAGAAAAGGCTGGGGGCTTCAACCCTCCTCCCCCAAGCCCCTACCCAAATTCAGGACCCAGAGAACAAGTAAGCGGGATGCAGAGGGAAAAAAAGAAAAAAAAGAAAAAAGGAAAGATAACAAAACAACGGCAGGGGGAGAAAAAAAATCATTCACAGCTTCTCTTGACCTGCCAAGGACTTTTTCCACATCTTTCCCTGGGCTCAGGGGCCCAGATAAGGAAGCAGCTTCTGCACAGCTCTGCCTGAGCTTCGCTCAATGGGCATCTGCTCCGAGGCCTTTCTGCAAAAGCTTTAAAAGTCCCATTTCTCCAGGGAGCTGGAAGCTGGGGGAGGCGTCGGCTCCGAACAATAAGGGAAATTTATTAGGGACCAGGGCTGCCGGGAGGATGGAGCAGGCAGATGCTGTCCGAGACGCAAAGGGTTATTTAATGCGGTAAACCCAAAGGCTCCTTTAGAAGTCAAGTGCTCACACGGGAGGCCCTACACTCTGCAACCTTCCTTTTCAGAATCCCTCTCCTCCCCCCCAAACCTCAATCCCAAGTCAGACTTATTTCCCGTCCTTTGCCACTGGGCAAATATTGACTTTCTTTCACTCAGCGTTGCTAGTGGAACTGAGACCAGCGGGGCTGGCTATTGTCTCCTTCCTCGGCGAGGGCAAGGCAGGCTGTCAGCAGAAGAGCTCTGAGCAGAGGCCGACGGAGACGCGTCAAGAAAGAAAGCCCGGAAGGAATATCATGGTCCTGGGAGTAATATTTCTGTCTTTCTTTCTTCTGCTTTGTCTTTCTGTCCTCTGTCTCTTTCTCAAGCACACTGGGGTTTATTTTCTCACATTCTGGCTGTCCTGCGGCCACGTAGTGTGTCTGATCCAGGAGAGGCAGCCTACGACAGCTGGCAAACGACCAGAGCTCTGGCCCGGGAATTACAGTCTCAGACATGGGACAACCTTTTGCTAGTCTTGTCATTTTTCTGCGACCTCGGTGTTCTCATCTGCAAAATGGGAATGTCAGACTAGATGCTCTCAGGATTGGGTCGGAGGTGCTTTCCCACCCGTGACCCCTGTCCTCTCCGCGGCCATCAAGGTGTAATGCCTTGTGCTCTCTGATTTTAGAAGACCTGGAAAATACCTGCTTGGTGCTTACTGGGGAGAGTGGAAAGAGCACTGCACAAGGGCCCCCAGATGCAGACTCAGTGCCACCCCCGGCACCAACGGGTCGTGTGGTCCTGGGCAAGGGGCTCCCCCTCCCTGAGTCTCAGTTTGCCCATAATCAAGGTCAGACTGGATGAGATGAACCGCACGGCCTCTTCCAGTGCCTTGTGCTGTGGTTCCATTCACCTAACCCATCCCCAGGAGCAGAGATGCCTTTTCCCCAAGACCTCATTTTACAGCCCTTTCCTCTCGACTAACCTTGAGTGGAAGGCTGTGGCACCTCCAGCTTGTACTCCCTGAGCACCTGCACGGGGCGCGTTTTGTTAACCTCCATGCTCTCTCTGACAGACTCACACTCTGCCTGCAGCCCCCTGTGGCTGAGCTCACCCCTCCACGGGCCCTGGGACAAGGACCAGTGCATCCAGACTCCTGAAGCCCAAGCCAGGGCACGGAGGGAACCGGTCTCGGAAGCCTGTGCCTGGTGACAACTGCACCACTGTGGGCTCTGTCCCCACCCTTCCTTTAACCCAAGCCCCCCTTAGTGACAATACAGAGCATCATAAACTCATTGCTTATGCAGCACCCAGTCCCCTCTTAGAAATGCCCATACTCATGGTCCTGGGAGGAATTTTGTAGAAGTTATTCTCATGTAATCTTCATAAGAACCCAAGGCGATAGGTAATTTTCTTCCCAATTCACGGGTAAGATAGCTGAGGCTCAGAGAGCTTACATAATTTGCCCAACTTCACACAACTCATAAGAAGAGAGAGCCAAGATGAGAACCCAGGTCTGTCTACGTGCAAAGCCTTTGCTCTTAACCCTCAGCATTCTTACTAAGAGAAAGATGGCATCCCCTCTCCCCAGGCTGTCCTTGAATTGTGACCAAGGGGCAGGGAGTCTTGATGCACAGTTGACGCCCACAAACCTCCCACTCCATCCCACTGAGCCTCAGCGAGGGCAGTGCCAACCAGGCCCTGAACCCAAAGGGCTGAAAGGATCTTGGATTCATCTCAAGCAACCTTTCACTTTGCAAATGAAGAATCAGAGGCCTGTGGATGGGACTTGCCTAAAGTCACCCCAAGAGCTGGCCCTGCCACCCCTCCTCCCAGCCTACCAGTGCACCTCATCCTGTCTGGCTCTAGGGTCTGGGATCCTGAGAGTCCCCCCAGGGCTGAGCCAGGACCACTGCCAGCCCTTCCACCCAGCCCAGACATGCCTCTGGCTCCTTGCCCCCCAGGATCCAGTCTAAGCCCTCCCTGCGCTTCGGGGGGCTCATTCCTGGAAAGTTCAGGAAGTGGAGTCAAACCCTCATGTGTCCTCACCACAGAAGGGACCAGAGTTGTGGCAGAAAGTGGGGAAGGGAGAGCTAGAGGCAAACAGGTATGAGGTTATAGGAAAGTCAAGCAGTTTTTTTTCTTTCACATGAAGTTTCTGCTGCAGAATGATGTTAATGGTGAAAAAGGAGGGGAGAGAGGGGGAAGGAGAGGGGGAGGGAGGGGGAGAGAGGGAGGGAGAGAAGCGGTCGTCCCATAGGGAAGCTCCGGAAGCCCAGAGGAGATCCCAGGGGCCCCTCCACAGGGAGGCACACCGGCTCCTGCAGGATTTCTGGGTACCACGACTAGCAGCTACCACTCACTGAGGACTCAGAGGGCTCAGCACTTGGATGAAGCATTTTTTGAGCACTTTTTGCGCGTTTCTTGCTTAATCCTCACAACAATCCTAAAATACCACCACTATTTTCATTTCAACCGAGTAACTGAAACTCAAAGATGTAAAATCCTGTATCCTGCTCAAGGTCACTCAGCTAACAACCAGTAGAGCCCAGGGTCTCCGGAGGATTCACTCCAGGGCCATGCAAGGCCTTGAAAGGGGCCCCTCCATATAGGGAGTTAAGGCTCTGGTGGTCTCCGTGCTGGGGACAGAAGTGTGTGTGAGGCTGAGGCTGGGGAGCACCACCTGCCCCCATCACCCAGCCAAGCCTCCTGCTGGCTACTCAGACACCAGTCCGGAACTCCAGCCACAGAACCACAAGGTGGGAAGGGCCGGGGGAGGTGATTCAGTTCAACCTTCTCCACGGACAAGTGAGGAGAGCCAGGAAGGGGCTTGCCCAAGGTCACACAAGGTCACACAAATTGGAGGCAGGACCTGGAATGAAACTCTTGCCTCCTGTCTTAAGCCAGGACTCTCCCCCACGACACCCTGAGGCCCAGGGAGAAGCTAAGGTCCCATCCCACCTGCAGACAAAACCAGAGTTCACCAGAGAAGGAGGGAGATGAGGTTTTCCTATGGCGGAGGCTTCGAGGCTGCCCAGTGGAGTGCTGGAGGCTACGGTAGTGGAGATCTCTCTAATCAGAGACAGGATCTTTCTAAACATAATTCCTTCAGATCACCCTTGTCTGAGGTGGATGCAGCCCTGTCCAGAGCCAGGGGCCAGACAGTATGACCTTGGGGGGTCCTTGACATCCCCCCTTTTGCCCAGGGGACTCCTATCTGTCCCTGGGAATCTCTTCCCAGGGAAGCTCTGCCCCCTGCAAGGACGTGTGGTGCTAGGAAGCAGGATATTCTCACAGCCGGACTGGAAATTCTGGAGTGGGAAGAAATGATGGATGAGCAGGCAGAGGGTCTCAAGGCCCCGCTGACTTTCTTAGGGGGTGGGGACCCACAGCTTCCCCAGAGGCCAGGTCACAGCAGGAAGGCAGCTCCTGTGACTGCACTCCATCCATTCCTTCCACTGGCCTCCCCTGCATGCTGGGGCCTGCAGGTGTCAGAACCGGGAGACTTCAGATCCAGAAGCTCCAAAACCCCATTCTGCAGATTACCAGACTGAGGTTCAGAGGACTAAGTGAGTTGTCCAAGGTCACAGGCTGGGTCAGAATGGAAGCTTCCTGACTTCCCCTGGAACGCTGGGTACACAGTTCCACACTGCCATCCCCTCCCCAGGAAGTGAGCGCTGAGCTCCCCGCAGAGAGGCCTTGGATCAAGGGCGTGAGTTCCTAGGCTCCAAAGCAAGGGACAGGCATCCCGGAGGCTGGTTCCCCTGACCGCCCTGTTCCCCACCTCGTCCCCATTCCTGACTGAGGCACCAAGTGTCTCCATCTTCGTGAAGTTCAGAGAGGTGCAACAACTTGTCCAAGGTCACACAGCAAACTGAATAGAGCATGCCCTCCTCCTGCGCCGTTGCCCCTTCCCCAACCCCCACCCGTCTCTCCAACCTCTGCCGCTTGCCAGAATCCTTAGAACCGGGCTTCCTCCAACAAACGGAGCCGCGGCGCTCGTTGGGAGTATGAAAAAGTTTCGAGAGGAAGGGGCGAAGATGCCGCCGTCCATCCCCGCTCCAGACCGCTGCGGCAGCGCGGGGGGCGCGGAAGGGAATAGAGCTCCGCGCACCGCCAGTGTCCACAGCGCGTCCCGCTCTGCGCCAGGGGGCTCCCGAGCTCCGCGCGCGGGGCCCTTTGGCTCAGCCTCACTGCGGCGGGGGCGGCGGGGGGCCCCACGTGCCCCGCACCCACTTTTCACAGTACACCCACTCCATCGGCCTCCCCCGCACCGCCTCCTGCCGTGCCCCGCTAGCCCCGGGTGCCCGCGCAGACGCGCCGCGGCCTCTCGCCTTCTCCCCGCGCGCGTCCCGCGCTCCCCGCGAGGAGAAGCAGGGCAATGGCGAGGGGTTCCCGGCATAATTCAGGACGCTTCCCCCGGGACCCCCCCGGTGGTTCGGAAGCAAGTGGATTTCCGAAGCCCACTGCCCCCACCGCGGGCTCCGTCCCGCACTTAGTTTATACGGCTGTGAGCGCCGAGCCCAGAAAAAGTCGGAGCGTCCCAGACTGGCGACCCTGCATCCATCCGCCCCGCGCCCCAGGCCCTCCGGGTGGCCGCGGATGGTCGGCGCGCGACTGCGCTCGGGACCACGCTTTGCCCTCGCAGGGTGTCCCCGCCCGGGGCGGCTCTTACCGGGGACGTCCGTGCGCGGTGCGGCGTGAGCTCGCCCAGAGGCCAGAGCGCGGGGACCGCCGGGGTCTCGAAGTCGCGGTCCCCTCTTTCCACTTCGCGGCGGGCCGGGCCGCTGCGGCTCTCCTCCCGCCCGCCGGCTCCCGGCTCGCCGGCTCGCCCGCGCTCTCTCTCTCTCTGCAGTAGTAACAGCCCGATCCCGCTCCCCCCGCCCGCCAATTGAGATGCTCCTCACATCCGCCTGCACACAGCGCGTGCCGGCCCCTCCGAGGGCGATCCCCGCAAACCGCGGCGCAGGGCCCCCGCCCCAGCAATCCCAGCTCGGGGGAGGCCGCCCCCGCACGCCCCGCGCCCCCCTGCTCCGGTCCGGACCGCCGGTGGGCGGGAAGGGAGGGGCGACAGGGAAGGGGAGGTGTGTGCGAGGGAGACGCGGCGTGCGGGAAAGGGGTTCGACCCGGCGCGCCCCTAGAGAAGTTTGCGGTGGGTGGGGCCGGCCTCGGGTCCCGAAGCCCCGCGGGGCAATGCGGAGGAGTCCCCTCCCGCCCTGTGCCCTCCTGCGACACTCCCCACCCCACCCGCGCCACCCACGAGCTTTACGAGCCTCTCGGGAGCGGGGACTGGCTGGGGGAGGGGCGCGGGGAGGGGGATCGCTGCGCGGTGGGGAACAGACTAGCGGGTAGGAGGGAGCCGATTTGCTTCAGGGGATACGGATGAAGGTTTTTCCGAGTCGGGAACGGAAAGAAAAGGGAGGGAGACGGGGAGTGATGGAGACAAAAGGCAGAGTGCAGAGGAGAAGGGGCGGTGGGGGTGTCTGGCCGGGAGAGCTCGGACGGGGCGCAGGCCCCCGCTTCAGGGCGGGAGGGTGAAGTAGGGACGGGCGCCCGGGGCTCTCTTCCCCTCTCTCGCGGAGGGGAGGAAGCGGGTGGAGGGGCCCCTGGGGAGCGAGGGGGAAGTGTGCGCTGCCCTGGACCTGGGCCTGGCCCCCAGGTAGGAACCCACCGAAAGGGCTCCGGCCGGAGGGACCCAGAGACTCCCCGCTTGCCACAACTCCGATTTCTCCCTCTTGGGGAACGCCAGGCCTCGACCCTCCCAGAGCACCGGACCAGGCGTTGTCCCTACTCTCAGGGCAGGGAACCGGGTCGGGCTCCTTAGCCTGGGCCTCACCCTCGTGCCTCCGCCCTCAGGGCTTCAACTCAGCCCTGTCCAGTTTGTGCTGGTGTGGTGCCACCACCCATCCCTGGACCTTCCCAGCCTCACCTCACCCCACCCCTGCCCTCTTCCCCAAGGCTTCCCCTCCCCCTCAGCTTCCTCCCGTTTGTTCCTGTACTTCAGATGGAGACTCAAGAATCAAGTTTGGGGTTTGACTCAGGAGGTGATTCTCCCGTCACGCCCCCCCCCCCAAAATTCCCATATGTGTATGTGTTGGGGAGGGCGTCCCTCAGAGCTTTCCAGGGCTTCTTATCTCCAGAGTGTGAGGAACCCTGGGAATTCCCCATACCTGCAGCGAATCCCCTCTCCCTGGCCCAGCCCCCTGACAACATCACCCCAGAGCCCGGCCACTGCAATACTGCGACACCCGCCGCTTCTGGCTGGGCTGGAGCCTCTCTTTAGAACAGCAGCTCGCTAGTCACGGCCCCTGGGCTGCAGAAATAGCTGATTTGGGGATTTCCAGGCTGCAAGCGAGTGGGGGAGCATGTGCTACCCATGTACGGGGCTGGGGCCGCACATTGCTGTTGGGAAGGGGGTGTGTGTGCGCGGCTGTGTGGGTGTTTAGGTGTGGGCTAGGGGACAAGACAGAGGCCTGAGGAGAACTCTCTGGTCAGCTCTGCTGACCCCTCACCATCCTTCGGATGGGAAAGGGGATCGACCATCAAAGCCTCAAGGTCAGATGCTCCGCAGGGAGGACACTAGGGATTCTCCCCCACAGCACCACACCAAGGAACCACAGGGCTGCTGGCCTCCCACACTGCGGGGGGCTTGTCACTTGGCTGCTCCCTTTCTAGAGGAAGAAACGCTTCTCTTTTGAGATCCACCAAAGCCTTTTTTGCCAGAAGGAGGGATTAAAGGGCTGAAAGTTCAGCAGCCTGGATGGGGCACAGACTGGGATGTCCTGAGACACTGGGACAGCAGATGCCTTGATGACTGCAACGGACTGCTGCGTGGATGCTGGGGGATGGAGGACAGGAACCCCGGCTCCTTCTGGTAAAATGGAGGAAAAGATACCTGAGTCTTATCAAAGCTGCTGCCAGTTAAATTGGGTCTAATGACAGAAAATAAAGCATTTATATAGGACTGTGTCTGCTCATGAAAATCCCTGTGTTCAATGTATAAGCCTCCTCCACTGTGGCCTCTCCCCTCCTGGGGGAGTGGGATTCTGATAGGGTAGGGAAGGATCAGGTGACATTTGCACAGGCAGGGGGCTGGGTCAAGATGGGGAAGGGGGAGCAGTGTGGTCCTTTGAGAAAAGCTAGCTTTGGTTTGCTGAGAGCCCCTAGGGCCCCAGAGGGGCACCCCACCACAGTCCACCATAGGGTGGTAGCAACAGCTTATAGCCTTGATTTTATTTGATCCTTTTAAACAATCCCAGGAGGTAGCAAGGCAAGAAAGGGACAATTCTTCACTGAGGTATAGGGAGCCCTCAAAGGGGGAGTGACTCCCCCAGGTGCCTGTGTTGTTTTGGTAGGGAGTTAAGAGCATGGAGCTGGGTCCTGTGACCTCACATGCTGACCCTCTGAGCTGGTTGCATACCTCCAGCTGGGGTCTGTTCCCCAGGGGCTCCGTACGGTTACCTCTCCTACCGCCTTCTTATAAACGTTTCTAGATGTGGCCCCTGCCCACCCTCCAGCTCGGCCTGCCACCCCCCAACTCCCTCACCCTCTGAGCTCCAGCTGCCCTGATCTTGCAGTTCTGGAAAGGGCTGTGCTCTTCCCTGCCCCAGAGCCTTTGCACAAGCTGTCCTCTGATGGAGGACACTTGTCCTCTCTGCCCCACGTCACCACACCAACTCCCCTCTGTACTGCCTGCCAATCTCAATTCCCTGGCACCTCTCTTGTGTACCCAGGGCTTCTCATCTGTAGCACTTGTCACCCTTGCCATTTCCTGCTGGAAACTACCCCCCCACCACTAGACTGTAAGCTCCAGGAGGGAAAGGAACCCCTGCCCATCCAGCCGGTACAGAGTCAGCACCCAATAAATCTTAGTGGTTCTAAGTTTCAGGGTCCTCAAATCCTGGCACAGCCACTTGTGTGCTGTGCTGTGTGACCTTGGGCAAATTACATAACCTCTCTGAGCCTCAGCTTTCTCATGTGCAATGTGGGGATTTTAATTATAAAATAGGGTTATCTCAAGGATTACAAGGGGGTAATTAATGTAGAGAGACTAACAGTGCCATTCCTCACATATCCATGTTAGAGAAATAAAGGTTGTAAAGAAATATAAATGAATAAGGGTTGAAGGAAGAAAGGAATGGCCCATATTCCTCTGCTTCCAAGCTTCTCCATGGGGTGCTCAGTCAATCTCCTCTCCTTGCCCTCCCCAGGCTTCCGGGACCAAGTAGTCAGCATCTGCCGTGGCTCCTTCCTCCCCAACCAGGCTTTGCCTTTCAGCCCAACATGGCTTCTCTGCTCTGACCCTGCGTTGGCTTCAGCGGCTGGCACAACCCAACCCCGCTTGGAGCTTGGCGGCAGGCACTGGCAGAGCCTAGCAGAGGGCAGCAAGGTAGCCTCCTTCCTGATCTGTATCAGCATCTCCCAGAAAATCATCTCCAACTAAGTCCACAGACTAAAACCAGTCCCCTCACCTCCCTTCCTGTGAGATGGTAAAGTTTGAGCTCCTCCTACACAGAAATTCTGGAGCTGCCCCGGAGCTCTGGGCTCTAGGCCAACGCCGCAGGATCGGGCTCCTGTGGCCCATATGTTTCCTGGGCCCAGGGATGGAGGGCCATGTGGGGAGGAGGTGTCCCGAAGAGGACTTTGCAGGCTCCCCAGGCTGGCTTCCTGTCGCTGGTCGGATGTCCTCCTTTCTGTGTGAGTGACCCGGGCCTTCCTGAAAGCTAGTGCTTAGGAGGTTGACAGCCCCTTTCCCCCAGCCCTGTTCCACGAGCAGCCCCACAGCCGGTGCTCTGGACGAGCAGCCAAGGCAGCCTTGCTGGAAACCCCCAGGCCACAGCCCAAGCCCAGGCTGACTGAGAGGGAGAAAGAGGGGAGGAGAGAGGAGAAGAGGACGCTTGAAAAGCCAACCTAGCTCTTCACCTTGACCACGTTCCCTCCCCACTCCAGACCTGTCCAGACAAAATAATGACTCTCCATTCTTCCCTTCCAGAAATGCAACTGGACTTCTGCAAAGAGCTTCTAAATCCTGCAGCCTCCACCAAGACCATCACTAGTGCTAACAGAGCCCCGATCCTCCTCTCCCCCCCAACCCTACTCCCCTCCCTCCCTCCCCCTCAGCTTCACTGAGCAGCGGTCTCTAGTGTTTGTCACGGGGGCCGGGGGCCGTAAGACTTAGAATCATGGGATCTTCACAGCACTCCTAGGTGACAGGGTGGAAACTATGCTGGGTAAAAAAACACAGTCTCCAGGGGCGCCTGGGTGGCTCAGTCATTAAGTGTCTGCCTTCAGCTCAGGTCATGATCCCAGTATCCTGGGATCGAGTCCCATATCGGGCTCCCTGCTCAGCGGGGACCCTGCTTCTCCCTCTCCAGCTCTCCTGTACTTGCATTCCCTCTCTTGCTATCTCTCTCTATCATAAATCAATAAAAAATATTTTTAAAAAATAAAAAATAAAAAACCGCAGGCTCCAGCTGTATAACCTTGGGCAAGTTTCTCAACCTCTGGGCACCTCGTCTGTAAACTAGGAACAAAAATGGTATCTATCTCGTGCAGTCATTATGAATATTACATGAGTCAATACATGTGAGACACTTAGAACAATGTCTGGGACATAATAAGTAGTTAGTACATGTTAGTTCTTATTTTTATATTATCTCTATTTTGTAGGTGAGGAAACTGATAAAAATAGCTGTTTATTGAATGCTTACTCTGTGCTAGGCAGTTTATATGTTGTGGGGGGTGAGAAGTCCAGGACAGTTACCACTGAGAATCATCTGCATGCACTAAATCTGGGGAGTGCACGGACACCCCTCCTCTTCTGGAGTATGTATTTGCATCTGTTGGTTTACATGGGGGCTACACAGTGGTACCCTAGGGGAGCTTGAACTTCGTTTAAAATGGGCTCTAGACACAGGACGTTTCTGATAAATAGTCAAAAAGAAGGAATACAGCTGACAAAATGAGCCAGACCCCATAGGAGGGCTTGAGGGTCAGAGGGAGTGACCCTCCAGGCTGGGTAGAGTGGCTGGCACTTGACCTTGCCTGACTCGGTGGTCTGGAAAGAAAAAGAGCTGTGTGTAAACTGAAGGGAGGTCTCAGGGGCTGGCTTCCCAAATCTGACACCTCGGGCTCAGGCCACCCTGACCCTCAGATGAGTATTTCACGGTGGGGGGCGGGGAATACTGTTCTCCATCTCCCCTTTGAAAGAGCGCATGCGGGGCAGGGGAAAGATGGAGAGCCTGGCTGATGGGCACATCAGAGGGAGGAGCAGGGAGAGGCTGCAAAGACCAGCTGGGACAGTGACAAGGTGTGGGGAACCAAGACACCAAGACATGGACAGCAGGGTCAGCCCAGAGCCACATGGCAGCACGCGTTAGGAGGACCCCACACAGGTGCCGGCTGCGGCAGACTTAGGAACTAGACTTCCTGTAGGAGCAGGTGGGTGCAAGGAGCTGATGCAGGGCAGGTACTGAGATGCTGAAACACAGTGACAGCCGTGGGGACAGGAAACACACATGGGGAGTGTGTTCTGTGCCAGGCACTGTTTAAGTGTTCAGCATGAACTTACTTAATGCAACAACCTTAGGAACGAGGATCATTCTTATTCCCAGTTTACAGACAGGAAAACTGAGGTAGACAGAGGTATAGTAACTTGCCAAGGTCACACAGCTAGGAAGTGGAAGATGCAGGATTTGATTCTGATTTTCTGCTTCTGAGGCCATGCTCGAAACTCCTCTGTCCCATGCCTTGGCAATCCTTAGCATGTGCCCTTGTTCCTAACCAAAGCAGGACAGGGGTGGGGATGCTGGGTCCTCCTTAAATTTTTACAACGACCTTATGAAATCAGTGTTTGTCCCCATCTCACAGCTGAATAAAGTGAGGCTCAAAAAATGCAAATGATTTGCCCAAGTTCACATAGCTGGGAAGTGCCAGAGCCGGGATCCGAGGGCTGCCCTATGGGGCCCTCACACTCATCCAGCTCCTGGGGTGTGACGTGACTTGTCCAGGACCACCCAGCTACCTCCGGTCTCTCAGGCTGCTGTAAGTTCAGTCCCAGTCTTACTGTCACAAGAGAACAAATCATCTCCATGTCCCCCATTTTCCTGGACATGAGGAGGGAGTCCGAGTGCTCTCTAGTCTCAGGCCGGACGTGTAGGCCATCTAAGAACAGCTGTTTGGCAGAGGGCCCTGAGGAGGGAAAGGGACTTGCGTCAGAGGATCTTCCCAGAGAATTCAGGAAGCGAACGTAATCAGCTCCCGTTACCGTGTGTGTGTAAGCAGCAGTCTGAGGAGCTCCGTCTACCTGGGCAAGCCTCGCGCTTCCAGGTCAGTCTGCCCACCTGTGAGCAGGGACTTTAGCAGGCCTGAGACGATCACCAAAAGGGAACTTGCGTTTGCGCAAGGTGACATTTCTGTCGCCATCTACTGGTCAGAGGATATACGTACAGGACATAGCATGAGCGTATACTCCTTTTAGTGTGACTTTGGTCTAGTGGGTCATTGGAATTTATTTGGCGAGGGAGAGGGAGAGCACGAGTAGGGGGAGCGGCAGGCAGAGGGAGAAGCAGGCTCCCCGAGGAGCAGGGAGCCTGACACAAGGCTCCATCCCAGGACCCTGGGATCATGACCTGAGCTGAAGGCAGATGCTTAACCCACTGAGCCACCCAGGAGGCCCTGGAGGGGGCAGCTTTAAGCCACACAGGTGAGGTGCCAGGCCTGGAAGCAGTGAGCTCAGCGGCCACGCTGGACAGAGAAGAGGCGGGCCACTGGCATAGGTAGGTGAGAGATGATCCCGGCCTGGACAGGGGGAATGAAGAGGAAGGGGAGGAAGACTCCCCATACTGGTGACTGGGACTGCAGCGTGGGGGAGAGGAGCCCAAGATGGCTCTGATGTCTGGCTTGTGCCTCACCACCTTCCAAGATGGTGGAGTCATTCACTAAGAGAGGTAGTTCCCCCAAAGGGGGATGCGGGGCAGGTGAGGGAGGGGGATGTGAGCTGTGAGTTTGTTTGCAGGTGGGTTCCGTGGGGAACCTGTGCTAGATTTAGGAGATGTCTGGTGGGCACTTGGAAACGCAGGCCTAGAGTTCAAGAAGGAGGCTTAGACAGGAGATATGCCTTTGGAGTCACTGATTCATAAAGCAGAGAGAAAACCTTGCTCTGAAGATGTTAATGACCCAGTGAGTGGCAGCGACTGGATCTGACCCCCAGCTGTTGCATCTCTATGCTGGTTACTTCTCCCACCTCAGCACATTCCGACCTATTAATAGTTACTACTTCGGGGCACCTGGGTGGCTCAGTCGGTTAAGTGGCTGCCTTCGGCTCAAGTCATGATCCCAGGGTGCTGGGATCGAGCCCCACATCAGGCCCTTTGCTCGGCAGGGAGCCTGCTTCTCCTTCTCCCTCTGCCTGCCTGCTGCTCCCCCTGCTTGTGCTCTCTCTCTCTCATTATCCATCTCTCTGTGTCAAATAAATAAGTAAAAATATTTTTAAAAATAGTTACTACTTTTTCAGGTGTAAGTTTCTATTCCAATATTATTCTACCCATTTTACAGAATTGGAAAGTCGAGGCGCATTTTAAAATAAGCCGCAGAAGTTGATTAAAGAGTCTGAAGTAGTGTCCGTCACAGCCATTCAGCCAGAACTCTCTCTGGGATTCTCCCTATGCAGAGCAGGTGGCAGTCGATGCCCACGGAAAGGACGGCACTGGAGAGAGAACACCCCTTACCCCTTTGCCTTGAGTGAGTGGCATCTCAGCTCAGGAGTTTGGAAGTCTGGCTTGCTGGGGAGAAGTGGGCATGTGTCGAGGGTTGTGGTGGTGGCGAAGTTGGAACTCATGGGCCGTGCAGATGTGGGGTGGGGGGACAGGGAGTGTGAGGCGGTTCAGTTTCCATCTTTACTGTTCTCCCAGAATCCACCACACAGACCCCCTAAGCTTCTCATCTCTCACTCTCCTTCGTTGGCTGGCACCTGTCCTTCTGCAGGAGACCCATCCCAGATCAATCTGTCTTCCCTGCTTTCTGCATCCTTGACAACAAAGGATGAGCACCAGGGGACAGGAAAGTCCCCCTGTGATGGTGGGACGGCTGGAGCCCCAGGGCCAAGGCAGGAGGCCACCTGCCGCGGTGCTTCTCAACGTCCATCCGTCACCCGAGGAGCTGGAAAGAAAGATGGCCAGCCTCCCCCTGTCCCCGCCCGGAGATTCAGATTCAATTAGCCTGGGAGGGGCCTGGGCATCCGTCATTTTCTGTGTAGGAGAGGGTGAGAACAGACACGGCTTCAGAACCGGTCTTCCCCTGTGGCTTCAAAGTCAGACCTGGAGTCTCCGCTCTGCCTTACTGTCAATGGTGCGACTTGGATGAATGACTTAAACCCTCTGAGTTCTGTTTCTTTCTCTGAAGGAACGTTCAGAGCCAATTCACCCAAGAGAACACATATAGAGCACCGTGCCTCGAGCTTGGGCTGCCCTTTGATACCTGTCACTCGGCCCCCAACCTCCAACTCCCTCAGAGTTCGGGGTTTCCTCTTAAGCAAAACTTGAGAGAAGTCCCCCAGCTCGGCAACCGACGGAAAATAGGTCATTACCTTCACTGAAAACCCTGAGCATCACCCTTTTCCAGCGGCAGCCAGGCAAAAGGCTGCCCTCTGGCCATCGCGGCCCTTCCTGAACTGGCCCCATTGGATCATTCCAGCTCCCTTGCTCTGCCCTCAGCGCCGACCCTCCTGAGCCGTCCAGCCACCCGCACCTGCCCGTGCAGGGACTGGTCTCCCTGCACGTATTCAAAGAGCCACCTGGAGCACCTTTCATTGTCCCTCAAATCCCTCCCCTCCCCAGACACCGTCTCTTCCCTCGTGGCACCCGTCCTCCCTGGCTTGTCCTCAAGGACACACCGTTCCATGCTCCATTACTTGCTCTCTTCGAGCAACTGTAAACTCGGGGACGTCGGGGCTCATCCTAGCAGTTGGATCGAGCCCCCGGTAGGTGCTTAGTTAGTCTGGACTGATCACTCATGGGGATGTCAGAAAGAGACTGGAAGCTTTGCACCCAAGACCGTCCCCAGAGACTGGGAGCAGGGCGTGGGGGGGGGGGGGCTCTTCAATCCTACTTCAAAGAAACTCTAGCCTGTTTCCAGATGTGGGAAGAGAGACTGGGGGCTAGAGTCACGGATGAGGGCGGGGGCTCCTCGGGTCAACCTGTGGCTCTGGGTGAACCATGTCATGTGACCCTGTCCCCATACCTCCTGGGCCACCATGGTCATCATCCGTACATCTTCTCTTCTCCCCCTCAGGAGGCGGCCCTGGTCTAGGAAGCTGGGAACCAGGGCTCTGGGTCTGCCCCTGTGTGACCTTGGCTAAGTTATTCTCTCTCTGGGGTGACATCTCAAAGCCCTGGAAATCCTATGTCTTTACCAGGGGGTCCATGAGGTAATGGATGATCACGGGCCTTCCAGTGCCCAGGCAGGCTACTTTCAGCCCCCAGGGTCCCTCTCTCCTTCCCCCTCCAGGCCCCAAATAGGGGAAATTAATTGTGTGTTCATGTCCCACCCCTTGCCCAGCCATAGCCGAGCTTACTGGGGAAATTAGGGTGACATTGGTGCAAATAATTGAGTGTCTTTCCCAAAACAGTCTTCAGGCCCTGTTGCTTTAGCTGCTGCTTAAATGGATGAGCTAATTAATTTAACTAATTGTTCTTGAGGACTCATATTTTCAGTCATGTCACCTAAAGGCACATTCTCCCAAGAAGGCCACTCAGTGGCCCCCAATCTCTGTCAGACCAGGTTTTGGGGGAGCCTGTGATAGCTGCCCCCACCCTGAGTGCTCTGCACTCAACACAACCCCAGATCTTTCAGGAACCAGAACTTTCTCCAGCCTCTGTCCACACGCAAAACCTAGAGCTCTACACTCTCCCTCACCAGTTCATTCATCTGTTCAACAGCTTTGTGTTAGTTGCCTACCTCATGTGTCAAACCCTGTTCTTGGCATTGAGGGGTCAGTGATGAGTAGGAGCAGACAAGGCTGTGCCCCACGGGGTGTTCAGTCTACTTATAGATAAGACACTAATCCTATGATCACAAACACACACACACACACACACACACACACACTCATGCACAGACACACACGCACGTGCGCATCAGATAGATCTATACTACAGTCAGTACTGTGAAGGGGTGTGAGATGGTACTATACAACTCTACTAGACAGACTTCATGGGGGAGATCAAGGACAGCTTCCTGGCGGAAGTGGCTCCTGAACTGAATGAAGCTTGAAGGCTGCACAGAAACTAACCAGAGAGGAGAGAGGGAAGTGCATTCCAGGCAGGGTTAACAGCTACTTCGCAATGCAGGTAAGAGACTGGCTGGACCAGAGTGCTGGAGAGGGACAGAAGTGGAGGGTTTCAAGAGAGAAGAAGGGACTGGCTTTGGTATGGGGTTGGACATGAAGGGAGGGGATGGGGGAAGCGTTAATAATCACTCCTAAGCTTCTGGTCTGTGCTGCTGGCTGGATGGGGAGGTCACTCACTGGGACAGAAAACCCTAGAGTCAGACAGGTGTGGGCAGTGGGTATAAGCATGAGCTGGATGCCGAGGTGCCTCTGAGGCCCCCAAACAGGGATGTTGAATGCGCAGATGATCAAGCGGCGGGTGTCCGTGGAAAGAGCGGGCTGTGCTGGAAATGCGCGTCTACACGTCCCCTACTAAGAGGTGGGGGCTGATGCAGCAGGGTGTGGTTGGTCAGATGACAACTGTCCTGGGAGCGGCGGCTCGAGCAAGCAGGTACAACTGGCCCCAACCGCAGCCCTGCGAGACGACAGATGCAAGCGCGCGCCCCATTTTCACAATGTCATCTGGTTCTCTTTTCCTCTCTCAGGGTCACGTAGTTTTCCCGTTTCCTTTATCTCCTGTTAAACCGACAGCTGTGTGCGTGAGACTCTCCCTGTGACCAGGGAGCATTGCCTCGTTCACAAGGGACACCACGGTTCAGCTGGGCACTGTGCCGAGTCTTTCCGTGTTTTCAGTCCCTGCGTCTCTGAGGCACAGACCCCTGTCCTTGCTTTTCAGAACAGGATGCAGAGCTCACAGAGGTGAGCAGCGTTCCCAGGGTCAGGCCTGTGTGATGCGTTCTCACTTCCACGTGTGTTTCCCCAGAAGCAGTGGGTGTGTGCTGGAGGACCTAAAAGACCCCGAGAGCACCAGGGACCAGAAGATTCCATGCCTAGTTTCCTCCAGCTGCTCCCAGGCCTGCGCAGATGCAGGTAGGGAGGGCACAGGGGCCTCCTCGGGGCAGAAGTGCTGGGCCAAACCGGGGAGAGGTCTGGGCCAGTGACTTCCTGGTCAGCGCAGCAGTGGGAGACTGAGGCAGGGAGTCAGGACCAGAAAGCATGGCTTGTGCGCCCAGAGAAGGCTGTGCCGGGGAGAGGGGGAAGGCATGGTGAGAGAAGTAAGCCCGCACACGAGAGTGGGAGCAGAAAAGGGCAAGCTAGCTTAGGGGGGTGCCGAGGACTCCAAACCTGAGGGCCAAGGGACTCCCGCCAAGTCCTGCCCACCCCACCTGCTGCCCACCCTGGGGGCTTCACTGCCAGTGGGAGACGGGGGTAGGACCCAGTCTTACCGGGACTGTGGAGGATCTGGGAGGGGGCTTAGCCGGACAGAAGCCGGGAAGTCCTCCCAGCCGCAGCACCTAAGAGGTAGAACAGCAGGTGTTTCTAGCAGGTGGTCCCACGGCTCGTGGTCGGCTGGGACGAGGGACTGTGAGGCACTGCCGGCAGACGCGGCCTGTGGCACATACAAATGTGCATGCAGGGACACAGAAGTGTACACGCTCATATGCAGGGACACACATGCATGCACGTACACACGCATACATGCACACAAACTCCAATTGAGTGTGCATACATGCACACTCCAATCGGGGTAGTCAGTGAAGGAGGTCAGTCATAACCCAGGGGCTGAATGATCGTAGGTGTATGACTCCGAGGCAAACACTCCTCTCTGGACCTCCATACCTTCAGCTCCCCAGAGCTGCTTCTGCTCCCCTCTCTCCTTGACTTCGCTGCTTTTTATTCTAGACCCAGAGCAGGAGCGGTGCTGTCCTCCGTCTGGGCATTTGGCTGCTCCCTCCTCTCCAGGGCCCCAGAGAACCTGAGACTCAGAGCTGAGAGTGGGAGGGGCCAAGACCGAGGGACCTGGCCTGGGTTTGAGACCTGGCTGCTGCTTCCTAAGCTGGACAGCCTTGGGGATGAGTCTTGAACCTTTCCAGGGCTCAAGTGTCATCCTGAAAAGCAGAAAACGACACTTCTTTCAGCAAGGATGCTACGAAGTTTTGAGGATTACAAAGCACGTTGACTCAACCCACTCAGACCCACCGCGTGGAGAGGGCCGGCCACAGCCGTCACTGGAGGTCCCTTTGCTTCTCTGCTAGGCTGTCCACAGCCCCAGCTCCTGCTCCCTGCAGGCACTCCCTGTCCCCATCCCTGATGACCTGGCCTCTGCCTGCACATTCTACCAGTGGCCCAAGTGAGGAGACACCCCTTCCCACTGTACATCTTTAAGAGTCAGCACGGGCTACCTTAGCTTGAACTGTAATCTTTTGCTGGGGCTTCCACTGCCGGTGAGAGCGGAGCTGCCCAAAAGGGTTGGTGGTCCTCCCACTCTCTGACAACAGCTGCTGGGGCCCCCAGAGGTGGCCCTGTCTATCTCCCTCCATCCTTCTTTCAGCGTTTGCCACTGCCTCTACTGACCCGGCCAAAATTCTTCGGGACAAGATCTGGTCTGTCTGTCCTTCTCGAAATGAGGTATCCAGAGAGGTACAACTGACCCTACATAAGAGCCAGGGAGGCCAAATTCCCGGAGTCAGACTTTGGCAGAGCCCTGGGCAAGAGGTATGGTTACGTAAATTTCTCCCCCACGGATGTACTTCCTATGACCATTAGATGTTTACATAATTCATAATCTTATCTGGAGATGTTCTGAAAAGTGACCCAGACCTGACTGAGATTTCTGGTCAGCGGCCCACAAATGTTTTCATCCGCCTTGAGCAGAACTGGTCCAAACACACGCACATGGGAGGCACTCTCACCACGGTCTGAGGGCAGCCTCCCAGAAGGTCCCCAGGGCAGGCTTCAGAAGGCTTTAGAAGGCGTGCTCAGGACCCGGGGAGGGCCTCTTTGCCCACCCATAAGTCTGTCCCCTCCCAGGCAGACCTGGAGCAACTTGCCTGGGAGAGGGCGGGTCAGGCCCCTGGACAGAACTGTTCTTTGCTTTTAGAAGGGACGACTGGGGGGGTGACCACACAGCCCTGGGGAGAGTCGGGTGGGAGGGAGAAGTCGGACAAGTCTGTGAGCTGGAAAAGGTTGGCAGATCTTTGTCTTTTTCCCTCTCCTCCCTCACAGAGGGAGCTGTGAGCTGGCTTTGGGCGCACGGCTTCTGGGGCGATGAATGGAAGGTGCCCCCCTGCTCAGCCTCTCTCCTGGATATCGGCACCCCGGTCCAGAAACTGATAGCTGCCAGCACAGATGAGGGCCCTAAGAGCCCCCTCACTGTCCTTGACAAGTTCTGGAAGATAGGTTGGAGCAGCAGTGGGGAGAGGGCTTCTGGAGGGTGAGGGCAGAGGGCTCCAACAGGGACTACCCCTGGAGGAGGCTCAGAGTATTGGTGGGTGACACTAATCCCGCACCTCCTTTCTGGCTGCCTTGAACAGTTAACCTATGAATTCATTAATCAAGCAACAGAAAGCCACTGGACCCCTGGGGGGTGGGGGAGTGCGCTGTCCCTTGGTCTCGCTCAGCATGTCCCCATCACTTCCTATACTACCTCTGGGCCTCTGCTCTAGGACCAGCTCTGACCCCAGCTCGCCGAGTGACCTTGGGCAAGTCACTTCACCTCTCCGGGTCTCAGGTTCCTGGGTGATACAATAAAAGGATTGGGCTGGATGGCCTCTCAGGTCCCTTTCACCTCTGATGGTTCTAAGAGTCTGCAAGCTGGAAGGCAGGAAGTGGGGGACAGCAAAGGCTGCGTGGCCCCTTTTCTGGAGGAGGAGGAGAAAATGACAGGGATGTCTCCCAGCGGGTGGCATCAGGGATGGGCCTGCGCTAAATGTGCCCTCGGCCATGGTGATACCCAGAGGGTTGTGACAGAGCCTGGCCACCAGGTCCCCCCTGCTCTCTCCCCTCCCCCGGCTCTGTCATCCCCACCTTTGCCTCTCCCAGCACCCCTGGAATCCTGCCTGGGCCTGTCAGGAGCTGGGTGGCAGGAGGGCTAGTGACCCGCTGCCCCTGTCCCTGGCCAGCAGGGCTGTGTGGGCAGCTGCCTGCGGGGCTGACTGTGCAGGGTGCAGGCCGGGTGAGGACGAGCAGCGGGTGTGAGCCTCGAGCACACACCCAGCAGCCGGCACCAATCTCACAGGCACTGCAATGCAGTGGCAGGATTTTTTTGGTCATTGTTAGTTTTTTCCCTAAAAGTCCTCATTTCCCAGGGAAATGTGCAACCAAATGCTTCCAGAAGGGAGTGGCCAGGTTGCCTGGAGATGTGTCAACCCTTCTACTTCAGCGTGGTGCCTGCCCCCAACCCCTGCCGGGGTACAGCCCCCTGCCCTCTGCTCCTGGAGGAACCAGGAGGCCCAGGTGGAAGGAGCAGGAAGGGGCCCGTCTTAGTCTTCCCAAGGCCTGGGACACAGGCTGATGGAACTTAAATATCTGCTGATTGCGAGCACTTGTCAGTTTCCTGATCCCGGGGGCTCCAGCTTGAAGCTCCTTCCCTGAGGCAGAGATGCCTTCAGATTCAAAGAAAATCCATCTCTCTCTCTCTAGGAGCATTTTTTGGGGTGTGTGGGGGGACAACGCCCCTCTTTAGAATGTCAAATACCAAATCTGCTGCAGGGTCTCCTAGGAGGCCAAGAACTTGAACCACCATCTTTCTCCCCTGTTCCACCACACAGCCCACTCACCTTGCACACACTCCCCTTCTGTGTTCTTCTGTTCTTGGGTTTCATTTTAAGGGGACTTTGCTTGCTTGCTTCCTTCCTTCTCTTCCTTTCTTTCTTTCTAGATTTTATTTATTTATTTATTTGACAGAGAGACAGAGAGAGAGAGAGAGTGCACGACCGAGCTCAAGCAGGGGGAGCAGCACACAGAGGGAGAAGTAGGCTCCCAGGATCCTGGGATCAAGACCTGAGTTGAAGGCAGACATTTAATTGACTGAGCCACCCAGGTGCCCCTTAAGGGAAGTTTTTAACCCAGCTCCGCTCTCCCAACTAAAAAGGTGATGGGTTCAATCAGCTATGAAAATAAAGCCAGACAAGGAGTCTAGGGGAACAGGGGAAGACCTATCCCTGCCAGCTCCACCCCTCCCCTTCCCTCTTTTTCCCCCACAACTCCAACAGGGAGAGGGGGCACAGGGAGCAGGGGTGAGCTCTTTGCTGACAGAGAGCAGCATCAGCAGAGAGCGTACATGAATAACTATGGAGTGCGGTCAGCAGCATTTGCTAGGGGAGTGGTATTTCCTCCTTAAAAAGGACTTTGAAAACCCTCTCTCTGCAGGGGCGGGTAAGGTTGGGAGCCAGCTCTCCCTCGCCCTAAGCTCTCTCCCCACAACCTGGAGGGGCTCTGAGGGCCCCGTCTGCCCTTCTCTGTGGCGTTGGGTCTCTCGGGCACAGATGGCTCTAGCTCAGGGGCAGCCAGGACACAGCCGAGCCATCTGGGTACAGCCCAGGGACAGGGGCTGCCAGTCGGCCATCTGCCGAGCAGGTGACAGCCAGCGACATGCAGGTCCTGGCTGAGGGGCAGGGAGCTCAGGGCTACAGGGTCCGAGCTGCTGCCTGCAGAATCTCCATCCCCAGGCCCCAGACAGGAGGTACCTCCAGGCTCTGAGTGGCAGGGAGTTCTTTACATGAAAACAAACCAAGCCTCCGCTCCCTTCTGCATTGTATATTTCCATCAAAGCACAGGCTGTAGATGAAAGTGACAGCGCTTCTCTTCTCCCTGAGATCAGGACAAGGGACTCCACTCCAAGGACCGTGAGGGGAATCGTGAGGGGAATCGAGGTTAGCCACCAGGAAATGCCCCACCAGGACAGCAAAGGGAATCCCACGCAGTGTTTATAAACCACACTTTCGTCCTGACTCTGCTACCGTCTTGCTGTGTGCCCGGGGCAAGTTCCTTAACTCCTCAGAGCCTGTTTCCTCTCTAATAGCTGTGTTTCCCAGGGCTGCTGGGAAGTTACCAGACAAAGTGCAGAGACACCTGGGGGAGTGACAGCTGTTTGTTTTAATACTACAACCCAGGAGAGTAGGTGAGAAAGGCAGGGAATCTCCACCTCAGCAACCTTAATCAAACAGCTCCCAGATTTTTTTAGAAGGCTGGGAGGAGGGGCAGAGGGAGAGGGAGAGAGAGTCTCCAGCCCAGAGGGAAGCCCAACTCAGGGCTCGACCTCGCAACCCTGAGATCATGACCTGAGCCAAAATCAAGAGACTGAGCCACCCAGGCACCCCAAGGCTCCCAGATTTTAATGTGCATTAAAAATCCCCTGGAAGCTTCCAGAAAGTACAGAGTCCCAGGCCCAACCCCCCAAATTCTGATTCAGTAGGTTCAGTTTGGGCATCTTGTGTTATTATGACATGGGTGGTTCACGGACCACATTTTGAGAGGTACAGCCCCGGAGAGATGGTCCCAAGACCTTGGCTCAAGGATTACCCCTTGCCCCTGCTCCTCTCCCCCAACAAGGCCTCCCTCCTCCCTGCACGTGAGGCCTCTCCTGTGCCTCGTCCCTGCCGCAGCCTCACACTTTGGCTCCCACATTGCTCAGTCAGGTCCTCGTTCAGCAAATCCTTCCTGAGGGCCCACTGGGTTCCAGACGCTTCTAGGTGCTCGAGAGAGGGCAGCGAGTAAGACAGAAGTCCTTGTCCTTGCAGACCATATAATTCGTGTACTGATCGACTCACTCAGCCACTCACTCTTTCATTCCTTCATTCAGTGAATACTACCGGGCACCCGCTCTCTCCCAGGCACTCGGCTAGGTGCTAGCATTGACATTCGCAGAGTCCTCCTTGTCCAAAATAAGGGCAAGGAAGAGATGCTCTTAGGGACCGCATGCCCTTGGGGACTCTCCGATCCAAACCTCAAGGCAGAGGGCAGTGTCAGGCTGGCTGCTGCCCCTTCCCCCACAGAGGCAACCTGTGGGGGACCATCCGCCAGCCCCGCCCAATGCAGGGTGGGATCGTTAAGCAGAAGCCATCTGCAAGAGATGAATGGCTTGGCCTTCCTCCCCAGCTCACTCATCATCACTGCTGGATACAAAATATTTCTTTTTTCCTGATCCAGCCCTGTCCCTTTACATAATCCTGTGCCTTGTAATTACATGTGAGGACGGGCCAATTCCCCCAAACACGGTGTCAGGCCATCGATAACAGTCCCTTGCCGTTGCACTGCGCCACTCGCTGGCCCTCAAGCCACCTGGCAGGGGGGGCTCAGCCCCTGGCCTCGATTTTTCATGCCAGTCCTGCATCCATCACCAGGCCGCCAGCTCCGGTCTCTGCTCCAAGGGGGCAGGTGTTCAGAGAGAATGCTCTGCAGGCGCTGGCCCGTTCCCACTACCCCTGTCGGAGGGTTTAAAAGCACTGAGAGGGGCGCCTGGGTGGCTCAGTGGGTTAGGGCCTCTGCCTTCGGCTCAGGTCATGATCCCGGGGTCCTGGGGTCATGATCCCGGGGTCCTGGGATCGAGCCCTGCATCGGGCTCTCTGCTCAGCGGGAGGCCTGCTTCCTCCTCTCTCTCTCTGTCTGCCTCTCTGCCTACTTGTGATCTCTGTCAGGTAAATAAATAAAATCTTTAAAAAAAATAAAAAAAAATAAAAGCACTGAGAGCCTTTGGAATCCATTGAACCCAATCCCCTCACTTTGCAGGTGGGGTAACTGAGGCTCAGGGTGGGGCCTTAATGTGCTCAGAGTTGGTCACAAAGCTAGTATATTTTCCTCATTCATTCATTTACCCATTCATTAATTCATCTGTCAAACACCTTGAGAGTCTGTTAGGTACCACAGCTCTGCTCGTCACTGAATATGGAACGATGACCAAGACACAGTCCTTGACCTCAAGAGGCTCACACTCCAATTAGGAGACACACATCACCATAGTATAATATAGTTAGCACACTAATGTGTGTGGTGGGATTAGAAAGGAGCCGAGGGGGCTTCTGGGCAGAGTTTTAGAGGGAAAATAGGAATCACCCAACCACATGGGACAGGAAGGGCATCCCAGGGATCCCTGGGCATCCCAGGCACATCATAAGCAAAGACCAGGAGGGATCACTGGGTGGTTAAGCGTCTGCCGTCAGCTCAGGTCACTATTCCCGGATCCTGGGATGGAGCCCCACATCTTTGGGCTTCTTGCTCAGGGGGGAGCCTGCTTCTCCCTCTGCCTCCCCCTCCCCCGACTCGTGCTCTCTTTCTTATCCCTCTGTCAAATGAATAAATAACCTTTAAAAAGAAAAAAAAAAAAAAAAGCAAAGACCAGGAAGTGGCAAGAGGCTTGTTGTATGCAACACTGGTGGTAGAACAGGGCCCAGATCTCCAGATTCCAGTGTTTTCCCCTCCCTCTGCAGCCTTGTGGCTTCCTAGGGTCCTAGGGATGCAGGAATTACATTTCCTGATCCCCCTCTGTGGAACCAGGCCTGCCTGGGGGAGAGGTAACCCTCTAATTCATGGCGATGTCCCGGGTGACCTCAAGAAGGGAGCACGCCAACTACCAATACCTGCTGGGGCCAATGGCCCTTCTGGAGGTAGAGCAGGCACGGATGCCAGCAGGGCCAAGTGCGACCCCTTGGATGGGACAGCGAGGCCGCTCCAAGTCATCAGTCAGCAGGGGGAGGGGGTGGAGTCAGCAGGCTGGAGACCCTGAAGCCGAGCTGCCCCCAGACTCTGAGCTGACCGTACATGTTCCCCACCTCCTGGGCCGGTATGCCAGGCTTACCGGGAGACTCTATGGTGACGAGAGATACAAGTTTCGGCATCACACCAAGCTTGGTCTGATCCTAGTCCAGGCGCTTACTAGCTGAGCAGCCTTGGGCAAGTCAGGCAACGTCTTTGAGCCTCAGGATCTTTGTCTGCAAAAGAGGATTTCTAACCCCCATGCCAACAAGTCAACACGGTGTGTACAGAACAGTGAGCCTAAGGGCCTGGCACGTGCTCAGTAACCTGGACGTAACAACAGTGGAGACGTGATGGGGGCTGGGAAGGAGCTCGTTCCTTCTCAGAGGACAGAAGCCACAGCAGGACAGGACCGTGAGTCCTTGGACACAGCTCCATTGCCCAGAGTTAACTGAACGAACTGGCCCAAATGACTCGTCTCTTGGCTTCATTGGTTCTTCTTTTTGTTTTCCCTGTAATGGAAATACTGTTTCACAGGGTTATTACGGGAATGACCCAGCCTGTGCCTGGGAGCTGCTTGCATGTAGCAAGAGTAGTAAAATTGCCCCTGCCTTCTGCAGAACCAGGCTCCGGCTCCCTCTGCCTGGCACATCCGGCACATCCCTTCCCCGGATTAGCCTGAGATGATGGGTAGGTTGGGGCCATGGATGGGGCCAATAACCCCATACATATACAGTCAACTTATGACAAAGGAGCCAAGACCATATCAAGGGACAACGGGGACCAGTAACCCTCAGCCGGAAGAAGGCCTTTGGGCAACACGCTTCCTCGGTGGTCCCTCTAGCACGGAGGCTGAGTTCCCATGCCGGCAGGTCAGCCTTGCTCCCAAGGCCGGGCCTCCCCTTTGCAGCTGTTTGCTAGACCCCGTCACCAGCATCCGCTCCACAGTACCTTCCGCGCAAACTCCTCCAAGCAGGCTCCTCCCCCGACTTCCCTGTGCCTGCTCCTGGACCGCTGTGGCTCGGTCTACTCTGCTTCGAACCCTTCGGGACATTTTATTTATGGACATTTTCAAATTTCCACAGGAGAAAGAAGACTATAATACGCCTCATGGGCTTGTCACCCAACCTCAACATTTATGAACATTCGACTGTCTTGTTTTACCTAGCATCCTCCACACTTCTTTTTTTCCTGGAATATTTTATTTTTTTGAAGACTTTACTTATCTATTTGAGAGAGAGAGAGCTTGAGCTCGAGGTGGGGAGGAGCAGAGGGAGAAAGAGAAGCAAACCCCCCACACACACGCCCCGCTGAGCAGGGAGCTCTGGGGCTCGATCCCGGGACTCGGGGATCATTACCTGAACCAAAGGCAAACTCCCAACCAACTGAGCCACCCAGATGCCCCTTTTCTGGAGTATTTTATTTTATTTTTTAAAGATTTTATTTATTTATTTGACAGACAGAGATCACAAGTATGCAGAGAGGCAGGCAGAGGTGGGGGGGGAAGCAGGCTCCCTGCTGAGCAGAAAGCCTGATGCGGGGCTTGATCCCAAGACCCTGAGATCATGACCTGAGCCGAAGGCAGAGGCTTAACCCATTGAGCCACCCAGGCACCCCATTCTGGAGTATTTTAAAGCAAATCCAGACATCATATTATTTGTCCCATAAATACTTCCGCATAGCTCTCTAGAAGCCTTTTAAAACCACAATCTTCATAACTACCATGTCACTATCACACCTAGCACAGTAAGATTCTTCAGTAGTATTTGACACCCCATCCATATTCAAACTCTTCTGATGGCTTAAAAAATACCTTCTCCCTCCTATGTTTTCTTCCAGAATTGTTATGTTTGTTATGTTATGTTTCTCATCTTACGTTCAAGTCTGTAATCCACGTTGAGTTAATTTTTGCGTGTGGTGTAAGATAATGGTCCAGTCTTCCCAACACCATTTATTGAAGAGACCATCCTTTCCCCGTTGAATATTCTTGCCTCCTTTATCATAAGCTCACTGACCACGTATATTTGGGTTTATTTCTGGGCTCTCTATTCTGTTCTGCTGATCAGTGTGTCTGCTTTGATGCCAGTACCATACCATTTTTTTTTTAAGATTTTATTTATTTGACAGAGAGAGACACAGCAAGAGAGGGAACACAAGTAGAGGGAGTGGGAGAGGGAGAAGCAGGCTCCTTGCTGAGCAGGCAGCCTGATGGAGGGCTCGATCCCAGGACCCTGGGATCATGACCTGAGCCAAAGGCAGATGCTTAATGACTGAGCCACCCAGGTGCCCCGGTACCATACCATTTTTGATGACTGTAGATTTGTAGCATAGTTTTGCCCTTTCAAGGTCAGTTTGTGGGGCACCTGGGTGGCTCAGTCGGTTAAGCGTCTGCCTTCATGATCCCAGGGTCCTGAGATCAAGCCCTGCATCGGGCTCCTTGCTCAGCCAGCCAGAACTCGGCTTCTCCCTCTGTCCTCTGCTTGCTTGTGGGCGCATGTGCTCCCTCTCGCGCTCTCTCTCTCTCTCTCTCTCAAAAATAAATAAATAAATAAAAATTAAAAAAAAAAAAAAAAGATTTCAAAGTCAGTTTGTTTGCGTCCACACCTTGCATTTGGTTATTATATCCAGTAAGTCTCCTTTATTCTATGAAAAACCCTCCTCTCTCCCTTTTGCGGTCACTGCTTTGTGGCACAAACCAGGTCGCTGCTCCTGCGCCGTGTCCTGCTCTGGGGGGTGGGCTGACTTAGTCCTCCTGGCGTGGTTTAGCTTTCCTCTGCTTTCCCGTCACAGCTCACGCCTCCACATTCTTCATTTACCCGTTTACTTACATGTTTCCCCCTGGACTGGGAGATCCTGGGGTGGAGGGAGGGGGAGACTGGCTTTTAATCCTCTTCCCACCCCCAGGGCCTAACACCATGTCTGTCCCGTCGTAAGAATTTAATCAATATTTATAGAACAGATGGAAGTCCCCCAGAAATGGCCCTGGGATCACAAAGCCTAGGGCAATGACGGGGTTTTAGAAGCGCTCTCCTGCCAGTCACTGGGAGCTCCCAGGCACACAGAACCAGGGACCCATAGAGCAAGAGGAGCCTCCCTTGCAGGGAGCAGGAGTGAAAATTCCATCCTGCGCCTCACATCTCCTCCCTGCACATCCTTCACCCCCATCGCCCCTCGAGGCTTCCTTTGGTGGATTGGAAACAGATGCTCCCCAGGCGGGCAAAGGAAGCTCTGCTCTGGCCACAGGGCCCGTGGGAGGCAGGGCAGCCCAGGACTCAGTCCCCGTGCCTGAGAACCGTGTTTCTCAGCAGCCCCCAGCAGCCCCCAGCACCCGGGTGCTCTGTACGTTGGGCTCTCAGGAAAACAGGTTCCCCTTTCTCTGCACTGCACGAATTTTCTGACGGTCCTGAAATCCAAGAAGTTCCTCTCCCGGATGCAAGTCAGCCAGATTACCAACTCCAGGATTCCATGACAGTGCCCTCTGGGGTTGTACCATGAGGCAGAATTTGGGGTTGGGGGGTGTAGCTACTCTGCCCTGTGCTCTTCCTGTCACTACCTCAAGTAATTGTCTTCTCTTCAGGCTCACAGGTGGGGACGCAGGTTTACACATCGCCTGCAGCCGGGCTTCCCCAAACAGAAGGTGTGAATGGTAAGGGGGTGTTGGGACGGCCTTTCCACATGAAATGAGGAAAGCAATTCCTGGTCCCTCTTCCTAACATAAGGTCAAGACATCCTTATGAGGTCTAACCTCAAGCCCCTCCACCTGGTCCAGCCTTAGCCGGGAAGAAGGCAACTCAATTACATCCAACTTAGATTTCCCCAACACACACAATACCAGCAAAGCCCAATTCTTTCACTGCCCCTATTTTCATGTTTTCTAATCAACTTTATTAAGGTATAATTACATAATACAATAAAACATACCAATTATAAGTGAACAGTTTGATGAATTTTGTTAATTTCACCACCATTCCAATTTAGAGGCAGAACATCCCCATCACCCCAAAAATTTCCTTGTGCCTCTTTGTGCTCAAGCCCCCATCACCCCCAGCCCCAGGTAGCCACGGATTTGTTTTTCTCACTATAGATGAGTTCATCTGTTTGAAAAGCTCATCTAAATGGAATCCTTCAGTACACACCCTTCTGGACTGGCCACTGTTACTCGGCATAATTATTTTGAGTTTCACCCACATTGTTGCAGATGATAGCAATTCATTCTTTTTTGTTGCTGAATATTGTATGCCATTATATGGAGAGCCTATTTAAATTTAAATTCAATTTAAAATAATTTAGGCAGCTCTTTCTGCCCATGGGTCCTGTCTCCATACGTTAATAAAAACACCTTTTTGGGGGCCCCTGGGTGGCTCAGTGGGTTAAGCCTCTGCCTTTGGCCTAGGTCATGATCTCAGGGTCTTGGGATCAAGCCCCACATTGGGCTCTCTGCTCAGCAGGGAGCCTGCTTCTCTCTCTCTCTCTGCCTGCCTCTCTGCCTACTTGTGATCTCTCTGTCAAATAAATAAAATCTTTAAAAAAAAAAACAAAACACACCTTTTTGCACTGAAAAAAATAAAATAAAATAATTTAAAGGTTATTTATGTCTTCTGTTCTTACCCTTCCCCCAGTCTCCTGTTCTAAGAAATTCTGCTGCCTTCTTAGAGAATAATGAGTTTGTCACTGGGATGAACATGTTAAAGTTAAAAAAGGAAAACTGCAAAAAAAAAAAAGAATAAAAAAGGACACTCTCTACTACTACCTCTTACAGACAGACAGCATGAAGTCCAAAGGTTATGCCTGGACTGGGGAGAGGCTGAACCAAATAACTTCTTACACTGATTTTCAGCTCTATGATCCCCTTTCTGTGACATTCATCAAAAAAATGTGAGCAGCAAGACACAGTCAGTGGAGCATGTGACTTTTGATCTTGGGGTCATGAGTTCGAGCCCATGTTGGGAGTTGAGATTACTTTTAAAAAAATATATGAGCACCGACTATGTCCTTATCCCTGGGCTGAGGACATTTGACAAGGTTCTTGAGTTCAAGGTACTTGTCAGGGAGGCAAGCAGATAAACACGTGTTTCTACACTGGACTAGAGCCACAGAGACCTCTGGGGATCTGCCTTCAGATAGGGTCTATGCTTATAGCTGGGAAATAAAACTACTTAAGTCTTTAGCTGTGATATCCTGAAAGGCCACAGGAGAGAGGCATCACTTGGTGAATTTATGCGTTATTTCTCTACATTTCTATCTTGTTCTGTACATGAGGGTCTCTCACAGAGCCTCTGAGCATGTCTCTCTTCCCTCCCCACCGTCCCTCGCTCCCTTGTTGTCTACCCCATTAACTGGTCATTAGTCCAAAACTTAAATTTTTGTGGGGTTTTTTTATGCTTATGTGTTATGCTTTTGTGTTCACAATCCCTACTTTAAGAAGCAGATAAATAGGACACAAATTTATTTCCTTAAAAGGCTCACTAAAATGAGTTAGTTTTGTCAGGATGACCTGGTCCCTGGCCTTCATGACGGCAAACAACTCATTTAACTTAAATTTCCCTGGTGATGTGACAGCTTGACCGGTAGTTTCAGCAGAATCTGGGTCCAATCTGCTTGTTGAAATGGCAAACTTCTGTTCACCCAGAGAAATCTCCCATCTAGGAACCTGGGACAGACTGGCACCCCTCGGAGCAATCCTGCAGAGATTACGACCCCGTAGGAGTCTACATGATCTTCAGGTCTTACATATAACATCAAAAGAAGGGAGAGTTTGAACGGCAGAAGCCAACTAGGGGCAAAGAGTTACTGAAAAGAAAAATAAAAGCAAGAAAACCCGACCACTCCTAGAGCTGGTACAGGGAAAGAAAGAGGAGGGGGTACCATCAGGACCCAGAATCTGGGGCCATCTATCAGGAACTAGAGCCATAGAGGAAACACAGGTGCTGCCAGAGAGGCATCCATGAGCCAAAGGGAGACATGTCCCTCTAGCCCTCCAGTGGACCTTTGGCTGAACTGGCCCAGATACCAGTTAGCAAAGGAGCTTGGGAAATGTAGTTCCTGCTGTCAGAGCCGAGCAAAGGGCAGGTAGTGGATCCGAGGGCAGAAAGAACCAACGTGTGTGTGTGCGCGTGTGTGTGTGTGCACGAATAGTCGTCGTCGTCGTTGTTGTAGTTGTATGTGTGCATGTCTGTATAGCTATTGCCAGAAAGCAAGAGGTACTGATACTTTAGTTTATGCTGGCCATTCAAAGTAAGCCCCACGAGAGCAATTCACCAGGCCCGCAGCAGGCTTCTCAGACACTCCAGGCAGCTCTTCCTCCCAGCACTATCCGAGCTCACAGAGCAGCTCAACAGCACACAGGGGGATGGAGGTGGACCGCCCGCTGAGACCAGAATAGAGGAAGGAGGCTGGGAGTTCACCCAGAATAGAAAGGTCTGGAATATACGTCCACCAACTGGCCCTCCTACTCAGACACGTGGAGATAAGCATCGGCTCACACACTCACCCATTTGTATACTCAGACACACACATTTACACTGCGGCTAGCACACATAATATCTGCTTTAAATCTTTTTTTATTGTGGTCTGGAACTCTCAGGAGCAGTGTGGGATGTAAACAGAGTAGTCTACGTAAAAGCGGTTTATGGAGTTTATAGCACATTACTCAAACAAGCAGAAAATGGAACCTGGATTCCAACTTTATTCTGTAGTTAGTTTGTTGTGAATGAAGCCTGCTCATGATGGTTAGAGGTGGAATTATTAAAAGACTTACTAGGTTTAAAGACTCTGGGATGGGGGCGCCTGGGTGGCTCAGTAGTTTAAAGCCTCTGCCTTCGGCTCAGGTCATGAGCTCAGGGTCCTGGGATCGCGCCCCGCATCGGGCTCTCTGCTTGGTGGGGAGCCTGCTTCCCCCTCTCTCTCTGCCTGCCTCTCTGCGTGCTTGTGATCTCTCTCTCTTTGTGTCAAATAAATAAATAAAATCTTAAAATAAATAAATAAAAATAAAGACTCTGGGATCAGTAAAGAGGAACCTTTATTTGGGGAAAATATCATAAGGACAACACCCACTTATCACGTACTTACCACACGCCGGGTATTTTATGTGCATTCTTCTATTTACCCCTTGGATCATTTCTGAGAGGCAGGCATTACTCTTCCAGTTTTCCAAAGGAAACAAGGTTAAGTAACCAGGGGAAGAGCTCACGGCTGCCAAGGGCAGAGCCAGGACTTAGGGCTTGGGTCTGTATGGTTCTGAGTCCCACCCACCCCTGTGTAAGGCATCTCCTCAAAGAAAGGGATCAAGGCATTGCTGAAGGGTACCCCAGGAGCCACAGGTATTTCTTGAAGCAGCAGCCAAGAACAGTTAAGTCAGGTAGAAAGGATATAAGGAAAAATGGCCAAATGGAGGAGAGGAACACAGCGGTCAGGTATCTATTTGTATCTCCTTTTTGTCAAGCCTTCAGAAATTTTGGAACCCGCTGACGATTCTGAAAGTCTTGAGCTCTATGAATAAATTCAGAGTGCTTGAATTCCACACAAACCACGAAAATATCAGCTACTAATGCAAAATTAGATATTGTGAGTCACATAACTAGCCAACGTTTTTGCATCTCTTTAAATTTTGCATTAAACTATGTGTTAAAACACCATTCAGAAATACTAGCTAAGGTTTAATCCTTAACTTTAATAGATTTTAGGAACCACGGTTGAGCAGAAAGACACAAAGATGCTCCCCTCACCCAGTCCACTCACCCGGAGCCCTGGCCTTTCGGATCACGGTGGAACTAAAACACCGCCTCTGCCTGGTGACAGCTTCTCCTAGTTGATGTGGAAGGCGGTCTGAAGAACTCAAGGCTTGCACGTTCAGACCCAACGAAGGTCGGCGTCACACTCCACTCCAAGCACTAATTCGCTTGCCTTTATGCTCAGATACATATGGCGGCGCTCAGGAGGAAACAGAGCCCACGGCAGCCCCAGAAAGGACGGAGACCCACAGAACACCCCCATGCTGTGAGCCAGAGGGAATGAGGGACGGGGTTTTCAGAGTTTAGGGTGATGCTGGAATGTTAGAATTGAGCTCCCCTGTAGACTGCCAGGTCCCGCGAGAGACTTTCCGTCACGGGAGCTCTGGAGCCGACGGAGAAGGAACTGGGGACAGGCTGTCTATCATTCCAGAAGCTCAGAAACCTCCGGAGAGAACAGGGCTGAGGCTAACAGAAAACTGGGAGAACTTAACTCTCTAACCCCTACCTTGCCAAATGTCCTCTCACACCCAGTGAGCTACTGGTTCAAAATTGGGGTGAGGCACCTGAGGCCCCAAGTAGCTGAAGAACCCCAGAATCTCCCGTTCCCTAGCTAGACATCACCAGGAGTAATGCTCTTCTTTGAGCCATTCGCTGTGTAGAAAAATGAAGGGGAAGGGGGAAGGGGGATGCTAGTACATTGGGCACTAAATCAAGATTAATGAAGTTCCCGCCAGGATTAATTACTGCTCTCCCTGGGAGCTTGCGAGCATAATGTGGGCATGGCCATTTATAATGGTGGAGTCTGGATCTGAACAGCATGGGCGGGATGGGATGGGCACCTTAACCCTCTCGCACCTGCCATTTGAAGGCAGCTTTGAAGGAAGCAGGGTGAAAGGAAGGCACCCCCGACAGCCCTGGGTCACTGCTCTGCATGGAAATTCATCCTCTGTTCGTCCCAGGTCTTTCACCTGTTCTGATCAGTGTGGGCTCTGAAGAAGTCACACCCAGCCACGGATAAAACAGAGGAAGCGATGTATTCAACGGCCTGTGCATGGGGAGGCGGAGTTGAAATGTGACCTCCCTTCACAGATTCTTCCTCCCCTTTCTGGACCCTAAATGTGTACCATACCAAGGCCTCCCCATGATGGACAGGCCAGCTGAGCCTGTGTCTGCTCACGTGGTCAGTGCTGATCTAGGGGAGTCCAGCCAAAGAACCAATCGGTTGCGCTAAGAGACCCATCATCTCCTTGGGACATCAGTAGCTTTCACGAAGCAGTCAGAGCAACCAAAGCCACACTAGTCCTCAACCAGTGTGCATGCGGACAAGGCACATGAGCAGCCACCCCCCACCCCTTCACGAAAAAAATCCGTAGCCATCCTCTCTGACTCCTGAAAAAAAAAAAAAGCTAAAAGAAGTTTGGGAAAGAGTGAAGACCAGAGCCAGAGCTGTGTGACCTATGACCTCAGAGTTGGAGAGAAGCGTCACTGTTCCTACCTTCGTGGGACAAGCTCACAGCTCCAGAATACCACCCTAGTCATGGCCGTGGGGCTGCGGGGGGCCAAGCATGCACAAGCCAAAACAGAGGGATCCACTTTAGCAAAGGGAAATTAGGGAGTGAAGATCAACCCTCCCGCTGAGGACAATTAAGAAAAGTTTGAGGAAATACAAAATCATCTTTTTTTTAAAGTTTTATTTAAGTAATTTGTACATCCAAAGTGGGGCTTGAACTCATGACCCCGAGGTCAAGAGTCGCACACTCCTCTGGCTGAGCCAGCTAGGAACCCCACTATGAAATCATCCTAAAAGCATCAAACACCCAACCAGGTAATGAGGAGGCCCTGAGCCAAAATCTAGAAGACAACAAAAGCCTGCAGACGCAAGTCTGGAAGAAAAACCACTTTTGTCCATGAGGAGGATACTCTGAGAAACTGAGTACAGCACCACGACTCCTCTGGCAGCTGCCTTGGGTCGTCGGAAATTCGAGTCAATGCCCAGGGCCCGCCAAAGCAGGACTATGATAAAGTACCTATTGTTTTAAACTATGGTCTCATCCTTTAAATGCATTTCAGAATGAGACTTCTGGTCTGATTTTCTGCTCTCTGATTTAAGGAAACTTCAGGCCTGAACTTAAATTAAGGTAGCCTGCTCTAGGAATGTCCCTAGACAGCCTGTGGAAGCAAACAAAAATCCCCTCCAGGGGAAGACAGCATACAATTGGCCCAATGTAGTGCTTATAAGCACATCACTGAAGAAAATCAGACGTGCCAGGAAAGAAGACTCCTCGAATGAGAATGGGCAGGCACAAGAGATAACAGAGAGAGACCCACAGGCACTCTGGGAATGAAAATTAACAGATGCTGATTATGAAACCACTGTTTGCTATGTTCAAGCCAATAAAAAGCCAACCATGGAAATTTCAGCAGGCAACCAAAAACTGTAGAAAGGACCACAGAATACATTTGGAAGAATGAATTGTAAAGCTTCTAAGTGATAAATACAATAAATGAAAATAAGAATTCAGTGAGCAGATATAACCACAGGTTTTATACAGCCGAAGAGGAAATTGATGAAGTAGAGGAATGATCAGAAGAAATAATCAGTGAACAGTGGCAAAACTTGGCAAATGCAGAAGACAGGTGAAGAGACCTAGTGGAAAGAGTGAGAAGAGGGGGCACCTGGGTGGCTCACTCATTAGGCATCTGCCTTCAGCTTGGGTCGTGGTCCCAGGGTCCTGGGATCGAGCCCCGCATGGGGCTCTCTGCTCAGTGGGAAGCCTGCTTCTGCCTCTCCCACTCCCCCTGCTTGCCTATCCCTCTCTCTCTCTCTGTGAGAGGGTGACTGGGTGGCTCATTGGGTTGGGCCTGGGTGGCCATTGGGTTGGGCCTCCGTCTTCGCTCAGGTCGTGATCTCAGGGTCCTGGGATCGAGCCCCCCATCCGGCTCTCTGCTCATTGGGGAGCCTGCGTCCCCCCACCTCTGCCTGCCTCTCTGCCTACTTGTGATCTCTCTCTCTGTGTCAAATAAATAAATAAAATCTTAAAAATAAATAAATAAACAAACAAACAAATACAAGAGTGAGAGGAAAATATCTATTTCATTGGAAGTATAGTAAGAAAAAAGAGCTGAAGGGGCAGAGGTTATATTTAAAGAAATGAAGACTGGGACAGATATCCAGGGCTGATATTCAGAGCTGATAGGAGATTCAAGGATCCCAGCAAATCCCAAATGGAAAACGGGAACTGAAATTCACAGCAGACATCTCCAAGAGAAACTGCAGAAAATCAAAGGAAAAAAATCTTAAAAATATAGAGCCAAAGCAAGCAAACCAAGAGTCAGGACAGCAGTACAGATGCCGGTTGTCTCATGATATCCAGAAGTTTGCTAGGATGGAAGCTGAATGAAGACATTTTTTACTCCTTACCTGGACATCTGGGCCCATGGATGTGGGGGGAGGGAGGAAAGAAAATCTCAGGGATAGGAAATAGGAGGAAATGAGAAATGTGAGTCCGCCAAGTGTAGATGGAGGGGTGGTTCTGGATTTACGGAACATTCTAACAAACCAACCAGGCAGAGACAGGCCTGTAAGTGATAGGTACAGTTAAGTCTCGCTTAGTGATACGAATGAGAAGTCTTTTAGAATAAACGGCAGGATAAATCTTCCAAGACCGTGTCGCAGGTCAACTTCAGCACTGGGACATAGAAGTCAAAAAAATAAGTGAAAAGGCCCAAACAATATTGTAAAACCATGGGCCTGAAACCTCAGTGACTTTCCAGGAAAGAATCAGCAGTCCGTATCCGATCAGGCCCCAGAAAGATACAGATGTTTTGGCTAGATACTCCAAAAACAGTTGGAAGTGAGTTATGACTCAACTAACGCTTCTCCTCCCAGAATGAATCAAATGATATGGACGTTTCTATGTCAAGAAGACCAACAACACTCAGCCCATCCTTGGGGGCGGTCCGGACAGCGAGGGCTGACAGCACACGTCACCTGTCACTCAGGGAAGAAAGCCTCCGTTACCTTGGGGTGACCTTCCAGCCGCCTTCCCCACTCTCGGGCAAGCGGAGAGCCCTGGCTGCCAGTACACCCCTCACAGATTTACTACTCTGTCCCCACCACCGTCTACAGCTGCCTCTAGTCGCTAAGACTTTAATGCATTTTCTACATCTGTACAAGATTTATTCGAGGTAGGGAGATTTATTTAGCACATTCATGCTCAACAGAAAGGACAATTCCTCACAGAGTTCTGATCTCATTTGCCATTAAAAACCTGGATGAGATTGCTTGGGTGATGGGCGGCGCAAGTTGGCCGACTCCGGGTAGGAGTGAATGTGTGTGTGTGCGTTGACATTGGACGAGAAATTTGTGTGTCCCGTGGAAGTCCTGTGTGGGCAGGCTGGTGCATGAGTGTCCTCGCATGCAGTGAGAGTGCAGATGTATTTAACTACACCTAAGCACAGAGGTCGGCATGGCGCAGTCGAGCATCTGGACATCTGTGCGGAAGAGCATGGAAGTCTGCGGAATACGGTGCTATCTGTATACATGCACGAATAGAGGGAAGATGAGGTTTTCTTTTCTTTTTAAGATATTATTTATTTATTTGACAGAGAGAGACACACACACACATACACAGCGAGAGAGGGAACACAAGCAGGGGGAGTGGTAGAGGGAGAAGCAGTCTTCTTCCCACTGAGTGGGGAGCCCGAGGCGGGACTCGATCCCAGGACCCTGGGATCGTGACCCGAGAGAAAGGCAGACGCTTCACAGCGGAGCCACCTAGGCGCCCAGAAAGAGGAGCTTTATCTGATGATGATGTGTGCATACCACGGTCACACATGTTCGGCCCCACATGTTCGGCCCCACACCTGTATCTGTATAACCTATGGGAGCACAGTCCATTACCGACCAGACGGTTCTTCCGGAACAGTGAGCCACATTACCTCTCTTCAGCTTAAAACTCTCCAAGAGTTCCCGGTGCATTTAGGATGAAATCCCAAGTCCTTATTCAGACTTTGAAGGCCTTGTGTGGTCCAGCCTGTCTAGCACATGGACCTCAGCATCCCACTGGCAGCCTCTCCCGCACTGCTCTGGTCCCAGCAGCTCCCTAGTGTTTCCTCCACCCACCACGCTGGCTTCTTCCATCATACTCGAGGACCCCTCAAACTGTAGGCTCAGCCCCGGGCCCTTCACCACTTCTTCCATCCCTTCCCCCCAGATGCGTTAGTCTGCTCGGGATCCTACAAAAATACCATAGACTAGGTGGCTTATAATCAGAAATATATTTCTGGAGGCTGGGAAATCCAAGATCGAGGTGAAGGCCCGCTCCCTGGTTCACAGGTGGCCATCTGTTCACTGTGTCTTCACACAGTGGAAGGAACAAGGGAGTTCTCAGGGGTCCCCTTTATTAGGGCACTGATCCCGTCCATGAGGAACAGAGTCCCCCAGCCAACACCAAAAGCCCCACCCCCCCAAGACCATCACATTAGGGATTAAGTTTCAACATATGAATTTGGGAGGGAACACAAGGACTCGGTCTCAGTTCAAATGTCTCCTCTTCAGAGAGGTCACTCCTCATTCTATCACCATAGCATTTTCTTCAGAGCACTTACTGCCCTCTGAAATGATCTTCTTCCTGTATTTACTGTGTTTACCATCTGTCCCTGCCTTCCACGACAAAGCAAAAGGCAGAGGGGGGACCCCGGACTTCTTGTTTATGTCTGTACCCCGAGAACAGCTTGGCACCCAGGAATGGCTCAGTAAGTATCTGTTGAATGAAGGACTCTAAATGCTCAGCCATGAGATACACATAAGGAAAAAGGAGATGCAGTGAGTGTCCGTGGACTCTGGGCACAGGAATTAGAATGAGTCTCTATTACCCTATATTTAATATACAGTCATCCATTCAACAAATATTTACTGAGCTCCTACCAGACACTCTAACAGACCCTGGGGACATGCTAATAAGCCCCGCTCTCTTTGAGCTTACAGACTAGTGAGGGAGGCACACAATAAATTTTCAAAAACATAAAATTATGCCCCAACTAGGAACACAAAGCCCAGGGAGCCAAGAGTATTTGACCAGGACACACGGTTGTGTTGAGGACTGAACAAAGGCACTCCCAAGGGCTGCAGGCATGGCCAGGCTGAGGTCACACCAGTAAAGGCTGCACTTCGCACTCTCATCCCGAGTGTGTATATTCCTCGGCAGCTGTCATCACTAGAGATCCTGAACACAGAGCAGGGAGAACTTTCGGTCTTTCAGGATGAAACCTACTCGTTCGCTAACACCCAGGTGGGTTTCTCTCGTGGCCTCCCGGCTGGTCTGGCTCCAGCTTCCCCCATGTCTTTACCCATCCCACCCAGCAAGGTTGATAACCTGAAACAACACCTAAAGCACCAAATTCAAGCTCTTCAATTGAGGTCCCGACCACCTGTCACCTGGCCTTCGCCTGCATGGCCGTCATCGCTCCTAGCCTGTCTAGTTTACAGACGGAGAGACTAAATAACTTGTCCCGGGTCATCCGACGAGGAAGTGGCAGACCCAGGTTCCATCCCAGCCCGACTCACTACAAAGGACAGTCTCTCCAAGGCCACTGTTTTTCCCATCCAAGAATCCAGGCAGGTGACTCGCTGTCACTTCCACCCGGGGACCCAGGTCACAGCCCCTTGCCACAGAATGCTCATCTTCTCCCCTTCCCCCACCAACTCCAGTCCCATTTCCTGTATTCGGCATGCATTTAGGAAGGCAGGAGCCCTTCAGGGGACTGGGGACAGGAAGCTGGGTGAGAACCACGCTAGCCTCAGGAGCCCAGGGGCAGGATACCCCACCCAGAGACAGCTTCTAACTCAGCCCCTGCTGATCACATCCTCTGAATTCCACTTACAGACCTCGCCATCCCTGTGGGTGCTTGTCTCCTCTGCGGGATTACTTGTTTCTCAGGGGCGAGAACCTGCCTTATGCTTCTTAGCCTGCCTTACAACTCAGCATACAGACTCTCACTGAATTCATTTTGACTGATTACGTTTCTCTTTGCCTTATCTTGCTGAGATTTACAGTTGAACAAGTGGCAAGAGTCTGGAATTTCCCAACAGACAACCAGGCTCAGCCTTTTGGCTATAATAGCACTCATCAAAGCAAGAGCTTTCTACCAGGTGAGCATTTGGCCTTACTAATATAGGGCTATGCTGAAACCAAACCCATAATATTGCTAACAGCTCTCCCTCACTCCCTGAACCTGAACACCAGCTACGACGTGTATAAGAAGTAAGCTCGGTAGGGCACCTGCGTTGCTTAGTCGGTTGGGCATCTGCCTTTGGCTCAGGTCATGATTCCAGGGTCCTGGGATCAAGCCCTGCATCGGGCACCCTGCTCTGCAGGGGGCCTGATTCTCCCTCTCCCTCTGCCTGCCATCCTGTCTACTTGTGCTCTTTCTCTCAGTCAAGTGGGTGAATGAAATCTTAAAAAAAAAATAAATAAATAAATAAAGTTCAGTTCTAAATTTCACAACATGATGCTGAGCAAGAAAAGCAAAGCAGAGTAGACTATAAAATTCTGTTTAGGTCAAAGTATTCAACACACTTGTGGCAGACTGTTACCTCCCATCCAACACGGTCTTCTTACAATTGACTTTGACGTTGACGGTCAACGTCTGTCCATCTGTGTCCCCTCATTTAGAAATTGGGTGGATTCTGTGACTGCTTTGGCCAATAAATTATGGCAGAAGTGATGCCATGTGACTCAGGCTTGGTAATAAAAATGTAATGTATTTCCACTTTGTTCTCTTAGGACGCTTACTCCTGGAACCCAGCCCCAATGCTGTGAGGAAGCCCAAGCAACCCATAGAGGAGCTTGTGTGGAGAACAAAAGTCCCCAGTCTACACAGCCCTCTACTGCACTCCCAACCACAGCTAGCATCAACTTGCTGGCCATGTGAATGGACCATCTTCTTTTTTTTTTAATTTTTAAGATTTTATTTATTTATTTGACAGAGAGCTCACAAGCAGGCAGAGAGGCAGGCAGAGAGAGAGGGGGAAGCAGGCTCCCCGCTTAGCAGAGAGCCTGATGTGGGGCTCGATCCCAGGACCCTGAGACCATGACCTGAGCCAAAGGCAGAGGCTCAACCCACTGAGCCACCCAGGCACCCCTTGAATGGAACACCTTGAAGTGACTCTCCAGGCCTCCGTCAAGCTGACACCACGTGGAGCAGAGAGGAACTGTCCCTGCTAAGCCCCGTTCAAATTTCAGATGTCTCAGCAAAGTAGATGCTCGGTGTTTTAAGACACTAGTTTGGGGTGGCTGGTTCTCAGGCATTTTATCAAGTCCCATAAGGTAGGCTGTTGCAACACACCACCCGGTTTATGAAGTCTGCACGGCAAAATCCTCACGGCAGCCTTCAAAGAAGCGGACAGGGAGTGAGACTGGAGGGGACACTCCAGAGGGGACCCTGGCTTCATTCTGTGATATGTCCCATCCATACACATATTTTCATAAAGGGCGGTGTGTGCCTACATTATTTGTATTGTTCTTAAATATATAGAAAAAAAGACTGACACACATTTGAAGTTGTTAGTTCTGTGAAAACGGACATTTATCATGTTCTTCTGTGATTTTAGTTTTCCAAAAACAATTTTTTAAAAATATGGCAACCTTTCAGATTGATTCTACAACCTGTGCGAATCCAGATACAGTCTGTGATTTGGAGAGTGAGACTGTGTCTCTCAAGGCACTCCTGTCTCCCTCCTTCCTTTTTCTTTTCATTTCAAGGCTCTCCCAATTCCCTGCCTCTCCCACGGTCCCACAGCTCCCTTGTTAAAGTCTCTCCCTCTGGGATCCTAAATGGGTTTCCGTTTCCAGAGCTTCCTCCCTGTCCCTATCTCCCCCCACCCCCACCCCCACCATTCTGTCACACCCACCCCCCCAGTCTCCCAGGCAAGGACTGGCCTTATTCCAGCATGAACCGGTCTCCCTGTGCCCGTCTCCCCACACTCCCCACCACGGTCCTACTCCTCGCCTCTCCCCAGCGGCTCCTCTATCTTCCACTTGCCTTGCTTTTTCCACATACAGATGAGCTCAAGTTTATTCCATTGATAAATTTAAACACACGTACAACCTCCAGCCATGCACACATTATCTCTTCTTCCCGACACAAACACACTGCTATCACCTGTTGGAGCATACGTACTCCCCTTCCTGCCCACCCCGGACCTACCGGCCCCATAATCTGACAGGGTCTGGCTCTGGCAGTAGCTCCTGGAGGGCCGATTCTCAGGGACACCTCCGGCCACAGCCTCAATTGACCTCACTGGCATCTACACAGCCCCAGCCCCTTTTACCTCCCCCTGCCCACCCACTCTGGGGGAACAACCCACCTTCTGTTCTGCAGCAACTGCTCCCCTCCCCCACCACACCTGTCCTGCTGGGACAGACACCCCCACCCCCTTCCCTGTCTTCCCTCCCTGCCCACCCCCCCTCCCCTGACATCTCGTCCTCAGCAACCACCCCATGGGGCAGACACCCCCACCCCCTTCCCTGTCCTCCCTCCCTGCTCCCCCCACACCTCCCCTGACATCTCATCCTCAGCAACCCCATCCCCATGCCCCATCCCTCCGGAGCACTAGAGTCACACTTGCAGCTGTTTATCTGTAATTTCCACACAGACGTCCCAGAGGCACTCTGAACTCACTCCATCCCAAACTGAATTCATTCTCATCTCTCGAATTAAACCCATCCTTCCTGCCCCATTTCCCTTCTCAACGCACAGTGCCATCGTCATTCACTCATCTCCGGGTTCAGAGGCTCAGGGATCATCCCCAGCCCCCTTCCCCTCTGCCTCCCACGTATAATTGGTTATCAGGTTTGGTGCATTATTCTTCCTAATTAGCTCTCAAACGCAGACTCCAGCTCCCAGAGGCCCAGGCCTCATCGCTTCTCACCTACATTCCACAATTATCTCCAAGCCGCTTCCCCTGCCTTCTGTCTTTGCCCCCCTTCAAATCAGGAATCGCACCTCCGTCAGACTGAAGTTTCTAAAACGCACGTCTGGTCTTACTTATCAAAACCCTGCTTATTATCCGGCAAGGCATAAAACCCAAACTCCTCAGCCTGCCATGCACGATCCTTCATGGTCTGGCCTCATTCCCAACTTCTCTGCACACCCCAGAAAGCCCTCAGTCCTCATCATGCCTTTCCATTCATATCCATCTCGTTCCCTCCATCTAGGACACTCTATTCAACAAGCGACCTTTACTTCTTCACATTCATGGAAGGACACCTCCCCCCTGCTGTCCACCAGGTCTTCCTTAGCACGCCCAGTATTCCCATCCTTCTGAACATCATCTTGCTGAACTGAGGTACCATCTTGCTTGTCAGTTTCCCTGCGATATGGGCTCTCTGAAAGCCGGGGCCGTGATCATCTCTGTACCTCAGAAGCCAACACAGTGAATGTGGAGTGTATGGAGTTGGGACTCCATACATTTTGGCTAAATATAGAGCTTCCTTAAATCAAACATGAAAATTCAGAGGATTCTAATTAATATGGGCCATCATGTAATTGTTGCTGAAAGAGGAAACCGGAACATGCGAGCTTCTGCCTCTAGGGGGTCTAGCAAATAGGACCTACCTATGCAATCTTTGTGAATGATTCTTCCTCTCATTATGTAGAACCCGTTGGTGATGAAATGTGTCACTGTCAGAAGCGATGGAGCAAGAAGGTGGGCAGGGAGGTGCCCGAGAGAACGGAAGAGTAACCCCACATCCCACTTCATCGCGGAATTTGCATCATTCCCGCACATTCTCAGCTTCTTCCTCGCTGCCCGCTGCCCCTGCTTCTCTCCACCTAAAAGCATTCCCAGAGAACCAAAGCCCTAGCCCACAGCAATGAACCCTTAGTGTTGTCCAACAGCAAATTCCTGAAGCAAACCCACCAAGAAGGAACGTAGACAGAGGAGTGGAATGATCCATTGCTCCCGAGTGAGCAGTGGATTTCCGCGGGCCCCACTGACTGCCGTGGACCCCGGGAAAATGGCCCTGAGCTACGCTATCGGGTGGCTTGAGCAGATAGAGAAGAGCCCTTGGCAAAAACAGCTGTCCCATCCTCGCGCCTGGCACCCAAAGCCCACCCTTATGCCTCCAAGATGGCGTCATGTCCAAGTCCTTCACTCAAGTGCAGGTGGGTCTGGCAGAGCCAACACAGCCTGGCCAGTGCCTCAGCGAGGTGTGAGCTCCCTCAGCACTGCCAGGGCCCAGCCTGATTCCCCGCCACACCCTGCTCCAGTCACACGCACACGCCCCGCCCCCAGCCACGGCCACCGGGCATCAGGAGCCCACCTTCCCTTGCTGCCCATCATGCTCAGGGCATTCTCGACGCCCACTCTACCCACTGGCCTAACCTCAAGGGGGTTCCCGGGATGCTCCCAGGCCCAGGGGGCCCGGAGGGTGGGATCGAACTAGAGGGAAGGGTCCCCGCCCCAGGAGATGGAAAGTGGAAGTTGGCCATTGTAGAAGACCCGCCGCCTCCCCACGATGTCTCGTCTTACTTAACAGGGGAAATCCCCAGAGCAGGGCCCTTAACTTCTCCAGGTGAGGCCGGCAGACAGGAGCACTCAGGAAATGTTAAGTGAAATCTCTAAGAGGTCCCACTGAAAGCCCATCGGCCTCCAGGGCTGAGAACAGGCTTCAGACCAGAGGAGAATCTTCAGCCACGAGAGCAAAGGCTGGGAATGCACCCCCTCCGCACCCCCCAGGGGGCTCAGATGGGAGCAGAATGAATCACCCTCCAGAGTGGGGGCAGCGGGTCAGCAGAGCCCTTCTGCGGGCTGCGATGCTGTCCTGGGGAGGGGGTGGGAACAGCAGGGACTCCTTGTTCCCAGCAGTGGGGAATGTGTGGCAACAAGCTATCCCTGTTCCCCCCAGCTATAGCACTAATAAGCACACCGAAGCAGCAGGAAGTGAAGAATTCCCATCTCCTAGCACAGCCTCCCCTGTGAGGTGGGAAATGGGGTGCATGAAACAGAGGTGAGCGACGCTGCCTTCCTGAGAGCAGCTGTGAGCCTTGGTGGGGATCAGATCTGGGACAGTGACCTCATCAGCTACCCCATCAACCAGTCAATGGTGCAGCCTTCTGACTATAGGACCTCCTAATGAGGTCGGGCCCACAGCCTGGCAGTGACCTCGGGTTTCTCAATCTGGACCCCCCAGCCCACACCTGCTCTCACACCACCTCCACAGCTCCTGGGCCCCTGTCTTTTCTCCCCAAAGAGAGTGAACTCATGGAGGGGAGGTACTGCTCATGGCTACATCCCCACCCTTTCAGCGCAGAGCTGGCACCTAGCAGAGGCACAGAAAAGGCGTGTGGGTTGACTGAGGGGCCTGACAGGTGGGTCCGCAGAGAGGACAAAGGGAGGATGATGAGGTTGTCCTGTGACCTGACTTCTGACTGCCCCCTCCCCTTTCCTGGCTCAAATAAGCACCTACAGCGTGCCAGGCGCTGTGGAAACACAGTGACACCACCAACTCAGGGAGATGAGGCAGAAACACACACCAAGTTAACAAAATAAGACAATAATGGAAGAGGTGTCACAAGACTGAATGGATGGATGGATGGATGGATGGGTGATTAATTGCTAAAGGAGGCCAACAGACACGAAGGGCCAACCGTCAAAGGGGAAGGGACCATGGTGAGCTGTTGGAGGTGGGAAAAGGCTCACAGAAGAGGGGGGATTTCATCTGAATGGGGCTGGGGGAGCACTGGGATTTGAATACCTCAAAAGACTCCTAGAAAGCATTCCGGGTGAAGAGCGTGCCAGAGCAAAGGCCCGGGGGTGGGAAGCAGAGAGCGGATCTGGGACTGGGGCGTGGTCTAATCTGATCCAGCCAGGGGGTTTTCTGAGTGGGATGCAGGGAGGAGTGAGGGATAAAGCCAGAGAGCTGATGCAGGGCCAAGCATGGACACCAGACAAGCAGCCAACTGGATCCAAATAGGTCAATGTTGATGGAAATCAGGGAACATGCAATTAACCAGCCAGGTCCTGGTTTCCCAAACTACCCGACCCAGCTCTTGTGCTTTGGGAAGAAGAGCGGAAGTGAAAGGTCAGGGCCTGGGCCTTTAAGAGAAGTAGGCCTAATAGGCCTGATGCCCACAAATCAACAAGAAGAACACAGACAACCCAGCAGAGAAATGAGCGGAAGACTTAAACAAGAGTAATTTTAAAACAGGCTGTCCAGGGCCGCCTGAGTGGCTCAGTTGGTTAAGCGTCTGCCTTAGGCTTAGGTCCTAGGGTCCTAGGATCAAGTCCCACATCAAGCTCCCTGCTCAGTGGGGAGTCTGCTTCTCCCTCTCTCTCTGCCTGCTGCTCCCCTGCTCGTGCTCTCTCTCTCTCTCTCTCTCTCTCTCTCTGTGTGTGTGTGTGTGTCAAATAAATAAAATCTTTTAAAATAAATAAATAAAAATAAATAAATAAATTTGCCCAAATGGCCAACAAGTACATGGGAAGAAACTCAGCTTTTTTTCAGTGACCGGGGACATGCACATTGAAATCAAAAGGAGAGAACATAAACACCCACCAGAATGGCTAAAATGAAAAGACAGATAGTACTAAGTGTTGGTAATATGGAACAGCAGCGATCCACCAACACTGCTGGTAGGAGTGTAAATTGGCAAGAGCATTCTGGAAGATGCATGGCCTCCAGTGACAAAGCAAACCATGGATGGACCCCAAGACCCAGCAGGAGAAATGTGTTTATCGAGAGGCATACAGAAATAAGTCACAACAACACCGTTCATCACAGCCCCAGGCCAGAAACGATCTAAATGCCATTAACAATGGAATGGACAAATAAATTGAGGTACATTGTCATAATGGGCTGTGACACAGCAATGAGAGGAAACAAACTCCAAGTATAGACAATGACATGGTTAATGTCACAAATGTGAAGTAGAAGAGGACAGTCACAGGTGAGTGCACTCTGAAATGTATTATTCCAGTTCAAAGCCTGAGCTATAGTGCTAGAAGCCATGGCTGGAAAAATGAGGCATTTCTCATTTACCCGGTAAGTCTCCTCCCTCTGGGGGGCTGAGGATGTTCTATCTCCCGGTCTGGCCGCAGGAGACACAGGTGTATTTCGTTTGTGAATTTCACTCTACACTTAGGATCTGTGCACTTTTCTGTGTTTATATTGTATTTCAGCCAAAGGTTTTTAAAAAGAGAGCATATGCAGAGCCTTGTCCCCTGGTATTTGCCCCAAGTGTCCCCCCTCCTTCTTGCCCCTTAATATAATGGGTCTCAGTTGGGAGTGAACCCTTCCCCTGCCCCCCCTGAAACTCAACATGTTTCTTGACATGTTGCAGAGCTGACTCTCTGTCCCCAAGCTATGAGGATCTGTCAAAACTCTCCATCCCGGCTGACCCACCTCCAACCCACTCGCCCACTGTTGTCATCAACACCCAGACCCTCCCTCTGGCTCCCTGACACCTTCTGGGAAACAGCATTTGAGTGGGGAGGGGTTGGCAGGGACGTGCTCAAATGATAGTTCAGGGATATCAATGTAGCAGTGGGCAGTGGGTGGGGGCTGGGGAGTGACCAGGAGCCCTGGGTGCCAGGACACTGGTCTAGATAGGATGACGGCGGCAGCGTGAAGAGAAGGCTGCAGAAGCTTGGAACCGAGAAGCATCCCTGGGGATGTCCCCCTTGCCAGGGAGGGAGACAGAGCCCTTGGCAGAATCCGGCTCTGGGAATTCAGCCCTCTCCTGGCAAACCGCCCGCTGAGGAAGTAACTGCCCGAACAAACAGTACTTTTACCTCCTAAGGAGTAAAATAAACGAAAATAGAGCCATTTCCCATTCACCTGGCTGGCATTATTCATTCTCTGGGTACAGTCTGTTTGCAGGTTATGAGAAACAGAAGTGGGGTGTGCTGAGAAAAACCCGATCCGCACCAGTGCCCACACACCCCCGGGTGCCAGGCCCCCATCCTAACAGCTCCATTGCTCACACCAATAGGAATTCCACTAGCAGTGCAGAGAATCAATGGAATTTAATTATTCAGGCCCAGGTATCCAGGAGCTTTAAACATGCCTATTCTTTCTTCTGTGTTTCTAAAGTCGCCATCATTCTAGAAATACAAGGCTTCAGCTCTAGCAATATCTCTGGCGCTTTGGGGTTCTAGAACCTCCACAGCTCCTTTCCCACATTTTTCACCCCCTCACCCCACCCCACCCACACGCAGGGATGCTCAGGTGGGGGAACAGAGGAAAGTCTGGGGGAAATGTACCCTTGAAAGCTGGTGTCTGGATGAGATGCCCACATTATTCCTTTTTAATGCTCTGTTGCAAAATACACCAAGTGTTTTATTTCAATCCACACTGAAGCATATTTCAGGGCAAATTTCCTATTGCCTGTCACAGCTCAGGGGAAAAATGAATGCACATTTCCCCAGCTCCATTAGCTAGGGAAACAGGCTCACATGGCTAGAAGGCATGGTCCCCGCAAGCGAGGCGGGGGAAATGAGATCACTGGGAAACAGTCCCATGGGGTCCGGGCATGGGGTGCACAGGTGCACAGAGCTCTCGCCTTCCCGGGGGCGACTGCCAGGGGGCCCCGGGGGCAGGGACAGGCACATCCACTGGAGAGAGGATCAGCCCAGGGGGATGTGACCCTGGTCCCCATTAGCACTGTGCTCCATGGGTGCTCCCCTGTGGCCTTCCTGCGCCAGCCTGTCTTCTCCTTATCATCCCTACTTTAGACAGACAGACAGACAGGGTCTCAAGGAAAACAGTGAGGCCACAACGTCTCTCTTTCTTGAAAATGAAGTTCTAATGCCTCTGTCTGTACTAGAATGGGAAAGCAAAGGCATAATCCGGGGCAAGTTCCCCACTCCCGGGTTCCCCAAGGAGCCAAGGACAAGCTATCCTAATACTCATTCCCTACACTTTGCTAAGTGGGGGTGGGGCAGAGACCTGTTCTGGCTCCAACCAGTCCCTTTGTCCACCACCTTACAGGGCCAGTGCCCCTAACAAGTCCCCAACCCTAGCTTCCTGTCTCTTACCACGCTCTCCACGCCATTCTTTGCACCCTGCCTGAGTGAGAGCCCCGGGGGCACAACTAGTTCACCTCTGTCCTTCCCACGGAACATTCACTGCCTCCCTGGGAGTGGTCCCTGCCTGTCCCCCTCCAGCCCCATTTCTCACTGCCCCTTTTGCCAGTATTTTTGCCCCACCCACCCCCCCGGCCTTTCAAACCCCCCCAGGATAACTCCAACCTCCCAAGTCTCTGTTCTGGTGATTCCCTCTGCTAGAAATGAGCATCCTCCCTTTGTTCATCTGGAAAATGCCTGATGTTCCTTCTAGCACCAGCTCAGGCTTCTCCTGTTTGAGGTCCTCCCTGATTCCCTTCAGCAGACCTGACAGGGACACCTGGGTAGCAGAGTCAGCTAAGTATCTGGCTCCTGGTTTTGGCTCTGGTCATGATCTCAAGGTCCTGGGATGGAGCCCCGTGGCTGGCTCCCTGCTCAGCAGAGAGTCTGCTTGAGATTCCCGCTCCCTCTCCTTCTGCTCCGCCCCTCCCCCCACTCACTGATGAGCATGTGCTCTCTCTCTCTCTATTAAATGAATAAATCTTTAAAAAAAAGAACTGACAGCTCCCTCCCTTGCCCCACTGTACACTGTAAATTTATCTCAACACTTACCTTTCTTTTTTTTTTTTTAAACGATTATTTATTTATTTATTTATTTGACAGGCAGAGATCACAAGTAGGCAGAGAGGCAGGCAGAGAGAGAGGAGGAAGCAGGCTCCCTGTTGAGCAGAGAGCCCGATGCGGGGCTCGATCCCAGGACCCTGGGATCATGACCTGAGCCGAAGGCAGAGGCTTTAACCCACTGAGCCACCCAGGCACCCCTCAACACTTACCTTTCTATCCTGAAATCACTTGTTGATGTGCTTGGACCCTAAGCCCATGGGGGGAGGGGCACATGTCATCATTAAGCATCTCTACCCCCAGCACTCATAGTGCCTGTCCCCTGATGGGTACTCAATGAAGTATTTGTAAAACGAATGAGTGAGCTCTCAAAGACCCCAGTGAGATGTGCTTCCGATGCAAGTGTCCTCCTCCAGGAGGTCCTCCGGCCCACAACAAAGCAGTCCTCAGTCTCCTCACCCTCCTGTCTTGTGTGGCTGCCCGCCTACCGCCCCCCACCCCGAAGCTGACTGTCCCATCTGTGTGACAAGTTTGTGTTGCTGTCTCCTGCCATTTCCCTCACCCCCAGGGGAGTTTAGTCTGAATCTTTTCCATGTCACCCAAGGGCAGAGAGGAGCCTTTGGCCCTGCACAGCCTAGCCCTGGGCTGGTGTGCTGTAGCCCTTCAGCAGAGCCTAAGGACTCAGTGACTGATGGATGGAGAAGGGAGCTCTGTGAGAGGGATGTCCCCTCGACCAGGCACTGGACAGAGAGCCCGGGGACGGTGACTCCAAAGGCACATGTGGCTCAGACAAGGAGGAAGGCTGCTCTGTGAGAAACAGCCTGGCTTGTTTCTTTTTTTAAAGAAAAGATCCTCTTCCATACCATTAATATTTCCCTTTGGGAACCCGAGGCATGAAAGCTATCCTTTTCCTCGAACACTATGCCTTCCTATTTGCCAAGTCCTTTGCGCCTAACACGGAACTGAAGCTAAAAGAAGCAAGAATAGCCTTTGCAGCCATCACGGCTCAGAGAGCGTATTAATGGAACAGGGACAGACACCTGGGTGGCTCAGTGGGTTAGGCATCTGACTCTTGATCTTAGCTCAGGTCTTGAGCTCAGGGTCATGAGTTCAAGCCCTGTACTGGGCTCCATGCTGGGTGTGGAGCCTACTTTGAAAAAAAAAAAAAAAAGATAATGGAATAGGGACAGTGCCCCAGACGGCAGCATGGGCCCACTCTATGCCTCGTCCCATCTAGTCTGGTAGGGCCCCTGCTAGAGGCCAAGAGAACAGAGACAACTTTCGAGGGTAAGATCCTGGCTTTCTGATCATGCTCACTCCCCATACCCAGGGCCTGGATTTCTGAGCAGAACACCAACAACACTTTCACACTCCCACTGCAGTGTGAACTTTGGCATGCCATTTTACTCTGAGTCTCAGCTTCCCCATCTGTAGAATGGGCTAATGAAATCTGCCACAGTGACCTCACTCCTTTTCTACCCCTAGCATCAGGAGGGTGAAATGAGGGGAAGTGGTGAAAGCCCACTGAGGTTTTTACTCATTCCTTAGCAAGGATGACCCTTTTATTGTAACACTCTGGCCTGCCCCAGTGGGAGGACACAGTCAAGGGTCTACATGAGGCAGGGAACCATCCTGCTAGATGTTCTGATTTGGCCTCCTGGACAGCACCCAGGTATCGAGCGGAGGAATGTGTCAAGTTGGAAATGAGAGATAGCGACACAGGGATTTGGCTCTAAACCCCAAATCCTGAATTGCGTTTTCCTCTCTGTTAAGCAAGCATTACTCATCCATCTCCCACGCCTGTGGTGTTACAGGAGACCACAGAGGGAGAGAACTGCAGACCCGAAGAATAAGAGGATACGCTTGGTTGCAGCAGGAGGCCATGGGACTAGAAGCCGGAAGAACTTCCTGATGGTGGGAGGAGCTGGTGAGATGTGGAAATGGGTGGCCAGGGGCAGTGGCCCTCTCCCTCTCCTCAGGCTATTTCAGAACTTAGGAGGGTGGGCTGAGTTAGGTTGTTCATCCTACAGTCCTATCCTCAGGCAGCCCCGGACCCAGCTTCTGGTGGGGATGGAAGACATGGGGACAGAAGGGAGATCTATAGGAGTCAGGATTTATGGGTTCTAGTTGGGGTCTAGAGCTCCATGGAAGGTCAAATGCTCCTGGGAGCAGCATCAGGAAGGCCAACCACATATTGACAGAGTGGGCTGGGGCTTAGCAAGGGAAGGCACTCCTTTCAACCCGACCATGGAGCCAGGCCCTCATTGCAAATCTGGCTCTGATACACTCAGGGGTTTCCTCTCCTCCCTGCTGAGCTGATCACACACACACACACACACACACACACACACACACACACACACAAACACACTCCCATCATCCCATCCCCCACGGTGGACCAGCGAGCCTTCTCTGCACAGCTGCTTGGGGCTGTAATTCTATCCCGGGATCCCAATGACATCATTCCCACAGGGTCAGTGGGGAAGGGGAGGAGGGGACAACGCAGAGTTGGGGTGGGGAGAAAGGGCCAAGAGACTGTCAACTGCAGGCCCAGCTCTGAGGAGAGGCATTGTGGGAGAAGCCCAGCTCCGCAACCCTAGAACAGTATGACCTTAGGGAAATCGCTTAACCCCTCTAAGCATTCTTCCTCATCTGCATAATAAGGCCATTCTACAGAGCTGTTTAAGTACCCAAGGGGCAGGGAGCACTGTGAGAGAGGGGGGGTTTCCCCCATCCTCTGTGCCAGTCAGCATCTCACTGTCCCCTCTCAGATAGCCCAGGGGTGTCTGTGGCATTATCCTCTCTGTAGTTCAACATCCTGAAAGTAGGGCAGTACATTGCCCCACAGAGCAGGCAAGTCCAGAAGAAAGGATTATGGGCCCCTGCCCCCTTTCTCTGTAAAGTGCGCCCCGAGAAGGCCGCTGTAAGGCCCTCTGCACCGAACCTACTTCTTTGGGGAAGTGGCCCCCCCAGGATTCTGAGAGTCGGGGAAACCCAGGAGTCCCACGCCTACCAGGAGGGCGGCATGAAACATCTGATTACACAAACCTGCCACAGTCCCTGCTGAATATTTCATCCGGGAGCAATGATCCATTAGTCACCATCAATTATTCATCCTCATCAGGGCCAGGGACGCAGCATGGGAGCAGCTGGCGCTGGGACCCATACCCACTCCAACTCCACTCCCCCTCAAAGGCGACCAGCAATCTCTCCCATCCCCCCCCGCCCACCGAGGGTCCTACTGAGCACACATCTCCAAAAAGTGAGCAAGGCAGACAGACGGACATCACCGCCCTGAACAGATGGCCAAGCAAGTCACAGGCCAAGCTGAGGCTGCCACACACCAGCCGTGCACTGAGGATTTCCAAGAAATGAGAGAGCTATTTTCCTTTATCAAGTTCAACAAGCGTCTTTGGCAGCAGGTTGATTTCGCAGAGGTGGCTGGGCCAAATGTTCAGGGCTATCTGTCCCTTATAAAGACTCCCATGGTCAGGCCAGTTCTGGCCCCATTCCGAAGGTCTCCCTTCTTCAAAAGAAATCAGAGTCCTCTCAGAGTTGGAGAGAAAGGGCTCTCAAGACCAAGCCATCAGTGTCACAGGAGCCCCTCCAGCGACACGACAGTGAACGCACCTCAGGACAGGATGCTCGTGTCTCCTGAGAAAAGCCACTGAGTGTTTGGACGTTCTAATCCTCCAACATCCGTTCAGTAAATATTTGCTGAGTGTCTTCCACATGCCAGGCACCGAATGAGACACTAGGTTTACACCCAACACAGACCAAATTTTTGCTCTATTAGAACTATCTTCCCCACGGTGGGTCAAAATTAGTCTCCACGTGTCTTGTGCTCTCTAGACCTAGGAAAAGATGAGAAATAGAATCGATTGTCTTTAAGACCAAAGCCTTGGGCTCATTGGAGTAAGACTGTGGGACCCAGCTTGCTCCTCCAGGCTGAACTTGTACCCCAAAGGGTCATGGTTAGACAATGGTTTTCAGGACTGGACCTGAGCAATGGGCACTCTTGGTGCTAGTGGTTTAAGGCCCTAGTTCTCCCTCCCCCAATAAGAATACTGTACCCACAAATGCAAATGCCAGTCTTCTCTGCCAAACAAGAGACTTGCTCCACCTCTCCCTGTCCCCACTCCACTCCCAAGAACGGGCTTTGCCCACTGGTGAGGTAGGCAGGGTTATAAACGACAGAGGAGAGCACTGCCTTAAATATGTTCCCCAATAGCCCTCGCCAGGCCTGGAATCCCATCATTATTTATCCAGCCTTTTCTGGGTAGGCATTACTGCCTGTTCAACATGCAGATGCCTTTTTGTTGGGAGGAGTGCCATGTTCAGGAGAGGAGCAGCTTGAATCTGTGCCTGGGGCTGCAGAAAAAGACATATTGCGCTGTTCTCGGGGCTGGTGAAAGGGAGATGAGGTGAGCAGACCAGAGTGGGGAGGACTGGGTAGGACAGGACAGCTGGGAGGCACTTGACGTCTCTAAGGGGAGAAGCACACAGAGGGGAGACAGAAGGTAACCTGAATATTGCCTGGAATTTGCCTTTTGTATTGGGTAAGTTATGGAGGGTTCCAAGGGATCCCACCCAGTAAGCAGAGTCCGAGCTGCCTCTCTAACGACCCAAAGAATGACAGGTACACACTCTCCCCCACACTAAGTGCCCTGGACAGGGAAACAAGGAGTGTTGGAATTATCATTTTAGCAAAATATATGGTGGTCAGGGAAGAAATGTAGATGCGGGGAAAATGAGAAAAGAAGGAACTAGAGGATTTCGCTCCCCTTACAGGATTTCTGGGGGGCAGAAAGCAGAGGAATGACCCCATTCAGATGAACCAAGAGGCTGAAAAGGTGGTGTAGTCCTCCTATAGGCACATAAGGACACAGTCACGGTCTGATACTCTATCTTCTCTCCCACAGTCACAGGCTCCCCCAGTCCTCAGAGCTCTGCAGAGCTTCCAGTCTCTGCCCACCCTACCCCCCACACCTGGCCCCATGCCAATCGATGCAGCCATTCCTCCTCCTCCTGTTGTAGGCCTGCTCCCACAGCAACCCAGCCCTCCCACAAATGAGGGAGGGGCTCAGTTCTAACACCCTGCTGACCTCCCAGCAGGGAGAGGACTGGATTCTCCACTCTAATTCCTACATAGTCCCCTCCCCTGCAGGGATGACCAATCAGCTCCAGCTTCATTTCAGCACTCTGTCTTCAGTTAAGCTACATGTGACTGCACCCTAACACAAAAGCCCTCCCCTCCCACCAACCCAGGCTAGATTCTGCCTACAAGTAGAATGGACACTCGGGTATCTGGAATAGTGAATATTACAGGAAAGATGCCCCTGCTTTACACATTTCAGCAAGCTAGAGGGAGATGCAGGTCATGGACTCCGGGAGACGACAGCCAGATTCCAGGATTTGAGGTCATGTATTCCTATCACCTACAAGCTAAACTGACCCTCCCCTACCTAACCCAGACCAGGCATGTCAAAGCTACTTTTAAAGACCTCCTGCGAAAGATGATTATGTAGACACTCAGGCTCAGAGCATGTTTGGAGTTCATTCCTCTCATTTTACAGAGTAAAAAGTGGAATCCAGGAAGAGGAGGTAGCTTGGCCAAGGTCTCACAGTCAAGAAAGAGTGATAACAAATTTCTACAACACTAATGTTCCTCTCACCCCTGCCTCTATCTCCAAAATTGGAAAGTTGGGTGTTAGCCTCTGACCATCCAGTCTGGCCCGAGAATGTGCAGGTGCGGTGCTCTGTCCATGGTGCTGAACCTCCTAGTCCAAGCAGTCAAGGTTTGCCTTTTTTTTTTTTAAAGGTTTGCCTTTATTTTTAATTTTTTACTTTTATTTACTTTTTTCCCAGACCTGCATTTTTTTAAAAAATTTATTTATTTATTTGATAGAGAGGGAGATAGCAAGAAAGGGAACACAAGCAGGGGGAGTGAGAGAAAGAGAAGCAGGCCTCCCGCTGAGCAGAGAGCCTGATGTTGGGCTTGATCCAAGGACCCTGGGATCATGACCTGAGCCCAAGGCAGAGGTTTAATGACTTAGCCACCCAGGCGCCCCTCAAGACCTGCATTTTTAAGCACTGCCAGTGTTGGAGCCTGTAGCATTGCAAGGGTGCTATGGGAGATTCAGGGGAAAGTTGATAATATAATCCAGGAGACCATTTATGTGATGGAAGCAGAGATTAATTCCAAGGATATAAACAGGCAAGAGAATGGGGAAGAAGACACTGCACCATCCCTACCCCTGACCTCCTTCATCCGCTTGAGCTGGATATGGCTTCCTGGTTCTAAGATACTGAGATACAGGTCCTTTCAGAGAAGCTGAAAGTGAGAAAACTACGTGACTGACAGCGTTTAGTCTCAAAGTTTCCAAGAGAAATTTTCTAAGAAAGAAGTCACCAGAAGCAAAGGCCAAGAGAAATTTGGAGGATATGTAGATAACAGGAGAGTCTTCAGAAGATGTGGGGGATTTTGAAAAGTTCTGCTATGAACATGGAGACTGGATATCAGGATCTTTCAAGGTCATACCCCGAAAGTCCAGAATCATGACTGGGACCCTTCTGTGGTTCCTTGGAATCAAGTGGGGGGAGAGTGGGGGTGAAAAGTAAATCCACTGTAAGGATTGTTCTAAAAAGGTTCGTCTAGCCTGAGCCCCAAACTGGAGTCCATGCTGAGAGAAATCCAGAAGCCATATTCTTCACAAAGTCCCTGGCTCTGTACTCTCTTCATTATGGAGGCTGAGTGACTGTCCCTTGTTGGGAAAGCAAATCCTCAGCATGTGCGAATGGACCCCAAACAAAGGAGCTATCTGATGGGTGCCTACTTCGCTCAGCTGTTAGAGCATGCGACTCTTGATCTTAGGGGTTGTGAGTTCAAGCCCCATGTTGGGTGTAGAGCCTACTTAAAACAAACCAACAGGAGCCATTCTAGCAAGAGATGGACAGCATCTTGAACTTAAACGGGCAGCTCACAGGATAGCAGGCATCTACACATTCTGCTGCAGGTTTGACTCTCCTAAGGGAAGTCTCCTGATGCTGAGTTCACACACACACACACACACACACACACACACACCCATCCCTTACCTCAGAGATATCATCCTAATACTGATAAAGGGCTTTTACTCTCCTGAGCCCTATTATGCACAGCATTACTCTCTTCCCCTTCCTCTTCCCCTCCTCCTCCTCCTCTTCCTTTTCCCCTCCCATACTGTGATACACCACTGAATACAAGTCAACTGTAACAACTGTGCACACAGCCAACTCTCTCCAGCATGTCTACCTCCACACTCAAGAACCCTGGGATGCAGAAAATCTTGGCGGTCAGTCTATCCTTTCTAAATATCTACCCAGTCCTGGGCCGCCTGGGTGGGTCATTGAGTTAAGGCTCTGCCTTCACCTCAGATCATGTCTCAGGGTCCAGGCATGGAGCCCCACATAGGGCTCTCTGCTCAGCAGCAAGTCTGCTTCTCCCTCTCTCTCTCTGCCTGCCTCTCTGCCTACTTGTGATCTCTCTGTCAAATAAATAAGTAAAATCTTAAATAAATAAATAAATAAATAAATATCTACCCTTTCCCAGACTCTCTTCTCTTTGGAGATCTCACCATCTGTTTGGTTTTCTGTCACAACGTCTAACCACATTTACTGTTCAGAAATTCCTCTTTGTGTCTACCTGAAATCCTTCATGCTCTAGGATGCTATTCTGACATTATGAATCACTGAAGAAAAAGAGCGTCTTCCTCGGGGGGAGTGGGGAGCAGGGTGTCATTGGACCTTTCAGTCTAGAGGCAGAGACATGCACCAGGACAATACTCACCCCACCTACATACACAGGGAGGACCTGCGGCTGCGGAAAATAACGACAAAGAAGTCCAAGGTCACAAAGAACCCTTGAGATGGCATCGGATCTATCCCCCATTCATGGAGAGAGGACTGCCTCAGGGTCCTCTGAGAAGAAGGTCTCATGGGCTGCCCAATCCCATGCCCTCAAGAAGCCCATCTCCAGCCTTTGTTTCTGGGTCTGCAACATAAAACACCCGGGCCTCCCTTAGCCCCCAAACCCAGCCTCCCAAGCGATCACACTGCCAGCAACTAATACACTTCTCAGAAGCCATATTTATATTACAGCCGGACAAGAGAGCAAAGGTGTAATTGGGCTCGATTTGATTGAGTGTGACAATTGCAGTTAGCCACATGTGTCACCGAGAGACATGAACTGGGGATAGTTTATGCTCAAAAACTCATTTCCAAGAGGACCTGACATCTTCCTCTCACAGACAGCAGACAGCGCTGACATCAGTGGCAATGCAAGATATCCACAGACTAGCTCGGCTGAGGGAGACCTCGTAAGGTCATCTATCCGCCCCCGCACCCACCTCCAACAAACATTCTCTCGGAAAAGCTTTTTCTCTGCTTTCTGGAATACTTGATGCTCTCTCTTCACCCCCTGTATGGCCTGCCAGATGTCTCAGTGCAACAGGCATGAAAGTGTTGCCTGATGTCTAACCGAAACCCAGCTTGCTTCAGGTTCCACCCCTTGTTCCAGTCCTGCTCCTGGTGCAATGACAGCAGCCTTATCCTGTTATGTCTCCATCCCTGATTCCAGCCACTCTGGGGACACACCGCCATGCTCACTCCCCCCTTTGTGACCTCAAAGAACCATGATCCCCTGGCTCTGGGCTTGTTCTCTCCCCACTGCTCTCTGGAGTCAGTGGCCAAGGAGCTTTCACATCCTTGTTCCTAAATTCTCTTCTCAGTCTCCAAGAGAACTATAGTTCGGCCTTTGAACATCTCTAATGCTTTTGCTGAGACTCTGAGAAAGACTGCAGGGGTTTCTGGTCAAAGATCCCCCTTTTACAGAGGAATGAACAAATTCAAAGAGGGGAAATGACAAGCTCAGGGTCACCAGTGGAATCAGAAGCAGAGCCGGACACTCCCTTGCCCTTTGCAACCCAGAGCCTGCCTTGCAGCTCCCTGGCAGTGACCTGAAGTGGCCCAGGAGTGCTTACGGCTCTCCAGAATTCAGTAGCCATGGGGGCCGTTATACCCACTAGCCCCACCCTGCTAGGTACCCCCATTATAAGCCCTAGGAGCATTGAGCTCTTTTTACTTCACATCGATTATCATAATTGTCGTTGAATAATCAATTGTGTGCTTCTTCTCTTCAGTGCCCTGCTTCCCTCAGACTATAAAGATCAGACCAACTTTATCACCACTGCAGCCTCATTCAGAAATGCTAATGCTCGTTACATGAATGAGCGAGTGAATAAAGTCTTTTTTTTTTTTTTAAGATTTTATTTATTTATTTGAGAGAGAGCATGAGAGGAGAGAGGTCAGCAGGGGAAGCAGACTCCCTGCGGAGCAGGGAGCCCGTTGGGGGACTGGATCCTGGGACTCCGGGATCATGACCTGAGCCGAAGGCAGTCGCTCAACCAACTGAGCCACCCAGGTGCCCTGAGCGACTGAATAAATAAATGAATGAGTGGGGCCTGTGGAGGGGTGGCCGTGGCCAGTGTGAAACGAGAGAAGCTGCATGGCTAGGGGGTCCTAGCTTCTTGCCCTGGCTCCAACACTGAGGAGAGGGAACAGGTAATGTCACCACTCTCCCTTCACTAGAGAATTGGGACACAGAAAGGAGACTTGTCACTATAGGGTCCACGCAAAGCAGCCCACTGCTTTAGGTGAGCCCTTCACCTCAAGTGGTTGGGGAAAGGATTTAGTGAGTCTACATACTTTCTTACCTAACTTTCTCCCCGCCCCCACCTCCGCCGCATCACCTCTGTCACTAGAGCAATGACTGGTGCCCCAAGCCCGGGTCCCAGACACACTGTCTCACTCACCTTCCCACCAAGCCTCCTGCTTCTGAGCAACACAGCACCCCCCATCAATGCTGCCTCCAGAAAGGTCTAAGCTAACAGCCACCGCCAAGCAGGCTTCACCTACATTAGCTCCTAATCACAGATGGCAGCTGCCACAGGGTCTGGAAAGGCAGCAATAGTTATGGGAGAAACCACGGGTCCAAATCCTGCAAGCAGACCAGAGAGCTGCCATGCCCACCCCCCCCCCCAGGCCTCCCCGCCCCCCCCCCCCGCCACCATGCCAGACTCCAGCCTAGGACTGCCCCTCCCCCCGCCCCCAGCAGTTCCTAGCCTAGCTGGGAAGTGGCAGGTGGAAGAAAAAGGAGAGCACATGTCACCTGGAGAAGTCCTCTCCAACCTGAAGATAAGGTCTCAGATCCAATTTCATTCTCAATTTCCAGGGAATGTGAGAGGGAGGCCCCACTGCCCACAGGCAACCTGCCAAGAGCTGTGTGTGTGTGTGGTAGGTCTGCATCTGTGTGTTTATGTGGAGTTGTGAGTCTTCCCTACTCCGAGCCAAGTGCTCCAGGATGTCACAAACCCCAGACAAGAAGGAAATGCTTCGGAAAGTAGGGCAATGGGATAGACTCTGGGAAGGGCTGTTTGGGAATCTGTCTAGCTTGTTAAAGGCCAGAGCTCTGCACCCCAAACTGAGAGTCCTGGGGGTACCACCCTGCCCTATGGAGGCAGCCCCGTCCTGTCTCTCTGTGCTTCCAAATTTACTGTTGAGTCTCCCCTGCCCACCAGCTGCCAAGCCCAGGGCCTCTCTCCAGTGCATCTCCTGCATCGAGAGAAAGAGCCAGAGGGACAGACACACATTCATGGGGCTGAGAGTGGAGGATCAGGGACCCAACTCCTGCTTTAGCTCAGCGACCCCGTAGGATGGCTTCCAGGGGTTCAATGTTCCCTCCCCTCTCCCAGGAAAGGACAAATTACTCCCGTGACCCTCTCATCCAGGAAGGTCTCCATCTTTTACTATGTCTCGGTCTTTCCCATTCCTGGTCTAGGATGAGGAGTCCAGGATGGCTGAGCCGGGGAAGGAGCCGTGTGCCAGGATAATTAGTTCCCCAGCCATGTGGCCGCTGAAGATCTGTGAGACACGTGTTCCCCGGGGGGGCAGATGTGCGTGTGCAGACACCTGACCTCGTCTGAAGGTGGCTCTTCCACTGTCCTCCAGAGCCTCCCTGCCCTGCCCTCCACTTGTCCTCCCAGGACGAACCGACCACATTCCCTGAGTGCCCAAGCCACAAAAGCCACAGAAGAGCCACGAAGACCGCCTGTCCTTCCTGAGGCAGGAGCAGTGACCTCCCGGCCTCTCAGATCAGAGTGCTGACTCTTTATTACAACAGGCGGGTGCCCAGGCAGACACAGCCCGTAACGTGGGATCCAGCTCGCAGCCTCTCCGTGGCTGCGGGACTGTGTACACTGACCCCCAGATTCGCCTTGGCAGGAGGCGGCAAAGGATGTATTTTATAAGAGGAAATAGGAACTGTATAGCAGAACGGATACGGTTAGAAGCAAAGAAGAACTTCCTCACTCTTAGGGGGTTACCATTAAGGACTGATTTTACTTCCCACCAGGTGGCCCTTGGAGGGCCTGTCCAATAAGGAGTTCCAGGTGCCCTATACAAGATAGGGAAGCCTAAAGGTTACTTCTAAAGGGGGCTGACATCCAGGTTTCCTCTGCAGCCCCAGAGCTGTGTGGACACAACCAGTGTCCAGACTCCACCAGCATGACCAGTTTCAGAGAGAGCCCTGTGAATACCAGTCTGTAGTGGGCATCTATCCATGGTCTAGCCTGATTGCCCTCCACTCACACACGGTCCAGCCTGACTACCCCCACCCACACACAGTCCAGCCTGACCAGCCCCACCCACAGTGTGCAGTCTGGGGAAGTAGGGTGGTGGCAGGGGGAGGTTTTGTTTTGTTTTGTTTAAATAATTTTTACTTATTTGACAGACAGACAGTGAGAGAGGGAACACAAGCAGGGACAGCAGCAGAGGGAGAGGGAGAAGCAGGCTCCCCACTGAGCAAGGAGCCAGATGCAGGTCTCGATCCCAGGACCTGGGATCATGACATGAGCCGAAGGCAAACGCTTAACAGACTGAGCCACGCAGGTGCTCTCCCCCTGTTTTTTTCAGCAGCAGCAGCTGTTTATTGGGGGGGGGGGTACCCAAACCTGCATTTGTATGTTGACTCAGCCCCCCACTACCAGTGACCTTGGGAACATTCCCCTTTCTGAGACTCACAAAGAGGGTGAGAAACCATATGCTCTAAAACAAGAAAGGCTTTGTGTGTCCTCATTTCTTTCACAAAGAACATTAAAAAGATGAGCACTCGAGAGTCAAGATTTAATACAACTTATAATCTTTACTCCTCCATCAAAGAAATTCTTACGTGAAACCAGCATTTATTTGTTTCTTATTTAGCAGGCGTGTGGTGGGGAAGAATGCAGTGACTAGAACAGTTTGGGGCTCTGCCTTGATCCACACTACAGTATCAGGAATTCAACCCATGGCCTCGGGACCGTCACTGCCACCATATTACAAATGGCAGGTAACCTTACGATTACTCGGAAAATAGCTTTGACCTTATGGCTCCCCCTGAACAATTCTTGGGGACCCTCAGAGGTCCACAGCCCACAGTTTTGAGAACTGCTGTCCTAGAACATCTCGTGTACTCTTCCCATGGGCTATATCCCTTGTGTGATACTATCTCCGTTTTCAAATGACAACCTGCAGCTCAGTCCGTCTAAGTCTCTTCTCTGGGGAGACACGGCAGGACGGGGCAGGTGCGGTGTCTATTATGCCCTGTAGAACTCACAGCTGTGGGACACGGACCCAGGGGGTGTTGGGCATCACCTTTCCGCTTTCCCCATCACCTGTCCTCCCCAGCCCTTGGAGCTCACCATCTATATCCCTGGGGAAGCATAAGGACACCTGCCGGCCTCTGCAGTGGTGAGGACCTGACGTTTGCTACAGCTGTCCCCCCTGGGCACCTCTGTTACTCTTCTACCAGAAGGACACCTGCCAGGGCTGGGGACCAAGGTCTCCCCAGGAAGCCTCAAACTCTGGGGGCCTGAGCTGCCTGCCCATCGCAGGCTCAGCCCTCACTTCTCCCCTGCCTCCTAGAGCAGCTGCCGGCATCAGGCATCAAAGAGCTAATCCAATTTCTCCGTGTGCTTCCCCCCTCGCCTCCTGCAAAGCCAGGATTGATCTGGAACCAGGGCAGCCTTATTAAAGTGATGCCTTTTCCTCCTCACGGGAGAGTCAAACTGGGAGAGGGAGCCCTCTTGCCTTCCCTCAATTAACTCCAAGTGTCTTGCTGACTCCAACCCTACCTTGCAGCCACCCTGTGCTTCCTGGGGCTTAACTCTAACTCACCTTGGCTCCTAGTGATTAGGTTGGGTTTCAGCCCCCAGGTCTGCTTCCGCAGGATCCCAGAGCACTAAAATGCTAGCTTCTTGTTCATCCTCTGTACATTCTTCAGACAGGGTGGAAACACGGGAACACAATGGTTCTGGCACCTATTCTCCAACCCCCATCACTGGGCCCATGATTTTGGTTCATGGCGGTTGGCACAATAAGGGATCCATGGCTAACAATGAAAATAGGGAGGCAAGGAGCCCCAAGGAGAACAGAGATAAAGGACTATGTGTTTGCTAAATATGCTTTTCTCCAAATAAACACAGGAAATGAGAGACAAAGAGAGTCCCTTGAGACCACGACCCAGGGCCCATGCCCAGGACCCCCTCACGCCACCTGTCAGGCTCTCCTCCTCTCCAGGAAGGAGGCAGGGGATATGAAGTTGAGGTGCGGCAGAAGACATCAGAAAGGAATTCCTTTCCATAAAGACCATAAAAGCTGCTTCCGCAATCACTTGGGGGAACAGGAAGCTAAAGGAGCATGTCGAAGGCCCAGGTGAGTCTCCTTGATTCGACCAGTCACCTCTTGCCATCTGCAGGGGACCCAGCCTGGTCTCCCCTCCAGGTCATGTCCTCCATGCCCCACCCCCATGCTCCGTCCAAGAGGCCCCCCCATCCCATTCCTCCATTCGTTTCAGTTTCCTCAGCTCCCTAGTGCCAAGCTCCTCATTACAACCACTTACACTCAATATTTAGATGTATGCCACGGTAATGGGTGACTGCCACATCCAATTGCAAAATTCTCTGATTGCTAAATGCCAGAGCTACCACTTCAACCCAATTATCAGATGCCCTGCCAGGGGCCTTGAAGGCCAGAGGACTCCCTGCCCCACCAAGAGGCACCTGGGTCTCCCTGACTCCCCGGCTCAGCCTCCGCCCCACCCTTGTCCCAGACTGTCCAGTGACGAGCCTCTTGGGGTTCTCAGTCTCTCTGCAGAGACAGGAAGGGCAAAAGTCTCCAAGTACCGATGGAAATCTGGTCCTGGCAGGCAGCTATCCTGGGGTGAGGGAGCTCTGGGAGCCCAGGCTCCTTGTACCCAGTCACCAGAAATGCTCCTGGCTACAGAGCATTACTGAGTGCTGGGGGGCACCCAGCAGAGGAGAGAGAGCCCCATGCTGTCTGCCTTTGGGGAAACCCCAGGCCAACGCACGATACGTGGTTATTCCAAGCTCCTTTTTAATCCCTAGAGCCTTTTCTAGAACAGGTGCTTAGTCCATCTGAACTGGAAGTGGAAGGGAAAGGAGGAAAGTGGGAAATCAGGAACAGTGTGCTCTGGCTCAGCCACTGCTTGGACTCTAGCTGCCGCTACACACAAGGGTTGAGTGCTGGGCTGTTAAGTCCATGCAGATCTTGACTTCTTAAGCCTGGACTTTCTGAAGAAAAGAGGCAGTCAGATACCAACCAGACACAAGCATCTGTGCCCGTGCCTGGTTACTCTGTGCTTCAGAAAAGACTTGACCGAGCTGGGACCTTGCTTTAGATGCCAGCACCCCATTCAGAGAAGGCCGCCTGAGGCTGGGGGCAGAGTCCCCGGGTGCCCCGGCATTTGCCCTGCTCCTTCGGCCAGGGCTCCTCCCTCCTCACTTCAGAGCAGGTGCTCCTGAAGTTGCCAAAGTCCTCACGGGGAGTCCCAGAGAAACCCAAGACCAGAGAGGGAGAGCCGATTCCCTTTCTCCAAGGGATCGCTGCCTAATTTTGTAAAAGCCTGCTATGTGATTTCCATGACTGGTCCCCTGCTTACACTCAGAGCATTAATGACTCAGGGGACCCCTGTCCATGTGGGCGGGCTCCACGCTCTAGATGGAGCTGGTGAGAAGGAAGAGGGGAGGCTCCTGGGGGAGGAAAAGTTCTGACCAATCAGCTACAGCGGCCTGGAAAGACCCCTGCTGAGTGCCCACATTCTGGGTTTGAGACCTTGCTCTGGCCTCCAGGGTGAGAGATTTTAAACCAGTCATGCAACTTCTCTGGGCCTTCGCCTCTTTGTTGGAAATGGGACTGTGATGTCTGCTCTTGAGACCTCTGTGGTCCTGAGGCCCGCAGGGATGGGAGGCAGAAAAGCGCTATCATAGAAGGAGAACCCAAGGGGGGAGCTTGAGACAGGAGCGGGCGGGGGTGGGGGGAGCGGTAAGTGGTGCTGAGAGTGAGTGTTGCCTACACCCAAAGCTGGAGTGCCAAGGTCCCGGACAAAATGGTCAGAAGGGGGGGCTCTCCCGACTTTACAACAGCAGGGCTGTTCTCTTCTTTTCTTGCCCCAGGCCCCCAACTTGGGAGCTGCCTGGTAGCACCCACCTCTCCACGCATCAGTGGCTATGATAACAGACCGAGCAACTCCCAGCCTCCTACCTAAGGAGCCAACCTCCCCATCCCGGGCATTCAGTCTTGCGGTCTGCTGACCAGCTAGGTGGGGAGGTCTGTCCTAATCTGGAAATTATCCAGGGAGGAAGCTTTTAGAACATCTCTTGCGTACCACATATTTGGGGCATCCTTCCTGATGTTTAATTTTAGACCCCCCTGCCGAAGCACAGACCTCTGTGTGTGTCTGTTGGGTGGGGAGAGAGGGGGCTGACAGCTAGGTGCTCCGTGCACTCGACTCAGCAGGACTGCTCATGTCCCTCTAGGCCCAGAGTCAAAGGGACCCATCACTCTAGCTCCTACCCCGAACTATCAGTTCCTGGGAGGAAAATGAAAGACTGCTGGGAGAAATCCTTCCCAGAAATTAAGCTTTGACAACATAGGGCCTCGTTGGGCATAAAGAACTGCGTGAAAATCAGAGGAAGAAAATTCTGGAATGGCCACCAAAGTAGTTATAGCAGTTCCTTCCTTTGAGTTTTTAAGATTAACAGAGGTGGAGAGTATTCTGAGAGATTCTGGGCTGCAGGCAGGGAAAGGGCTAGGAGGGCCAGCAGGCAACAGGACAACAGTGGAACACATTTGCCAGGCTTTCACCAGCTGCTAGACGCTGCTCTAACCCTTTCCAGGAATTCACGAATTTTGCCTTGGCTGAAAACCACCCAGGTCAGATTCAGGTTTTATCTCCACTTACAGACAGGCAGACTGAGAAAGAAACTGAGAAACTAAGAATTTGATTAACTTGTCCCAAGTCAGCGGGAGGAGCAGAACCAGGAGGAACCCAGGTAATCTGGCTGGAGGCACAACATCATCTCCACGACTTGACCTCTCACCGGTGGAACCGTGGTTTTGGTCACAGGCTCCCTGTCCTCATGAGAACCCAGGAGCGGATCCTGGCGTCTCTACCTTGGTTCCTCTGACCTAGTGGAGGACAAATAAGCAACTCGTGGCATGGAGGAAATTTAGAATTGTATCTATCCACAGCACCACATGAACAGGTTATCATTTACTGGATGCTTCCTAGCTTGTGGGGTAATATATTGTTATATTGTCGGATTTACAGATGAAGCCTTCCAGACATGGTCAGGTGACCCCACTGCACGGTCTCGGGGCATCCTGTACATCTCCCTAACAGGTGTCACAGTTACGATGAATTATTTATGTAATAATCTGCTTAATCCTGTATGTTACTCACTAGATGGTAAGTGCCATGAGGGCAGGAACCAGGTCTGTTTTGTTCCCAGCTGAGTCTCCATCCCCCCTGGTACATAGCAGACTCTCGTAAGCTAATAGGTGAATGAGTGTAGAAACTGATCCTCAAAAGTACCTAAGCAACTCGTCTAGGCCTGCAGCATGCAAAATCCACAGCGCCCAGGGCTTCTGTCTGTTCACTGCTGTATTCAGTGACTAGAACAATGCACATTGTAGGCGCTCACACAGCAGGTGCTCACCAGTAAATAAGTCGCATGAATGAATGAACAAAGTCACAACGCTGTGTAATTAGTAGCCCTGGGATGATGGACCCAAACCTGTTGGGTTTGCTGCTTCCTTTGTTAACCGCTACCCTGTCCTGAGTAAACACCCTCTACTGCTCCCTCTGGCTTGCCATTCCAGTTCCCAGAAATCATCTCCATCACTCTGGACTTTGTGTGTGTCTCGCTCAAAAAAAGGAGACCCAGCTTCAGCTAGAACCCAGACCAGGAAAGCCCAAATCCCAAAGGCAAACAAAATAACAAGTCTACTCTCCAGGGTCTCTGACTAGCCCCGAGGAGGCTTCTGTCCGAGGAAGGGGAGGACGAGCCACTCTCCCGGCCTGCTGAGCCTCAACTTCCGCCCCCTCCATCCTCCATCCTATCCTTACCACGCCCTGGGATCCCAGAGCCCTGCTGGCCTTCTATCCGCTCTCCTGACAGGGCTCCACAGACTCCACAGGGTCGGCGGGAAGAGACAGGAGACTCCACTGAGAATGGACAGAGTCCAGGTAGAGGCATAAGGGTGGTGGGAGGTCAGGCTTGCCTGGGGCTGGGGAACACTGGCTCAGGGGGAGCAGGGAAGAGGTTTCTCCAGCCATATCCACAGCCCACCGGCCCACAGTTCCCTGCAGGGCCAGGGACATTCCTGTCACACCTGCACAGCGGCTGACTGAGAGTGAAAGGGAGAATGACCTCTGATCCCCTTCTCCTAGGGACAACAGGCCAGGTCTCTGATTCTGGAAGTAGAACACTTATATATGCCTTCCCCCTTTTTCAGCTTTCCAGAAGTTCCCCAGCTCCTCCTTGGGCAAGGCATGGAGAGCGGGCCAGGGTCAAGCCCAAGAGGCCCCTAGAAGAAGCAAGTCCCCCCAGGGGCATCCTAGAGGATGAAGCCAGGGTCTGTCTGAGCACCAGGCAGGACAGAGGCTGGCAGCACCCCAGAGTAGCCCGGGACTGAGGGTTGAGCTGGTACCAGTCATTCCCAGGGGCATGGGGAAGAGAAGCAGGGTTGGGGCTGGGCTCCTTGGCCCAGGTCTCAGTTTGCCTGCTGTGGACCCCTGACGCTGACTCACCCCTGGGGCCCTGACACAGGCCACAGCCGGTAGTGGCTGCCAGGGACGCACGCCAGGCACGCACATCCCACTGCATCAGAGCCGCCCCATCCCTCTCACCTGCCCCTCTGGCCCCGTCTTAGGGCATGGCTCTTCTTTTGGCTCCTCTGGTGGGCACAGAGATAGTTCTAGCAGCCCAAAATCTGCACTTGGACCTAAGCAGGGGGAGAGGACTGGAAGAATAAGGGCTATCCTGCTCCTCGTAGTCACACCCTCTGATGAAGGGCCCATGTTACCAAGGGCTGGATGACTCAGGTTGAGGATAATCTATTACACATGGGAGACCCTCTCAGTATGGCAGCAGGAGGAGGGGGAAGGGCACCTCCAGCTCTCTCCAGGTTAGACATGGCCCACCTTCCTGTCTTTCTGGGTACACAGAGCCTAAGGACTTCTCCATCCTTCCACCTACCCCATTCCAATCCCGGTCCACCCACCCCATCAGGCCTTTGCCCTTCTCTCCCCCACTGCAGCGCCCCCCCCCACTCCTGGGCCACCTCCTGTGTCCTTGCACTCCTTTCTGCTGTCACAGGAGAAAGCAGCCAGAACACTTACTTCTCTACCTCAAGAATGAATGGGGGGAGGATGCTGCAGAGGGCGCGATGGGACTTTGGAGGCCCCCACACACACCATGGGCTGGGGGTGTCCAGAAGGCACCTGTGGAATGCGACAACGGAAGGGTAGAAAGGAGAAAGGAGGGGGACTGGGTTAATGGGATAGAAGAAAGGTAAATCATCTACCCTTTGAGTTAAAAAAATAAAGTCCCTGTGTCCTGAGAGAAAGGGGGGGGGTGAATAGAGACAGGGGAAGGGGGGACCCCAAATGGGGAAGGTAAATGAAGGAGTCCAGAAAAGCCGGGTGGGATTGTCTGCACTTTCTAGGCCTAGGTCTGGGAGCCCAGCCCTGGGGAGGAGGGCTGAAGCAGGGACGGGACGTCCTAGGTCGTGCTGAGTCATGAGATTTGGAGAGAGACTAGGGGTGCTTCCATCCCCCTCTCGCGTCCCTGTCCCAGTTCCTCTCGACCCTCACTTCCGGATAGTCCCCGGAGTCTGTCCCCTGCCCCCCCGAGACCCCCCGCCCTCTCCTTGCCTCCTAGAGCCCGCAAACCCTCCCTCCCCCTCCCACGACGGCGGGCCCGCGGTGGGGGGGGGTCCCTGAAGCGCGAGGCGGGGGCGAAGGAAGCTGCGTTGGAGACGGCCCCGAAGGGCAGGGGGCGGGCGAGACGCGGGGCGGGGGGCGTCCAGGAGACAGGGCAGGAGCCGCGGGGACCCAGAGCTCCGGGGACGTCGGCCCGCCGTTCCGCTCTGCACCTCATTCTCCCCTCACCCGAGCCCAGGGAGGAAAGCTGCTCCCTCCTCCCGCCCCAAGCCCGCAGAGCCGCGGACTCCTCGCCCCTCGGGTCCAGCTTCCGCAAACGAACCTCCCACCCGCACGCGTCCAAACTGCCTCCGAAGGAAGGACGGTGCGGGCGCGCGGCCCCCTTGGCCTCGAACTTCCCGGACCCCACCCCCCCCCAGCCGGAAGCCCCCTCGGCCCACCGCGTGGCCCGTCCGCTCAGTAGCGGAAAACCCGCCCGGGGAAGAGAAACTTTGGAGGGGGGAGTCGGTGCCCCCCCACGGGCCGAGGGACGGACTTACCCGGAGCGGCCAGGCAGGAGGGATCCCGGGTCCCCGAAGTGAGGGGGCGGCGGGCTGCGCGGGCGCCGCGCTGGCCACGGCGCAGAGGGGCGTCCGTTCCCCCAGGGCCCGGAGTCCCCGCTCCGCCCCGGCCCCAACTCGGTGCGAAGTGCCTTTGCCGCAAGACTTGCTGAGCTTGGCAGTCTGCGCCCAGGCGGCGGCGGGAGGCGGCTGATGGATGGGCGAGCGCGGCGAGCGCTGCAGTGAGGGGAGGAGACGCGGCCGCGGGGGGCGGGGCCGGCGGGACGGGAGAGGCCGGGGCGGGGCGGGGCGGGGCGGGGCGGACCTGCCCTGCGGGGCCCCGGCCGATTCGCGCCCCCGCCTCTCGCTCAAGGTCACGGCTGCAGCCCGGGGTCCGGGAGAGTCGGACCGGGACCCGGGCGTCCTCGTCCCCACCCGCGAAGGGCTGTCACTCTTGAGCCAGCTCCCTCTCCCAACCCCCGGAACCCACCGCAGCTCAAGGCTCCATTATTGGCCTCAGGAGCTCATGTAGCCATTTGGGATCTCCGAGCCCCTCCCCCCATCCGGTTCTCCAAGTTAAGGCTACCTGGAGAGTAGGGGTTGATGACAAAGAAGGGGATGGTTGGGAGAAGTTATAAGTGGAGAATAGGGTGGGTGGGGGGAGAGGAAGCACGGGGAGGTGGCAAGGAAAGGTGGGAGGAGAGGGAGGATGGAGAAGGAGGTGGAAAGGAAAACAGGAAACTCCCATTTATTAAATGACACGGTCTTCTATCCATGCTGGTTTCTTAATGCTTAAGACATCCCTTTAAGGTAGGGTCACGAGTAGTTTGCAGTGAGGAAACAGTCTCTGTATGGTACTTTGGGCAAGAAGCCACAGACACACAGTAGGGGGTGGCATGGAAGAGCCTGGGGAAGAGTTGCGAGGACAAGGTGGAGCCTTCCTCACCTACCCAGGAGCCCGGGCCAGGGCCAGGGGTGGGCAGCAGGACTTGCTTATGGCACAATTTGAATATTCACTTTAACTCTTGTGGAGTCAACTTTTATAATAGGACATTAGCACCCTGCCTCTCCTCTCCCATGGATACTGGGAGAGGCTCCCATCCGGATCTGACCTGACGTCAGTCCTCAATCCCTAGTGACCCAGCGAAAGACAAGCTGAAGGACTGCAAAGAGGAAATGGGATTTTAGGCTTGGGGGCAGGGAGGGAAGCAGCACCGAAGGGGGCTTCTTCAGATCACTTTGCCAGTAATGTCAGGTAGAACATAGAGACCATGCCCAGCCACCTTGCCTCAAAGCAAAGGACAGGGCTGCCACTCAGTGGCTCTCACGAAAGAGGTGGTGAAGGTCTTTAGGCAGTCCTAAATGAGACTGAATCTGTGCCCGCCATCCCCGGAGCCTCAGAGGTCATCCCCACACCCCTGCAGGGCATCTGCAACAAGGGGCAGAGGAGGAAGTGGGGAGTTGAGTCTGAATCTATGAGGGACTGAAACAGACGAATAAGTCATCCAGTGTCCTCAGAGGACACTCCTTCCCACCCTCAGTCGGGAGCATCCCAGGACTTGTTGCTTCACCAGAGGGGTTCAGTGTGCTCCTCCGTGACAATGAATCTGCAGGACATTCATTGGGGAGGAGGCCAAAGAGAGCTGCAGCCTCCTCACACAGACCCCAGCCAAGCTAACTGGTCCCACTCATGGACTACCGCTTGTAGCCCATCTGCTGCCCCCAAGTTCTCCTAAGTCCACCTGGGAGCCTGGGGTGGAGGGGTAGAAGAAGCCAGGCTGCCTTTCCAGACTATAATTTAGAGAGTCAGTGCTGCAATCAATTTGGTTAAATGCAAAATGTGGTGTCCCTAGCTATGGCCTTAATGTTCTTTTAACTCATCAGGACCAGCAGTGTCTGAGTTATAAACCTAATCAGGAGCTCAGCCTCCCTCACGCTTATTCCCCCAGGCTTCAACTGGAAAAGGAAAGAATGGAAAAGACATCCATCCCCTCCACACCCAGCCAATTAGCCAGTACTTTTCTTTTCTTTTCTTTTTTTATTACTTTACTTTTCAACCGTTGGTCCTTGTAAAAAGACAAGCCCTTGGAAGTCTTAGACCTGCCATCCCTGACTTGCGTATGCGCTCCCACAGGGACCAGGGACCATCCAGGTAACGGACCTCTTTGGCTCCTTACCACATCCCATCACACCCATGGCGATGCTGGGGGGGGGGGGGGCGGGGTTGCCCGACGAATCCCAAGCGTTTTCCAGGGAGGAAGAGTCTGTAACTCCCTGGCTACAGGTGGTTTCACCACTTTCCACTGAACAGTGCTGCCTGGAGATTTCATTTTTCTGGTTTTCCGTAGGGAGCAGAGAGGACAGAGCGGGGAAGTGCCCCATCGCCCCCCATCTCACCTCTCCCGGGAGGGGGACCCAGCTTCCCTGCGCCCTCCCCAGTGGGTGGCTTATCTTCAGTTTAAATAATCCCGTCCTGCTCCCCACCCCACCCCCACCGCTAACACTCGCACTTCCTCACACTTGGATTGGATTCCCCTCATTCTGGTGACGTCTTTGTCTTCACCAAGCTTTCCAAAGCTCTGCTTGTCATCAGAGCAAACAGAAAAGAGCCGGAGACAGGCGAGCCGGCCTTACCGCAGGCCCAGCCAGCTCCTGTTTCCTGCTTTCTGTTCTCACGCACGCCAACACTAACACCCCCTTGCTCTGCCCATCCTCCCCCCCTGCACATGGCCCGCGTTTCTCCTCTCGAGCAGTTTCTATTGTTCCTGACAGCCAAGCAAACAAGGATTAAACTCTCCACTGAAGAAGCAACACCTGCTTTACGGATGGACATTGAGCAAACATTTGTAAAAACTTCCTTAGATGCAAGTCCTGTGTGCAAAGATCTTGGTTTTCATCATCTGATCTGAGTTTGGGGACATACCAACTGCAACTGTATTTTAAAGTTTACTTAAATTAACATATTTCATACTAAAATCCACTTAACTTTCAGATATTGCCTAGAAATGTTTTTAATCCAGAAGACATTAACTCATTAGATGGGGAGGGAAAAAAAAGAAACATGAATAAAGTTAAATATCATGCAACCCAGGGCAGTGATGACCCCAGCATGATTTCTATCCCAGCGAAAATGAGCTCCTCCAAGGAATACTTGACCTGTAAGAGCATTCTGGAACTGTGGGTGAAACCAAAGACTTCAGTGTTTCTGTTTATCCCAAGTTGGTGTGTGGGGTTGAATAGGAAAATTTCCCTGCGGCAGAACTCAGCCAGATTTTGAGACGTCCGGAGTGGGGTGGGGGGGGCGGGATAGGAGATGACTCCTGAATTGAGTGAGTGTGTTTGTGTGTGTGTGTGTGTGTGTATGTAATAATATTCAGTCTGGAGTTCTTGATTTTTATTTTTTTAACGATTTTATTTATTTGGCAGAGAGAGAGCAAGCTGGGGAGAGAGGCAAAGGGAGAGGGAGAAGCAGACTCCCTACTGAGCAGGGAGCCAGACATAGGGTTTCAACCCCAGGACCCTGGGATCATGACCTGAGTCAAAGGTAGACGCTTAACCGACTGAGCCACCCAGACGCCCCTGGAGTTCTGTGATTTTTTAAATGTAATAATAATAATTTCTTATTTGGAAAGAAAAAAAGTATACACTCTACACAATATCTTAGGTCTAAATTAAAAATAACCCCTGGTTGGGGGTGCCTGGATGGCTCAGTGGATTAAGCCTCTGCCTTCAGCTCAGGTCATGATCTCCGGGCCCTGGGATCGAGCCCCGCATTGGGCTCTTTGCTCAGCAGGGAGCCTACTTCCCCCCCCTTCTCTCTCTGCCTGCCTCTCTGCCTACTTGTGATCTCTGTCTATCAAAAAAATAAATAAAATTTTAAGAAAAATTAAAAAAAAATAATAACCCCTGGTCTCCAAAAGGCCAGTGAAGGCCAGCTCCTCCAGGAAGCTGATTAAATAGACTGCAATTAATTATTCCCCATGCAAGGAACAAAACAATAAGTAAAATGGTGTCAAATAAAATTCTTAAATACAACAGAATGAGGAGGAGGGTGAAGGAGGACTTCCTATCTATAATTTTACACTCCTACAGGGGAGGCATTCTAATGTTTTCTGGACCATATCGGGCATATAAAAGAAATTCACAAAGCCACAAATAATAATCTCAGAATTTTATCAGATTCCAAGAACTAATTTATATCACGGGGACTTCATCTTTTCACATTCTTTTATCTCTTAATTTGTCTGGAAATTATTTTCTTTCTCAAAGAGAGTAGTAATTTTAGGGGCACCTGGCTGGCTCAGTGAGAAAAGTGTGAGACTCAATCTTGGGGTCACTGGGTGTAGAGATTATTTAAATAAATAAAACTTTAAAGTTTTAAATAAATAGGGGCACCTGGGTGGCTCAGTGGGTTAAAGCCTCTGCCTTTGGCTCGGGTCCTGATCCCAGGGTCCTGGGATCGAGCCCCGCATCGGGCTCTCTGCTCAAGCAGGGAGCCTGCTTCCTCCTCTCTCTCTCTGCCTGCCTCTCTGCCTACTTGTGATCTCTCTCTGTCAAATAAATAAATAAAGATCTTTTTTTTAAAAAGTTTTAAATAAAGATTATTTAAATAATTTAGATAAAGATTATTTAAAAAATAAAACAAAAGGATTAATAATTTTTTTAAAAGGATTAATTTTAACCACCAGAATAGACTGGTCCTCCCTCCTCAGGGAAGCACCTGTCACATAGCTTCATGTCCTAGGTAAGTCAGTCTGAGCGTTTTTTCATTCCTCTAATAGAGGAGATGGTTCTTCTGGATTAGTCTGCCCAATGTCCAAACTGTCTCCTTCTCCAGCCACTTCTCCCTCGCACTTTTAGTGAATCCAAAAAGAAGCAGGAGATGGTATGTGCAGAGATGTGCTTGCTTTCTGGAACGTGAAGAATGAGTGGCTCAGAACTAGAAATCATACAAGGGAAGGATGTCTTTTCTTCCCAGGGAGTGAACACGGGCTTTGAAGCTACCCATCACTGGGGCACCAGGCTGACTCAGTCGGGAGAGCATGTGACTCGACCTTGCGGATAGGAGTAGGAGCCCCACATTGGGGATGGAGTTTACTTTGAGGAATAAAAAAACCTAAACCAAAAATAAAGCTACCTGTCATCGAGGGGATGGAAAACAAGTCAGTTGAAACACTTTCTGAATCATTAACCCTGGCCCTTCAATGTCCCCATGTCCATTAAAACCCTCCATAAACTGGGGTGCCTGGGTGGCTCAGTGGGTCAAGCCGCTGCCTTTGGTTCAGGCCCTGGTCTCAGGGTCCTGGGATTGAGCCCCACGTTGGACTCTCTACTTGGTGGAGAGCCTCCTCCCCCCGCCTGCCTCTCTGCCTACTTGCGATCTCTCTCTGTCAAATAAATAAATAAAGTCTTTAAAAAAAAAAAAAAAAAACCTCCATAAACTGAGGTTGTATCGCAGATGTGCCGTTGGTGTGTGCCGTTGGTGTGTGCCCTAGCTGTGGGAGGGAAGCATCAGAAGCCAGAGCAGAGGACATCTGGGGAAGAAGCTCTAGGAAGGATATGCTCTTTGCTTGGGGGTCCCAGGGCCATCTACCACCTTCCTCTCAGTCTTAGGTGCAAATCTGGAGCAAAATCTCGTAAACTGCAGACTCATCGACTCATGTCATCATCACCCCAGTCACAAAATTTTACCACCACCAAGGATATTGTCTGCCAGGCACTGTGCTAGGTAGGGTCTGGCAATGTGGAGGTGAGTATCAAAGGAGTTCAGAGCCTAGTTAGGGAGGACGGGGTGGGGGTGGGGAAGAAGCAGCCACCGTGCAGGGAGTGAGACTTGCGCGCCAGAAGAGGGTACAGCGTACAGCGTGGAGGTGGTAAGAGCCACCGACTCAACAGGGTGGGAGGGCGAGAACTAACGGCAGGCTTCCCTGATGCAAGAACCTTCAGCTGCCTTCAGAGGAAGGGCTGGTTGTCCAGGTGGGTGAGGAAGGGAAGGTGCTCCAGGCAGAGACCCCTGCCTGGTTAAAGAAGGTACCGCCCTCACTGCAGATCTTCAAAGTCCAAGTCAGGAAGCTGGGACCTTGGGCACATTTCTTAACATCTCTAAAGCCTCCATTTCTTTCTCTGTTGGAGACTTCACCACCTACCTTATGGCATTGTTGTGAAGATCCAATAATGTAATGTTTGTAAGCACTGACGGGATTATTCTGCTTAAGGAAATAGAAGTCGCTCCCCCCCGGGGGCTATTGAGTGAGAGGTGGCTTTGGGGAGTCAGGAAAGATCAGGGGGGCAAAAGCAACATCTCGATGGCTCCTGCAGATCAGGCTGTCTGGATTTTCTTCAGAGGCCACAGAAACTGTGAAAGAAGCACAGGGCCAGTTTTATGTTTTGGAAAAACCACCCACTAGGGGATAGGTTTGGAGGTCCTGTAAGGTCCCTTCCCCTGCTGGCTTCTCAAAAGAGGCAATATGGAAAGCAGTCACCAGTTGGGCTTCTGGAGCCCAGTTGCCAGGATTCAAATCTCAACTCGCCTCTCACAAGCCCTCAGGCAAGTTAGGTGACTTCACAGAGATGGGCTTATAGGATTAGTTAACTGAGGGGATCCAGCTCCTGTCACTGTACCGGACACCCTAGTAAGCACTCGGCAGTAATTTTTGCTTCTGGTGCTAGGAGGCAGCAAAGAGGAGTCTCCTCATTTGCCCCAGAGCACCTGAGTAACTCCCAGGGAACTTCAGTAAGTCTAGAAGCCAGCTCCGCTAGGGGAAGGTTCAAAAAGGACTCAGAACTCTGAGCCTGCCCCCCGCCTGTCCTGTCTGTACTGAAGAGGGCCCTGTGTGCATGCAGCTAAGCCCCACAGGCAACGCAGGCCTGCTGGGTCTTGCATGGGGCTTAGGAGCCACTGACCACAGCTTCTGGCCCCTCAAGGGCAGCTGATCTCGGGGCAGGTCCTCTTTCCGGTTAGGCCAGTCACCTGGAGACTCTCCATACTCATGCTTATGTAACTTTCATCACTAAAGGTCTTGGTTTTCTCATACTGACTTGGTCTTGTTGCCAGGAACACAATAAATCTGCCTGACCTCAGTCCCTACTAAGGGGACTTGGCTACTGGTGGGCGGAGTTGCTGGAGGAGAGCTGAGGAGAGCCACTATCCACCCCCAGGAAGCTCCCGAGGGCGGGCAGGCACCCTGCACCCGGAGGCAGCAGGTACCGGGATGTTAATGAGGCAGCTGAACACCCAAACCAGTTTAGGAAAGAGAGGAATGTTCACTCACTCCTCTAAAAATAAGGCTTCTATAAGCCTCAGCCTACTGGTGGTGGGAAGGAGAAAACCCGCAGCATTGAAGGGCCGCAGCAGGTTTGCTGGGGAATTTTTAGGAAGGGCTTATTGCTTTGGAGAGCCAGAGGCTAGACTCAGGAGAGCTTCTATCTTGTTTTTATGGGTCCAGACCCTGGAAGTAGGCTGTCTGGGTTTGAATCCTGGCTCCTCTATGTACCAGTTAGATGACCTTCAGTCTTAACCTAAGTTCCAGTTTCTCATCTGTAAAATGGGTATGATAGTGCCAACCGCACTGGGATGTTATAAAGACTAAATGACTTTATATATGCAAAGTGCTCAGAAGAATGCCCGGCACATACTAAGGGCTGTGTTGGCCTTTATTAATACATGGCATCTCTTTGCCCGAAATGTCTTCTTCCTCAGCTTGCCCCAGACGTACACCTTGTTCTGGTCACATTGTGAATCCTTGCAGGTGCTAAGCAGACTCATGGGACCACTTCCCTCCTTCTCCACTCACACAGCAGAGTGCGTGTATCCAAGCGTCCCACTCTTAGGTAAGACCTGCTCCTACTCAGATGCTGGAAAAATTTGCTGTCCTTGTTTGACTACCTTAGGTGGTGCTCTAGGTAGCAGTTGTTAAACCAAACTTGGGTGAGGGAGGGAGGACTGATGTCCCTGGGGATCTTGTAAACCAGTTTTAATTTTTTAAAAAAGATTTTGTCAGAGAGAGCACAAGCGGAGGGATCCCCACTGAACAAGAAGCTGGATGTGGGACTCAATCCCAGGACCCCAGGATCATGACCTAAGCAGAAGGCAGACACTTAACCGACAGAGCCACCCAGGTGTTCCAACCAGTCTCATTTTATTTTTTTTAAAGATTTTATTTATTTGACAGAGATCACAAGTAGGCAGAGAGGCAGGCAGAGAGGAGGAAGCAGGCTCCCCACTGAGCAGAGAGCCCTATTCAGGGCTCCATCCCAGGACCCTGAGATTATGACCTGAGCCGAAGGCAGAGGCTTAACCCACTGAGCCACCCAGACACCCCAACCAGTCTTCAATTTAAATGTGCCAAGCCCTCATCCTCAGCAAGGCCAGTTTGGTAAGGACATAGTTCAAGTGTCAACTTTTCACTTTTCTGAAGCCTTGCTCTCCTCTGGCTCCATCACAATTATGCATGCCCGCTAGAGAAGAAACTGTTCACATAGATATCTTCTACGCTAAACTTGGAGCTCCTCGGGTGCAATGTCCATGTTCTGTCCACCCTGTGTCTATAAAATTTAGTGCAAGACTAAGAATATAGGAGGTGCTCAATATGCTGGACACATGATTAGGAAGGCCAGCAGTTTAGGAATTTGCTCTGCCTTAGGTGGAATGAGGACCCAAAGCCTGGGCTTCGATCTTAAGTCTACAACTCAGGCTCTTCCTAAACAGCGAGTTAGACAAAGAACTGAACTTTGTAAAGGGGTTAACATCGCATTAGTCTGTGTCTGAAGGCAGGTTACAGAGAAGCAAAGATACGGAGAATGATCTTGAGTGTCTAAGCCTACCACGGCCTCCCCTCCAGTGGGCTTCATACCAGCTCTGGAAACCAGGTAGGAAAACAGCCCAATCCTGGTCCTCTGCTGCCCTCTTGTGCTGCTTATTAAGTAAGAGACGTTCCTGTAGGCTTGTCCTGAGGTCCCGGCAAACACCCACTTTTCTCTCCAGTAAATCATGCTGCCCCACCCCATGGCAGTAGTGTACTAGAGAATTAATAGTAGAAGCAAGAAAGATAACTGTGATTGCCATTAGTTCAGCTAGGAAGTAGACTGCTATCTTCCTGGGCAAAAAGGCATAGGAATCCTGAATGCCCCTCCTTCCAAGGATCTGGATGTGGAGCAAAACAAATACTGATGTGCTCCCTATTTCAAATTCTTTTTTTTTTTTTTAAGATTTTATTTATTTATTTGACTGAGATAACAAGTAGGCAGACAGGCAAGCAGAGAGAGAGGAGGAAGCAGGCTCCGTGCTGAGCAGAGAGCCCAATGCGGGGCTCAATCCCAGGACCCTGGGATCATGACCTGAGCCAAAGGCAGAGGCTTTAACCCACTGAGCCACCCAGGTGCCCTCCTATTTCAAATTCTAAAGCTAACAATTAAGGGCACAATTTTGCATCAAAATCCCGCCACCCACCCATACCCAGAGAGAAATATTACTTCGTTTCTGTTAGCAGGATTAATAGATGTAAAGCCCCAAAGAATACTATCTGGCAGTTTGTGCTGTATAGACATTTTATTTATTTACTTAGATTTTTATTTATTTGAGAGAGAGCGCGCGCCCAAGCAGGCAGAGCAGCAGGCAGAGGGAGAGGAAGGAGCAGGCTCTCCACCCAGGAGGGAGCCCCATGCGAGGCTGGATCCCGTGTCCTCAGGATCATGATCTGAGCCAAAGGCAGCCACTTAACCGACTGAGCCACCCAGGTACCCTTATATAAGCATTTTAAAAAAGAACTTAAGAATGTGGTAGAGGGGGACGCCTGGGTGGCTCAGTTGGTTAAGCAGCTGCCTTCGGCTCAGGTCATGATCCCAGAGTCCTGGGATCGAGTCCCGCATCGGGCTCCTTGCTCAGCGGGGAGCCTGCTTCTCCCTCTGCCTCTGCCTGCCTCTCTGTCTGCCTGTGCTCATTCTCTCTGACAAATAAATAAAATCTTTAAAAAAAAAAAAAAAAAAAAAAAAAAAAAAAAAAAAAAGAATGTGGTAGAGGTCACAGCACAGCGGAAAAAGCAGGAGCCATGTATTAGCAGGATATGGGTTTGAGGTCTGGCTCAGCAACTGGCTTCAAGCCTCATACAAATTCTACCCGTAATCTAGCTCAGCTCAAATCCTACACTCCCCAGCTTCCTCTGTACTCAGTCTGTCACCACCCAGCAGAGATAATGATCAGCCCCTACATCTGCTTCTTGAGGACCCAGCCACTAAGGATTCATAGAAAGCCCTCAATTATACATGTCAGTTTTGTTATGGCCCAATGAGGGTGGCCCTGAGGAAGAAACAGGCTTCCAATCAGCACACCTCACTCCTCTCATCAGGCCAGCCTTTCTCTGGGGTTTTCCCTTATATCCCAATCCCTGCACCAAGAGGACCTTTGTTCCTAATCTCTACCTTTCCCATTTTCCCTTGGATTTATAAACTTACTCAAAAACCAAAGTCAGGGAGGGTCGTGTGCAAGGAAGTACTGGAGCCTTATTAATTCCTACTAAAAAGAGCCTAATTTGTTTCCCTCCTGGTCAATCTAAAGGGGACAAACCTACATCAACATGGCATGAAGATCCATGGAGTTTATGGAAACCGAGTAGCGCCCCCAGGTGGCCAAGCCTGGAGCGATAGCCAGGGTTGCTTCTAGTAGTGGCTCCTTCAGGGACATGCATCCATGTATAGACTAGGAAGTCTGAGAGCTTCCGTATCCCGCCACACTTTTCAGATTTTATTTGACAAAGAGCACAAGTAGGCAGAGCGGCTGGCAGAGAGAGAGGGAGAAGCAGGCTCCCCGCTGAGCAGGGAGCCTGATGCGGGGCTTGATCCCAGGACCCTGGGATCATGACCTGAGCCCAAGGCAGCTGCCTAATCAACAGAACGCCCACACTTGACTTATTCCTTCTTCAGACTCTCCTCTGCTTTGGTTTCTGGACACCACTTCCCCTGAATTCAGTAAGAAGTCCCACTCTAAGCTGTCCATTCCCCCCTTGAAGAATTTCTTCAGGTGGGGTGACAACGAGGTGGGCCACAACGAAGAGTAACAGGCTGGACACTTGCATCCGCCATGCTCGGACATCTTGCAAGGCATACACAAGTTTGAGAGGCCTGTACCCATGACCCGCCTCCGCTCATGGAACTGCCTGAGGACACACACAGGTCTCTGGCAGGGCCAGCACTCTCATGGGACACACGTTATGGACCATGTTCTCACTCACTGTCAGGTAAAGGAAACTTGTTGAGGGCATTTTGCCCATTTGGGAGTGGCCACTTCAAGGCTAGTGATGGCTGCTGGATTTCATGTCATCTCTAGAAAATAAAAAACCTCTCACAACCATAGTTGCAACAGAACGAATGGCCCAGTGGGGACTACGACCCTCGGTCATACTTGCCCACTCCTCGCTTACTATCTGGAGACAAGAGGAAGGTGGGAGCTGGGGCAGAGGGTGAAGCGGGGTCACCCATGCCAGGAGCCAATATGCTGAGTCCTTTGAGACTCAAAGAGCCCCAGACCAGAAACCAACAAACCACACTGAGGGATTGGTTCTTCCAGATCAGTCTCCTCACATTCCGAAGCCCACCTGACCTAGGACTGGCTTGCTTTAGTTTTCACACCTGTGAAACAGGGATACTTGCTACCTACACCTTGAGACGTCACCGTAAGGAAGAGTGACCGTGACAGGGACTCCCTTAGCATTAAAGGAACAGAATTCTCTGTGCGCTAACTGGTCAGCAGGTAGGGCCAGCTCCAGAGGCTACAGGTCATCTCCTAACAGCCTTCTCTGAGCGGCTGAGGAAGCCTCGAGAGAGCTGGACCAAGTGACTTCGAACACAGGGGGCACTCCGCCAGACCAAGCCTAGCTTAAGCTAAGCTTGTTGTACTTTCTGTAAAATGCACTGGTGGTCTTGGCCTGAGGAGCGCTGGTAATTTGCTCCCTTCTGATCACCTGTGGAGCCGCATTTGTTCCTCATCCTATACTAGTTCATCTGTGCGAATAACCAACGAAATGTGTGAAAAGAACCTGTATAAAAACTAGATTGGTGGGGCGCCTGGATGGCTCAGTGGGTTAAAGCCTCTGCCTTCAGCTCGGGTCATGGTCTCAGGGTCCTGGGATTGAGCCCCACATCGGGCTTTCTGCTCAGCGGGGAGCCTGCTTCCCTGCCCCCCTCTCTGCCTATTTGTGACCTCTCTCTCTTCATCTAATAAATAAAATCTTTAAAAACAAAACAAAAACAAAAAACTAGATTGGCGGGGCGCCTGGGTGGCTCAGTGGGCTAAAGCCTCTGCCTTCGGCTCAGGTCATGATCCCAGGGTCCTGGGATCGAGCCCCACATGGGGCTCTCTGCTCAGCAGGGAACCTGCTTCCCCTCCTCTCTCTCTGCCTGCCTTTCTGCCTACTTATGATCTCTGTCAAATAAACAAATTAAATCTTAAAAAAAAAAACAAAAACAAAAAACTAGATCGGGGAGGCAGAAGAGCACGGGACTCTCTACCTCAGGGTTGTGAGTTTGAGTCCCACATTAGGCATACAAGTGACGTGAGTATTGAGATGCTTACAAAACTTGCTATTAAATTAGATATAGATCAAACTATAGGCTGGAGAAATTATCTAGAATCCTGAAGTCCAGTTCCTTCACAATGTCTAAATTCTTTATCCATTTTAAAAGTCTAAGCTCCTGGCTGGCTCAGTCAGTACAGCACGCCAACTCTTGATCTTGGGGTGTGGAGTTCGAGCCCCATGTTGGAGTAGGGTTCACTTTAAAAAAGTCCAAGCTGAAAATCATAGATCGTTCATTTTGATTATTGTGAATGAAGGTCCCTTGCCTTCTAACCATAATTTTCCTCACTTTTAGAGTTCATTAGTGAGCATATGTATGATAACTATGCTGTATGGCTAACTTAAATGTACAATTTTTTCACACTCAACTGACTTTTTAACTGTCAAACTACCCGTCCCAATCATATGTAAAAGGGGCTTTTGTTTAAATTCCCGCTAAAATTATGGTGAGAAACCACTGGCACGGGACAACAGGAGGAGTCAGTGCTAGAAAGTGCACTCCTCTCTTAACTCTGAGCAGGGGGGAGACTGCTGGGAGCTGGATTTTTTTTTTTTTTTTTTTGGAGAGGGTGCTTTTGGGCATTTATTTTCAAAAAAATAACTTTTGTTTCCTCAGAAAGGCAACTTTGTAATTTCTCTGTTTTTCCATCCAAGGCGAAACAAAGAATAGTCCCTTGGCCTCCACTCACCTGGAACAGATCAAATGACATCACAATTCCATCCCTTGATGGCAATGCAGCAGTTGTCCTGAAAGTAAAAGACATGTCCAAACCCACCATGTCCCAGCCCTCCATTCTATACAATTAACCCAGAGCCAGGACAGGGAGCTGGATGGCCTGTTGCTGTGTTCCATTCATACGGACAAAAATGTAAAGATGTATTCCTATGTAAGCAATCATGATAACATGAAAACTTTACATAAATTTGGAAGACGTGAAATACACACTTTACAAATTGATTCTTTATACTTTTGAAATGGATTTACAACAGTATTACTTTACACAAGTTCCTACTTTATACAGTATTTTGTTTAGGCAGCTTTTCAGTAACATTTCTATTACAAGTTAGTTACACATGGAACCTCTCAGAAAGTTGGGAAGCCTGAGGAGCTACATGCAAAGGGCTGATGACAGGGGCAAAAGGTGTGAGGCCATCGCTCTGGTGCCCAAATAGGAGCTGAGAAAGGACTCCGACTCTCATATGGAGCTAACTCAAGGCACTGGGATCTTCACTGTTTTCCTCAGCTCTTCTTCCCAACAGGTAAACTTTCATCAGAAGAGGACTGTGTTTTCTACATCAATATGGCAAAGAAAGGCCTCTTAATACAGGTTGACACCTATCATAGACTAGCAGAGTCAGATACTGAATGGTGATGGGTAATGACTCGAAGTATCTGTCGTTCAATTCTCTCCTGTTACAGGTATATAATAGCATCTATAATCCATTCCAGTCTGTGCTATATAGCAAGAAATCTAGGCAGGACTAAGCCCAGAACACCCAGGAGCACAAAATATCACTCAGTGCCTGATCCAAGCCAGAGGCAGGTCTTAATACAGTGCCAAATACCCAGCAAGATTATGAAAAAGCAGAAGAGGGAGAAACCCATTACAAAAGGGCCTTCAGAGTTCAACAAAACGTACAATGCAACACCAAGTTTTACCCTTTCCCGGTAGGCCTCCACTTTGTTCTCACGGTTATCCTGCATAAATACCCGAAGGGTCATGTTAATTTTAACAGCAAATTAAGTGAATCCCAGATATTTCTGTCAAAACGAAGACCTAAAGTCTCAAGATCTTTGTATAGCATTTTTTGAAGTTCTGTATGGCAGAACGAAGCACGGAAATGCAGGCTTTTACCAACCTCCACCACCATGGACAGCATCTCTGGCTTTAGGATAACCTTGAAATAGAAGAAAGAAGTTCCACCTCCCAGGATGCTGAAATGAAATTGTGAAAGAAGTCTAACTCCTTTACAGCTAGTCTAAATTACACAACCTTTCTCAGTCTAGAGCCTACATAAGAAACAAGCCCTTTCTTGAGTCCACATAAGAAATCCTCTAGTCTGATTTGGAAGAAGGAAAAACAAAAACACAAGAGCCACCGGCATGAGGCAGGGGCACTCATCCGCCCTCTGGCGCTGAGTTCACTAGACCCTTTCCCTTCCCGGCTCAGACTCCGGCTGACGGTCCTTCCTTCTCACACCTCATGTAGCTGCAGGACTACGGAGATGAAGCATCAGTTTCTCTGTGTTTTCTCCTCTTTCTCCAGGTGCAGAACTTTCTCTAGGACACAGGCCAGCTTCACAGCTAACACCCCGTTAACAAATTTTTAGATAACACCACTCTGCAGTCGTTCTGGGTACTTAACAGTGGGCAGGTGACAGCTCTCTCCAACTTCAGTATCATCGTATGTGAAAACATCAGAGGCTCTCTCCTGGGAGAGGGGGAGTAAATACACACATGCTTGCCCTCCCCCCCCCCCCGACTCGGAGAGGCAGAGAAGCTACCTCACCGGGAATGCTGTCGTCAGGGACTGTGGACAACCCATACGTGAGGAAGAAAAACGAGGAGGGGGCACAGGAGGTACATACCAGATGGGCAAAAGCTCTCTAAAGGCAAAGGCTTTATTTTAACTGCAGTGTATCCTTTTAGCTTATATTCTCAATGGAATTGGGACAGCTGGCATCCTGTCCCAGTGTCAGGGGTTCTAAGAATTCGGATACTTAAAAAAGGCCAAAGCACGATTATTCCAGATTGTCCTCTGGAGACTCTTCTTCTCGTTTGGCCCCAGAACCCTCAACAGACAAGGACAGACATCACAACAACTGTGGGAAAACTGCAGACAATCACAAGTCATTCTTAAAGAGATTTAATTATTTGAATTGCATCAAAGGGGATATAGTACATTTAAATCTCTGCTACATCACAAACTGCTGTTTTTGTTTTCTTTTATTAAAGACCCACTAGTTCTACCCATCTCCTGGTTTATGGCTATAGAATGGGGGTGGTGGTGGTGGTGGATAAGTATTACCAACAGAAGATGAAAACCCAAGCAAGAGTCTGTTCTGTTCACCAGAAGGCCTTCTTCACTGCAGAAGAGAGCCTTTTAAAAAAGAAAGGAGGAGAAAGACTGTGGAATATGGACAGCCAGTAACAACAGCTAGAGTCAGAGACAGGGAAAGAAGTGTCGGAGGCAGAACCTGCATGTTTACAAGCTGTCCCTCGACCCACACTTTCCCAGCCCTCCACAAGGACCATCTTCCTTAGATTTCCTTTTGATATCTTAACCCTAAACCAGGTTTTCCTGTCAATTCCAATATAACGAAGACATCATTCCCACAAGGAGGACTGAACTGAGGATTGGAATGATTTGCCACCATTCTGAAAAGCTTACTGAAAAGCATCATGGCTTTAAAGACAAGTTCTATTCCTTGAAGACTAGGTGGGGTTCTTTATTAGGAGAGACGGGAGGCATATGGCCCACCAAACAGAACAGGATACAGAAGAACCGTCCACCGCTGCTGTAGCCTAGCTGGGCAGAGGCAAAAGCAAGCAACCCCCCTCTTGCTCTTTCAAGCCCACAAAGTAGAGGGGCGTAAGAAGCTGTAGTCTAATGGCTCTAAATAACCAGCATTTAGTGTTAAATTAGGACCAAGGATTTATTCCACAATATAAACTGCCAACATTTGATACAAGCTACCAAAAAAATAGTAGGAGAGGAAGGAAGGGGCAGGGGAAAAGCCAAAATACAGCTGTGGCAATTACTTACAGAGCAGTCTCTTTTCTACATCACTAGTTCATCAGTGACACTAGAAACTAGACATTTGTGTTCTGTACATCAACCAAATGCTAAAGCACCAACACACTGTTTGGAAGTTTGTTTTGTTTTGTTTTAATTCCAGCCACTGAAACCAACATAGAAGTTATTGCTTTGATAAATAAACCTAGTCTACCAGGAAAAAGAAAAGTGGATAAAGAAACAAACAAAAACCCCAAAAGTGAAAAACTTAAGTTCCCCAATATGGTAACAGAGTAAACAAGAGAGAAATTCCTCAAATGAGGATTTACTGGAATCTCTGGAGCCCTTCTGGGCACTGGAACTGAGTTGACTCTTAAGCCGGTAAATCCCAGACAGAGGTAAGACTTTAATGCTGTACATGAAAAGGTGAAAGCTCCAATGCCTTCCAAATTGCTGGAAACCCCTGCAAAAAAACCAGTCAGCATTTCACACCTCAACAACCACAAACAGCTCTTAAGGAAAAAAATACAAAAAGTGTCAAAAAATTTTTTAGTTGTTTTTTCTTTTTTTCAAAGAGTTCTGGAAAAATGATCCCGTAAGGAATAGAAATAGCACCGTTTACAGGCTGGTCTGAATACCAGTCCTGTAGCTTTGCTGAGAAATTGAAGAAATCTTCTTGGTTGGAGTCCTGAATTACATTAAGTGGTTGGGGGTGGGGGGTGTTTGTGTTTGTGTTTTTTATTTTCGGCTTGGTGCGTCCTTCACAGTACAGCGCACACAGATGTAGTCTTCTTTCTCTGCCATCTCTGGAGAAACACCAACACAGACCTGGTGAAACCACTGATTGCAGCTGCCATCACACTGGACCCAGTCCACCTGGTTACAAAGAGCAGGGAGACGGGGTTTTCAGAGGAAAAAATGTGATTCGAAATTGGGCAGGCCAGCCTCAAGATATTCAGGCCGTTTGCCACCAACGGCCACCGTCCCACCAGTGGGACCTCCGGCACAACAGCTATGCCACATGAGTGTAGCTGGCCCACCAGCCAAAGCAACCAAGTCAAAGCCATTCTTCAAGTCGTGACTGCTTTGGGGTTAAGACAGCGCCGCCCTGTGATAAGTAAGCAAAAGGGCATTACATCAGCATCCCTCCCACCTTCTTAGCGCCGGGAGGTGAAAGCTGGAAGAGCAGGAAAAGGAAAAAGGGAAGAATAAGAGTTTCTTCAAGAAAAGGGAGAAGACCCAGGAACGATGTAAGAGCAGAGATATCAGTGGGGAAGGGCTGAGCAATCCATTCAGATCAGCTCAAAGCAGATAAGCAGGAGAGAAAGACCCAGCGAGATGAGGTGTAGCTTACAGGGTTTCTGAGTTAAGGGAAAGCACGTCCTCTATGGCCCAAACCTCACTGACCTCATCTCCTTCTGGCTGCAGGCAGCTCACAGCTGGGCAGATGGCATCTTCATCCTCAGAGTCCTCCTGCTCGGAATAGGATGTGTCTGAGGGCAGGGAATGAGTTTCGGCAGAACGGACTAACTCATAGCTACGCTCTCTCTCTAACTTGAAACTGTTCATGTCCTTGGAGTGGCTCAGTTTGATTTTCTTCTTTTTGGGGGTCCGCATTTTTTTAACTCGATCCCATCGGTCACTGGAGAGGCCTTCTCTTTCCAGGCGTCTCTTCAGTTTTCTCTCAAGACTGTTGATTCCGTCTCGCTTCCCGCGGCAGCACTCATTCTGGGTGGAAGATAGGCAAATTCAATTTTAGCCGACCGTCTGCCTGTTACTCAAACTAGTGAAGTATTAGCTGTATGAGAAACCAGATGATCTCTCATCAACATTAAAAAAAAGCCTGCAGGGGCGCCTGGGTGGCTCAGTGGGTTAAAGCCGCTGCCTTCGGCTCGGGTCATGATCCCAGCGTCCTGGGATCGAGCCCCGCATCGGGCTCTCTGCTCAGCGGGGAGCCTGCTTGCTCCCTTCTCTCTCTGACTGCCTCTCTGCCTACTTGTGATCTGTCTGTCAAATAAATAAATAAAATCTTTAAAAAAAAAAATAAATAAATAAATAAAAAAAAGCCTGCAACCCGGGGCACCTCGCTGGCTCAGTCAGGGAAGAGCACTCAACTCAATCTCGGGGTGAGTTCGAGCCCCACATCAGGTGTAGAGAAGACTTACTAAAACAAAAAACAAAACAAAAACGAAAACAAAAAAACCCCAAAAAACCCAAACCCGCATCCTAACACCCCTGCCACCACGTCCCCTCACATCCCACAGGACAACCTGTTTGGGTTTAGCTAACTTAACTGCTAGTGCTATCAAAAGAAAGAGTAGAAAAAGGAAATGTTAAAGACATGATTAGCTTTCAAATTAGCAGCAGAAGATGGGGAGATGCCTACATTCTTCTCTTCGCCAACTACAGGAGTAAAAGACTACCATGTAGTTCCTACCTAGGTGTGTATGCTTGTACTCTTACCTACGGACTTCTAAGGAACCGTGCTAATACGTTCCTTCTTTAAGGACATACATCCTGACCCCTTAAAGAAATAAAGTGCCTTAACTGAATGTCATCAATAATGGTGCTACACTACTATTTGGTATCATAATGAAAAATAAAATTCTAGGGGCGCCTGGGTGGCTCAGTTGGTTGAGCGTCTGACTCTTGTTTTAGACTCAGGTCATGATCTCAGAGTCGTGAGATCGAGCTCCACGTCAGACTCCGATGCTCAGTGGGGAGTCTGCTCTCCCTCTCCCTCTACATTCTCTCTCTCAAGTAAATAAATAAATCTTTTTTAAATTTAAAAATATATTAAAAAAAAGAATTCTAAATGATAGTTGATGATGAGATTCTTCTCCCTACCCTGACTACATTCTCATCAGGAGTTCTGAATGTTATAGGTCAGCTAACTCACTAACGTAAGAGTAGCAGCATATTTAAGCTAAGACATAGGACATACATGGTATCTATCGTATCTATCCCCTTCAAGTAAGTCAGCACTCAAAACGGGCACCCTCAGTCTGATGACCCAGTCCTCACACCAGCTGTCCTGTTAGGGTTAGAGCAGTTAAAACATTTGTTAAACATTAACTCCAAGATATTCTTTAAGTTTTGAAAGCTTTATACCAAAAGCCTTCCCAGCTATAATTATATTTTCATCTCTACAGTCTTTCTCTTACAGAAAAAAAATTCTACTTCTAGCTATTATCATATGGAAATGATGAAAAGCACCATGCTCAAAGGAAAAAAAAAATTCACAGTCACTTAAAAAACAGCACCAAACTCCAGGATGTGAGGCCAGAGTGATGCCTAGCACCCTTCTGCTTATCACAGCCTTAGGAAATGAGGTTTCCTAAGAATACAGAATACAGAATTCTGTATTCTAATTCTAATTTCCTAAGAATACAGAATACAGAATTCTGTTTCCTAAGAAAACAGAATAGTGAACTAATTAGATGGGATGACACTAAACATCATGCCCCTCAAGCCAGGCTGTATTCCCCAGCTGCCCGGTGGACACTCACCTTCTCACTGCTGGGTCTAGCGGGTGAGCTTCGATCAGTTTGCGGAGCAGGGGCTGGCTTTGCAAGTAAAGTCTGGTAAAGTTCCTGAATTTCAGGAAGGGATACCTGGAGCAACTGGGCTTCCATCAACAGTTCATTCACTTCTGGACTAACACCTGTCAAAGACCACACCAAAGCGTAATGATGACAAATGGAGGGTGTTTCACATGGACGTGGACATGCAAGCAAAGCAGGACTAGCCGTCAAACCACTGCCACTCTCTCCTTGAGAAATTATATTCAGTTGAAGTCAGGTTCACATGATGTGTTTAAAGCCATAATATAGTAAGAGCCCAAACAAGATTTTCTCAGGCTTCTGATTACTGGGGAAGTTCTAATTCTACAATGAATCCCTTCTTCACTCTCAATTACTGCTAACATGGAAGAGGCCATATATCTGCCTGGATAGCTTCTGCCTTCAACAGAAAGCAGGGAACAGGGCAAGATGTGGGCAGTCTGGGTGAACTGAGTAGCTCCAACCCCATTACCGAACAAATACTACTAGGGCCTGACTAAGGGTCAGAACTCCCGTTGTGGCTCCAGGCAGAACTCCTGGGGCAGCCATGTACACACAAGCACAGCAGATCCCTGAACAACAGAGTCAGGGGAGCTGCGTCCCTGCACAGCTGAAAATCCATGTTACTTTCAATTCCCCAAAACTTCATGCTAACAGCCTACTGTTGACTGGAAGCCTTACCAATAAAGGTGATTGGCACATTTTGTATATTTATGTATTATATACTATTTCCAGAATAAAGTAAGCTGAGGAGAAAAGACTGTTCAGAAAATCACAAGGAAGAGAAAATATATATTTACAGTCATGTATTTATTGAGAAAAATCTGTGTTTAAGTGGACCTGTGTTGTTCAAGAGTCAACATAGGAAAAAAAGGAGGTAGGTTTCAAGTGCAGATTATGTCTAAGATCCCAACAGAACCCATGACTTGGCATCTGACTGAAATGACTGGTATTTAAATGTCAGTTGGCACGGGATTAACCCTTTCGTCCCTGAAACCAATGTGTTAAAGCCTTTCTCTGTTTTGCATTTATGAACCTTCAAGCATGATCATTCTCCTACCTTGCAAATACATAGTAACCCATATCCGAATCTGAAGATAAAGTCTTTTTATGGACCTGAACAAAACCCTACTGCAAGATTACTTGTTCTTACCCAGCCCTCCCCCCTCCTCCTCATCATAAATACAAACCATGGAGGGGGATACAACTTCGGCCAGTGGAGAAGGGAGAGTGTACATATGAGGCTTTGTTGTCCCAGTCATCAGGCAAGGAGAAGGATGTTGTGCCAGTAGGCTGAGACACCTAATGGAAGGAAAACATTTTATAGAAAGGCTTTTTCAGGATTAAAAATTCTCCTACTAGTCCAGGGAATGTAGTCTGGGTTATCAAGCAGGCAAACAGGAAAGAAGGACTTCAATTCCCAACTGAAAGAAGTCTCCAATTATTTTAGATCAGGCTAAATCAACTCATATCCAACAAGCCTTTAGTCTTCCTGGTTTTACCTGGACTGATTCCACAGAGATCAAGACCACCATTGAGAAATAAGGCATCTTCTTTGCATGAGAACAGATCATACAGCCTTGTATTCCCTATATAATTCTCCTAACAAAGGCTGTAACACAATGAACACAGACATGTGCCCCTTTGAGCAAATCGAGTGAGGAACTGCCAGATCTCATGCATGTCTACCTTCTTCCCTTCGTCAGTGTTTATTAAAAAGTGCTAGGAGAAACACTCCTTTGACTATGAACTAGTAAATAAGTTAAAAGAGTTATGTCCTCTCCTTTTATCAATAAAAGTAAACTTCTACCCTATCTTATGTAAAGAACATACATGTTTCCCCTGTAGGCTACCCAAATGACTACAACTCACCCTATGCAACAAGAATTTAATTCATCATTTGCTAAGTGCTAGGCACTGCCTGTATTTCACAAGCCTGGAAAGAAATGTAAAAGAAAACAAGGAAACATATATGATAGAAATTAATTTGTCTTTTATCTTTGGTCGGCTGAACAATTTAACTCATAATTCACTGTCTGTGTTAGTATAGCACAAGCAAGCTATGAGATCTCAGCTAGAAAAATCTGTACGAAATCTGAAAATCAGGTCAAACTCGTAAGATGACTGAATACAGCCCTCCTGACTCTACTTTTCTGCTATTTCACATTCTTTTCCTACAGCCACCTTCTATGGAAGAAGACAAAACACTCTGCCCACCCCAGTGATGGTCAGGAGAATCTGGCTTTTATAGCAGAAAGATCACGGCTGGTATGAAACCCACTGCCTTTCCTCTGAAGCAACACAGTACTCAGACACTTCAAAACCTACTCCTTCCTCAAGGGGCAGTAAGAGACACAAGGCAGAAAGTACCTTTCCCTCTAGTCACTGACTAACACGAGAGGAAGCAGGGGGAAGAAAACAGTCAAGCAAAAATTCCAAAAATTCATGTACGTTAAGTATATATCCCACAGAATGGGAAAACGTAGATAGCTACGTTATCTATGAAAAGGTGAAAACTGCTCTCCAGAAGCAGACTGCCTGAGCGACATCTTCCCAGTGCCGGGAGCAGAGGAAACGAAAACAACACGGCAGGGACACGGAGCCCTCGAAGTGGAGAGCTGCGCAGTCAGCACTGGTACCAGTCAAGCCATCGCCAGGAGCAGCAGCCGTCCCAGAGCAAAGGTGCAGGCTAAAGGGACAGAGCTCGGCAGATCCCAGGAACTGGCAGAGACAAGTCCAGACTCACCTTATTTGTCTCGGCCACCTGTCCCGCTGAGGCCTGCCATCTGCTATACCACAGTCCAGAGCCCACTCGATCCTGCACAGACTTGAGGTTCCCTGATGAGAGCAGCTGCTGGGCTCTGTGCTGCCAGTTCACCGTTCTTTCGATCATGTATCGAAGTGCATCTCCCTCAGGAAGGCGAACGCGGATACGCTGCAGGGAGGCCAGCAGGGGCAGAATTTTCTCTAATGGAGGCTTCTCTGACCTCCGACAATGGGGACAAAGCCAGATTCGGGGGCCTTGTGAAATACTGGGTACCGCCACACAGCTCGTGTGGAAAGCATCCCTGCAGAGTTCACACTGGATCATGGGGGCAGCTGGGGCCTTCTGACACAGGCAGACTCTCAGCTCCACATCTTGGACAGGTGACAGCAGCTTCCCTTCATTGGCTAGTCTGAGAGACTGCAAGGCTTCCATTTCCCTTAGGCGAGCTTCCCCAAGTGTTGCCATCTAAAAAGGAGTTACAATCAAGGACAACGTCAGAGAGAATTTAGCCCTCTCCTATACCCCAGGTCCCAGAGTAGATATTGATTTACGTTTGAATCCTGGCTCCATCTCACTGAGCTGAGTGAGTGGCCCTGGGCAGCACGTTCCACTGCAGCTCAATGTTCACGTGTATAAAATGGGGTTCACAGCGGAGCCCACCTCCCAGGGATGCAGGGATGATTGTGGGGCGGCCGCTGTGCCTGGCACACAGTGAACAATGTGAGCAATGACTGAGCACACACTACTACTTAAAGTCTAACTTCCTTGCACATTTATTTCTCTTAAAAGAAGCAGGCTTCTCACACAACTGCATGCTCTAATTCCCGGGGTTCTCCACGTTTCCGTAGCTCCATTAGCTCCTGTTCTTTTAGAGAGGCACTTTGGGTAGAAAAGTCTCTAAAGCAGCCACTACATGACTGGTAGTTTACGCCTCCTATGATCTTTAACATTGAGGCCTTTGTGTGTGCTGAACACAGCCATTGTAGATAATGAACCTGGATACCTCATGAAATAATTAAATAGAGAGCACTTTATCAGACTTTACTTACACATGTGTGCACATGCACATGTCCATGCTAGAAAATAAGCTCATTGGGGCACAGACAAAAGCAAGTTGCTTTGGTGCAGTGTGTGGCAGGTCTATTCAAACTGGAAAATCTTTCCTCCCTATTAATACAGGAGCCATGTCCCAGAACAGTGGGGAGCTCAGTTAACCTGTTAAGTGACTTGAAAATAACTCATAAACAGAAGCAACTTCACAGTAAAAAGCTGAGGTGACACTGAGCATATTCCTGAACGATATTTACAAGATGTCCATAATTAGAACCTTTATATGAATGGACTAAGCACCTACTATATAAGCTATCCAATACATAAACAGGTCTAGGCATTACAGATTTATCCATTATGCACCATGAAGTAAAAGCTATTTAAATGTGATAAACTTAAATCACTGGTTACGTCAAGAGTTAGCTGCTACCACCTTGAACTTAATACCCAGTTTCCCCTATAAAAGGCTGGACCACCGTAGTCCTCCTCCAGCACTTCATTGATACAGAAATATAGATAAATGGAGGGGAAAGTGTAGACTTTTAAAACTGAGCTCTCCCCTCTAGAAACAGAAGCTAAAGGCTGTGGGAACCATTCCTTTCCCCAATTCTATTCCCAAATCCTTAAAATGTTAACCTGTCACAGTTAAAACCATTCCCAGTTATCAAACCCACCCACCATCAGACCCATTATGATTCACCAGATGAGGTGCCCTGAGTCGTAAGGCCAGAATGAACTCTCCATTATATTTTTGGAACGGAAAAAAAAAAGTATGAATGATTAGGAAGAAACAAAAAGATCTAGAAGTAAATTAAGTAACAAACCTTTGGCATATTTTTAAAAAATCCACTGTTTCTGTAGACAAAAACAACGTACAGGCAATATATACATGGGTTATGTGATAAGAAGGTGCCTTCCTAGAACTCACAAATGGAGAGCCGACAGCTTGTCTTTTTTTTTTTTTAAGATTTTTTTATTTATTTGACAGAGATCACAAGTAGGCAGAGAGGCAGGCAGAGAGAGAGAGGAGGAAACAGGCTTCCTGCTGAGCAGAGAGCCCGATGTGGGGCTCGATCCCAGGACCCTGAGATCATGACCTGAGCCGAAGGCAGAGGCTTTAACCCACTGAGCCACCCAGGCGCCCCAACAGCTTGTCTTTCAGAGTTCTACTATGAAGTCAACAAGTAATGTCTGAGTTCTTAAGCCACGGCTTCATATACTAGATGGGCAGAGACTAGACTCTGAAAGATAGAGCATGCAAAGTTCAAGAAAATGGCTTTACAAAAACAGACCACAGAAATAACAGTGGAAAGCAGCACCTTAAAAAAACCAGAATGAGTGTGGCTGTCTGGGTGGCTCAGTGGGTGAAGCAGCTGCCTTTGGCTCAAGTTGTGATCTCAGGGTCCTGGGATTGAGCCCTGCATTGGGCTCTCTGCTCAGCGGGGAGCCTACATCCCCCCCCCCTTCTCTGCCTGCCTCTCTGCCTAGCTGTGATCTCTCTCTGTCAAATAAATAAATAAAATCTTAAAAAACAAACAAAACAAACAAACACAGAATGATGCTCAAGCAGCAGAATCTGATTAGAATCTGACTCAATATACAAATATGCCTTAAGGAAATCTGTGTCAAAATACATAAATCAAGGCAATCCCATGTCAATCACCAGAGAAGTCAGACAGCTACAAAGGAATGGACTGGGAAGAAGATGACCAGAGACTGAACTCATTTAGTCCAGGCCTTGGAGCTGGAAGAGTGGGGAACACTTTGTGCCACTTAAAGCACCCAGACGGGACTACATCCAACTAAAAGCTTCCGTACAACAAAGGAAACCAACAGAATTAAAAGCTGACCTACAGAACAGAAGAAAATACTGGCAAAGCACATATTGATAAGGGATTAATATCCAAAATACATAAAGAACACATACAACTTAATAGTAGAAAACATAGGCAGAGGATAGGAGTATTTCTCCAAAGAAGACAAACAAAGAGGACACAGGTACATGAAAAGGTGGTCAACCATGAAATTGCAAATCAGCACCACAATGCAAGATCATTTCACACCTAGCAGAATGGCTATTATAAAAAATGCCAAGAAGTAACACATGTTGGTGAGAATGTGGAAAAAAGGGAACCCTGATGCACTGTTGGTAGGAACGTAAATCAGTGCAGCCATCCTGGAAAAACGATATGGAGGCTCCTCAAAAAATTAAAAATGGAACTACCAAATGATCCAGGAAATCCACTTCTGGGTATTTCTCTGAAGAAAAGAAAAAAACTAACTTAAAAGTTAGTTTTAACTAACCTGCAACCCCCATGTTCACTTCAACATTATTTCTAGTAGCCAAGACATGGAAGCAACTTAAGTGTCCATCAGTGGATAAATGGATAAAGAGGTGGTATACAGAGGTGCCTGGGGGGCTCAGTGGGTTAAGCCTCTACCTTCGGATCAGGTCATGATCCCAGGGTCCTGGGATCGAGCCCTGCATCGGGCTCTCTGCTCAGCGGGGAGTCTGCTTCCCCCCACCTCTCTGCCTGCCACTCTGCCTACTTGTAATCTCTGTCAAATAAATAACTAAAATCTTAAAAAAAAATGTGGTGTATATATATATACAATGGACTATTATTCAGCCATTTAAAAAAAAAAAAAAGGAAATCTTGCCACTTGCAACAATACAGATGGAATGTAATTGCGTTAGGCTAAGTGAAATAAGTCAAAGACAAACACAGTATGAATAGAGGAAAAAAAAAAAACAAAAAACAAAAAAAACAAAAAACCAAACCCACAGATATAGAGAACAAATTGGTGGCGGCCAGGGGAAGGGAGTGGGCTAACTAGGTAAAGGCAGTCTAAAGGTACAAATTTCCTGTTATAAAAGAAGTTCTGAGGATATAAGGTATAGCATGCTGACTACAGATAATACTGTACTATACTGTAACTCGGACATTGCTAAGAGAGTAGATTTTTTTTTTAAGATTTTTAAATCTTTAAGATGTAAATTTTTTTATTTTTTATTTTTTTAATTTTTAAATCTTTAAGAGTGCACAAGTAGGCAAAGTGCCAGGGAGAGACAGACAGAGAAGCAGGCTCCCTGCTGAGCAGTGAGCCAGATGCAGGGCTCAACCCCAAGACGCTGGGATCATGACCTGAGCTGAAGGCAGCACTTAACCGACTGAGTCACCCAGGCACCCCAAGAGAATAATAGATCTTTAGATTTTTTTTTTTTAGATTTTATTTATTTATTTGACAGACAGAGATCACAAGTAGGCAGAGAGGCAGACAGAGAGAGAGAGGAAGGGAAGCAGGCTTCCTGCTGAGCAGAGAGCCCGATGCAGGGCTCGATCCCAGGACCCTGGGATAATGACCTGAGCTGAAGGCGAGAGGCTTTAACCCACTGAGCCACCAGGTGCCCCAAGAATAGATCTTTAAAGTTCTCATCATTAAAAAAGAAAAAGTCTGTAACTATGTACACCTGAAACTAACAATGTTATATGCCAATTATAGCTCCATAAAAGGAAAAAAAAAACAAAAAACAAAAAACTAAGCATCCAAATCACCTATCTTCTTTTGTCCTAATACTATGGCTCACTAAACATGAGCTAGACTCTGCTTCAGCTCCTTATGATGATATCATCTTTGAATCAACAGTGCTTACTAAATGCAGTCTGACGCAAAGGTATCCAATATACTTTTCTTTTTTAAGCTATGTGTTTGCGTATTTATTTATTTTTACTTAGTAAGCTCTACACCCCAACATGGGGCTTGAACTCACATTCACATTTGACAATTTTCAGAAAGTCTTTCTGGTAAAATGGAGTACTTTTAAGGTTATCCTTTTACATGCCTTACCAATACCCCTGTGAACAAGAAAGGGTTAGAAATCATCCTCCCTAGGCGACAGAAAAAGAAGAAAAAGCCCACTACATACAGCTGAAGCAGTCTCCTTGCTTTCACTTAAAGCTCTCTCCAGGTCACTCAGACTCTCTAGTTTGGTGCTTTTCTTCTTTCCACTTGGTGAGGGCTCCTTGAACTTTCTCTGCTTCCTCTTCAATCCCCAAAGGCCAATGTCACATCGAGGACACAGCACCTAACATGGGGCAAAGCACAACAGTAAGATGGTTTCAGATTAAGCCTTAGGAATAAGCCCCACAATAAAAGCCTAAGCAGTGGTTAGGATGGAAACTTCTTATCTAACATTTCCTCTGTCACAGGCCGCCCTAAAGTCAGAAAACTCTCCTCTACAGAGGGAGGGCCGAGGAGGGAGGGAATGAATTTCACAAAAAAGACTGACTTTGATTATAGATCGGATGAAACAGTAGTAAATTCAACATGATATTTACCAATTCTAGTCATAATGTACCACCAGTATCAGCTACAAAATACACAACAAGTGCAACTCCAGCACTTCATGAGCGGTGGATGAGACCATTTACCAGGCTTATTAAATGCAAATGGTGCAGCATGGCCAAGGTTAGAAGTCCAATTTCAACCCAGATTGAGGAACTTCAATGAGAAAAATGTTCTTTAGACACTGAATGCTATCCCTAAGTATATCCAGATGACATTTAAAGGTTATTTCACTGGAAGTTTAGAAGAATCTCCCTGGCTCTATTGAAAAAATAACTCCCAGCATGTAGACCAGTCAGTGATGCCACCTTTGTAAGGGAAGGGACTGCATGTTCTATAAGCTACGAGATCAAAGGTCTTGTAGGTGGGCTGGTTGCAAACTTACCTCTAAGAGAGAATACGGAGAATTCTCAGTCAAGAATGTATTAGCAGCACATTCTTTCCAAGCCTGAACCTCAGCTACTAGTAATTCCAGTCTTGGTAAAGAATTCAGATGTACCGGGATAGATCGGCCTCGGGTAACAAGTTCTATGAGTGTGTCTAATACTGGCACACGTCCTCCAACCTAATGAGTCAAGAAAAATTGTAGCAACTTAGAAAAAAGAATACTTCTCTGCAAAGTGGGAAAAGCACAATTCAGAGTAGACCTACTCCATGATTTCAACATGTTAATTTCATAGAGATGGACAAAATTTGCCAGCTGACCAATGGCAGTGGGGGTGTGGGTGACATGTGTTCCTTCACTTAATACTTTACAAGAACCTAGTTTGTACTAGTCGCCAAGGATACAACTATGAACATGACATACGCTGTCATCTCTTGTTGACTTTTTTTTTTTAATTTAAGATTTTATTTATTTTACAGACTGAGATCACAAGCAGGCAGAGTGACAGGCAGAGGGAGAGAGGAGGAAGCAGGCTCCCTGCGGAGCAGAGAGCCCGATGTGGGGCTCGAGCCCAGGACCCCAGCATCATGGCCCAAGCCAAAGGCAGAGGCTTTAACCCACTGAGCCACCCAGGCATCCCTCTTGTTGACTTTTAATGCCCTTCTAAATTCAATTATCATCTTGAGCCCTACAGATAGCCCGAAAAAAATTCAAGAGAAATGCAGATTTGCAATGACTCAAAAGGTTTTCACACAGACTTATGTTGATAAAGGCAATAATATTTTACTCCAATCTACCCAATGACGAAGCAGCTCAGTATAAATTATTCAGAAAACTAAAAGAAGGCAAAAAGTCCCATGGTTCTCAAATGTTCGTATGCATTAAGAATCAACCGGGGGGCGCCTGGGTGGCTCAGTGGGTTAAAGCCTCTGCCTTCGGCTCAGGTCATGATCTCAGGGTCCTGAAATCGAGCCCCGCGTCGGGCTCTCTGCTCAGCGGGGAGCCTGCTTCCTCCTCTCTCTCTGCCTGCCTCTCTGCCTCTCTGCCTACTTGTGATCTCTCTCTGTCAAATAAATAAAATCTTTTAAAAAAAAAAAAAGAATCAACCGGAAGCTTGTTTAAGTAAGTTTCCTGGATCCAATCCGCAGATATTCTGATTCAGGTCACCAGCGAAGAGCCCATGAATTTGCATTTCTTTTTTTTTTTTTTTGAATTTGCATTTCTTAACATGTTTCCAGATGATGCTGATGCTCTTGATACTGAGACCACATTTAAGATTTTATTTATTAATCTGAGTAAGTGAGTGAGCACGAGCAGGGAGAGGGGCAGAGTAAGAGGGTCAGAGAGAAGCAGATTCCCCACCGAGCAGGAAGCCCGATGTGGGGCTCTATCCTAGGATCCCGGGATCATGACCTGAGCCAAAGGTAGATGCTTAACTGACTGAGCCATCCAGGCACCCCTTGGGACCACCATGAGAGTGAGAGACCCAAACAGGAGAAGAATAAAAACATGAGATTGGGGGTAGGGAGCACTGGTGTGCTTGTTCTAATACAATGGTAAATTCTAGCTTCACTAAGTAGTCATCCAAATATGTCTCCTGACGTGATGCAATACAAAGTATACAGTATCACCTGATTATTCTAAGTAAAAAATATTTAACTTCAACCCATCAACTCTTTGAAACTAATTTCCAGTTAGAGGAAATACCAAAGCTAGAACACACCATAAAGAAATAACGAGACAAATGCAGAAGGCAGAACTCACCACAGGGTGACTATTCTAAACAGTGACATGAAAGAAAGAAGGCTCGAGAAGAAAACACCATGAGACTCAAAGAAACTTAAAGCCATATGTCAGTTAGGTGTAACATGTGGTGGTAGATGAGATAAACAACCAGAAGGGACATTTTTGGGAAAACTGAACACAGACTAGGAACTTGCTGTTTCATTGCTTTTGATATTTATTCTTACAGTCTGGAACTGTAAGGGCATAAATGTTCTGTTAGACACTTAAAAGAGGTGACTCACAAATTACATGCTATCTTTAGTATTTAAATTAGAAATAAATGGAGGGGTGCCTGGGTGGCTCAGTGGGTTAAGCCTCTGCCTTCGGCTCAGATCATGATCCCAGGACCCTGGGATCAAGCCCCGCATCGGGTTCTCTGCTCAGCAGGGAGCCTGCTTCCCTTCCTCTCTCTCTGCCTGCCTCTCTGCCTACTTGTGATCTCTGTCTGTCAAATAAATAAATAAAATCTTAACAATAAATAATAAATAAATAAAATAATAAATAAATAAATAAATGCTGTTCATCACGTCTCTCCGTTAGTCCTTAAGTACATGGTACAATTAAAGGCCAGGCTGTTATTTTAGGAATGGAGCAAGACTTGCTTTTTGTCCTTGTGGGCACTATGGAAAACACAGTACTAAGTAGTATATACATTACAAAATATAAACAGAGGTAGCCTTCTGAGAAGTATGTCCTCCTCCTGATTCCACATGCTCATCTCTCCTTACTGCAATGACCTCACCCTGCCTCTCTGGTTGCCACCAATTGTAAGTAAAAAGGGGGACCGCGACTAAACGTAATCAACAATAGCTCCATCATTAACAAGAGCTTGCATCTAAGACTCCCAATAAGGAAGTTTATGTACACAGTACACAAATTTTTTTCCTTTGGCTAGCTGGGGTCACCCCTTAATTAGCTAATAATATCTATCAAACAATAACGTCTTCTCTCTTCCCTTTCAACTAGAATAGATGATCAGATGTTTTGTTGCAAACATCTGGCTAAAACTGTCTGGTTTGGCATTTCTTGTTAGCAAAATTTATCAATTAGCACTACTTAAAATTAGACAAATATTCAGAAAACCAGGTAGTATTTTTTATTTTTAGAATCCAATGGCTTCAACAAAACAGAACTCGAGACTCAGAATGAGATAAATATTTAAAAACCTAGCCTATTGAAGAATGCAAAGATCTTTTTTCCTCAATAGGTCTGTAAGACTGACCTATGACAATTACAAAGACAAAAGCAAGACACTATCCACTAACCACTTTTCAAAAGAAGCGATCCAACTGCAACTGGGTAAATCACAGAATGCATTCTGTCTGTATCTTAATAATACTACAAGTGAATTTAACTCTTTTCTAAAGTACAGGCAAGTCATTAAGTATGACATCTAGCACGTACACTTAGCGCTAATTACTCTGGAACTTGTTAAGTTTCATTTCTTTTGTGGGGTGGGGAGGCACTGTTCTTTAAGTCACTACTTAGTGAGGGGTGCCGGGGTGGCTCAGTTGGTTAAGTGACTGCCTTCAGCTCCGGTCATGATCCTGGAGTCCCCAGGATCGAGTCCTGCATCAGGCTCCTTACTGAGCAGGGAGTCTGCTTCTCCCTCTGACCCTCCCCTCATCTCATGCCCCCTTCTCATGCGCTCTCTCATCTGCTCTCTCATGCACACCCCTCTCATTCTCTCTCTCACAAATAAAATCTTAAAAAGAAAAAAAGTCCCTACTTGGTGAAAAATTCCAGGCCTTGTGGCTTACTTTCGCCTTGTAATCATATAACCAGGCTCACTAAATCTGCTACTTTTGTCTATACTCTAAGTTGTTAACAAGCCAACAAGAGACAACTGTACTCAAAGATCAGAAACTACCTTTCTCCCACTTCCATTTTTAGCTTTTTCTTCGAACCTTAACCAAGTACTTAAGTTTGTTAAGAAGATCCCAAGCTCCCAGAAAAAGTTGGTTGAATTATCTAAACTTTATTTAAGCCAACTGTTCAGGACAATAGGTGGGTAAGTACGTCTATGTAAGGCTGAATAAAAAAAAAATTATTAATCTGGGCAACTGAAAACAATCTGTATGGTGAGATTCAACACAGTACCTTTTAAAATTTTTTAATTATTACTCTTCAAAAATGCACCTATACATTCAAGACTTTTTTTTTTTTTTTTTTTTAATTTGAGGGAGTGAGAAAGAGAGCACAAGCAGGGTACGTGGCAGGCAGAGGGAGAAGCAGACACTCTGCTGAGCAGGGAGCCCAATGTGGGGCTCGATCCTAGAACCCTGGGATCATGACCTGAGCTGAAGGCAGACACTCAACCACTGAGCCACCTAGGCATCCCAAGACATTTTTTTCTTACACCAACCTGCAGGGTCTCCACATCCTGAAGCCAGTCCCTGGCTCTCTGCACCGAGTCTTTGAGAGCTGCACCATTTGGCAGATATGCGGGGATCTCCTCAATCTCCTTAACTGCCGTAGCAAGGCTGTTCAATGAATGCCGAGGTCTAAAATATGAAATATAAGAACTATTTAACATTTTATATTGTGGTTCATTTTTCTTTTTCTTTCTTTTTTTTTTTTGTGGTTCGTTTTTCTTAAGGTTTACAAAAGAAACTAGAAAAGCTATTTCAAAAGAAATTCAGGATAGCAAATAATTTTTTTTCAAATGTCAGTAACTACTAGATATCAAACTAACGAGTTTCAAATGTCTGCATAAAACTTTAGGGCATCAAAGATAAAGGAAATAACCAATATACAGCATTTAAGTTCTACCTATTCCTGAATTTATGCTGCTATAACCACAAACTTCTCATTTGCAGAAGGTAACTTAATGATAATTTAGTGTGTTGAATTACATACACTGTTAAGATTCATACAGTTTCACTAAGGAAATTTAAATTCTCTAGAGTATCAACATACCAAAAGCATAATATCAAAAAATGTGCTCTCTACTCAATGACCACTATTTTAGGATTACAGAAGAATGTCTGTAACCGTGCATTTTTTTGGTACTTTATGTCGTCAGTTGGACCAGTGAAGATCTGTCAGACAGAAAGCAAAACTAGGGAGGGCCTGATCTTTCTCTCAGATGGTTTACCTGAATCTAATAAAATCTCTCTAATACAGGTAAGATGTCCCGAATTACTATCCAACAGCAAAAAAGTACATTCCTACTCTTGTAGGAATGGCATGATCGATCTTCATTTTACAGAACAGTGCCAGCAAGTAAATGTCTTCAATTCAAACATTTCAAGACTCCTTGGGAACTTACTAGCTGTGGGTTTAAACAGTTTGCTACTTATTTGTAAAATTTTTTCTTCTCTTGAGGATGGATGGTATCATCGGGGTCCAAAGAAATTTCAAACAACTCTAGGAAAGGCAATTCCCCTTTGAACCATTCATTAAAGTAAGAAAAAAATTAATATTCTTTTACTTGAGTTCCAAAGCAGCCCCAAACATCTCAGATATTTCTACATGTATTCTACACCTATGTCTGCAGCTTCTGAACGCTGGTGTGCTCTACTGCTCTAAGATGGGACGCATTACCCAACCTTCCCCTAGAGAAAGAGGTTAGTTTGCTTTTTTTACCTGGCCTTGAGAAGACTCTTGGCTTTGTCATCCCAGTGCTCTGACACTGTGAGCAGTTCCTGAAGCCGGGCCATTGCTTTCTCCACTGCTGAATATGGGGCCAGACCCACCCCTAGGTCTATGAGACGTCTCATATCATCTAATGTAAGGGAGCTGGGGTCTAAGCAAGCTTGCTGCACCTCTTCTAGCCAACGGGCCTGCTCCAGGCGGATACGCATCTCAGCAAGCTGTGGAAGTTCAACGTCAAATTCAAAGCTGACATCCAGCAAGTCTTGCAGCTCTGCAGCACTGGGCATTTCCTCAGACAGCAATTTCTGGCTGTGCTGTTGAAAATCTTCTACACGATTCAAGAGATCCTAAAAAAACACCGGTTGTTTTATCAAAATAGCAATTTTAGTAATTGGATTCTTTCGTACTTAGAATCTTCATATCATATTAAATGGACTCTTCCATCTCATAGGATTTTAGCAATAGTACAGGTAAATTAGAGAATATATAAGCCAAATGACAACTGAAAGAAGTGACTATAACAGACATTTTACCTACTGCAAAGAGTAGCAGATGGTTACTTTTAAGGTAAAAATTTCCAACTTTACCTCTCCTTTGTAAGCCTGTTACAATCTCTTTAAACACACACACAAAACACTCAGCAGGTTATTAAAAACATCTGCAAATAGGGTGCCTGGGTGGCTCAGTTGGTTGAGCCTTCAGCTCAGGTCATGATCCCTTGGCCCCAGGATCGAGCTGCACAGCCCCCAGATCTAGTACCGCATCTGGCTCCCTGATCAACAGGGAGTCTGCTTTTCTCTCTGACCCTCCCCACCCTCTCATGTTCTCTCACTCTCTCTCTCATTCTCTCTCTCAAATAACTAAAATCTTAAAAAAAAAAAAAAACTGCAAATAAATGTACAAATTAACCACCCAAGATGACTCAATCATGTCAGTTGAATTGATTTACAAAACAGAGGATAACGAAAGTACTTCCCCACACATCTTTAAGAGTTACCTTTAGCAAAGGTGTTTGACTGAGGACACATGGAAGCGCATACAGCTGTGTCACAAATTGTCGGAGCTCATTCACTGTCAACTGATTTTGGGATTTTCCACCACCAGATCGGTATCTATAAAGACAAAGGCCCAAGAAGCCATGAGAACACGATACATTCATCATTCTCAGATTCAGTGTCACAGGAATACAGGATGGAAGGAAAAACTAGTTACAATAAGTTTCCAAGTTTAGCCACCAAAGAGTCCAAACTCAAGCAGAAGTATATACCTAGTCTGTCTTTTGCCATTAAGCAGCTGCTGTGCGACAGAAGCACACTTCTCTGCATCCTGTGTGACTAAGCGAAGGTGACGCAAAAGATCATTGTCTGGGAATTTCTTCATTTCAGATTCTTCAATTAAAGCCTTAAAGCTGACAAGACCTAGGAATAAAGAAAAGGTCATTTTTTTTTCTGTGATTATTGTTTATTACAAGTGATATGAAATACAGGAGGAAAGTTTGTCATTTAATTTTTATTTTTTGGTTAAGGGTGGGGTGTTTTTATTTATTCTTAAAAAGTTATTTATTTATTTATTTATTTGTTCCCCCAACACTATTAATTTTATATATTTTTAAATAAACATATGATGTATTATTAGCCCCAGGGGTACAGGTCTGTGAACCGCCAGGTTTACACACTTCACAGCACTCACCATAGCACATACCCTCCCCGATGTCCATAACCCCACCACCCTCTCCCTATCCCCCTCCTCCCAGCCCCCCTCAGTTTGTTTTGTGACATTAAGAGTCTCTTATGGTTTGTCTCCCTCCCGATCCCATCTTGTTTCACTTATTCTTTTCCAACCCCTCGAGCCCCCAACTTGCATCTCCACTTCCTCATATCGGGGAGATCATATGATAGTTGTCTTTCTCCAAATGACTTATTTCGCTAAGCGTAATACCCTCGAGTTCCATCCACGTTGTCGCAAATATCAAGATTTCATTTCTTTTGATGGCTGCAGAGTATTCCATTGTATATATACACACCACATCTTCTTTATCCATTCATCTGTTGATGGACATCTAGGTTCTTTCCATAGTTTGGCTATTGTGGACACTGCTGGTATAAACATTTGGGTGCACGTGCCCCTTTGGACCACTACATTTGTATTTTTAGGGTAAATACCCAGTAGTGCAATTGGTGGGTCATAAGGTAGCTCTATTTTCAACTTTTTGAGGAATCTCCATGCTGTTTTCCAGAGTGGTTGCACCAGCTTGCATTCCCACCAACAGCATGGGAGGGTTCCCCTTTATCCGCATCCTCGCCAGCATCTGTCATTTCCTAACTTGTTAATTTTAGCCATTCTGACCAGGGTGAGGTGGTATCTCATTGTGGTTTTGATTTGTATTTCCCTGATGACGAGTGATGTGGAGCACTTTTTCATGTGTCTGTTGGCCATCTGGATGTCTTCTTTGCAGAAATGTCTGTTCATGTCCTCTGCCCATTTCTTGATTGGATTATTTGTTCTTTGGGTGTTGAGTTTGATAAGCTCTTTATAGACTTTGGATACTAGCCCTTTATCTGATATGTCGTTTGCAAATATCTTCTCTCATTCTGTCAGTTGTCTTTTGGTTTTGTTAACTGTTTCCTTTGCTGTGCAAAAGCTTTTGATCCTGATGAAGTCCCAACAGTTCATTTTTGCCCTTGCTTCCCTTGCCTTTGGCGATGTTCCTAGGAAGAAGTTGCTGCAGCTGAGGTCGAAGAGGTTGCTGCCTGTGTTCTCGTCAAGGATTTTGATGGATTCCTTTCTCACATTGAGGTCCTTCATCCATTTTGAATCTATTTCCGTGTGTGGTGTAAGGAAAGGGTCCAATTTCATTTTTCTGCATGTGGCTGTCCAATTTTCCCAGCACCATTTGTTGAAGAGGCTGTCTTTTATCCATTGGACATTCTTTCCTGCTTTGTCGAAGATTAGCTGACCACAGAGTTGAGGGTCTATTTCTGGGCTCTCTATTCTGTTCCACTGATTTATGTGTCTGTTTTTGTGCCAGTACTATACCGTCTTGATGATGACAGCTTTGTAATAGAGCTTGAAGGCCAGAATTGTGATGCCACCAACACTGGCTTTCTTTTTCAATATTCCTTTGGCTATTCGAGATCTTTTCTGCTTCCATATAAATTTTAGGATTATTTGTTCCATTTCTTTGAAAAAAAATGGATGGGATTTTGATAGGGATTGCATTAAATGTGTAGATTGCTTTAGGTAGCATAGACATTTTCATAGTATCTGTTCTTCCAATCCATGAGCATGGAACATTTTTCCATTTCTTTGTGTCTTCCTCAATCTCTTTCATGAGTACTTTATAGTTCACTGAGAATAGATTCTTTGCCTCTTTGGTTAGGTTTATTCCTAAGTATCTTATGGTTTTGTAACTGTAATTGGGACTGATTCCTTAATTTCTTTCTCCTGTTTTGTTGTTGGTGTAAATAAATGCAACTGACTTCTTTGCATTGATTTTATATCCTGACACTTTACTGAATTCCTGTACAAGTTCTAGCAGATTTGGAGTGGAGTCTTTTGGGTTTTCCACATATAGTATCATATCATCTGCAAAGAGTGATAGTTTGACGACTTCTTTGCCAATTTGGATGCCTTTAATTTCTTTTTGTTGTCTGATTGCTGAGGCTAGGACTTCTAGTACTATGTTGAATAGCAGTGGTGATAATATACCTCCCTGCCGTATTCCTGACCTTAGCGGAAAAGCTCTCAGTTTTTCTCCATTGAGAATGATATTTGCGGTGGGCTTTTCATAGATGGCTTTGATAATATTGAGGTATGTGCCCTCTATCCCTATACTTTGAAGAGTTTTGATCAGGAACGGATGCTGTACTTTGTCAAATGCTTTTTCAGCATCTATTGAGAGTATCATATGGTTCTTGTTCTTTCGTTTATTAATGTATTGTATCACATTGATTGATTTGCAGATGTAGAACCAACCTTGCAGCCCTGGAATAAATCCCATTTGGTCGTGGTGAATAATCCTTTTAATGTACTGTTGGATCCTACTGGCTAGTATTTTGGTGAGAATTTTTGCATCTGTGTTCATCAAGGATATTGGTCTATAATTCTCTTTTTTGATAGGATCCTTGTCTGGTTTTGGGATCAAGGTGATGCTGGCCTCATAAAATGAGTTTGGAAGTTTTCCTTTCATTTCTATTTTTTGGAACCGTTTCAGGAGAATAGGAATTAATTCTTTAAATGTTTGCTAGAATTCCCCTGGGAAGCCGTCTGGCCCTGGGCTTTTGTTTGGAGATTTTTGATGACTGTTTCAATCTCCTTACTGGTTATGGGTCTGTTTAGGTTTTCTATTTCTTCCTGGTTCAACTGTGGTAGTTTATATGTCTCTAGGAATGCATCCATTTCTTCCAGATTGTCAAATTTGTTGGCGTAGAGTTGCTCATAATATGTTCTTATAATTGTTTGTATTTCTTTGGTGTTGGTTGTGACCTCTCCACTTTCATTCATGATTTTATTTATTTAGGTCCTTTCTCTTTTCTTTTTGATAAGTCTGGCCAGGGGTTTATCAACCTTATTAATTCTTTCAAAGAACCAGCTTCTAGTTTTGTTGATTTGTTCTATTGGTTTTGTTCTATTGTTCTATTTCATTGGATTTCTGCTCTGATCTTTATGATTTCTCTTTTCCTGCTGGGTTTAGGCTTTCTTTGTTGTTCTTTCTCCCGCTCCTTTATAGGTGTAGGATTAGGTTGTGTATTTGAGACCTTTCTTGTTTCTTGAGAAAGGCTTGTATCACTATATATTTTCCTCTCAGGACTGCCTTTGCTGTGTCCCACAGATTTTGAACCATTGTGTTTTCATTATCATTTGTTTCCATGAATTTTTTCTATTCTTTAATTTCCTGGTTGACCCTTCATTCTTTAGAAGGATGCTGTTTAGTCTTCATGTATTTGGGTTCTTTCCAACTTTCCTCTTGTGATTGAATTCTAGCTTCACAGCATTGTGCTCTGAAAATACACAAGGAATGATCCCAGTCTTTTGATACCGGTTGAGACCTGATTTATGACCCAGGATGTGATCTATTCTGGAGAATGTTCCATGTGCACTAGAGAAGAATGTGTATTCTGTTGTTTTGGGATGGAATGTTCTGAATATATCTGTGATGTCCATCTGGTCCAGTGTGTCATTTAAGGCCTTTATTTCCTTATTGATCTTTTGCTTGGATGATCTGTCCATTTCAGTGAGGGGAGTGTTAAAGACCCCTACTATTACTGTATTATTGTTGATGTGTTTCTTTGATTTTGTTATTAATTGGTTTATATAGTTGGCTGCTCCCACGTTAGGGGCATAGATATTTAAAATTGTTAGATCTTCTGGTTGGACAGACCCTTTGAGTATGATATAGTGTCCTTCCTCATCCCTTATTACAGTCTTTGGCTTAAAATCCAATTGATCTGATACAAGGATTGCCACCCCAGCTTTCTTTTGATGTCCATTAGCATGGTAAATTGTTTTCCACCCCCTCACTTTAAATCTGGAGGTGTCTTCGGGTCTAAAGTGAGTTTCTTGTGGGCAGCATACTGATGGGTTTTGTTTTTTTATCCATTCTGATACCCTGTGTCTTTTGATTGGGGCATTTAGCCCATTTACATTCAGGGTAACTATTGAGAGATATGAATTTAGTGCCATTGTATTGCCTGTAAGGTGACTGTTACTGTATATTGTCTCTGTTCCTTTCTGATCTACTACTTTTAGGGTCTCTTCTTTGCTTAGAGGACCCTTTCAATATTTCCTGTAGAGCTGGTTTGGTGTTTGCAAATTCTTTCAGTTTTTGTTTGTCCTGGAAGCTTTTTATCTCTCCTTCTATTTTCAATGATAGCCTAGCTAGATATAATATTCCTGGCTGCATGTTTTTCTTGTTTAGTGCTCTGAATATATCATGCCAGTTCTTTCTGGCCTGCCAGGTCTCTGTGGATAAGTCTGCTGCCAGTCTAATATTGTTACCATTGTATGTTACAGACTTCTTGTCCCAGGCTACTTTCAGGATTTTCTCTTTGTCACTAAGACTTATAAATTTTACTATTAGATGACGGTGTGTGGACCTATTCTTACTGATTTTGAGGGGGTTCTCTGCACCTTCTGGATTTTGATGCTTGTTCCCTTTGCCGTATTAGGGAAATTCTCTCCAATATAACTTCTGCTCCCCTCTCTTTCTTCTTCTTCTGGAATCCTAATTATTCTAATGTTGTTTCGTCTTATGGTATCACTTCTCTCTCGAATTCTCCCCTCGTGGTCCAGTAGCTGTTTGTCTCTCTTTTGCTCAGCTTCTTTATTCTCTGTCATTTGGTCTTCTATATCACTAATTCTTTCTTCTGCCTCATTTATTCTAGCAGTAAGAGCCTCCATTTCTTATTGCACCTCATTAATAGCTTTTTTGATTTCAACTTGGTTAGATTTTAGTTATTTCTCCAGAAAGGGCTTTTACTTCTCTGGACAGGGTTTCTCTAATATTTTCCACACCTTTTTCGAGCCCGGCTAGAACCTTGAGAATCATCATCCTGAACTCTAGATCTGACATATTACTGTTCTTTTTTTTGTGGTGAGTTTTTCCGCCTTGTCATTTTGTCCAGATAAGAATATACATGAAGGAGCAGATAAAATACTAAAAGGGTGGCAAAGACCCCATGAAAATGTGCTTTAACCAAATCAGAAGAGACCCCAAATTGTGGGGGGAGAGAGAGGGGGTAAAAAGAAGTTCAGGAAAAAAATTTAAAAAAGAAAACAAATTAAGAAAAAATATAAAAAAGAAAAAAATATATATATTAGACTGGTGACTAGAACAGGGTCACCCACTTAATTTTGGGAGTATTTTGGTCTCTTAGAAGAAACTGCCTCCCAAAATTTTAAAGAATGAAAAACATATATAAGGGTAAACACAATGAAGCAATGGAATATGACTATAAAGAGGAAAAAAAATTTTTTTTTTAATTTCTAAAAAAGGAGTTGATAAGGTAAGTTGGTTGGGAGAATAAAGAAAAAGAAACTGGAGAGAAATTGCTCGGGCTGGAGACTAGAACAAGCCCGGTGCTAGATTTAGGGTGTATTTTGATCTATTAGAAGAAGTTATACCCCAAATTTTTTAGAAGAAAAAACCCTATGTGTATACAAAAAATAAATTTAGATACAATGAAGGATAAAATATGACTATAATAATGAAGGTTCAAAAAAGATATTTTTTTTTATGAAAGGTATTGTTAAGATAAACTAGTTAAAAACGTTAAAAGAAGAAAGGGTAAAAGTTAAAAAAAACTTAGCAGAACAGAAAAAAAATAAAATTAAAAAAATTAATTAACTTTGCAAGACTAAAGATTCACGGGGAGAAAGCCATGAATACCATGCTTTGCTTTCTTCTCCTCTGGAATTCCGCTGTTCTCCTAAGTAACTGAAGTTGGTCTTGGCTGGATTTCTCGTTGATCTTCTGGGGAAGGGGCCTGTTGTAGTGATTCTCAAGTGTCTTTGCCCCGGGCAGAATTGCCCCGCCCTTAACAGGGGCCCGGCTAAATAATCTGCTCAGGTTCGCTTTTGGGAGCTTTTGTTCCCTGAACGTTAGCTTTCCGCTTTCCGTAGCTTTCTGTAGAGTTCTGGAAGACGGGAATGAAAATGGTGCCTCCCAACCTCCGGCTCCCAGGAGCCGAGAGCTCAGGGCCCCACTCCTCAGTGCGCCTCAGAGAAAAGCGCTCAATCACTCCCATCTCCCTGGCCTCCGGCTGCGCTCTGAGCTCACCCAGCCTGTGACCAACTGTCTCTGTCTCTGGCACACAGCTCCACCTGGAGTCCCGGAACCCCACAGATTCCTGAGCTCTTCCTGGGGTGTCTCCCCGGATCTTCTCGGGTCCCCACTCACAGAGCAGTGGCCTGTGCCATGGATTACGGTTCAAGGTAACCCCGAGTTGAGAGCTCACTCCTCAGCTCTGTCGGTAGCCGGTTTCCCTGCTCTAATACCTGCAAGCTCTGCAACACTCAGACACCCCAGATCCTTGTGTGACCCCGCAGGATCTGGGGCCACGTTGTCCCCACGTGAGCTTCACCCCAGTTTAACCTCTGGAGCGATGTCCCTCCGTGGAGCAGACTTGTAAAAGTCCTGATTTTGTGCTCCATTGCTCTGCCGCTTGCCAGGAACCGGCCCCTCCCCCCCGCAGTCTATCTTCCCGTTGCTTTAGATTCACTTCTTCACAGGTCCTACCTTTCAGAAAGTGGTTGATTTTCTATTTCTAGAATTGTTGCTCTTCTCTTTGATTTCCTGTTGGATTTGTAGGTGTTCGGAATGGTTTGATAAGCTATCTAGCTGATCTCCTGCTACCTGATGTTGTGTCAGCTGGCTACTTCTCCGCCATCTTGACTCCTCCCCCCAAAGACCTATTTACTCATTTTTAAGTAATTTCTATACCCGATGTGGGACTCGAACTCACAACCCTAAGATCAAGAGCTGCACGGTCTTCTAACTGAGGCAGCCAGGAGCCCCTTTAGTGTGTTTTAAACAAGTGCCTAGAGTTGCTCTTCAATGTGCAAATGTTTCAGAGATGGAAGACAATGGACTTGTCAAAACAAGGCAAATGTAGATTTCCCACTGTTGCATGACCAGTCCTTTCTCCTACACTCTAAGTGATGGGAAAGAAGTCATGACTTTCAAGGTAATAACAAGAGACAGAAACTGTGACTTTGATTAGCACTGAAAAGTGATAAACCAGAAACTCCTAATTTAATGTAACACGCTTCCTTTGTCTTCAGCTCTAGGTTTTTAAAATGTTTTTCTAGGGTTCCATATAAAATGTGAGATATTTTTGTTTCTGAAGTGTAAAAGGTTATTCTGTTTCCTAACAATACGATCTTTGTTAAAAACATGATCTTATACATTAATTCATCTATTAAGATTTTCCTCTGCCTCATCTTGTGGCTTTAAACTTTCTCTGCTTACACTCCATAAACCTGGCTAAAAAGGGGAACTACAGCGGCACCTGGGTGGCTCAGTGGGTTAAAGCCTCTGCATTCGGCTCAGGTCATGATCTCAGGGTCCTGGGATTGAGCACAGCATCGGGCTCTCTGTTCAGCAGGGAACCTGCATCCCCCCCTCTCTCAGCCTGCCTCTCTGCCTACTTGTGATCTCTCTCTCTCTGTCAAATAAATAAATAAAAATCTTTAAAAAAAATAAAAAGGGAACTACACAAGGACAAAGTCAGGTTGTTTCAAGTAATCTGTTGATAACTACACTGGCTACATTACAATCAGTCCCAATTTGTCAATCACCAAAACACACTTTGTATACCACGTACTTTTCTTTTTGTTAATCTTTGCCTCCAAAGCTTCATTCACATTCAGGGCCCATTCATTGTAAGATTCTGCTCGAAGCTTCAGTGCATTCATCATGGGGTAGAGATCATCCAGAGTGTATCTATACCTGGACACAGAATAGCAGACTTAGTTTTGACATATTTGGGTTTGGAGAAAATCATACAACTTATATTCAGTATTTCAATCCTGGAACAGAAATATCACTGAGCTTTCATTAAGGATTTAGGGTTTTCCATAGAAAAATATCATTCTTCCTACTCACCTCAGTTTATATTTGTAAGGAGGACAGGAACACAATTCTTTTACATGATGCAGGCAAACAAGCAGGCCAGGTTTACAAGAACAGGAGATGGCAGACATGAAGCATGTGGTTTTACATTTTATACACTGACGCTCATCATCTGGCAACAGCTCAAAATCCATTCTTTCTGAATCAATTACTCCCTAGAATAAAGTGTACTTTAGAGATCTCCAAAGGAATATATAATCCACCAGCCCCCAAGACAAACACGCAGTAGGTGAGTTTTAAAAATTTTTTTAAAAAGGGAGTAGGGGGAGCCTCACCAAAATAGGAGTGCATGATTAAAAATGTGTGGAATACAAAGTGACAATGACCTAGCAAATATGGGCAAGGTAAACTACCTCAGTTGTTTGGGAACAATGTCTTTTTAGACAAGGTAGGTCCTTATGTTTGGCCATTTTGATCAGAGTATGAAAACAGTTATTAATAGGACTATAGACTATTGAGATTTGCTTTTCATTCTACTCCAAGCTGGCTCTATCCACAGTTTGAGTATAGATGATAAGAGCAAAAGAAATGTATATGTTTTCTACTTTAGAGGAATTATTATACAGAACGTCAGAGTAATACTGCTAGAGAATCCATAAAAAGAACAAAAGTAAATAAAAGGAAGAAGAAAAGACTATCATGAAGCAATGACTAATAAGAAGATGCTGAGTAGTCAATTAGCTTTCACAGGCAAAGTTACCTAAAGGGATGGTATTTATCTGAAATGTTAGAAATATGTACAAAACACTAAAGTCATAATAAATCATTTCCTAACTGAAACAGTATCAAGTAAAATGAGGTCTTAAACCAATAAATTTTAACTGCAGTTTGTAACACCTAGAGAGTCTTCCCTAAGATATACCTTTTGTCACTGAAAGGTCAAGCTTTGACCACTTTTTCTCCCTATCCGAACCTGGATCCAAATCCAACCATGAGAATGCCAGAATCTGATTAAGTCAATTTATGAACCATCAAGCTCCTTTGTTTTACTGTTTTATTCTGTATTTTAACCTTTTGATCAGTTCCTGCTGATTACATGGACCGACAAAAACAGAGGAGAGTAAAGAAACCACTAATGAATGAATTTTGGTTTTAAACTGGAACTGATCAGGGATACCTGGGTGGCTCAGCGGGTTAAGCCTCTGCCTTTGGCTCAGGTCATGATCCCAGGTTCTGGGATGGAGTCCGGCACTGGGCTCTTTGCTCAGCAGGGACCCTGGTTCTCCCTTTCCCTCTACCTGCCGCTCCTCCCATTTGGGCTCTCTCTCACTCTCTCTCTCTCTGACAAATAAATAAAATCTAAAAAAAAAGTAAAATAAAAAAATTAACTGGAACTAATTAAAAAGGACTACAAGATAAAAAATGGTTGCAATTTTTATTTAAAATGAGCTTAAGGACCAACTATATGAATCTTAGTTAAGAACGAATGATATACAGTTCACCCTATTTTAACTTGTCAATTTCCACATCTGGAAAAACTTGTAAGTTCTCAAAGTTCCACAAATGAGTTACCATTATTGATGTAAGACCTTAGGAAGGCACTTAAACCCTCTGGGCATTGTTACCCTAACCTATAAAATATCAGAGGAAGGTGAATAAACTTGCTGTTGGTCCATAACAGGCTTCAGAGAGCCAACATTTAAGGATACTATCTTTTTTTTTTTTTTAAGATTTTATTTATTAGAGAGAGAGAGAGAGAGAGCGAGAGCACGCACAGGCAGACAGAGTGGCAGGCAGAGGCAGAGGGCGAAGCAAGCTCCCTGCCGAGCAAGGGGCCCGATGTGGGACTCGATCCCAGGACGCTGGGATCATGACCTGAGCTGAAGGCAGCCGCCCAACCAACTGAGCCACCCAGGCGTCCCTAAGGATACTATCTAAAAAGTCACATTAAAAAAAAAAAAAAAAATCAGTGTGACTCTATTTGTAGATTCCAAAACAATCTATTAAAAAAAGCCAATAGAACTATTATTGAGTTTAGCAAGGTTGCAGAACATAAAAAGTCAATATACAAGTCAATTAACATTTATAAATGCCAGCAATAAACTGTCTGAAATAAAAATATTTTAAGGCATCATTTATAAAAGTAACAAAAAAACATAAAGTACGTGATTTTTTTTTTTAAGATTTTATTTATTTATTTGACAGAGCAAGAGAGCTCAAGCAGGCAGAGTAGGAGAGGGAGAGGGAGAAGCATGGTTCCCCACAGAGCAGGGAGTCCAATGCGAGGCCTGATCCCAGGATGCTGGGATTATGACCTGAGCTGAAAGCAGTTGCTTAACCAACTGAGCCACCCAGGAGCCCAAGTACGTGATTTTTTTTTTTAAAGATTTTTATTTATTTATTTGACAGACAGAGATCACAAGTAGGCAGAGAGAGAGAGAGAGAGGAGGAAGCAGGCTCCCCGCCGAGCAGAGAGCCCGACGCGGGGCTCGATCCCAGGACCCCGAGATCACGACCCGAGCCGAAGGCAGAGGCTTTAACCCACTGAGCCACCCAGGCGCCCCCCAAGTACGTGATTTTTAAACCCAAGAAAATATGTGTAAGATCTGTGTGTTGCAATCTGCAAAATAAGAAAGAACCCAAGACTTAAATAAATGGTGGATCTATATATATATATATATATCCATGAATTGGAAGACTCAACATTGTTAAAGATATCAATTCTCCCAACTATATTCATAGATTTAATGGAGTCCTAATGAAACTGTCACAGGATTTTTGGTAGAAATCAATAAGCCAATTCTCAAATTCATATGGAAAGCAAAGGAACTAAAATAGCCAAGCCAATTTTTAAAATGAACAAAGCTGGAGGACTCACACTACCTAATTTCAAGACTCATTACAAAGTTACAGTAATCAAGACCATATGGTAATAGCAAGAGAATAAATGCAGAGGTTAAGAGAGTAAAACAGTCTAGCAATAGACCCACATACAGGTGAACTGATTTCAAAACAAAGGTGCCAGGGCATTTCAACAGAAAAAGAATGGTATTCTCAAGAAATGGTGCTGAAACGATGAGAAATCCATATGTAAAAAAGGGTAATTTCAACCCACACCTTGTACCATAAATAAAAATTACTTGAGAAGGACTAGAGATTTACTTGTAAAACCTTAAACTAAAAATTCTAGATGATTAACAAGAAAAGGCCTTTGTGACTTTGGATTAGGTAAGATTTCTTAAAGACATAAAAAAAGATAAGGGGTGGCTTAGTCAGTCAAGCATCTGACTCTTGATTTCAGCTCTGGTCGGCTCAGGTTGTGATCTCAGGGTGGTGAGGTCGAGGCCCACCTCAGTGGGGAATCTGCTTGAGATTCTCTCCCTTTCCCTCTGCCCTTCCCACCCCTGCCATAAGATCCATCAAAGAAACAACTGCTTAACTGAATTTCATCAAAATAATAAACTTCTGCTTTAGAAAGACAGTGCTCTGAGAATGAAAAGATAAGCCACTGACTGGAAAAAATATTTGCAGAACACTTATCTGATAAAGGACTGGTATATAGGATGAACAGATATCTCACAACAATCCAATAAAAAAGGCGGTGGGGGGAAAATATCTGAACAGTTAACCAAGGAGATAATATACAAAGAATAAATACATATATACACAATACAATGTTCAGTAAATCAGTGGCCATTAGAGAAAATTAAAACCACAATGAGATATTAATACACATCTATCAGAATGGGTCTTAGAGGAAAGTAGCCTAAGAAAAGACTTCTTAAAATGGTATTAACATGTAAGAATTTTACTAAGTTATACCCAGAGCCATGCAACTGGGATTCCAGAAACCTTACCAATTTACGGACAGTTTCTCTTAAAGCCTTCTCATCCTCAATCATAATGGCCATGTCCTTCTGAACAGTTGAAGCCACCACGACATCTAGTACATCAGCCTTGGAAGCCATCTTGCAAATCATTTCATCATGGGAAAATACACAATAGCGGTGAAGTAAGCGGTAATGCTCCACACACTGTCGGCCTAATGGCAGCTGTGTTAAAAGACAGAGGATAATATGTGACATTCATCTTTTTCCTTCCTATTTACAAAGACTTCAGACCATTATCAAATTACCAAAGATCATATTCCAGGTCATAATACATACATCAACCCTACAGCCAGACTCAAAGAGGCCTTGGGCCTTTTTTAATCTTTGCATCTCAAAGATCTGGCATATTAGAAACCTTAATTAAAAAGCAGTTTAAAAAAGCCAACATACAGTGGTACCTAGCCAGCTCGGTCAAAAGAGCATGCAACTCTTCATCGTGGGGTCGTGAGTTCCACCCCATGTTGGGTGCAGAGATTAATTAAAGACACTTTTTAAAAAACCCAATGTATTAACAATGTAGTTAATGTCCAGAACAATGTACAATCTAAATGGACATGTGAATTTACACATTCCCTGAAACAACTATGCTGAACTGGTGTGGTTAAACCTACTTCAGGGAAAATGATGCTCCAAACTACATAATGGAAAATAATTTCAGATATAGGTAGTACTATTACTCAGTAGAGCAACGAAACAAGGTTATAATTCATTAGATTTAACATCACATACTTTAAATGAGATCTTTTTACGTAAATGAAAAGTATTAATACTAATATAAAAATTCTACTTTACAAGTGAAAGCAAGTGCATCATTAAAAAAAGTTGTGTTGTAGACGATCTAAGGTAGCGTTGTATAGTCTTAAGAGAGAACTCTTTGTTACGAGTTTGCAATGAGAGACTGAATTTTGCCCCCAGTGTAAATCAATACTCATTTATTCATCAAGCCTCACTTTTACAGAAGAAAAACTTATCAGCTGAACTGAGCAGTGTGTTTAGTTAGTAAAGGCTTGGTTTACAGTGTGGTGCCAAGTGCTTTATCCCACTGTGGATGGTAAATAATTTGTAGACCAACCATTTGAGGAGCAACACGTTTAAGCAACTGCACATGAAAGCTTCTTAAGTATTATATGCCATTTCTGCAAGAAAACAATACATTTAAAAAGGCGCACTACATCATGATTACATACCCAATCAACAGTGCAGAAGTTAACAGCCTCAGCAAAATTAAAACCTTGATTAAAACCACTGTGGTAGGCTCTTGGAAATGTAATCACAAACTCCCCAGCACACTGATTAGTTCGGTAAACCTAGAGAGGCAGAAATTGGGGATTTTTAGTGACATTCATGAAAGACAATCTGGACACAGGCTATCAGATGATTCTCCAGAAAGGGAGGCTTTTTTCCAAAACAAAAAAACAAAACAAAAACCACCAGAACAGAATGTAACAGAAAGAATTACGGTAAAATAATCAGAGAGATACTCAATTCTGCCACAAGATGGGAGTAGTATCCCAGATTATGAGGGCTGATTAGTTATCTGAACAGAAAACATGGCTTTCACTAGGCTTTGACTACAAAAATTTAGCTACATCCAGGATTAGGACATACCTAAATATAACTACAATTAAGAATATTCTAGGGGTAGGGGCGCCTGGGTGGCTCAATGGGTTAAGTCTCTGCCTTTGGCTCAGGTCCTGATCCCAGAGTCCTGGGATCGAGACCGCATCTGGCTCTCTGCTCAGCAGGGACTCCGTTCCCCCCGCAGAACCCCTCTTCTGCCTGCCTCTCTGCCTACTTGTGATCTCTGTCTGTCAAAAAAATAAATAAAATCTTTAAAAATAAAAAAAAAGAATATTCTAAGGGCGCCTGGGTGGCTCAGTGCCTTTGGCTCAGGTCATGATCCCAGGGTCCTGGGATCCAGTCCCACATCGGACTCTCTGCTCAGCAGGGAGCTGCTTCCCCCTCTCTCTCTGCCTACTTGTGTTCTCTGTCAAATAAATAAATAAAATCTTAAAAAAAAAAAAAAAGAATATTATATTATTATTATACCAAAACAGAATCTCCTACCACCAATTAATGAAATTGCACTATTTTTCAAGTATGTCATCCCATAAGGAGATCTTGATTTAGGCCTCACACATCTCCCTCCAACAATTTCCCTTTTCCCACCACCGACTCAATAACCACCTATAGTAAGGTAGCAATCTCTTGGACACGACCCTTAGCAACGTTTTTCTGGATAGGTCTCAGGTAAGGGAAATAAGTAAAAATACACTACTGGGACTACAGCAAGTTAAAACACTGTTGAACAGCAAAGGAAACCATCAATAAAAATGAAAAGGCAAGCTACTCGGTGGAAGAAGACATTTGCAAATGATGCATCCAATAAGGGGTTAATATCCAGGATAGATAAAGAATTCCTACAATTTCACACCAAATAATAATAATAACTATAATACAATTAAAAAATAGACCTGAATATACATTTTGCCAAAGAAGATATACAGATGGCCAACAGGTACATGAAAAGAGGCTCAACATCACTAATCATCAGGAAAATGCAAATCAAAACCACAGTGAGAGATCATTTCACATCTATTAGAATGGCTAATATCAAAAAGACAAAGAAATAACAAGTCTTGGCAAGGATGTGGAAAAAAGGGAACCTTTGGAATGGAAATCGGTGCAGCCACCATGGAAGTATGTGAACCCCTGTGTTCAATACAGCATTATTTATAAAGGCCAAGATACAGAAGCAACGTCAAGTGTCCATCAATAGATGAATGAATAAAGATGTGGTATAAATATAGAATGGAATATTACTCGGCCATAATCTTGCCATTCACAACAACATGGATGGACTCAGAGAATATTATGGTAAGTGAAGTAAGTCAGAGAAAGAAAAATACAATGATGTCATTTTTATGTGGAATCTAAAAGATAAAAATAAAACCAGAAACAGACTCACAGACACAGAACAAACTGGTGGTTGTCAGAGGGTTGGGGGGTGGGGGCATAGGCAGAAGGGGATTAAGAGGTACAAACTTCCGGTTATAAAAAAAAGTAATAAAAATAAATAAGTCACAAGGATGAAAGTACAGCATAGGGAATATAATCAATAATAACTTTGTATGGTGACAGATGGTAACTACACTTACTGTGGTGAGCATTCTGCCATGTATAGAACTGTCAGATCACTATGATGTACAACTGAAACTAATGATGTATCAACTAAACTTCGATTAAGTTTTTTTTTTTTTAAGGTTTTATTTATTTGACAGAGAGACCGCGCACGAGAAAGAACATAAGCAGGGGAAGCAGGAGAGGGAGAGGCAGGCTCCAGGGAGCCCAATGCGGGGCTCGATCCCAGGACCCTGAGATCATGACCTAAGCTGAAGGCAGATGCTTAATGACTGAGCCACCCTGGCACCCCCTTCAATAAAGATTGAATTAAAAAAACCTGTATTGCTCTAGGCACACAAATCCTCAGACTGAACTTACGAAATAAGAAAATTAAGTAACTTTTCAATACATCTCTCTCCATCAGTGGTTGTCCAAAATGTAGTTTCCAGACTGAACGGGGAACTTGTTGAAAATGTAAATTCTTGAGCACCACCCAGACCAACAGAACAAGAAACTGGGGGTGAGGATCAGCCATGTTTTTGTTTTTTTTTTTAAGCTAAGGCATATATGTATCTTTTAAACATTTTATTTATTTTACAGAGATCACAAGTAGGCCGAGAGGCAGGGGGAAAAGCAGGCTCCCCGCTGAGCAGAGAGCCTGCTGCGGAGCTTGATCCCAGGACCCTGAGATCATGACCTGAGCCAAAGGCAGAGGCTTGACCCACTGAGCCACCCAGGCGCCCCTAGCCATGTGTATTGTAACCTGCCATTCAGGGTTCAAATAGTTAGCAGTTTGAAGACCACTACCTACCACATGAACACAATCCCTCTTACTGCTAGTACTTCCTTCCCTCCACCCCAAATCTGCCCAAAACATTCCTTCTCAGAGATCCAAGTTTTAGTTCAAATGGTCATTTTGGGTCCTTTCTAATTCTCCATAGAGTTAATGGGTCAGCCTCCTCGACACCACCATCAAATCACACCACAATGCCATTATCTGTGTAAACACTATCTGCCTTTTCTGATAGGTTATGATTCCAGGGTCCTGGTATCCAGCCCCGCATCAGGCTCTCTGAGTTCCCAAATGCACAGGATCACTCATCCATCTCTATGGTCCAGAATCAAGTCTCAAGGGTTTTTCAATTTAGTAACTGAGAACCATTGCCAGAGGTCCCATTTAGGGCAAGTTACTTATAACAAATCAGAAAGATCAATCAATATGAGGGGGGGAAAAAATCAATGTGGAAAATACCAATGAGGAGACCGGCATTTTACTGGTCATTATTTTCTTTCTTTATTTATTTATTTGACAGACAGATCACAAGTAGGCAGAGAGGCAGGCAGAGAGAGAAGGGAGGAAGCAGGAAGCAGGCTCCCTGCTGAGCAGAGAGCCCGATGCGGGGCTCGATCCCAGGACGCTGGGATCATGACCTGAGCTGAAGGCAGCGGCTTTAACCCACTGAACCACCCAGGCGCCCCTGGTCATTATTTTCTAAGCTATTGTCCACGAATAATTTATAATCCCTCAAAGAAAAATCCTTTCCATCTGCCCCCATTTACTAGCCTGTGAACCCCAAAAGCATGAAATTTAGGTCACAGCAGCATTAAGAATTCACTTTAGCACAGTAATATATCATTTACATATGACTTAGCAAACTAAGATGGACCCCCTCAATTTCATACATTTCAATCTGGCCTCCCAAGATATCTTCAGAGCATTCTCCAGCAGGAAATCAGTATACAAGTAAGTGTCACTTTGTATATCAACTACAGAGGCAGTATCACCAACAGCACCTTTCAGTCTAGAAGAGACACCCTTAAATCCAAGCCCAGGAGCTTAAAATTAATTTTTTCTTTCGGGGCACCTGGGTGCGTCAGTCTCAGGGTCCTGGGATGGAGCCCCCCATGTTGGGGCTCCCCACTCATCAGGAGTCTGTTTCTCCCTCTCCCACTGCCCTTTCGCCCCAACTTGTGCATGCGCTCTCTCTCTCAAAGAAATAAAATCTTAAAAATTAAATAACCAAGCAAGCAAGCTTAATTGAGGGTGGAGGTTTAACTAATGTCTACCGAGCATGTAAATTACTTCAATTACCATTCAGAATTAAGTTCATGTAGATTCCATAAATTATTTTTTTAAGTATGGACAGAGTATGAAGGATTCTGACACTAGAGTTTAGATCTAATTGTAACAGAACCCAGACATTTTCACAGTAATTTATACAGACAAGTAACATTAAGGTTTTTGTTTTGTTGCATTGAAAGACAGAAGTTCTAAGGAAAAATTATAGTTTAGAAACCCTAAAATAGACACTGAATAAAAAAGAAAGCATCATACTTATTATTTGCAAAATACGGCCGCTAGAAACCTAGTTATTAGCTGCAACAAATTAGTTTTTATGGTGTCTGAGGATCCAGTCCTACTGGCTTATTGCTATAGTATCAAATTCCACCAAACAGCTGTTTTTTCTATCCAGTTATAGTATGGAACACACATAACTAAATCAACTTCATAAAAAAACTGAGTAACAGGGAAGAGAAGTGGTGGGTTAAGCCTAAATATAGGAGAATTGACCCAGAACATACAGGCACTTCGTGAGTCATCAGGGTATTGGGGTTCATGATGGTCACAAGCTGATGGAGAAGATCTGGCTGGGACACAAAGAGCTCTGGAGCTAGTTTCTTCATTACATTTTCTAGCTGCTCGGCAGCATACCCTGGGACTCCATACCAGGTTTTTGGCTCACCCCTGGAAACAGATTGTAAAAATAAATCAATCTCAAGAAATATATAAACATCAAATTTCATTAGAAAAAATCAGTCTGCAACATTAACACAAACAAAATGGTTAACAAAGTCATGTTTTTCAGACCCTGCTTTGTAAGACTATGTCACAAAGGAAATGTTCAAACTGAGTGTCATTAGAAATGTGATCTGAACATACGTAATGCATTTTCCCCCTTCACATACAGAGTTTAAATGAGAGACTTTCCATCTGAGGCTCCCCTCCTCCCTCCCATTTTCATCTGACTCTTTAGAAAATGTAAATATCTAGAATTTCTAAAAATACGAGGCATCATATGTTAGCTACAGGATATGTGGTTACCACAGTCTCTTATGGCAACTGACAAGGGATGGCAACTCTCCATCTTCCTTTTCCCTTGTCCATTCTGACAGGCGAGGGTAAATCAAACACTAATAAGGCAATTAGCATTTCCAAAGAGCTCTTATTCTTCAAAGCACTTTAAACTGTCAACCAATTAATCTGTAACATCCCTGTGAGGTATGGTAAATATAATCTTCATTTTACATCTGGGAGCAATTGCCTAGGGAGGCAGAACTGATGCTCCACATATATTTCCCAACTCTCTCTTTCTTGTGGTACATCCTCAAATTCCTCGTGTGGGGATTTAAGTGAGTTACAGAGCTTCAGATATTTCCGTACTTAGAAAAGCAAAGGAAACGGAGGGGGTAAAAACAGATGTGAAAGAAGACACAGCTTTGGCTGAAGAGTTTAAAAAGTAAAAAAATCTGGAGTATCTGCACCCCGCCTCCACGCATTCGTGCACTGATAAGTCCATTCTACTGTGCGTAATGATGCCAAAACTCAACGCAACAAAACAGAAGCTGGTGGGCCCAAGGAGCTGGAGGGCACTTTGGGACCTATATTCCACTACTCTTCCAAAGGATATCTGGGCTGTCACTGCCACAGAATGGGATTTCTCCATAGGAAAAGTAATGTTCAGTGCTTTTTAATCTTTCCATGAGCAAAGGCTTCTTTCACTAACAGCTGTTTATCCCCTCCCAGGAAACATGTTATACTTGAAAAATAGTATATATGCAATTTCAGGGGACTGATTGGATTTCCTAGGATCATTAAGAACCACTGCCTTATTAAGATGCCTGGATTCAACAGTAGTGAAAAAACAGTTCGTTATCTTCAGATACATTTAAAAAGTTTTCAGCCCATCTCGCATACGATTCATAGGTTATGTGGAACTTCTTACCAGTGCAGGTAGTTAATTGAATAGCTCCAGTGGTCTTCAATATGCCAACAAAATGAGGAAAAGCACATTCCTACATACAACCAAGGAAGTTTCATGCCACATATATCAGCAGTAATGTGAGCAAGGACAGACTGCTCCATCACTGGCATATTGTTCAAATTCCAGCCACTATCAAGGTACTCCTAAAAAGGAAACAAAAAAGGTATAAAGGATTGGCTATGCATGCTAACGTTTTAGATTCTCAATGTTTCAAAAAGACGGCTGAAAATAGTCTCCCTCAAAATAAAAGGGTAAGGGTTGGAGAAAAGGAGAGGAGACCACTATGCTAACTTCTTAGATGCCCACTTCTGCTCGGTTTTGAGCTTAATATAAATAGACTCACATAGTATATACTTTTGTATCTGTATAGCCACCCCCTTGTGTTGGCTATAGAGGAAATAAGATAGTAATGAGTCTGCTTATATCAAGTCCAAAAACAGGCAAACTAACCTATGGTATTGTAACTCAGGATAGTGATTGTCCTGAGGGTGGGAGAAGTGGTTGTCCTGAGACAGGGAAGGTAGCGAAAGAGGGAGGACAAAAGGGGAACTTCTGGGGTAAGGTCTGGTAATAACTGGTAATGTCCTAATTCCTGTTCTAGTGCTGGTTACATGCATGTACTCAATTTGTGAAAATTCAGTGTGCATATGACTATGTACTTTTCTGTATGTATGTTACATCTGAAAAAGATTGTTAAAAATCTGGCTTCCGGGCGCCTGGGTGGCTCAGTGGGTCAAGCCTCTGCCTTCAGCTCAGGTCATGATCCCGGGGTCCTGGGATCGAGCCTGCATCAGGCTCTCTGCTCAGCAGGGGACCTGCTTCCCTCTCTCTCTCTTTCTGTCTGCCTCTCTGCCTACTTGTGATCTCTGTCAAACAAATAAAATATTTAAAAATCTAAATTCCTACTAGAATAGGAATAGAAACCCTCCTAGACGTTTGCTATTGTGGAAAATAATAGACTCATAAACACTAAAGTTCAAAGATAAATTGAGGTCTGGTCCCAATCCCTCAAATTTTCTTCAGAAGGTAGTATCATACTTATAGACTGAAGGCAAAGGGAGGTTAAGCAATCTTCCCATATCATCACAATGTAGTTGAACAGCTGGGACTAGAATTCTTCTATGGGCTCATTCTGCTTTTCTTGAAATCATTACAAATCTAGTAATCAGGGTGCCTGGGTGGCTCAGTGGGTTAAGCCTCTGCCTTCGGCTCAAGTCATGATCTTAGGGTCCTGGGATGGAGTCCTGAATCGGGCTCTCCGCTCAGCAGGGAGCCTGCTTCCCCCTCTGTCTCTGCCTGCCTCTCTGCCTACTTGTGATCTCTCTTTGTGTGTCAAATAGATAAATAAAATCTTAAAAAAAAAAAAAATCTAGGGGCGCCTGGGTGGCTCAGTGGGTTAAAGCCTCTGCCTTCGGCTCAGGTCATGATCCTGGGATCAAGCCTGGCATCAGGATTTCTGCTCAGCGGGGAGCCTGCTTCCTCCTCTCTCTCTCTCTCTGCCTGCCTCTGCCTACTTGTGATCTCTCTCTGTCAAATAAATACACAGAATCTTAAAAAAAAAAAAGTCTAGTTATCAGCGTTGCCTGGGTGGCTCATTCGGTTAAGTGTCTGGCACTTGGTTTTGGCTCAGGTCATGATCTCAGGGTCCTAGGATCCTGACAAGAGCCCTGTCAGGCCTCCCTGCTCAGCGGGGAGTCTGCTTATCTTTCTCCCTCCCCCTCTCTCCCCGCTGGCACTTGCTCACTCTCTCTCAGATAAAATTTTTTTAAAATCTGGTAATCAAAAATGTACTGAAAGTGATCATAAATCATTTCAAGAGAACCAAACAGAATTTTATTTATTTATTTATTTATTTACCAAACAGAATTTTAATTAATAATTCAAGTTCCAACTACATGCATGTTTGCACTAAGGCAATTAATTCTGTATTAAGCACTTTAGATAAGGATATGAGGAACTATTAGGTTTAAACGCAGGTCTCTGTTTGAACTAGAAGTCCCTCCAGGTGAGAGCCTACCTCCTCCTCAGGCGAAAGTTTGATTTTTCCATCTCGGACAGGGAAGCCACTGCCAAATTCCTTAGAGGCAATATCAGCTCCATACTCTACTGTGACATCCTCTTCAATAGTGCTTACCAGTCGCCAAAATTCTTTCTCAACTAGTTCTGTGGGAACCATCTGGAAACAAAACAATGAGGAAGACAAAAAACTGAATTTTCAGACACTCACAAACTACCCATGACCAATAAGAGATTAGCTAAGCGACAGGAGTCACAGGACAACACACCCTAAGGAAAATCATACCCATAATACTCCACAATTGATCCCAAGCAGTTTAGACACAGATATTATTTTCTAAAAGCAATTTTGTAACTAAAAAAGTAAGTACTGATTAAGAATTCATGTTCCTCAGGGGCGCCTGGGTGGCTCAGTGGGTTAAAGCCTCTGCTTTCGGCTCAGGTCATGATCCCAGGGTCCTGGGATCGAGTCCCACATTGGGCTCTCTGCTCCGTGGAGAGCCTTCCTCCTCCTCTCTCTCCCTGCCTGCCTCTCTTGCCTACTTGTAATCTGTCAAATAAATAAATAAAATCTTAAAAAAAAAAGAATGCATGTTCCTCTATCACTGACCTGGCCACTATACTAAAAGGACGTCAAGGAAAGCAAAATTCTGAATAAAAAATGGAGATTTTTTGTGTGTGAGAAATGTAACCTATAACTTCGTAGACCATTATACACTACTAATAGCTGTGTTTGAATGACACTTCATCCTTCGAGATGTGTTTCAAAGACACTACCTGAGTCCATCATTTCACTCCTTGCCCTTGACCTTGCTAAGAGTAAGGCAGACAACCATGATGAAAAAGACAGACTGCAAAATATGAACAGAAAGAACAATTCCTTTGCAGCAGCCTGCAGCAGTACAAAGAGCCACCAGACGGCACATCCAGGATCTGTTGTTAATCTGATGCAAATCTAGAGAAAGGTAACTTAAATGCCTTAAATTTGTGCACCACCAAGACTGGCTAAGCAAACATACCAGGACATCATACAATGTACGAGGGGTCAAAAGAACTGAAACTCAAATGGAGTATAACTTGAATTTATAAGCCCTTCAAGTAAGCAAACATTTTAAGTAACTAAGAGCTTATGCTAGTGCTATCAGGGAAAAACAAGTTCACACACACATTGCTGGGTTCCCATAAATGACATAGCCGTTAAAGTGCGGGGGGCCGGGGGGGGGGGGATGGATAAATATTCTCATTTGACCTCAGTAAGAATCCCAAGAAAATAATCCAACTAGAGAGATCTAGATGTGTGAAGTGTCTGCTACAGCACTTTGTTGGTAAGTGAGAAAAACACAGCTCAAGTGTCCAGAATTAGGGCAGAAAACCATTTAATTCTGCTGTACTCACTTGACAGAGTGTTAAATGCTGAATGAAACATGCTTATGCTTCTAAGAGCAAAAATGAACTCATCCTAAAGTTTATGATACTAACTTACAACATAACAATATATAAATGTGTTCCCAATGCATAGCCTGATGACTGGCACATAAGAGTCATTCAGTAAATTGTGAAATTTTCTTTAAGTTACATTTGTTGAACTGAAAGGATTCCTGATAATTTCCTTTATTAACATCCTGTTATTGCTACTGTATGATGTGTGTGGAAAGACCATCTGTAGAGAAATCAAGTGAAAAATCAGAATGCATTTTAACATTTTAATTTTTAATATCATTTTTAATTTTAACACCATTAAACAAGTTAAAAATAAATGCCAAGTGAAATTGTCTTGATACACTTTTTTCTAACAGTTATTAAAATTCCAAATCAAAGCAGTATGTATGTACATACATGGACTGGCATGTTGAAATAATCAGATTTGAATGCATCTGCCATTTCCCCAAAAGTACGAAGGGTATAGTCCCTGGCTGCTTGTTCAAAGCCAAACGCTTCTTGTGGCTTACTACACTCCTGCCAAAAATAAAAAAGGTAAAAAAGAATATTTTTATTTATATACACACACTTATATTTTATTTATATATTTTTTAAAAACAGATCAGTAAAATTACTTATGTAGTGTTTAAAATATAAAAAAAGTCTGGATGGATATACAACAAAATAACTTGTCAATTGTGAAATCATACTCTCTTTTAAGTCATTTGGTCTAAGAATTTTTGCAAAGAACATGCAATGCTTTTTTAAATGAAAAAAAAATTTAAGTGTAATTAGAAAATTTTTTCTGCCTCTTAGCTCAATGCATAGCTGTGGGACTCACTGCCAAGACCTCCTTCCTAGTCAGGTCCAGCCCACTCTTTATCATGAGGCTCACTGTTATCAACTGCTAAATCTAAAACCCAAAAGCAAACAAAAAAAATATTGTGAAGGATATTTTCTAATACTATCTCTGCTATTAATTCTTACCTGAGCCAAACACTTAGGACACCTCCAGTCTCCCTTGGGAACATCATGGAGAGGGGGGATCAAGCAAAAGGTGTGGTAACTGTCATCACACCCGTCACACAAAAGCAGCCGGTCTTCATCATTGCCACTGCCACATAAGAGGCAGACATATAGATCCACCTGCAGCAGTGCAAACAGGTACAGAACAAAGGAGCATGAGCTACATTTGATTATGTGAAATTCTAAGAACAAAATGGATAGAGGCGTAATCTAGTATTCCCGTCCTTCAAATGAAAATGATTCACCTCCCATAAGAGGTTATTTTAAATAAAAATGCTTCACCTTTTTTATAAGAGGTATTTTATAATGCTTAATGCATTCCCAACACTAAAATCTAATGTCAGAACTTTTTCAGCTGTGTGTGTGTGTGATTCTAAAGATTTCTCTGGGGCACCCAGGTGGCTCATTCGTTTAGGCCTCTACCTTCAGCTCAAGTCATGATCCCAGGGTTCTGGGATCAAGCCCCTCATCGGGCTGGGCTTCCTGCTCAGTAGGGAGCCTGCTTCTCCCTCTCCCTGCTGCTCCCCCTGCTTGTGCTGTCAAATAAATAAATAAAATCTTAAAAAATAAATACATAAAATAAAGATTTTTAATTTAGGGCACCTGGGTGGCTCAGTCAGTTAAGCATCCAACTCTTGATTTTGGCTCAGGTCATGATCTAGATCTCGTGCACCTCTCCCTTTTTTTGAAAAAAATAAATAAAATAAAATAAAAATAGATTTATTTATTTGAGAGAGAGTATGCATGGGAAGGGCAGAGGGAGAGAAGAGAAAATCCCCAGCAGACTCTGGCTGAGCAGGGCGCCAGAAGTAGAGATCCGTCCCACAGCCCATGAGATCATGACCTGAGCCAAAATCAAGAGTCAAACACTCAACCAACTACGCTGCCCAGGTACCCCTCAGCTGTATGTTTTAAAGTTTATTACTAGGATATCTAGCTTCCAGTGGCTTAGAGAATGCTAATCTTCTAGAAGAAGAACATGTTCAGTAATAAATTATCAGCTTAACCAAAAATAGAATTTTAAAGAAAAAATTTCCATTTTGCCATGCTTAAAAGGAAAGAAAAATGTTTAAGTTCATTAACCACATTAAATTACTTTATATTGGGGTGCCCAGGTGGCTCAGTGGGTTAAGCCTCTGCCTTCGGGTCAAGTCATGATCTCAGGGTCATGGGATCGAGCCCTGTATCGGGCTCTCTGCTCAGCAGGAAGCCTGCTTCCCCCTCTCTCTCTCTCTGCCTGCCTCTCTGCCTACTTGTGATCTCTCTGTCAAATAAATAAATAAAATTTAAAAATAAATAAAATTTAAAAATAAATAAATAAATAGGATGCCTGGGTGGCTCAGTGGGTTAAAGCCTCTGCCTTCGGCTCAGGTCATGATCTCAGGGTCCTGGGATCGAGCCCCACGTGGGGCTCTCTGCTCAGCAGGGAGCCTGCTTCCCCACCCCGCTCCCTCTGCTTGCCTCTCTGCTTACTTGTGATCTGTTAAATAAAATAAATAAATAAATCTTTTTAAAAAGTGATAATAAAATATAAATAAATAAATAAAATAAATCACTTTATATTCTAATTAAGGATTCATGGTCATGGTTAAGAAGTTCCCCCAAACACAGTGATAAAAATACATAGTTATTATCTATTAATGGACTGAGCCCCAAAATTCGTATCTTGATGTCTTTTTTTTTTTTTTCCGTATCTTGATGTTTTAACCCCCAGTACCTCAGAATGTGACTATATATGGAACAGGGTCTTTAAAGAAGTTAAGATAAAATGAATTCATAATGAGTGGGCTCTAATTCAATATGACTAGTATTCAAGAAGAGATTAGGGCATAGACAGCTACAGAGGAACGCCACGTGAAGACAGGGAGGAGACAACCATCTACAAGCCAAGAAGAGGGGCCTCAGAAAAAAACCAACCCTCTAGACAACTTGATCTTAGACTTCCAGCCTCCAGAACCATGAGAAAATAAATTGTTTAGGCCAGTTTGTGATACTTTGCTACGGCAGCCCCTAAAAACTAATACATCACCCAGTAATACAGAAAGCTAAGAATTCAACTACTCAGGGAATCTTCTCAGTCTTTCTGTTGTAGCAAATAAAAACCTGGGTTCTGATCATTTTCTGATTGTATTTTTTTTCTTTTAGTGGTAGGGTGGGAATGATATTTATGAATAGAAGATCACATAATTAGAATAATTTCAAATTCCAAGATAAAAAGCACTATTGTCAAGCTATTCACTAAGCTCTCAGAAGTGGTAGAGAAGAAGAAAAGCAACCAGATCTTCTGTAAAGTCCTCAAGCTTTAAGTTTCCATTTGAGTAAATGGCTACCTAGTCCTTCAATTCTTGTTGGGTGCTCAAGTCCTATTCCCCCAACTCCTTTCCTTTTCTCTTCCTACCCTGTTGTAAAGTTGGAAAACATCAACCCGATTTCTGATCTAGCTCTCAGATCATCTGGACGTGATCTAGTAACTTAGGAACATTCCACATATAATCCAGCTCACATTATTTGTCTTTAAACTGCATGTACTCCAGAAAAATGGCTGTGAATGTCCCCCTCCCCCGTATGTTACTATTATCTTCATAATGGATTTGTGTATTTCCTCAATTAAAAACTGATACTATAAATGGACATGAAAGTTCTTTTAATTGTCACACTCTAAGCTAGCAGTCCTAAGTAAGGCAAAAAAGTGGTTAAAGTGTTTAAACATGTCAACTTACAGCATTGGTGGCTTTTTTAGATCGGCTCTTGGGTTTTTCCTTCTCACTTTCTACAGCGTATTCTTTCTTCTCAATGGTTTCTTGCTTGACGATGCCTTTCATTTCTTTCTCTGTAAGAGGCAATCCAAGTTAGAGCTTCATGTACTACACTTGGCTCACCTTGTTCCCTCACCTCTCCCTCCCCCAAGCACACACAGGACACAAACACAATTTCCTTGCTTCTTTTCAATGCAGGAGCAGCACCTAGTATTACCATGTTCAAGGGCAAGGTGATGATAGCTTGTGATAAAATGAAAACTCTCACACCATTTAAATGTGGTAATAAATATGGATATGGGTACTTCTGGAGATGTTGCTCAGGTCTGTAGGCTTTTAATAAAATAGGAGCTGAAGATACAGTCTTCTTAACATGTTACCAACATATATTATACTGACATATATACTTAGCATGACATATATTGATGAAAGCAGGTTCCTTCTGACCTTAACTGTACCTCCTCCACATTACAGAGTATCCCTCCATAACCTGTGACTACTTACTACCCCAATATCCTGGTTCCAAAGACTGACAATTTCAGCTATAAAAGTTAACTATCAATTAATGAACTAGCCTATCATAGGTAGGTGCTGTGCTAAATGCTATCCATAGATTACCTTTTGCAACAAATCCATTTCAAAGACAAGAAAACGGATATTAAAAGAAATCAAGAAATATGTACGGTCATACAACTAGTTAGCGGTTAGGCCAGGATTCAGATTCAGATCTGTATTTTTAAAAATCCATCTACTTTCCACTACAATGTGCAGCCTTTCCACTAAATTCACCAACCACTAAGAAGAATCAATTTTATTAACTTCTTCATTTGTATGTGCCTGCCCACATAGGATTGAGGACTTCTCTTTCTAGAGACGAACTTGCCTCTCAGTGAGTAACATCAAGCAACGGCCAGCTAAGCAATTATCAACTAAAATTCAGATTTAAAAACCATGTCTGCCTGCCATGCCTGAAATAAACTTACCAGATATCCAGTCAAAGGCACCTATGCTATGCATAAATCACTTTTTTCAATGAATGCCATTTAACCTAATTCCGAAATAGCAATTAGTGACAGCTGAGAAACTCAGTCATATTTCTAATAGGCAGATCTGTTTACTTCTACTGGTCACTATGAGAACTGGGACATTAACATACTAAGATTTTATTTCAAGACCCAACCCACTGACTAGTATTCAACAGCTGTTGTAATGTTTTCTTAAAAAATGAATACTTATTTTTACTAATTTACTTTTTACTTCTTTCCTACTCGTGGATAAACTTTCTTACCATTTTCACATTTTGGAGTTGGACAGCCCATTCGTCGTCTCAGGTTATGAGTTCTGGCTTCTGCTGTCTCTTCTGGTTCTATTTTAATATTCATGGCCTTTAAAAAAGTTGTCATATACGTAAGTATTTCCTTTTAAAAAACGAATCTTCTAAAATCCAACTGAAATCTCCAGGTGACTATAATCTTATAAACAGACATTCAAAACATGCTTCTCTCTCCCCACAGAGGTGAGATGTACCCTTAAAATTACTATTATTTAAGGAAAGGAAAAAATCTAGTAAGTTAGAAGAGTATTTACACTTTGACAGGTCAGAAAAAAATAGGGAAAGAAAAAATAGGGAAGAATCAAAGGATCAGGAACAAATTTGGGGGAGTATCATTACCCCACTGGGATCAGCTCTGATTTTCCACCTAGAAGCTTCCCAGTTCTCATCTACTCACCTTATGCTTGATTCAGTCACCACTAAGCCAAATCCTTACTAGTTACATAAATATCATAATTTCATTAGCCTAGAAAAGTTTGCTGGCTTCTTCCAAAGCTGCCTCGCATTTACAGAAAACTCGGCTTCCGTAATAATTTTCTATTAGTTCTTCTGTTAAAGCGTTAACACAAGCTACTCTTCTAACATCACTAAAGTATTAAGGATTCCCCTATCATTAAGTCAGTCTAAATTCCCAATGTTTCTCAAAGTGGTAATACTTACTAATAAAGCAAAACAACTTTTGTGAAGTTTGCGGAACTACACTTGATCGTTTTTGCCTGTGTTCATTCGTATGTACTCAGGGTGTCCACTGCTGACCAAATCCCTCCCAGGGTGCTATTATCACCCTCTGCATGTCTCATCAAGGCAAACCTAGGCACCCACAGCACCAGGGCATGTTTTCTACATTTAATGATCAAGACGTGCTCAAACAAGAATATTTTAGACTAATGAAATCTAAGCATGTTTATGGGCTTCAAATTACCATATTTTCCTATTCTGAGGCAATCTTAATTCAGAAAAAATGGGAGTTACTAAATTTTTTCCTATCTCTAACTTACCTAAGTTAAAAATAATCCCCTTATTTATATCCATTTCTTCAGGAAACAAAATAGGTATTTTCTCCCCCCTCCCCTTTTTTTTGCCCTTTTTTTTTCATCTTGACCAATAATTACTAATAACCAGGGACTGATTTAAATACCTGATTAATGCAAAAAGGCTTCCCAGTTCTAAGATGTTCCTAATACATTATCACTGATTCCTAACATTTAAATGTCCAATTAAGGTCGGCAAAACCCCCAAACCTTCATACCTCTGTATGGAAATAAGGTAACCAGCAAAATACACCTTTCATAGCAGAAAAATCTTGACGCAAACTGGCTTTCTTATCCGTTCACTCCTCCTGATCATCCCTCATGTTCTTTCATCTTATATATTCAAAGCTTCCAGCCCCATGCTGCCTAATTATTTCGTATACTAGCATAAGTGTCTCCCATAGATTCCATACTCCTTTTCAGGAAGCCTGAGAAAAACAGTTTTCACTATCCTCTAACCTCTCTGTTCAAGAAAAAAGGAAAGTTCCCAGTTCTCTATTCCCTAGCCTCAAACCTCAATAAACACTGCCTAATTTCATCACGGTAACAGGCAAACCAAACACCATCACAATGAACGCCTATTCTTCCAAACTCTGTCAATAAAGCAGCTGTCTGTTCAGGCAGCAGAAACCTAGAAAGAATTTTTCAATCCCTTATCGCTTTGACAGTACAGTGTCCCCAAGTGTAAAAGCTAGAATACAAACAGCATCCTTCTCTGAGGTTAACAAGGTTCAAAACTATGAAGAGCACACGCATGAGAGAAATCCAGTGTCAGACAGACATTGGTACAAGGGCTCAAGAATTCTGTCTGATCAACCTCATGAGGCTCTCACCTCTGCTCTCATGCGTTTTGCTCGTCGGGCTGGGGGGCATGTTTCTGAGGGCTGCACAGACTGCCTCTGGGGAATATCATGAGGTTTGTACTCCTTGTCCTTTGTGTCTGTGCTCAGGTTTGGCTTCTGCAGACACTAGAAATAAAACACAATTTATTAATGAATTTCCCCTCCTTTTTAAAGAATTTCAATGTATTTTTGCAAGGTATATTTTATAGTTATTTGCATAGATACATAAAAAGTCTGCAATTTTTAAGATCTAAATAAACACAAGTCTGCAGTTACCAATCATATACACATACACACGTAAGAGTTTTAAAAAAAATTTAGTAGGTGAATGGTGTTGCTTTAATTCATTTAACTGCTCATGACATCAGGTTATACCAGGCCACAGCAGGCTCAAGGCATTCCCAATGAACCACTTGCAATTATCCCTGCTTGCAACTGTCAATTAATGGAAGGCTCAAACTGTTAGACAGGCTTCTTATAAGTTTCCAAAATAACTTTCCATATTGAAAATATTTGATTTTTTATAGTGTTTAGAGTCATAAAATATGGAAACCAATAGGTTTTCTACATTTTAGAATCCTGTAGTTTCAAATATAACTAACAATGTTGTGATCAAAGATATCATCTGAACTGAAAAAACAGGTAATAAGACTGAAATGTTCTCCCTTATTACTAGTTTTACTTACTTCAACATATTCCTACAAGGTGTAACTCCCAAGACAAAGGCTAATAGGTAGCCCACAGCAATAACTTCAGGTTCTGATCAAACAAGAGTTTCTTCTTGCTTTGATTATTTTTTAGTTTGTTTCTAAACTTGCTGATAGAGGGTATTTAATGCCAACACAACAAAACACAGTAACATCAAAATATTACCACGGAATCTAATATGAATTTCAAGTAACACTCCTTTGTAATAGGACCCACGAGTATCACAAGAATCGCTTTAAAAAGCAGGTTCCAAATTGTAACCACTTTAGGTATATCATCTATGCTAGAGTAAGACACAGTAAATTAATACTCTTCTAGAACTCCTGGCTCTACGGGTACCATTACTACTATACAGTCTCACTGTTGGCTACTTCCTCCTAACATTTGCAAAAAGAATTCAGAGAATGGTGGGAAATACAAGAATAACAAAAGCTGAGTAATCATCTAACAAAACCTATTTCTAACATTTTAAAAATATAATACACTATAAAAAAGCTAATACAGGGGGGCCTGGGTGGCTCAGTGGGTTAAAGCCTCTGCCTTCAGCTCGGGTCATGATCCCAGGGTCCTGGGATCAAGCCCCGCATTGGGCTCTCTGCTTGGCAGGGAGCCTGCTTCCTCCTCTCTCTCTGCCTGCCTCTCTGCCTACTTGTGATCTCTGTCTGTCAAATAAATAAATAAAATCTTAAAAAAGAAAAAAAAAAAGCTGATACAGATTTCTTGATATTCTAAACAATAATCTACCACAGTTACAACATATATATGTGTGTGTGTATATATGTGTGTGTGTGTGTATATATATATTTATATATATATATATGAATGCTCATTTTAATTAAACTCATATATTGATTTGTCTGGAAATGTTTACAAAATTAGTATGAAATACCACCCTCCATTCCATAGTAAGTTCTCAAATTAAGTACTTAAGAGTATATTTAATGAAAGCATGCAGATGGGAATAAAACCTATCATCTAAATTAACCTCTTTTATGTATTTTATAAACTTTCTATGTGATACCTAACAGTATGTGTGATCATGCAGGTAACAAACTGAACTGAATCAAGGAACTTTTATAAAGTAGATGGTCAGATATTCAGAGATTAGGAGCACCTGGATGGCTCAGCTGGCTAAGCATCCAAGTCTTGATTTCAGCTCAGGTCATGACCTGAGGGTCCTGAGATTGAGCCCCACGTAGGGCTCCACACTCAGCAGGGAGTCTGTTTCTCTCCCTCTCTCCTTCCCCACTCACATGCTCTCTCTCCCTAAAATAAATAAATCTTTTTTTTTAAAGGAAATTAAGAGATTATATATGTGGTCCCTATCTCTCACAAAGTCTATATAGTTCCATAAACGATGGTCTGCTTTGTTCTATAAGGACTTCAGAGATTGAAGGTAAAATCAAGCTCTGAAATTTTCAGAATATATATGAAGAGCCTTATTATTTTTTAAGGTTTTATTTTTATATATTTTATAAGACTTACTTGACAGAGAGAGAGCACAAGCAGGGGGAACAGGAGGCAGAGGGAGAGGAGAAGCAGACCTGAGCCAAAAGCAGGCACTCAACTCAGCCAACTGAGCCACTAAGGTATCTCTTTTTAAGATTTTATTTATTTGAGAGAGAGAGTGAGCAAGAAAGAGCACAAGCTAGGGGAAGGGCACCGGAAGAGGGACAAGCAGACTCCCCGCTGAGCAGGGATTTCTACGTGGGACTCAATCCCAGGACCCAGGGATCATACCTGAGCTGAAGGCAGATGCTTAACCGACAGAGCCATCCAGGTACCCAAAGAGTTTTATTATTTTGTTCCAAACCACAATTCCCAACACACAACTGCTATGTTTGCTCTGTATCCACTGCTAGTACATGCAGACTAATTTTAACCTTTGAGAAAGTGGGACTGAGAGGTGACTGATACCACAGCATGAGGACACCATGCTACAGAGGCAGAGACATTTAGAAAACACAGAAATACAAGAGGGGCACCCGGGTGGCACAGTCGGTTCAACTCTTGCTTTTGGCTCAGGCTGTGATCTCAGGGTCGCGAGATCAAGCCTGGCATTGGGCTCCATGGTCAGGGCAGAGTCTTAGAGTTTCTCCTTCCTTCTCCCTCTCCCACTTCTCCCTCTCTCAAATAAATAAGCTTTGAAAGAAAAAAAGAAAGAAAGAGGAAAGGAAAGGAAAGAAAGGGGAAGAAAAGAAAATGAAAATGAGAAACAGAAGAAAACACAGGACTACAGGAGTGGAGCCTCCGTGCCACTGCACCAATACATCTCTACTCAACTTTTCTTAAGTTTCCCAAAACTTGCTCTCGGCTTCGGTTTACCCTTTTGCAACAATTCCTTTGTTGGGCATCATTTTTTTCTTTTAATATTAAGCCTTTATTTTTTTTTTAGAGAAGTGTTAGGTTTATAGCATAGTTGAGATGAAGGTGGAGATTTACTATACACCCTGCCCCCCCACCCCGCAAAGCCTCCCCCACGGTCGCCACCCCCAACAGAGTAGTGGTACATTTCTTACAAGTGATGAACCTACAAAGTCCATAGGTGACATTAGGGTTCACTTGTGGTGTACATTCTATAGGTTTGGACAAATGTATAATGCCATGGAGGATATTTTTACTGCTCTAACAATCCTCTGGGCTCTGAGTATTCCCCCACCCCTGCCCTCCCTCTTGCCCCAAAACCCCTGGCGACCACTGACCTTTTTACTGTTTCTATAGTTTTGCCTTTTCTAGAATACTATGTTTGGAATCACACAATATATGTAGTCTTCTCATGTTGGTTCATTCATTTAGTGATATATATTTAAGGCTCCTCTCCTTGTCTTATCATGGCTTAACATCTCCTTTTTTTTCTTTTTTTTTTTTTAACATCTCCTTTTAATGCCTAATAATATAATACTCCATCGTCTGGATACACCATCGTTCATTTATCCAATTACCTACTGAAGGACAGGTTGGTTGCATTCAACTCTTGGCACTTAAGAGTAATAAAGTTGCTAAAACACATATGTATGCAGGTTTTGTGTGGACCTAAGTTTTCAACTCCTTTTTGTAAATACCAAAGAACACGACTGCTGGACTGTACGGTAACACAGTATGTTTAGTTTTCTTTTTTTTTTTTTTTTTTTTTTTTTAAAGATTTTATTTATTTATTTGTCAGAGAGAGAGAGCACAGGCAGACAGAGTGGCAGAGGGAGAAGCAGGCTCCCTGCGGAGCAAGGAGCCCGATGTGGGACTCGATCCCAGGACGCCGGGATCATGACCTGAGCCGAAGGCAGCTGCTTAACCAACTGAGCCACCCAGGCGTCCCTGTTTAGTTTTCTAAGAAGTGGTCAAGTGTCTTCCAGAATGGCTGTGTCATTTTAACATTCCAGCCAGCAATGAATGAAAACTTCTGTTGTCCTTGCCAGCCTTTGTGCTGTCAGTGTTCTCAATTTGGCCATTCTAATAGGTGTGTGGTGCTATTGCTTTCTCCATTCTCTTAAAATATATGTATTCTATTTATCCTTTTTCTAAGAGTTATTTTCAAAAATCAGAAATGAGCCAAAAGTCAGGTACAAAAATTGGCCATCACAGTATGATATAACATTCAATAATGGAGAAATCAAGTTTGGCTACAAAAATGGAATGTCAGAGTCATTCAATTAGACTTTCAAAAATATTCAAGGACATGGCAAATGCTCACAACATATTAAGCAGAGGAAAAGCAGATTACAATATTGTAAATGAAGAATACAATCCCAGTGTGTATATATATGCATAAAAAGAGCCTTGAAAGAAAAAACAGGTGAAAGGATTAAAGTGTGATTTTATTTTCATCGCACTTTCCTTTGTTTTTAAGCTTTCTGCAATGAATACCTTTCAGTGCCTAGAACATACTTGGCACACAACGGGCCCCTCAATAAGTATTTATCTGTGTTGTAAACGTAATGTTTGTAAAAGGTATCTTTAAATACCTACTCCCCTTCAAACTACAATTGAATAAATGCTTACATGCTTTTCAACTACAAAACTTACATTACCTAAGTTTATAGATATTCTTAAAATATTGCCAACCCATAAAGCAGGCAGACTCTTTCCTCTTACTCATTGTGACTTCCACACTGAAACAGAAAGGTTATGAAGGAGAAAATCTACTGTAGGCAACTGTAGATAGATCTGACTATAAAACAGAGACTTATAGATTCCAAATACAACGTTCTAAATAATTTCATCCCTGGGTTCATTAAACATTCACATGTGTATATTTTAAAATGACAACTTTCTGAATATTAGACTGATCGTGTTCTTCTAAGCTGGAAAGAAAGCTCTCCTGGAATCGAGAAGGGAGAAAGGAAAGAAAAATGCAATGCTATAAAAATCTATAGGATTTGAGCATTACAGATGGTACGTCTATAATATCAAGACAGAGTTCTGATTAGTAGTTTACCCTCTGAAACTATGTTATTAACTTTCTAACTTCACTATAGCACAGTAACAATTCTTAAAATTACAGGGCTTACAGCTCTTGCCTTAGAATAACTCAAAGGGTATGAACAGATTATGACATTGCTCTTTCCATCAGTGTCTTGAAATAAGTAGGAAGGTTTTATAATACAGTTATACTTTAATTACAACAAAAAGTTCCTATTTGAATAAGTTGGCAGATATCATCTTTCTAAGAACAAACATGGCTACACAGAACTATTAGAAGAGGGATCCATTAGCTATCTAGCCATTATTAAGTCCCCTACCTTTTACCCCCATCAGCATTGTATCTGAAAATTTCCTTGGAGATTTCAGCTGGCCAGAGAACAGGTAGGCAAGTTATTTCACAGGTCGTACTTTCATGTGACAATTAGGAATATGATCGCCAACGTACGTGAATGCAAAAGCATGAACCATAACAAGATAATAATCAACCTGTCATAAGGAAGACGCAGTTTTCGTGAAGTTAAACACAGACTTCAGCCTCGGACAGCAAAAGGCTATTTCCTCCACAAACATATTCATTCCAGAAACAAAATTCTAAGTATGGCTGCTCTCAAAACAGAGTAACACAAACACTGGAGGAAAAATTCACAAAACAAAATCTTCTCAACAATTCACAAAACAAAGTCTTTCACAGAGAATTAATTAAGGCCTCTTCATTCACCCTGAAAGACAACATACCAATAAGCTGGGAAATAAAACAGGTTAAAGTTGGGGCACCTGGGTGGCTCAGTGGGTTAGGCCTCTGCCTTTGGCTCAGGTCATGATCTCAGGGTCCTGGGATGGAGCCCCGCGTCGGGCTCTCTGCTCAGCAGGGAGCCTGCTTCCCCATCTCTCTCTGCCTGACTCTCTGCCTACTTGTGATCTCTCTCTCTGTCAAATAAATAAAATCTTAAAAAAAAAACAAAAACAAAAACAAAAAAAACAGGTTAAAGTTGACCTGAATACTCACCCTCAAACTGTCTCCTGACAGGAACAAGTTGTAGGGATTGAGGATGCGTTCATAATGCCCTCTGATATGGGACCCCACAGCTTTGCCAGGAGCAAATCCCATCTTGGTGGCAATTTTGGTCCATTTTCTATCCTTGCAAACAACTGTAAATCCACCTTCTTCTGCAACTAACTGTTAACAGCAAAAAGAAATCAGAAACGCCTATACAGAAATCACTTCGAATTCCCTCTTACCTAGGTACAACTCCAAGAACAGAATGTTCTTGGCTGTGGTAATTTTTAAAAATACATTTCCCAAGTCAGACGAAAATACATATGCACTACTTATTTCAAGCTAGAAAATTAGAAGATCACTTTTGACAATACAGTCCATAAACATTTTGTACCCCCAAAAGCTACTTCTCAGCTCCCCAGAGCAGTCAAGATTTTCTGGGAGAAAGAACTAGATCAACAATTAAATCTGTAACAAAGAACAAATCCTAGCACTTGGTCTAACGCAGTAACCCTCAAAAATCTCCATAAACTAAGGAGTGGGAGAGATGGTACCATTTTGGGGAAAAGAACGTAGGCTTTACATTGAAGTAAACCTGAATTTCAGGTATCAGCCTTTAGAGCTTGGTCAATTTTCTCCCTAAGCCCCAGCTGTTTTAACTATAATAAAACAGAAAGGAGTATCTTACAGAAATATTGTTAAGTTTTAAAATGATACCCACAAAAGGTGGCAGCAAAATATTTCACAAGGCTTTCAGACCTGACAAAGAGAGCCTAAATATCACTCAAGTGAATGGAGAATTTCATTTTACATTTCAAACAATAACTTTTTTTTTTTTTTAAGATTAGGAAGATCAAATTTATGCTGGCAGAAAAGCACTAAAATGAGGGAGATGGCCCTTGGCCTCTTACCTTATTGAGCTGAAACAAGTCCAAGATCTTCCTCTCCACATGTGGAATTTTCAGAGTACTTCCCTGTAACTCCCAGTACTTTGCAATCTGGTCCAAGAAATTCAGTTTTACTCGAGTTTGAGCCTAAATGACAAAGAAATGAATTTTAATCTCACCTAGCTCATTTTAAAAATCCTGTGTGTGTGGTATTTTCACTCTTAGAATATTTAAGTGAGGTGTGCCTGGGTGGCACCGTGGGTTGAGCATCCAACTTTTCCTTTCGGTTCAGGTCATGATTTCAGGGTCCTGAGACTGAACCCCACATGGGGCTCTGTGCTCAGTGCAGAGACTGCTTGAATTCTCTCCCTCTGCGCCCCCACTCATGCTCTCTCTCTCTAAAATAAAAAAACTTAAAAAAAAAAAAAAGATATAAGTAAAGTATCACTCCTAAATCCAATAGAGAAACTGCAAAAAAATATACAAAATAAAGCTGGTGGAATAATCATACATTAATTCAACAAAAATTTAATTCAATGCCTACCATGTGTAAGCAAAGAGTTAAACAAACTAAGCCTCCCTTAAGTAGGCACTCTGAAAAGGGCTTCACTTATGGAGCACTAAAGCACAATTTTACTATTGGTTAAAATTATATGACAAGTAAGTTTCTATATGCCCCTCTAGGTCTTTTTACAACTCGGGTATTTTATGAGACTTGACACACTGCCTATTGCACTAAGGAGGCACCTTAATTGGGATATTTTGAAGCTCTGTTCTTTCCAAGCACAAATTTTCTTATTTTCTCAAACACAAATCTAAAAACAGATTTTACAACAGTGATTCCATACCAATTTTAATGAGTCCTAATAAGGTAACAGAAAACTAGGAGACACTTTTTTTTTTTTTAGGATTTATTTATTTATTTGACAGAGAAATCACAAGTAGGCAGATGTAGGCAGAGAGGCAAGCAGAGAGAGAGGGAGAAGCATGCTCCCTGTTGAGCAGAGAGCCTGATGTGGGGCTCGATCCCAGGACCCTGAGATCAGGACCCGAGCTGAAGGCAGCTGCTTAAACGACTGAGCCACCAGGTGCCCCAAGGAGACACTTTTTTTTTTTTAAACTTAAAAAAAAAAAAAAAAAAAGTTTTTTTAAAGATTTTATTTGTCAGAGAGAGAGAGAGAGAGAGAGAGCGCGCGCGAGCGCACCAGCAGGGGGAGTGGCAGGCAGAGGGAGAAGCAAGCTCCCCGAGGAGCAAGGGGCCGATGAGGGACACGATGACAGGACCCTAGGATCATGACCTGAGCTGAAAGCAGACCCTTAACCGACTGAGCCACCAAGGTGCCCCAGGAGACACTTTCTTAATTAAATGTTATTCCTTTTATTACTGTTGTCTGTAAGTCATTAAAAATTGTTTTTGTCATTTTTCTTTCCCCTCCTTGAAAATTAAGTTTAAGTCAGACAGTTTTAAGAGTTTTATCTTCCTCAAGGGCAAAACTGAGATAATGTTCAGATGTTCCCAAAAACAGTCCAAGACCTCAAAGTTAGTACCCATTTCCTATCTTTGGAGCTCAACTTAAAAATACAGACATTAGATTCTACTACCACCAAATCCATGCTACTACCACAGAATCCCAGCAAACATGTGCTCCATTTAAGTTAAAAAGGTTTGGTTTTTCTAATGGAAAAGCAAAACATGATTCAATGTTAAAATCATTAGAAGGCACCTGGATGGCTCAGTTGGCGGGGCGGCTGCCTTGGGCTCAGGTCATGATCCCAGTGTTTCAAGATCGAGTCCCGCATCAGGCTCCCGGCTCCACAGGGAGTCTGTTTCTCCCTCTGACCTACCCCCTCATGCTCTCTCTCACTGTCCCTCTCTCAAATAAATAAATATCTTAAAAAAAAAATCAGATTAGATAAAGGTTAATGTAAACATTATTTCTGGGTTATCAACACCCAACTCTCATTCACCCTGTACTTTAGGGTTTCAGTAGCAAAGGGATTGAAGAAACATCATCTCTTCTCTAGAGAATACCCAAGTTAAGTATTCCTCACTCCTTCTTAGGAAATTAAAGTGTGTTATTAAGTCTAAGTAAAGATGTGTATTTGGAAGAAAATTAGAGCTGGAAATCTTTTCCATTAGATGGTTTTCAAAGTACATTCCTTTCCAAATCTAAATTCTTGTGGCTGTCATTTAGAAAGATGTGTATGAATTAAGAGGTCAACAATGATTGACTAAAATCGGTGTTTTTAGTGAAATCTTGATTGCTACAAGGGCCTTACTGCCATTTGTTTTACCACGATTATCAATGACTGGCCATAATTTAGCTTCACTAAAACCGCTAGATTTGTGACAGAGATTCTTCAAAGAAAGTCCCTCTGGTATACAGTCCACCAGAACAACAGTTAAGATATTACCTCCAATTCATTCAGCCTCTGGATACGTGGAGTAAAATGAAGTTTGTCAACATCACATGCAAATGGTGGCTGCCAATCCTAGGGGAGAAGCAAATGCTTTGATTAGAAGAATTTATAATTCTGACATTTTAAAAAAATTCTGTTAAAACCCCAGGTGAGTAAAACATACTATCTCTAACCACTTAAATAAAATAGAACATGGATAATAGTTTAACCTTTTTTCCACCAGAACAGCAGAATATGTATGATTACCCTTCTCCATACAAATGATGCAGCCTGTGCACACCCCTCTTCACACCTTTCAAATGAGTAGTTACTTAACCGCAAGCTGTTGAAAAACCCCTGCCTTTAAAGTTTATTCGTGGGGCCCCTGGGTGGCTCAGTCCTTAAGCGTCTGCCTTCAGCTTGGGTCATGATCCCAGGGTCCTGGGATCAAGTCCTGCAACGAGCCCCGCATCGGGCTCCCTGCTTGACGGGCAGCCTGCTTCCCCCTCTCCCACTTCCCCTGCTTGTGTTCCCTCTCTGTCTCTCTCTCTGTCAAACAAATAAATTAAATGAAAGGAAAAAAAATAAAGTTCAATTATTTTTAGTAATCTCTACACCCAACACAGGGCTCCAACTCACAACCCCAAGATCAAGAATCACATGCTCTTCGGACTGAGCCAGACAGGAGCCTCCCGCAAAAATCACATTCCTCTATTCCATAAAAGGTATCTTTTTACAAAACAGCTGTATTAACGTCAAAACATCCATAAACTAAGGGCACCTGGGTGGCTCAGTGGGTCAAAGCCCCTGCCTTCGGCTCGGGTCATGATCCCAGGGTCCTGGGATCAAGCCCCGCATCGGGCTCTCCGCTCAGCGGGGAGCCTGCTTCCCCCTCTCCCTGCCTGCCTCTCTGCCTACTTGTGATGTCTCTCTCTGTCAAATAAATAAAATCTTGAAAATAAATAAATAAATAACATCCATAAACTAAATAACATCCATAAACTAAATTTTTATATGTAACTTCCTAGTTACCTTAACTTTTATTATAAAATTAAAGTTAAGTTTGGGGATGGTGGTGAAGACTGCCATTCAAGACTAATTTTAAAGAATCGTCCTTAATGTATCTACTGCTACAGATTCTTAGAACTGCTGTCATGAGGAAATAATCAGACAAGGAAAAGTATTATGCTACCTATAAGTAGAGAAAACTGCAAACAACTTAAATGTCCACAGTAGGAGGATATTTAAAGGAATAAAAATTATGCTTTATTAATGGGGGCGCCTGGGTGGCGCAGTGTTAAGCAGCTGCTTCTGGCTCAGGTCACGATCTCGGTAGTCCCACATCTGGCTCCTTGCTCCCTCTCCCTCTGCCTGCTGCTCCCCCTGCTTATGTTCCCACGCGCGCGCTCTCTCTCTCTCTCTCTCTCTCTAATAAATAAATAAATAAATCTTAAAAAAGAAAAATTACGGGGCACCTGGCTGGCTCAGTGTTATTAAGTCTCTGCTTTCAGCTCAGGTCATGATCTCTGGGTCCTGGGATCAAGTCTCACACTGGGCTCTCTGCTTGGCAGGGAGCCTGCCTCCCCCCCCAACCCTCTGCCTGCCTCTCTCTGTCTACTTTTGATCTCTGTCAAACAAACAAAAAAATCTTTAAAAAAAGAAAAGAAAAGAAAAATTATGCTGCATTAATGAGTACAGAGTTTCAGTTTGGAATAATGAACAAGTTCTGGAGATATATTAGTGTTAATGGTTATTTTTTAAAAAGATTTTATTTATTTATTTGACAGAGAGAAAGACAGTGGAGGAGAGAGAGAGAGAGAGAGAACAAGTGAGGGTGTGGGAGAGGGAGAAGCAGGCTTCCCACAAAGCAAGGAGCCGGATGCAGGGCTCAATCCCAGGACCCCTGGATCATGACCTGACCTAAAGGCAGACTCTTAACAACTGAGCCACTCAGGTGCCTGGCGTTAATGGTTACAAATATACTTAATGTCACTGAATTGTACCCTTAAAATTATTACAATGGTAAATTCTTTATTATGCATATTATAATATTTTAACACATTTTAAAAAGCAAAAAGACAAAAAATTATGCAGTGGTAGAGCTCTATTTATTGACACTGAAAGATGTTCCTTATATATTTGTTAAGGAGGAAAAGAAAAGCAGACTATGCAATATAAAAGTATAACATTGGAAAGATATACAGCAAAAACAATTAATAGTGGTTGTCTTTGGTGGTAGGATTACAGACGATTTTCTTTCACTTCCTTAGCCATTTCAAATACAATCTGAAGTATGTTACATACATTAAATAACATTTCTTACATATTAAATAAATTACTTTGGATTAAGAAAATACAAGGAAGTTCACAGTCTTTTTACCCTATTTCACACCCAGTTTGTTCTAAGAAAATAATTCACTCGGAATCAACATACATGAAATTAACTACAGTATAATGTTAGAAAGATGACTGATACTATAACAACACTGAATATTATACAGCATTTTAAAATTCTAGATTTATGAAGAACTCATACCAATAAATAAAACATAGAAAAATGGACAAATTATGTTAGTAGTTATCAAGAAAAAAGGGCTAGCTGTAAAAAGACTGGAGTCCAACTTTACTCAAAATTCTTGTGCTCGCTTCGGCAGCACATATACCAACCTTACTCAAAATTCAAAAAATACACAAGATCCCCGTGTTTTTACCTACCAGGTTAGCAATGATTTAAAATATACACACCACCAGTATTAGCAATATGTGAGGAAATGTGGACCCTGATGATTAGTATGCTGTTTCTGGAGGTCAATTAGAAAGCATCAAATTTTTAAAGGTCTATTGACCCAGCAATTCCTCAGGTTAGAATTTATAAATATTTGTTACCATTCACAACACCAAAATATAGAGGAAAAAGAAAATTAACTGCAGAATTGTTTTTGGTTTTTTTTTTTAAATTTTTTTTAAAAGATTTTATTTAATTTGACAGACAGAGATGACAGGTAGGCAGAGAGGCAGGCAGAGAGAGAGGAAGGGAAGCAGGCTCGCTGCTGAGCAGAGAGCCCGATGTGGGGCTCGATCCGAGAACCCTGGGTCATGACCTGAGCTGAAGGCGGAGGCTTTAACCCACTGAGCCACCCAGGCGCCCTGCAGAATTGTTTCAACTTAAGACCTTACTAATGGGGCATCTGGCTGGCTCAGCGGGTGGAACATGAGGCTCTTGATCTCAGTTTGAGCCCACATCGGGTGTGGAGATTACTTAAAAAAAAAAAAAATCCTAGAAAGAAAAAAAACCCTTAGTATCTATCAGTGAAGAATAAGGTAAGTAAATGTTGTCACATCTGTAAATAGCAATAAAATACTCTGCAGCTGCAATAAAGAAAAAAAATCTACATGTTCTAAATATAGAAAGACAGCCAAGACTGAATGAGTAAAAAAACCTAAAACATGTAAAATCGTGCAAACAGTATTACATGTATGTAAATTTTAAAGACTTTCATAATAGGAGGGGGAAAGAGATTATTATTTGACAGACAGATCACAAGTAGGCAGAGAGGCAGTCAGAGAGAGAGAGAGGAGGAAGCAGGCTCCCTGCTGAGCAGAGAGCCCCACGTGGGACCCTGGGATCATGATCTGAGCAGAAGGCAGAGGTTTTAATCCACTGAGCCACCCAGGCACCCCGAAAGAGATTATTATTATTTCGATTCTATATTATTAGAATTTTTAGTACTATTGGTTAGTTTTAGTTTAGAAGTAAAACAAGGTCTGGGGCACCTGGCTAATTCTGCCTCAGTTCGTGGAGAATACAATTCTTGATCTTTGGGTCCTTAATTCAGATCCCACACTGGGCACAGAGCTTACTTTAGACCAAAAAAAAAGTAAAAGAAGGTTTTGTTTTACTGATCAGAAGACTTCAGTAAAGTACCCACCAGCGATGCCTGATAAACTATTATGTTAAAAAGATTACATTTTACCACAATTTCAGATCAGAAACTGGTACAAAGCTATTTACTATTATTACTATTACTATTACTATTTACTATTAGAATACCAAAAAGAGGGGTGCCTAGGTGGCTCAGTCGTTAGGCATCTGCTTTCCAACTTGGGTCATGATCCCAGGGTCCTGGGATGGAGCTCGGGGGTTCCTGCTCAGCAGGAAGCCTGCTTCTCCCTCTTCCACTCCCCCTGCTTGTGTTCCCTCTCTTGCTGTGTCTATGTCAAATAAATAAATAAAATCTTTAAAAAGAAAATACCAAAAAGAAGAAACAAAAAAAAGAAAAAGAAAAAAAAAGTGGCAGCACTACCTATTTAAAAAGGTCATCACAGATAAGGGTTTCAAATATTTTATGTTGTCACACTGCCTCTTTCACAAAGTATGGCTCCTGTTTCAAAGTCAGTTGTCATTTAAAGAAATACTATACTTTGTTAATCAACTTAAAAATATTACCTGCTCCATCCTGGGTCGGAAAGGTGCAAGTCATTTATTTTTGTTTGGCTTGATAACTAAAGATAAGGAAAGCAATGTGTTTAATTATATAGAACACAACGTAGTGGAAGACGATCACATTGCTCAATATTCTATCACAGGCTAAGAGGAAGACTTTATGTTGCTCAGAGATTTGCTCTCTTATATCTCATAAAAGCTGTAGGCTTTCTAAAATGAACTGATCTGGGTTGAAGGTTATACCAAAAATGTATCAAAGATAATATGTAAGAATATACAAGTAAATGATTAACATACTGTCCACATAGCCTAAGAATTGTATAAACTAAGACTTACGGGTAATGTAGGACATCCCCTGATTAATCAAGTCAGCCTTTTTCTTTTCCAAATAGGCCTTCTAATCCCAAAACACAATGATAGGAAATTAATTTCATCTTATCTATATATTAAAGTTTTATATACTACAGTGAGTTATGTCTTTGTATGTACGTATGTATGTATATGTATGTATTATATAACATATGCTTATTTTATACTGAAGCTTTTTCAAATAAAATGAATCCTAAAAATAAAGCATCAGGAGGAAAACAGAACATATCTATCACTAAGGAAGTTCACACAGCAGGATATAATAAGCTAAAAACTAAAACTCAGAAGATCATTCCTTCATTAAATACAGATCACTGAAAACTATCACTTCTAGTTACAGAGAATGAGGAAAAATGGGATGCCATTTAGTTTCATGACTTTCACTGTCAGCTGCAAAGCTTTACTACAATAAAAGAATTACATATTATTTGCAATGCTCACATTGAAATACTAGAATTAAGGTATCACTGGCTGAGTCTTGCCTCAATGAACTCTAACTTTTAAATGGGGAGAAAAAGCCAGCAAAGAAGGAAAGAAACCATCAAATAACAGTGTGATAATTTGGGGTTTGACACTTAAGTATCTAAAGGGGATACCATGTAATCTAACCAAAACTTTTAGTCCCGAACAATAAAATGATTCACAAATCATTTTTCTAGCACAAAAAGAGCATTTCCATACTAACTAGGTGTTCTAAGAGTTCATAGATTGCAAGGCATCCCATATAAATTTCCTGCTAAGATTTTAAAACTTAAAAATTTCTTTTAGAGGTGCCTGGGTGGTTCAGTCAGTTAAGGGAACAACTCTTGATTTAGGCTCAGGTCATGATATCAGGGTCATGGGACTGAGCCCCACGTCGGGCTCCAAACTCAGTGCAGAGTCTTGCTTGAGTTTCTCTCTCCCTCTTCCTCGGCCCTCTCTCTCTCTTACACTGAAATAAATAAGTCTTTTTAAAGCCTTCATTTTGAAAGGCTTATTTATTATTATTATTTAACTATTATTTAAACGTTCAATTATTTTCCTAAGCACTAAAAAAATATATTCCTTGGAAGGCAATTAAATGGGAAGTTGAAGCTTCAAAATCATCAGAGGCCTGCGAAACATCAAGCAAACATTTTCCTTAGTCCCAGCACTAACTGAGCAACAACTTACAGTACATTTAACCAAGAAATGTGCAATAAAATTGACCAATGGGAGATTAACTTAACTTTCATAGGATGCTAAGAATTTTTCAAAAACTCCATGAAAATTCACTCTGCAAATGATCCCCAACTAGCATCCACATATCAGAATACTGTCTTAATCTTTCTAAATACAGAGAAACTATCACCATTTTGAGATCTAACACTAAGAAAAATTAGAAGGTACATACTTTACAAAAAGGCTTTTCCAGAAGCTGGTTCTCGGACTCCTGCAGACAAACTAACTTTTAAAAACTAATGTCAAGGGGCGCCTGAGTGGCTCAGTCCACTGGGCATCTGCCTTCAGCTCAGGTCATGATCTCAGGGTTCTGGGATCGGGCTCCCTACTCAGCGGGGAGTCTGCTTCTCCCTCTGCCTCTGCCCCTTCCCCTGCTCGGGTTTGCTCTCTCACTCTCAAATATATAAATAAAATCTTTAAAAAAAATCAATGTCAAAAGCTCATTCTGGTTAGTTTACAAACAATAACATTAACTAAGAACCACCGTATTTTGTAACTGCATGTGCTCTATGAAAGCCAGTCACGACAGAATAAACGCACTCAAAGGATTTTTAATCCAGTGCAGCAGAGCTAATAAACTTTGTGCCTGAATCCAGAGTCTGTTTCTAGGTTATCAACACAGTAACACAAAATGATAGTGCAAAATTTTAAGGAACCGAACAAAGAATCTGTTAGTATTTTAAGTCAAGTCAGAAAATTTTTCAGTTAAGCCACCAAGATTTATCAACCTAAATAAAGATTTTTTTGAGCTGTTTATTTGAGAGCTCAGTGGTGGGAGGAATGGTGTTGGTGAGGAGGCAGAGAAGGAGAGGGAGACAGAGAATCCCAAGCAGGTGCCACATGCAGCACACAGCATGGAGCCCAACATGGGGCTCAATCCCACAATCCTAAAATCATGACCCCAGAGGAAATCCAGAGTCAGATTCTTAACCAACTGAGCCACTCAGGCGCCCTTCAAACTTAATAAATATCTGAGTAGCACATATTGAAGTATGTATGAAGTACAATTTAAAAGACTACTTTCTCATACATTAACGGTTTCATGTCAACAGGATGTCCTTAAGACAAATTCAAGGAGGAAGAACTGGGCAGAGCATAATCATTATAAATCCCCATTTATAAAAGACAAGCAGAGTTACTATTTGTGAGCCCCTCAGTGGAATCCACTGACCACTCACTGATGGGCGGTCTACCAGGAAAGTTCTGTAATACAAGACTTCAGTGTCTTCCCAAAAGAAATAAAATGTGTTAGATACGTACGACTAATTTCTCCCTTTTTTCTTAATTCCCTCTGGATAGGCTTGGCACTACGGAGCTTTAATTAGCCACCCATTTGTTCAAAGTCTGTTTAAGATCTCCCATCCTTAGTGAGCCACTAATAAAAAAAACAAACAAAAACAATGAGAATTTTCTTTTTAGACTTTAGAATCACACTTTTCTTCCTTAAATCAGAGATTCTTACATTGTATAGAATTGAGTGTATGTGGATTCTTGCCAGCCAGTTTACAGCTTTCACCAGGGTTTCAAAGGGGTATGTAATCTCAAAAAAGAAAGAAAAAAAGTCCTGGGTTTGGCTTTCATAAATTTTTGTACCTCCAAGTTCTTATCTCACTACCCCAACCTACTTTTTTCAGTCCCTTCTTGTACTTAACCAAGACATGATAATGGATAAGATGCATGACTCCTCAGAATGTCAGGAGGTTGTACATATTACAGTATAGGACACAAAGAGCAATGCACTTAGAAGTCAGAAGACCTGGATTTGCATTTTGGTTCTTTAACAGCCACTAGAAGGATCTTAACTTTTCAATTTGAAATGTACAAACAAGAGCCACCTTCAAACTATGGATAAAATTAAAACGACAAATATAAAGCATTGTTTATTGTAAAACAAAAATAGAAAGTACGATATTTACATTAAGTTCTGATCACTGAAACATCATTTCTTCTAGCAAAAAGTCACTGCAGAGGGGCACCTGGGTGGCTCAGTGGGTTAAGGCCTCTACCTTCGGCTTGGGTCATGATCCCAGAGTCCTGGGATAGAGCCCTGAATTGGGCTCTCTGGTCAGCAGGGAGCTTGCTTCTCCCTCTCTCTCTCTGTGCCTGCCTCTCTGCCTACTTGTGATCTGTCAAATAAATAAATAAATCTTAAAAAAACAAAAAAAGGTCACTGCAGCCTCAACTTTCAAGGACCATCGGACCTCTAAGCTTTATCTTTAAGGATTCTATCCTTCCAGCCTAACTCTAGTTGGCATCAGGGCAATTTCAACCCAGATTAAAGGACTCCCTTATATTTCCACACCCCGCCGCCCAGTTACTTCTCCAATGCTCATTTTTAAAGCACAATGACATCATTTCCTTTATCCTTGTAGAGTAAAATAGTTGTGAAAGAGGATACGCTCTGGAGTCACACTGCCTGGGTTCAAATCCTGACCCTGTGGGCTTTGTACTAATCTCCCCGTACTTCGGGTGCATGTATAAAGGGGAAACTATGAGGCTTAAATACATGTAAAAGCCTTTAGACAGGTCCTGGCATTTACAAAGTAAATGGTCAAAAATGTTAGTCACGGGACGCCTGGGTGATTCAGTGGGTTAAAGCCTCTGCCTTCCACTCAGGTCATGATCCCAGGGTCCTGGGATCGAGCCCTGAATAGGGCTCTCTGCTCAGTGGAGAGCCTGCTTCATCCTCTCTCTCTCTGCCTGCCTCTCTGCCTACTTGTAATCTGTCTGTCAAATAAATAAATAAAATCTTTAAAAAAAAAAAAGGACCTTTAAAAAAAAATGTTAGTCATGAGGAAATGGTTTGTTTTTTTTTAATTATTTATTTATTTGACAGACAGAGATCACAAGTAGGCAGAGAGGCAGGCAGAGAGAGGGGGAAGGGAAGCAGGCTCCCTGCCGAGCAGAGAGCCCGATGTGGGGCTCGATCCCAGGACCCTGGAATCATGACCTGAGCCGAAGGCAGAAGGCTTTAACCCACCGAGCCACCCAGGTGCCCCTGAAACCTTGATTCTTAAATGAGAATATACTGTTAGGTTTCTCCCTCTGCCTGCTGTTCCCCCTGCTTGTGTGCCCTCTCTCTCTCTCTGCCAAATAAATAAATCTTAAAAAAAAAGGTGGGGGGAAGCAAAACACATGGGGGTGCCTAGCTGGCTCAGTCAGTGGACCATGCAACTCTTGATCTCAGAGCTGTGAGTTCAAGTCCCAGTTTGGGTGCAGAGATTACTTAAAAATAAAATCTTTAAGAAAAGAAGCAAAAATAGGGACATCTGGCGGCTCAGTCTGTTAAGCATACGCCTTCGGGCCAGGTCACAATCTCTGGGTCCTGGGATCCAGCACCGCCTCAGGTGCTTTTCCCTCTCCCTCTGCCCTCCCCTCAACTCAGGTGTGCATGCTTATGCACACATACACATACTCTCTCTCAAATAAATAAAATTTTTTTTCAAATAAATAAATTCTTTAAAAAAAAAAAGAAGCAAAAACACAATCATATCTGTTAATTATAAGTGTTATAAAACTAATAAAATGACAGGGGCGCCTGGGTGGCTCAGTGGGTTAAGCCTCTGCCTTCAGCTCAGGTCATGATCTCAGGGTCCTGGGATCGAGCCCCACATCCGGCTCTCTGCTCAGCGGGGAGCCTGCCTCCCCCTCTCTCTGTGCCTGCCTCTCTGCCTACTTGTGATCTCTCTCTCTCTCTCTGTCAAATGAATAAATAAAATCTTAAAAAAAAAACAACTAATAAAATGACAAAATAAGACCAACAAGGCCCACTTTCTTACATTTTAGTTGATACTGGTTATACGGGAAGCTTATTTTCCCTTTAGGAAACACTTTTAAATTTTCATTTCACTTCACAGAAGCACAGATAATTGAAGTTCTTACCAAACCCTCTACTACTGGTTTTAAATGTCCTCTGCAACCAGTGTACATCTTACACATGCACAGATCCTAGATTTATTTCTCCTGAGTCAGGCCTTTGCAGAACTGTTTCTCTTATGACTACAACTCTCAAACTTTTGGTCTTAGGATGCCTCTATTTTTTTAAAAGTTTTTATTCATTTGTTTGTCAGAGAGAGAGAGAGAAAGAGAGAGAGGCAGGCTCCCAGCTGAGCAAAAAGCCTGATGTGGGACTCGATCCCAGGACCCTGGGAGCATGACCTGAGCGGAAGGCAGATACTTCACCGACTGAGCCACCCAAGCGTCCCATGGATTTCTTTGAAAACTCTTAGAAATTGAGGACCTCAAAGAGCTTTAGTCTATTTAGCTTGTATCTATTCACTCTGATGACAACAGAAATTTAAAATATTTTATGTGCACCTGGCTGGCTCAGTTGGAAGAGCATGCTACTCTTGATCTCGGGGTCCAGAGTTCGAGCCCTACTTTGGGTGTAGAGATTACTCAAATAAATTAAAACTTAAAAAAAAAAAAAAAAATGTTTCGGGAACCTGGGTGGCTCAGTGGGTTAAAGCCTCTGCTTTCGGCTCGGGTCATGATCCCGGGGTCCTGGGATCGAGTCCCGCATCGGGCTCTCTGCTCAGCGGGGGACCTGCTTCCTCCTCTCCCTCTGCCTGCCTCTCTGCCTACTTGTGATCTCTGTCTGTCAAATAAATAAATAAAAATCTTTAAAAAAAAAAAAGTTTCAAATAAATTCATTTAATAATAATCAAAAAGTAAAAGAATGGCATTGTTTTATGTTGCATGTATTTTACAAATCTCTGTAATGTCTGGCTAATGGAAATAAGTCGTTGGGTGTGTGCCTTCCCACTCCACCTGCTTGTGTTCCCTCTCTGGCTGTCTCTCTCTCGGTCAAATACATAAAATCCTTAAAAAAAAAAAAAAAGCTAGAATTTCATATTTTCTTCTATAGTCAATCAGCTGTAGTATATTGTTTTGGTTTAAAGCCCATCAAGAAAATCTGGTTACATATATTTAGTTGAAAAGAGATAGTTCTTTTGGACCTGCTGAAAAGGTCTCAAGAACACTCCAAGAGTCATTCCTCAAGCCAAACCCTAGAAACAGGGGTGCCTGGGTAGCTCAGTGGTTAAGCCTCTGCCTTCGCCTCGGGTCATGATGTCAGGGTCCTGGGATCGAGCCCTGCATGGGGCTCTCTGCTCAGCGGGGAGCCTGCTTCCCCCTCTCTTTCTGCCTGCCTCTCCGCCTACTTGTGATCTCTCTGTCAAATAAATAAAATCTTAAAAAAAAAAAAAAAAAACAAACCCTGGAAAACAACTCTTAATAGTCCTTATCCCTACAGAATTCCCAACCAATCTGTCCCTCCAAGGAACTCTATCCATCCAGATTTTAAAAATAGTCCCTTTGGGGCACCTGGGTGGCTCAGTGGGTTAAAGCCTCTGCCTTCGGCTCAGGTCATGATCTCAGGGTCCTGGGACCAAGCCCCGCATTGGGCTCTCTGCTCAGCGGGGAGTCTGCTTCCCTTCCTCTCTCTCTCTGCCTGCCTCTCTGCCTACTTGTGATCTCTGTCTGTCAAATAAATAAATAAAATCTTTTTTAAAAAAATAAATAAATAAAAATAAAAATAAAAATAGTCCCTTTAAGTGTTTTCTGTATTCACTAACAATGATTTCTTGACCTATATGTGTACTGCCAACATTTTTAGAAAAGGTATACCAGTGTCAACCCAGTCTTCCCTAAAAACCCTACCACCAAAAAAGATCCTGAAACTACCAAATTAATAATTTGCAAACATAAAGAAATGATTCACAGAGGTACTAAAGGGGCACTAGGGTGGCTCAGTTGGTTAAGGATCTGCTTTCAGCTCAGGTCGTGATCCCAGGGTCCTAGGATGCAGCCCCCAGTTGGGCTCCCTGCTCAGTAGGGGAGTTTGCTTCTCACTCTGTCCTTACTCCTGCTAGTGTTCTCTCTTGCTCATTCTCTCTCAAATGAATAAGTTAAAAACAAAAAACAAAAAACACCGCTTGTACTAAAATAATTAGGGACCTTTGTTAAAATTGTAATGCCTATAATTGACAGGACCTGGTAAAAGCTGTCAGTTTACATTTTACAGACATCTTATTTACAAGAATATTAAGTGTCCAAGCACTATTTCTATGAAGGAGAACTTATTAGTAAATGAAAACACACTGGTATAAAAGGGACACCCCATGATACTTACTTTTTAAGCATCAGTCCCAATAAGGTCCTCTTTTCACCACTTTTTAAAAATTTTATTTATTTATTCAGGAGAGAGAGAGAGGGGGCGCCTGGGTGGCTCAGTTGGTTAAGTGGGTTAAGTGTCGGCCACTCAGGTCATGATCCCAGTGTCCTGAGATCGAGACCTGCATGGGGCTCCCTGCTAAGTGGGGAGCCTGCTTCTCCCTCTGCCTCTGCCTGCCGCTTCCCCTACTTGTGTTCTCTCTCACTTTCTGTCAAATGTAGAAATAAAAAAAATCTTAAAAAAAAAAAAAAAAGGAGAGACAGAGAGGAGAGAGAGAGCATGTGTTGGGGCAGAGGGATAGAGGGAGAAGTGGACTCCCCACTGAGCAGGGAGCCCACCACGAAACCTGATCCCAGGACTCTGGGATCATGATGCAAACGTAAACCGAAGGCAGATGCTTAGCCGACTGAGCCACCCAGGTGCCCCTCTCTTCCACCACTTTTTTTTTTTTTTGGAAGATTTTATTTATTTATTTGACAGAGAGAGACAACAAGAGAGGGAACAGAAGTAGGGGGAGTTGGAGAGGCAGAAGCAGGCCTCCCACAGTGCAGGGAGTGTGATGTGGGACTAGATCCCAGGACCATGAGAACATTACCTGAGCTGAAGGTAGAGGCTTAACGACTGAGCCACCTAGGTACCCCATCTTCACCACATACAATAAAACTTGGTAACAATAATCTGTATTTGTAGGACCTCTAAATGACTTAAATTTATTATCATCAAAACCATGTGGAAATACCATGGAAAAAAGTCCTCCCAAAACTTCAAAAAGATGGTTTCCTTTCCAGGCCAGTTACAGGAACAAGCTAAGTACCACCTTGTTTATAAACAGTAAGAGCAAGGGATTAGCAAGATCACGTGAAGACCTTACTCTTTCAAAAGGTCCCTAACAGGGGCACCTGGTGGTTCAGTCGGTTAAGCAGCTGCCTTCAGCTCAGGTCATGATCCCAGGGTCTTGGGATCGAGCCCCACATCAGGCTCCCTGCTCAGCAGAGAGCCTGCTTCTCTCTCTCCCTCTGCCTGCCACTCTGCTTACTTGTGCTGTCAAATACTAAAATCTTAAAAAAAAAAAAAGTCCCTAACAGATGTCTACCCCTACCAAAAAGTTACGTACTGAGGTTATTCATACAAATTTTTGTCATATTCCCAAAGTCTTATTTATATGCTTCTATTCAGAAGCATCCTTTTAAAAATCACCCAGAAGGATCATAAGAAAGCTAAATCCCTAGTGTAAATCATCTTCCACTCAAATAGGTTGACATGATAGATCACTCATGAAAATTCAAGAGGAGAACATTATTTCTTTCGGATCATTCATTGACACCTCATGACACAAAAGTCACCAAATAAAACCAGAAGAAATGTCAGATGCTTCTCCCCTACAGCAATTATAACTGGCGTAAATATTGCTTCAATACAATCAAGGAGCTATACTGCCAGAGTTTCTCCCCCAAGGAAATTTAATTAAGTAGTTTTGATTCCGTTTTTCTTTTTTTTCCCAAGTAGGATCCCAGTGAGGAAAAGACAATTTCTGACAGAAAATTGAGGCTACCAAGGTTAAGAAAAAATAACATGCTTCAGAGAAAGGTTCCAGAAATGATCGGTCAGGGGAAGGGGTTGAGGAAAAAGATTGGACTCTGCCCCTACAACCTTCCCCTCAGCAACACCCAAACCCACCTGGGTACCGAGGGGAGGGAAAGGTAAACAGCCCACACCCTACCTTGAAGGCCTTGCTGTATCTGTAAACACATGTTCTACAACTTTAGTACTTTACAAATTGAACACTCCAAGATTCAAAATCAAGGTCACGAAAGGCACAGTAACTACACTACCAATTGGCCTGTGTCTCTGAGAAGATACTAGAAGACTACAAAATCTTTGTTTTTCCTTGATGTTCCATATCAAGACGTATTTGGCAATTGTACTAAAAAAGAGAAACATAAATAATAAGCCATTCATTTCACTAGATGCAAATATTTAACAGCTATTTAGCCCAGCTACAATTAGCTGCAAGCCTAACATTAATAGTGGAAATAATTTTAGAACCCGTATGATCCCTAACAGCCATATCAGAAGTAAAAGACTGAAGTCTGAACTTGAATAGGAATTGCTAGGAAGCTACTCTATACATCCCACTGCCAGATCACTTAATATTTTTAGGGCAACATGCAATTCTACTCAACATGCTCTAATTCTGACCATATTTCAAGGCTAGATAGATCTCCTATTTGAAAGAGAAAAAGATGCACTAACACATAGACATGCTCAACTTACAATGGCAGATAACCAGGTCTTACCTCCAAAGGTCTTAAATTTATCCTGGGATATATCTCAAACCATGCTGGTATTATTGTAGAGACAGCACCATCAACTGCCTTATTTATTTCACATTTATTGCCACATTTAATAATAATTTGATTTACAAGAAAACCCACTTTAAAGTAAAATATGCAGAAACTGCAGCCTAATAAAACTGGTCCTCATCTGAATGGCTGCCTGGTATCAAAGGGACAAACTCCATAAAATTCGTCTATTTTTGCAGGTTTTAAATAAAGGATTTTGCAGCTGTGGACCCAATTCATTTCTTCATTCACCAGAGCTGAAAAAAAGGAGTCCCTAGTTTCTGGCCCTAGAGTTGAGAAATTCTGCTAATTCAAAGTCAACAGATAGAGAATTTCTTATATTAACAGCTGCCAAAACGTTATCAGGAACTATCTAAAATCAGTTCTTAAACCTAGATGGGGGGGGCGCCTGGGTGGCTCAGTTGGTTAAGCAGCTGCCTTCGGCTCAGGTCGTCTTCCCAAGGGTCCTGGGATCAAGTCCCACATCGGGGTCCCTGCTCAGTGGAGAGGCTGCTTCTCCCTCTCCCTCTGCCTCTGCCTGCTGCGCTGCCTACTGTGTTCTCTTTCCCTCTCTCTGTCAAATAAATAAAATCTTGAAAAATAATAAACAAACAAACACACACACACACACCTAGATGGCTTTTAAAATGACCAGAGGAAGGTGCCTGAGTGGCTCAGTTAAGCATCTGCTCAGGTCAGGAATCCAAGGTCCTGGGACTGAGTCCCCCTGTCAGGATCCCTGCTCAGTGGGAAGTCCGCTTCTCCCTCTAACACAGCCACGCCAACCGCCCCCCGCCCCGCCATTTTCTCTCTCTCTCTCTCAAAAATAAGTAAAATCTTTTAATAAATAAACAAATAAATATGACCAGAAGCCAGAGAAACTCCTTAAAATTCAAACGTGGGCATCCCATGAGATTCTAATTCAATTCTGGGGTGGAGTCCAGGATGATTTTGATGGGAGTTAGGGCTACATTCAGGGTGCCTAAGGCTTAATGGATACTCTTCCATTAAACCTGGGTGGTTACTGAAATTGATGAGCCAGGAGTTTCCATACAAATGAGCTTAGAAACCAATAGTTTATGAAGTGCAAAGCTCATGCATATTAATAAACTAAAAGAATGAAGATAAAAAAATAAGAATACAGGATTTATTTAAATTTTCATAAACAAATTTTAGAGACAGACTAAAAATGAAATGGTATTTTAGTATCATTCAGTATCACTACTAATTTTATTGATGTCCCTTCAGTTGTATTTGGATGGTGAGAAGGAAGCTAGGGAAAACTACTCTTCTCTCCAAAAAGCCTACAAGAGGAAATGAGAAGAGCTAGCTAATTTGTGGGACTTATTAAGGGAGCCACTGTATATAATAAGGAAGAACAGTGAACTTGGAAGTAAAGCCATGGTTTGGAAGTTTCTAATCTGTCCTTTAAAAGCTGTGTCACCTTAGGGGGCAAACCTGGGTGGCTCATTTGGTTGACCATCTGACTCCTGATTTCGGCTTAGGTCATGATCTCTTGAGATCGATCTTGAGGTCTTGAGATCAATCGAGTCCAGCACTGGCTTCTACACTCAGTTGGGAATCAGCCTGAGATTCTCCCTCGCCCTCTGCCCCTACTCCACTCACACATACTCACTCTCTCTCAAATAAATAAATAAACCTTAAAAAAAGGCTTTTCACTTTAGATAAGTCACTTAACTTCTCTCAGCAGTTTCCTTATCTATGAAACTGTCATATGTTAGCAGCAAGAACTAAGTAACAAAAATGTTTTCTGCTGAGTACATCAGAAAAAAAAAGGGTAGCCTACACCAGGACATGAAATGTATAAGCAAAAGAGTAATACGAACAGATAATAAAACAGCCAATAATAAAATAATAAAAGATTCATAATTTTCCATCAGCCGTCTCATCTAGTCATAACTGTATCTTTACAATGGATATATGAGGCAATATAAGTAGTGGGTTTTTTTTTTTAAAGATTTTATTTATTTGACAGACAGAGATCACAAGTAGGCAGAGAGGCAGGCAGAGAGAGAGAGGAGGAAGCAGGCTTCCTGCTAGGCAGAGAGCCTGATGTGGGGCTCGATCCCTGGACCCCGGGATCATGACCGGAGCCAAAGGCCGAGGCTTTAACCCACTGAGCCACTCAAGCACCCCTAAGTAGTGGTTAAGTGTACTAACTCTAGGTTCAAATCCTTACTCCATCACATAATGGTCAGGTGACTTTGAGTAAGTTTACTTATCTCTTTTAGGACTCACTATGTAAAGCAGGGCCAGCATTATTCGCCTTTATAGGCAAGTTCAATGGAATAAGAAACTCTGAAGATAGTCAGAAACCTCTTAAAGCTAACAGCTCAAGGATAACACATTAACAATGGAACACACACCAGAAGGCAAATGTTTTGTTTCCTACTCTAGTACTCTTTCCATGAACCTGTTCTCTTCAAGTTTTCACTTCCTAGCTAGCTAATACCAACCTCCAAACACAAATTACCTTGGATCCTAGGTCAAATTCTAAACTCGGTTCCTCTCAAAAAAAAATCTTGATAAGCAATTAAAATGTAAGTCCAAGGGCGCCTGGGTGGCTCAGTGGGTTAAGCCGCTGCCTTCGGCTAGGGTCATGATCTCAGGGTCCTGGGATCGAGTCCCGCATCGGACTCTCTGCTCAGCAGGGAGCCTGCTCCTCTCTCCCTCTCTCTGCCTACCTCTCTGCCTACTTGTGATCTCTCTCTGTCAAAATAAATAAATAAAATCTTTAAAAAGAAAAATGTAAGTCCAAGATATATTTTATAAATGAAGAGGAGAAAAGCCACAGATTAGCAGTGAAAAAAAGTGGTGAAAGGAACCCAGTAGAATGGACTGCCATGAAGTACAATTTTTCCTTTAATGACAATTTTTCTTTTTGTTTTTAACGATTTTATTTATTTATGACAGAGAGATAGTGAGAGAGGGAACACAAGCACAGGGGAGCTGGACAAGGAGAAGCAGGCTCTCCACTAAGCAGGGAGCCTATATGGGGCTAGATCCCAGGACACTGGGATCATGACCCGAGTCAAAGGCAAATGCTTAACGACTGAGCCACCCAAGCTCATGAAGCACAGTTTTTAAAAACCCTAAGCCCTGGGGCGCCTGGGTGGCTCAGTGGGTTAAGCCTCTGCCTTCGGCTCAGGTCATGATCCCAGGGTCCTGGGATCGAGCCCCGCATCGGGCTCTCTGCTCAGCGGGGAGCCTGCTTCCTCCTCTCTCTCTGCCTGCCTCTCTGCCCACTTGTAATCTCTATCAAATAAATAAATAAAATCTTTAAAAAAAAAAAACAAAAACAAAAACAAAAAAACCCTAAGCCCACACCATACACAAATCCCTGAAGCCAGCCTCCTACTGGAAAATCTGGTGGCTATTGTCAATTTATCCATAATACATCATACCACTGGATAAGAGCCTCTCTGGGAGAAGAAAAAGCTTTGAATACGTGAATATCTGAAATTTTACAAAATGGAAATTATACTCCAAAGTCTGTCTTTGTAGACCTCTCTCATCTCCACTCCCTCACCCCTGTCCCACAACTAAGATACCATAATACAAATCCTAAGAGATCCTGCTCTCCCCATCTCCTCCCTCCAAGTTAAAGACTGGCAAAGATGAGACATTACCATCTGGTTTAAGTATCACCAAATGATGAGTTGGTACAACCACACAGAAAATTGGGAGGATTTTTTTTTTTTTAAAGATTTTATTTATTTGACACAGAGATAGAAAGGAACAGGGAGAGAGGGAATATAAGCAGGGGGAGTGGGAAAGGGACAAAAGCAGGTTTCCCACTGAGTAGGTAGCCCGATGTGGGCTCCATCCCAGAACCCTGGGATGGTGACCTGAGCTGAAGGCAGAAGCTTAACAACTGAGCCACTCAGGTGCCCCTGGGAGGATCTTGCCTTAAAGACCTTGTAACTGTGTGGGTTTGATAAGGATTTGTTCTTGTTTCTGGAGTTATGAGATTAAAGTAAAATGGTAACGTTTCAGTATCTAGTCTGGAGTATGTATGCCACATAGAATATGAGCTTAATGAAAGCCCCAACCAAGTGCTCAACACACACTAAGTTTTCAACTTTAGTTCTCTGAACATTACAATCTGGTCAAGCCAGTGAGATGGCAAGAATTAGCACAGGAATGTACAAAAATCTGCCTACAGCCACACAAGGAGCATAGCTCGGAAGAGAACTCTTAGGCTAGGTGCATGCTCTCTAACTAAAATACTCAACATTTAAAGACTTAAAAGTTGTTTAAACATACTGGAGAGTGTTTTTAATACATCTAGGAAGCAATACTGAATGAACTTCTTGATTCAAGATAAAAACAAACAAACAAAAAAGAAATGGGCACCTAGGTGGCACAGTCTATCGAGTCTCTGACTCTTGGTTTCGGCTCAGGTGGTGATCTCAGGGTCGTGGGATCGAGGCCTGCAGCAGGCTCCACACTCAGTGCAGAGTCCACTTGAAATTTTCTCTCCCTCACCCACTGCTGCTCCCACACTTAAGCACTTTCTCTCTTGAAACAAAAGCAAACAAAAAAAAAACACAAAAAACAAAAACAAACCCCACTAGTACAAACAGTATATATGGGTCTATGTAAGAGACAATGTTATGAGGTCCAATAACAAGATATATCTGGACAAAAAACTGGGGAATCCAGGTTTGTATGGGAATTCTCTGCAGCTTTTTTTTTTTTTTTAAGTTTGCCTAACTGTTACTAAGGAAAAAAACACAAATCTGGCTCTGTCCTGAGGATCAAAATAAACATTTTCCCTGCTGCCTTTAACTTTTCTCCCCATTTTACAAGAAGAATTACTGTGGAATATTACATTAAAGACTCAATCTAATAACTCAATTTCCTACTTAGGAAGAACTGGGATTATTTAAATTGTTAGGTAAGATAAAATGCCCTCCATTTACAGGGCTTCGACAACATCACAGCCATCTCATACTAGGAGAGATTTAAATGATTTTAAACATTTCTTAACACAAAGCTCACCTAATACAAACTCTTGCCTGAATATGCACACTACACAAGACACACATAACATATGCACCTGCAAATTTTCTGAAATAGTTTATAACAGTTCTACTTAAAAAAAGTTTTTAAGGGCGCTTGGGTGGCTCAGTGGGTTAAAGCCTCTGCCTTCGGCTCAGGTCATGATCCCAGGGTCCTGGGATCGAGCCCCGCATCGGGCTCTCTGCTCCGTGGAGAGCCTGCTTTCTCCTCTCTCTCTGCCTGCCTTTCTGCCTACTTGTGATCTATCTGTCAAATAAATAAATAAAAATCTTAAAAAAAAGTTTTTAATTAATTTATTTTTTAAGAGATTTTATTCATTCATTTATCTGACAGAGATTACAAGGCAGAGGCTTTAACCCACTGAGCCACCCAAGCACCCCTAAAAAAAGATTTTAATCTAATTTTAACCTAATTTTTAAAAATATCTAGGAATAGACAAGCTTCATCTAGACCAATAGAAGAATTACATTCTGTACATCGTAGTTTTGATGCTGAGCTTTTCACTTTTCAAGTTTCAGTTTTTATTTATTTTTTTTAAATATTTTATTTATTTATTTGACAGAGAGAGATCACAAGTAGGCAGAGAGGCAGGCAGAGAGAGAGGGGGAAGCAGACTCCCTGCTGAGCAGAGAGCCCGATGCGGGGCTCGATCCCAGGACCCTGAGATCATGACCTGAGCCGAAGGCAGAGGCTTTAACCCACTGAGCCACCCAGATGCCCCCAAGTTTCAGTTTTTAAAAATCCTTTCACTGTAGGGGAAAAGGAGGGATACGTATTTGTACTAACTCTTGCCTCACTAAATCTGTTCCCAGACTCTTCCTAGCAGTGAACAAATAAAGCTTTAGGATTTAAGCTCCTTGCAATCCATCAATTAATTAATCTGGACAGCAGCCCTAGGTCAGTGTCAGATCCCCTTAAAGCAGATGAGAAGGCATACATTGGAGAAAAATGACATTGTCCAAGGTCATGACAGAATTAGACTCAGAACTCTACCCACCTATGCTCTAAAATCTACAAATACACGACTCCTTCTTTTACATAATAAAGGAACAGACTTTAGGGGCTCCTGGGTGGCTCATTTGCTTAAGTGCCATGGTCCTGGAGTCCTGCTATCAAGCCCCAGTTGGGCTCCCTGCTCAGTACGGAGTCTGCTTTTCCCTCTCCCTCTGCCCCTCCCCTGCTCATTCTCACACACTCTCTCTCTTACTCACTCTCTCAAATAAATAAAATCTTTTTAAAAAATAAAGGAACAGACTTAAAAAATAATAATCCACAGGGTGCCTGGGTGGCTCAGTGGGTTAAAGCCTCTGCCTTCGGCTCGGGTCATGATCCCAGGGTCCTGGGATCGAGCCCCGCATCCGGCTCTCTGCGTAGCAGGGAGCCTGCTTCCCTCCCTCTCTCTCTGCCTGCCTCTGCCTACTTTGATCTGTCTGTCAAATAAATAAATAAAATCTTTAAAAAATAATAATAATAATAATCCAGGGGCGCCTGGGTGGCTCAGTCATTGGGCATCTGCCTTCGGCCCAGGTCATGATCCCAGGGTCCTAGGGTCAAGCCCCTGCTCAGCAGAAAGCCTGCTTCTCCCTCTCCCACTCCTCCTGCTTGTGTTCCTACTCTCACTGTGTCTTTCTCTGTCACAAAAATAAAATCTTCTTTAAAAAAAATATATATATATATCCACATACACTCCCCTTGATAAAGCTTACTTTTACCCATGCAAAATATTCCTTAAATTTTATATCTACTGTAAAATAACACATTACCAAGTGAAATGAAATCAGTAAGTTCTAAAAAACCATTCATGGGACACCTGGGTGGCTCAGTGGGTTGAGCCTCTGCCTTCGGCCTAGGTCATGGTCTCAGGGTCCTGGGATCGAGCCCCGCATCAGGCTCTCTGCTCCCCTGCTTCCCTCTCTCTCTCTGCCTGCCTCTATGCCTACTTGTGATCTCTGTCAAATAAATAAAATCTTTGTAAATAAATAAATAAATACAAACATTCATTATGTGATCTTCTGCCTGGTGTTGTTTAACTAGTTTCCTACTGAGAAATTAAGTTATTATTTTGGTGGGGAAAGCAATTAAATTTTAAGGGCTTATTGACAGGAAATATTTTTCAATGACCTGATTTTCAAACTGTCCCTTTTCAACTTTTGACACCACAGAAATGTTTATCAGCAATTCTGCTGAAACAGAAACTGCACGGACAGAGGCTGAAGGCCAAACTACCCCCCTTCACAGAAAAGTGAACCTAACAGACTAAGCAACAACTCATTTGCCTCCTTTGATTCTCATGTTCTTAAAACTCCTTTTCCAGAAGAAATTTCAGATTCTTTTCCCCTACAGCAATTGTAATTGATGCAAATAGTATTTTAAACATGCCTATCGTAAGCCATGTTATAAGGAAGTAGCTACACTGCCACCATTTGTCCCCCAAGGAAGAGAACAGTTGAGCTAGCCTGGCAGACAGAAATGGACAGAGAGAGAATGGAAGGATGCTTGCAGAGCATGCCCTCCAACCTACTCCAACCTACTCCAACCACCAGCACCACCACACTTCTGGGTGCCTAGAGTTGACCGAAGATGGTCAAATTTCTGGTTCCAATAATGTGTAATAAAGCAACAAAGCCACTGCTTAAAACTGAGAAATGCAGGGTGCCTGGCTGGCTCAGTCAGTGGAGCGTTAGAGTCTTGATCTCTAGGTTGTAGGTTCAAGTCCCACATTGGATACAGAGATTACTTAAAAATAAAATCTTAAAAAATTGAGAAATACAATCCCCATTCTAATTGGGTAAAGAAACCCTCACTCACTAAGGCTAGAAACCCCATTCCTAACTGCCCAAATCTCACTCACACCCTTTATAAGACAAAACGTAAGCAAAATTGTTCTTTACAACTAACTGAAGGCACTAGCTTACTCTCAATCTCAATGCTACTAAACTGCTTTCTGCTCTTCTATATCCAGGAAAATAGCTAAAAGGGACTACATTCTCTGTGCTTTTGTGTATGCTTGAGTATTTTCATAATAAAAATCTTTGACTTTATACACTGGAAGTGATAGCTCTGGCAGAACAAAGTAATCTTTCTGTCCAGAAAGAAAGGTAAATGAGAAACAAAACAAAACAAAACAAAACCAGATGGGATGACTCTAGACAGTGTCTAAGGTATAAGGCAATGATAGAAACTTTAAGAGGAATGGTCTACAATGAAATGTTTGGGAAAAAAAAAAAAAAGGGACTTATAAGAATGCATTTAGTCAAATTCCAAACATGGCACAATTATGGAACAGAAATGTCTCAGTGCCCTGGTGGCAGCTTTTCCTCATTACTCTGGTTCATAAACACAGGGACTGTATAAAAAGCACATTCACCACAGAAATCATCTAATAGTTAATGACAGAAAAAGCAGCACTTTCGGAAGAATTTTTGGAGGTGTATGAAGGTAGCATCTCATTTAACTTTTTTCCATGCTAAGACACAGCAGTTAACAAAAAAGTCCTAGGTATGCTGCATACAATTCTCATGTCTCCAACAAGTTTCTCACAAATTACATTTTAAAATCCAGTCATAAGTTTCTCAAACTTTATTTTTTTAAAAGATTTTATTTGAGAGAGAGAGAGAGAGAGCGAGCGAGCGCGCGCACAAGCAGGGATAACAGCAAAGGGAGAGAGAGAAGCGGGCTCCACCATCCCAGGACCCTAATCCCAAGACAGCCGCTTAACCATCTGAACCACCCAGGCACCCCCTCAACTTTAATATAAAACAAAATGGGAGAAGCCCAAGTGTTAGGTTTTCCCAAAGTACCACTCTATCCACTCACTTACCCTAAACTCATCAGTTAGCCTCTGGTGATGCCTCTTCAAGTGACTCAAACTTAAAAGTTCAGAAAGAAAAGTACAGACAGCCTTTCAATTCCCAACATTTACCCCACTTAACTTTTTTTTTTTTTTTTTTGAGATTGGTTTAAGAAAAAGGGTTTTTGAGGTGGTTCTACACTTTAAACAGGTATATTAGCATCCCTACAGAATATCTAATTCTCTTAGGAAGGAAAAAAAATCACACTACTAACTCAACACAAATCAAGCTGAAAGGTCTGTGCAACGAGGAAAGCAAGGATTTTCTAGGTTCCTGGTTTTTTAAGCCTATATACAGTCTTTATATAGCCTTTGGAAAGAGGTAACACAAGTAGGCTTCCTAGAACCGAAATCCAGGAACCTAATTAGCACTTTGATGGGGGGGGGGGGCTGTGCATGAGTTCTCCCTTTATCCCTTTCTATAGCCAACCTTTAATGTGGTCCAATTAAAACAAGAAGTTACAAAAGTCTAGAAAAATATCCCATTTACAGCACATAAACCAGATTCAATTTTTTTTATCCAGTAGTTTGCAATGATATTTTCTTTTTTTTTAAGATTTTATTTATTTATTTGACAGAGAGAGATCAGAAGTAGACAGAGAGGCAGGCAGAGAGAAGAGAAAACAGGCTCCCTGCTGAGCAGAGCGCCCAGGCCCCATCCCAGGACCCTGGGACCTTGACCTTAGCTGAAGGCAGAGGCTTAACCCACTGAGCCACCCAGGCGCCCCCCCCCTTTTTTTTTAAGAATTCATTTGACAGAAAGAGAAAGAGAGAGAGCAAGAGAGGGAACACAAGCAGGTAGAGTGGGAGGGAGAAGCTGGCTCTGTGCTGAGCAAGAAGCCTGATGCAGGGGTCCATCCCAGGACTCTAGGATCATGGCCTGAACCAAAGGCAAATGCTTAATGACTGAGCTACCCAGGCGCCCCTTTTTTTCGTTTCTGAAAGAAAATTCTCTCCCTGGAAGATTTCTATCTGCATATTAAAGTATCCTAAACATCCTGAACTTTCTGTCCCTCAAATTAAACAAATAATTAAGTTCTGCTGATCAAACAGAAATACTCGTAAACTTAGGCTAACACATCATAAAGAAAATTAAGTACCTCAGAGACAAAGATTGAAATTGAGGGCTAAATAAATTTTTCCAAATTTTTTATCAATATATCTCAATAATGAAAGCTTTAACCCCAGCTTTAACACAACATTAACACTTTTCAAAGGCAATTCTCAGTTCATTTTGCTCTTGAAAAAGGTTTGGGTTGCATGTTTAAACAAATCCTATAATCAATGGTAGGGAAATTTTTCCAGTGGGGTATGAATCTTAAGCTGAGCTGGCTCATATATTTATAACACTACTCACATTCTATTCTAAAAATCTATAAATTTTGTTATCAGTGCACTAAAAGTCACAGCTAAGTGGATAGGTTCGTGGCTCACCGTGTGACCAATTTACAATTTACTACTAGCAAAGTCAAATTCAGCTAAACACCCATTCAAAGACTAATAACAAATGAAGTTTGTTTTTATGTTGTTAAGGCAGACACTTTCAAACTACCTGAAGGACTTAACCCAGTCTCCTACTAAGTGAGAAAACAAGTTTTTCTTCTGAGCAGCACAGTCCTAAATTTGTCTTAAAAGGCAGTTACAAGAGGGCACAGGGTTTCTTTTGGGAGTGATGAAAATGTTCTAACATTGACTGTGATGATGGTCTTACAGCCCTGAAACTACTTAAAACTACTACGTGTTACATTTTAAGTTGATGAATTACAGGGTATATATGAATTATATCTCAATAAAGCTGTTATTTTTTAAAAAGTAATTATAAGTTCTTCTTTCACTCAAGGATGTTTTTATTGATAAGCCTTTTCTCCAAATGGTAAGGGGTCTAAGGTGGCTAAAGAATCCCAACCAGAGAAAAATTCCGAGACACCAAAGGAACTGAGAAAACAACAGAGAGGGTTAGACCAAAGTCAATCAAACCTAAAATTAGGGAGATTGATAGGTTGGAATGAGAGTAAATGAGCTCCGTATCATTAACACCTCTAACCATACAAAGAAATGTGTATTTAAGTTCCTCCCTGCTCCTAATGGTAGAACCATCAGACTCACTCAAAGATGTTGACTGCATTAAAATACTCGAAAGTTTTACACTTTGCCTATAAAGATGAAGGGATCAAACTAATGACCCACAGGAAGTTAAAGTTGAAAAAAATGTGTCTATTGTGCCATCTGGGATTTGATTTAAATCCCTGATTTTTGGACACTGCCAAAGAAATATGTGGAATCTGACTATCTATGGCCAAATGTTAGACATTTGAGGGCAACAAAGAAAGTTATTAAAGCCATCAAATATATTCCAATCAAACTTGGGAGACTCAAGTAAGTATCACTGAGCAGCCAACCTATTTTTTGCTTAACAGTTAACACTCCTAAAATTAATCACTTCCAAATACCACAAAGCAACATGGAAAATCTGCCCTTAAAAAGACATCTAAACACATCAGGGAGGAAATGAAAATGTGCATTTTGCAGGTAGCAAAACCAGACGTCAGATTAATTGTAAAGTTAAAAAAATTGAAGCCCAGGAAATAAGCCTTGTTATCCTACATACTTCATTTGAGAGACATTTATTTCCTTCTTTAAACTTTTAACTCAGGATTTAACAGTTTTCTTAATTTATTACCTTTTAGCACATTTATTAAAATTTCACAAATTTCTGTGAACCCCAACTTTTCAGAAGCAAAACAGTTTAGGATCCTCACAGAAAGCAGCTATAAACTGAAACTATGTAAGTAATATTAATTAAAGATACAAAGATAAGAACAAAAGGAAATAGAAATGCTTTATAATTCTTCCCCTTCTCTCCCAACGACAAATACCAACAGACCCAATCTCCATTTTAATACAGCCACTTGTATTCCAAAAAACTAGAGAACAAAAACCATCTAGAAACACAGGCATTATATAGCTATACCACGGACAATATTTCATACCTCTTGGGTTTTTTGTTGCTTTATTTCAACTATATGAAACCACTTGTTCACAGCTTTCTAAAACAGAACAGTTTCTAAAACAAAGACTGTTTACATCCCTTAAGAAACCTTTGTTCCAACAAGACCCTTCTTCAAGAGCTACAACTTCTGGAAAGATTTCCCTTTTTGTGGTTATATCAACAACAAACTCTTTCCATTTGGCACAGGAGTTTGTTAAACAAAGGACGAAGAAAGCCCCCCTCACACAAAGGAGGTCTCCAGAACAGAGCACTGGTTATGTTTGTAGATTATTTGTGCCTACTTAACACCCTTTCTCGGGCTGTAGAATGTACTACTCTCATTACAAAATGGTGGCCATCATGTCTGTCTGGCATTCAGAATGGGAAAAGGCAGTATGACCACACATTTTGCAAAGCTTACCATTAATACCCTAGCCAAGATGAAGAAATGGGTAGCCAAACCTAACCAGAGCCAACACTATCTTTCTGGGGAAAGGCCCTATAAAAGGCACAGAATAATAAAGTAAAATAAGGGGTTTACCCCAGCCCTAGTATACCACAATACCAACATGGAGGACAACTCTCACTCCCAGGAACCCGACTCCACACATTTTGGTTACCAAGAACTTAATCAAGTTGCCGGATTTCTGAATAAAATCTCATTAATGCAAATGAACAATACTCACATTCACCCTCCCTAGCATATGACATAAAGCCAAACTGCTAAATGTTTGAAACATGATCTATTCTTCAAGAATTAAAACCTTAGCTCTAATAAGCCCCGGCTATAACTTCTGCAGGCCTCTTTGCACTCTAGAAGAAAAATACTTCCCTTAAGCAACAAGAACCAACCTTATCCACTTCTTGAAACAAATGGTTCTATTTTCAAACATTTCCCCCATTCTAGCTGAGCAGTTATTTTCTGAAGCATAGGTCTCATCTCCATCTTCAAACTTGTCCAAGAAAAACCAAAGTGTGGTGTCTGTGTTTTAATTTTGGGGGGAAGGAGATGGGAGACCCGAGAAAGGAGACATACAGAGATCTCCCTCAAAACTGCTTTTCCAAACCAGAAGGATTACATACAGAACCCCTGCAACTCCAAATGTCATTACAAAGAGTAAGCTTAAGAAAGGGATGGGGGGGGGGCCGGAATCTTCCTCCAGCGGGTGTGGGAGCTGGGGTAGGAGTGGGGGTGGGGTGGGGGGGTGGAGACAATAGTGGGGAGAAGATTCTTCAACTGTAGGAAAAGCAGTTAAACATCCTTCCCAACGGTTCCAGCCCGTCCAGGCCCATCCCAACGGTTCAGGCCAACTCGTACTCGGACCATCCGCAAGGTGGGCAAAAAAAAAGGGGGTGTAGGCGCGCACCCAGTTCCGGGTGGGGGTGGGGGTGGAAGCGGGGGTGGGGGCCAAGGAAGGGCTGGCCGGGCTCTGCTCAGCGAACGTTGGAGCCGTTAGGGATGACTTCAGCAACACCCCACCCCTCACACACACAGCCCCCAGGCCCGAAGAGCTTTAGACGGGACTCAGAGGGCTGAAGTGGGGCTGCATTTCAGCCTCCGCGGGTTGCGGGGCGCGGGAAGTGCGCGTGAAGCCTCCGGAGGTCTTCTGGTCTGACACGTCCCCCTACTGCACGACCTCGCCCCCACCCCACCAACACAGCTCAGACCTCCCCGGGGAGCCGAGCGGCCCGGCCCAAAGTCGGGTGTGCGCGCAGCCGGGCGCGCGGGCGAGCACCTGGCCCTCCGCCGCCGGTCCTGCGCCCCCACCGCCCCCACGCGCCCCCACACACACTTACGCCCCCCACAACACCACCTCGGCTCCGGGGCCGGCCCCGCGGCTCCTCCCCGCCCCCCGGCAGCGCTGGGCGCCCCCTCCTCGAGCTCGGCCCGGGGGACAGCAGGAGGCCCGGGGCCCGGGGGGCAGGGGGGTGCCCCCGCCTGCAGGGTGGGGCGCCCAGGTGAGGGCCGCTCCGGGCCGACGCCGCCACCACACAAAGGACCAGGGGCTCCCGCCGCCATATTGAAAACTTTCCTCCGCGCACGACAACTCGCAAGTCCCCCACCCCCACCCAGCACACACCCCCGCACCCCGGGGGAGGAGGCGAGCCCCAGCCCGCGGAGCCGCACCGGGCCCGGCGCCCGTCCTCCTCGCCCGCGACGCCGCCGGCCTCCGGCAGGAAGCACCCCCGCGCCCACCCCGGCCGCCACTCCATCCGGAACCGAACCCGAACCCCGAGCCGGGGCGCACACCCGTCCGCCCGGGCCGCGCGTCGCCCGGGCCCTCGGGGTGGCACCACCGAAGCGCCCACTCTCCCACGCTCCTCTTCTCCAACCCTGGAGAAGACCCGTCCTCCTCCCTCGGCCTCAACTCCGACCCTGGGGCAGCCCCAAACTTGACGCGGCCTCTGGGGCGACCCCGCTCCCCGCCCCCCCGCGTTTCGGGCCTCCCCGGCCCGCGAGTCCCCGCTCCCTCCCCCAGCCGCAAGCAGGATCCGGGGTGCCGGCGTGACTCACCGGCGGCGGCCGCACCTTACAGATCCCAGTCTGCTCGGCTATGGGCCGGATCTTGTGGATGAAAGCGAAGGGGTCCGCGAACTCTTCCCAGCTAGGCTCGAACACCGGGCACTCGGGGGGAGGCAGGAACTCGCCCAGCGGGCCCGGGCCCCCGAGGGGCAGCGCCGGGCGCGGGCCCGGGGGCAGCGCGGTGGCCGGCTCCATCACCGCGGGTCGGAGACGGGCGAGGACGGGCTGGGCTCCGGAACCGCGGCGGCGGGCTGCGCTCGGTCCGAGACGTGTACAGAAGCGGCTCCAGCGACAGCAAATCCGACTTGTACTAGCAACGGCAGCACCTTGGGCTTTTTCAGCCTTCCTCCGACGACGTCTTGCCGCTAACCCACGCCGTGCGCCTCCGCCGCCACGGCGAGGAAAAAGAGTCCCACCCCCACCCCCACTCACTGCCCCCCCCCCGCGCCGAGCTCTCGGCCCCGCCCCCAAATCGGGCGGGGCCGGGGCCTTCAGCCTGGGGATGGAGTTTATCGTTAGAGTCCAGTCAGGCCAGCATTTATTGACCATTTACTACGTGCCAGAGTCCCTTCCTCAAGAAGTTAATACTCTGGTGGAGAAGATCAGACGCTTGAGTGGGTTATTCAATCATGTCGGCACACTCTGATAGGTGCCATGTTAGAAGTGTGTACACTTAGTAAAACCTGGGGAGGGGCAGAAGGTATCCGGCATAAAGGAGAAGGATCTTCTAGGTAGGGGGAGCGGCTTGAAAGCAAGAACAAAATGGAGGTGAGAAAACAATCGTTTTAATGTTAATAATAAGCCAACTCTTGAGCACTTGCTATCCTGGGAACCGTTCTGAGTGCTTTGTGTGAGTAATCATTTAATCTGCAGCAGCAGCTCTATGAGGTAGGTACTCTTATTTCCATTTTACAGATGGAAAGTGAGGTACAGGTTCAAAGTTTACACAAATTCATACAGCTAATAAGGAATAGAGACTCTGTCTTTGGAAAGAGGCAGGGAAAAGAGTGATCCTTGAGCAATAGAACAAGGAGGCGGTGGTGAGAGAAGCAGAAGACTTTAAAAATAATCTAGATGAGAAACGATGGTGCCTAAATTAAGGCAGTGGTGCTATTCATTAGGAAGAAGGGATGCAAATGTAGGAGATAAAATTAGGACTCAGTGATAAATTGGGGAGGGACAGTAAGGTATGGAGGATGATTCAGGCATCCAAGGTACGTGCCTGAATGGTTGATCTGCCCATTGACATTGCTGCGACATTCCCCTAGATTACATACAGGAGAAATCAATATGAGGAGGGAGATAATGTGTTCACTTCTGGATGCGTTCTGGATATCGTTGAGTTTGAGGTGTCTTTGGTACATCTGGAAATATTTAACAGGCTGAATAGTATAAATCTGAAGTGGAGGTGTAAGTCTGGAGTTTTTGGCATATGAGTGATAGCCATTATCTAATGCTTACTGTGTGTAAAGCATTGTTGTAAATGCTTTGAGTGTGTTAGTATATTAGCTCATTGAATCTACAGAACCATCCTGTTGGGTTGGTACTATTATGTCCATTTTTTTAAAAGATGTTATTTTATTTATTTGTCAGAGAGGTAGAGAGACAGAGAGCACAGGAGTAGGGGGAGCGGCGGAGCGAGAGCGAGAAGCAGGCTGCCCGCTGAGCAAGGAGCCGGATGCGGGACTCAGTCCCAGAACCCTGAGATCATGACCTGAGCCGATGCCAGACACATAACTGACTGAGCCACCCAGGCATCCACTATTAAGTCCATTTTGCAGAGGAAGCAATGGAGGCACAGAGAGGTTATGTAACGCTTTTGAGGCATCGGGGTAGGGGGACAGGTTGAGTGCCTAGTGTCCTGCCCAGAAAAGAGGAAAGACGAAATTCAACAAATAGGACCTCAAGATCTCTCTTATCCAGAAATCAGCCAAACCCATGAAAGTACTGTTTGGGTCAACATAGTCCTAGTTCTGCTTTCAGATTCATTAGAAGAAAGAAGTCTCTCTTATCTTTAAGGAGTCTTCAATTTAAAAGAGGGGAGGAGAGAAGACTCCTCTTCAATAAACTCTTCCCAGAAGTACTTGGCCCCAAAAGAGTTCAAAAAGGTCCTTTACAGAAGGTACTGCTTGTCTTAGCCTTCTAGGGTTCCAAACCTAGGTGAGCCTGTTTGGCTCCCCACTGCAACAGACACTTAAGCCAGGGGGCAGCTGGCATCCTGCTGGAGAAAAAGTCTTCAGTGCAAGATAGATAGGAGATACAATAAGTTCTAATCAAATGCTAACGGTAGAACCTAGGTAGTGGGTCTAGAGGAATTCGCTGCAAAATTCTTTTAACTTTGCTGAATATTTGAAAATTTTTCATAATAAAATGTTAAAATGTTGGGGGAGAAGAATCACTGTTGCTCTTTGCCGAGAGTATATATGCTTTTGAGGGTCTTGCTGCAGTTGATTTCCTGTCATGTGCTCTTTCCTGGGAGATGGTTAAGAAGATTTTCATACTTAACACTGGCATCCTTCAACCCGGATAGGTGTAACTTCAGGGAAAATTCTACGGACATATCAGTAATGACTAATATTTAACCGAGGGGCACTGGAAGAACGAGTCTAGGAAAAGCTTTCCCAACCCTCAGCTGTGTACTAGGACTCCCTCACGCTCCCAACTCCCAAGCTCTCTCCATTTCCGGTAGTGACCCTAAGTGATGAGATTTTGTTGCTCCCAGATCTGGCAGCAGCTGTTTGGCTCCCCACGGACCCGATGTGACGTTGAGGGAGGGGACGGTTGCCAGGGTAGTGAGGGGAACCTAGGGACCCATAGGGCTCTCCCGCAAGGCGACAACTCCCCCGCCTCGCACCAGACGCTTCCCTTGCCCTTTATGATGTGTGTTTACATGGGCGGAGGGATCCCTCGCCAGCTGACAGCCACACCGCGGCCGGCTCTTCTTTTTTTAAAGAGCCTAGCCACAGGCGGTGATTGGCCGGGGCCGGGGCCGCATCAGCCTCCGGGGGCGGGGCCCGGGCCGCATTGTCTCGTCTGGGGCTGGCCGGACGCCCCAGAGGCCGGACCTGGGCAACCCCGGTCTGGAGGTCCCAGGGCTGGAGCTCCCGGAGGCCTGGGTGCGAGGCCTGGGCGGGTCCGGTCGGGCTTTCCGAGGGAAAGCGGCGTTGGAGCCCAGGCGCCCGAAGCGGAACCAAGCCCCGCTCGGAGTGCCACGTCTCCAGGAACCCCCTCCTTACTCTTGGACAACACTCCGCCCCACCCGGGCCTCCGTCCCCCAAACCACCCCTATTTGTGCAGCCCCAAGTGCTTCGGACACATTCCTAAGGGTCTCCATCCTCATCGGGCTCCCTCGGTCCCCAGGCCTCACTCCCCCAACCTGCGCGATCCTATACTCCGCCCCCGGCCTGCGCCCCAGATCTGCAGCCTTCGCCCCTAGATCCGCCCGCCTAGTGATGAGGCGCTCCCCGCGTTCCTTCCGGTCGCCTCTACAGGACGGCCGCGCTCCAGGGCTGCAAGCCGGAGGAGCGACTTTCTCCTTCCCCACCCCCCCACCCCTCCCCCCTCCGCCAGTCCCCAGCTCGTTGCGGGGGGACTGGAGTCCGGGATGAGGGGCCGGCCCGACTCCCCAGCAGCCAGGGAGGGGGCGGCGGCCCGCGCAGCACGTAGCGCACGTGTAGGGGCCGCTCTCCACCCCGTCTGCCGCCCGCCGCCTCCGACCACTTTCCAGAGCTCCGGGTGTCGGCGGTGCGCCTGCCTTCCGCCCTGACCTTCGGTGTCTGCGCCCTCCGAGTACTGCACCCCCTCGAACACCACCCTTCCCTTCCCAGCCCTGGTGATCCTCTGCTCTTTCTCCTTTCCCCCAAGTTCCCCGGTGCACGGGCCTTTCCTCCCCGCCTCTTCACAGTCGGTCTCAGCGCCTCCGCCAATTCAATGGCATCCTCTCTCTCCCTGTCCCCCCCTCCACCCCCACCCCGCCACCACCACTCTGGGTGTCCTGGAGTGTTTTGTGTCAGATGTTCCCTGTGGGAACTCACAAACTCTGAGATCTCCAGATGAGCTGCAGACTCTTCGGCCTCCCTGTTTTATTTATTTTGTGTACTCCCACAGCGTCTCGTTACTACTCTCTTACTGCACTCATAACTCGGTAGTTGTCTTTCACATTGCCTTCTTTCCCTATACATGGCTCTCCTCCAGACTGGAAGCCGCTAGCCCTGGCAGCAGGCACGTGGTAGAAACCCCAGAAATATTTGTTGAAGGAACGGAAAAAGGCCTTGAGCGTCTGTGGCTCCTACTGGCTGAGGATGCAACTTTGGGCTGGAGAGAAGAAGAATCTGGCCTGCACAATAGATCAGTATGTGCGGGACGGGGGGGGGGGGGGGCACATAATGGGATAAATCCATCTCCCCCATTCCCTGCCCTGTTCATTTTCCTGGAACCAGCAATACCGTTTCCTCTACTGGGCTTGTCTCTCCTGTGGAGCTTCTTTGCTCAATCCTCTGCCCTACCCCCAGCTAAGGGGGCTGTCTCTTCACATCAGCTCACCACCCCAGGACAAGAGTCTCTGGGCTTCTGTCCCTGGGAAGCTGGGTCTGGATTCTGGGGAGACACCTGATAAGTAAATATCTCTTCCCCTTCCCCACCTCCTCTTCCTCTCCAGTCCTGGGATCCCTTCTCTACTGATTCAACCCAAGGGGATCCAGGATTCAGGGTTTTGGTTGACCTGGGTGTGGGGCCCAAAGGGCTAGACCCTCCTCCTGGCCCCCTCCCCACGGAGCCTCCAACAGACACTGGCAAGTGGGGCAGTTCCCACGGTGTGGCCAGCCCTGCCCGTAGGGGTGGGGAGGGCCAGAGTCGCCTGCACTAGGGCTTCGGGGTGTTTCCTCCCTTTCTGGTTGGACCACTTTAGAGGCCCAGGACTCCTGTGGAACAACCTTGTGCTGAGGAGAGAAGTGGAGAGGCGGAGAGGGAGACGCCCTCTCTGTTCATCCTGCAGCAAGACCGCCCCAGCTAAGGTCTGGGGACAGAGGCGTCCCTCTCAGCACACTGTATGGCCTTGGATAGCTGGAATGTTTGGAATTCCCTGTATCCGGGATGAAAGTCTTCCAACAGGAAGAAAATGACTTCTACACGAATTATGTCAGAACTTCAGGGAGCGCGACCAAATCGCTGCCATGCTCCTTGGAAATGCGCAGTGTTCTGCCGAATTCTGTTGAGTGGCCCACACAGGGTCTCCCACACTAAATGCTAAATGCTAATTCCCTCCCTTCTCTCCCCTGGCCGGAAGTGGTGATATGTGAACAATGAGAAATTCTGCCCTAGCATGAACGAGACAGGGCCAGCGGCGGGGAGTAATTCAGAGTCTCTCAGACATATCAACAAGGTGAAGTAGGTGGCTATTAGTGGCATTGCTTTTCAGAGGGGGAAAATCAGACTCAGCAAGGTTAATGAGCCAAAGTCACACAGATAATAACAGAGCCAGGACAGGAATGGCGATCCTAGAGCCTTTGATCTTTCCCAAACACCAAGCTGATTTCTCTAAAGCTGAGGAAAGGGAACACAGACTGTCACCCCTACCCGCCCCTTCCCGTGCCAACACGCAGCCATTCTCTCCCCTAAGCCACAGTGGCTTCACACTTTGACTGTGATCTCCAGGATTTTTGTTTATATCCCAAGAGTTTCACAAAACAATACAAGTTTCACAAAACAGCACTTGCCCTCACACAGTGACGTACTTCCTTGCTAATTAAGATCCACGGAAGCTGGTTGTATAACCCATTAACGGACTGTGACCCTCCATTTGAACAAGGGCACAGTTTGTTTTTCCTGCTGTTTGGGCAGCTTTCAAGATGATACGGATCAAGCAGTGAGTTTTCTCTACTCATACCCGGCTAATCTTGAATTTTGGTCACTGCCCCTTCCGCCGCCCCACCTCAGGTCTTCTGTAAGCCCTCCAGAATGTTATCCACATCACATACAAAATTGGTCATCATCTCTTCCCTCCTCATATTTGTTTTTCATTGTTTATCATTCACTTGTCTGCAACCCTCTATTCGTTTTCTTCCTACCCTTGACCATGGCACTTCAACCCCAGGGATGATTCTATGCCTCATCTTTTTAGCACCTTATCATACCAAATCGGTGCCCAGCATAAGGCCGGGATCTAACACAGTCTTCCAGTCTCCCAAGACCTGACTTAGAGCAGTGGCCAAAGACTCACATGCTTCAAGGGGCAGAAGTAACAGGAAAATCAAGCAGGTGGTGTCTGAAACAGGGAGAATGCATGTCCAGTCACTGGGGGCCATCACCCATCAGGCCAGAGGGGGCAGAAAGCTGCAATTTTTCAAGAGAAGCCAAAAGTCTAGGTTTTTATAACTTGTGTTGAAATATTCAATCTTCAAACAGATTTTTTTAAAAAACAGTGTGTGGACTAGGGGCACCTGGGTGGCTCAGTAGGTTAAAGCCTCTGCCTTCAGCTGGGGTCATGATCCCAGGGGTCCTGGGATCAAGCCCCACATTGGGCTCTCTGCTCAGCAGGGAGCCTGCTTCTTCCTCTCTCTCCCTGCCCCTCTGCCTACTTGTGATGTCTGTCTGTCAAATAAATAAATAAAATCTTTGAAAACAAATTAAAAAATAAAAAATAAAAAGCAGTGTGTGGACCAACCAAATGGGCTTGTGATCGCTGTGAGCTGTGTGGGGCCACCTGTCCTGGAGAGGCCAGGGGGATGATGAGCTTCAGACCTTCAGAAAGAACAATGGTTGCCAGGGGGATCACTCGCTGAGGCACCCAAAGAGAAATGCTGGAATGAGGGTGGGCTCCTGCCCCATCCCTGCCCTGTGGGACAGGTTCACGTGCCCAGACTTAAAGGAGAACTCTGACTTTCAGCCAAGTCCGGAGCCCACACCCAGGACATACCGTGGCAGCAGGCCCGGTGTCAGAGTTGGGTCTCCTCATAAATACAACGCTAATGAGGGACCTGGAGGGTGTCGGTGCTTTTCAGTATTTACTCCCCCCCCCCTCTATTTTCTGTCTCCTCTAAAGCTCTCAGAGAAGTGGAAATCAAATGTCAAGACACGGAAGGGTCCTCAAAGTGTCGTGCATCAGTGTAAGAATCTCAAAGGAAAACTGGGGTGAAGGTTTAAGAATTAAAGTAAGATGGCTCTCCCAAGGGTGGAGGAAAAGAAGACCATGCTGAGATGCCTGGGGGGCTCAGTCTGTTAAGCATCCAACTCTTGATTTTGGCTCTGCTCATGATCTTGGTCGTGAGATCGAGCCCTGCGTCAGGCTCGGCACTGGGCATGGAGCCTGCTTAGGATTCTCTCTCTCCCTCTGCCCTTTCCCCACTCTGTAAATACGTAAATATATAATGACAGTGCTGTCATGGTTGAAAACAATAGTTGTTCAATTTACTGAATGCTAGCTGTGCTAGGCATTTTTGTGTGAATGATCTCTTAAAATCCTCATACGAACTCTTAAGAATAGACATCATCTTCATTTTCTAGATGAGGAACGGGTTCAGAGAGGCTGAGTCATTTAGCTACGGACACACAGCCAATAAGTTTAGCAGAACCCAGATTCTGCCCAGGCTGAGTCCAGCATCTGTACTCTTTATCCATTGGCCACACATTGCCCTTCTCTGGCATACTGCACGGTCCTGGCACCTAGCACCGTGCCTGTTGAAGACATACATGGTCATTCACCATTATCACATAATGCCTGATAATTAAAGAGCCGATAACTAGCTGCGGAGCATGTTCTCTGGGCCAACTACCAAGCAAAGCACTGTAGACATAGCATTGAATAAAACAAAGTCCTACCCTTCAAGAGATTATGCTCTAGTCCAGTGGATAGAGACAGGCAATAAACACATACGGTTTCTGGTAGAAACCGATGCTAAAGAAAAGAGAATACATGACAGAGTGATAGGAGGCTGGGTGGGAGGGGTGGTGAGTGGCTACTTTAGGCACAGTGACCTGAGGCAGGAAGAAAAACATCTGGGCTCAAATTTGAATGTTGGGAAGAAGATGGCTCTTGGAAAGTCTACAGAGAATAGCTCCAAGAAGAAGAGTACCATACACAGAGACAAAAAGCTTAGACTATCCAAGAGATGATGCCCCTCCCCCAGAAAAAGCCAGTGGGTAGAGGGAGATGGAGTCAAAGAGGCAGGCAGAGGGCTGGATCAGGCAGGATCTTGTAGGCCATAGTCTGGAGTTTGGATTTTTGAGTTTGGATCTCATCTTTCTTTCAATGGCAAGCCTTTGGAGAATGTAGTCCAGGAAGGGATAGCATTTGATTTATAATTTTAAAAGGTCTCTCTGGGAGCACTCAGGTAGTTCAGTTATGTGTCCAACTCTTGATTTTGGCTCAGGCCATAATCTCAGGATGGTAGGAATGAGCCCTAAGTCAGGCTCCCCCCTCAGCAGGGACTCTGCTTGGGATTCTATCTCCCTCTTCCTCTGCCCTCCTACCCACCCACCACACTGTCTCTAAAATAAATAAATAAATCTTTTAAAAACAAACAAATAAAAGGTCTCTCTGCCACATGGAGAATAGATTGCAGGAGAATGGGGGTGGAGTGAAAAACCAATTAGAAGGCGGTTACAATAGTCCCGGCAGGCGACGACAGTGGCCCAGACTCATGTTGTAGCAGTAGAGATGGGTGAGAAAAGCTCATGCTGGGGAAACATTTTGAAGGAAAAGGTAACGAGACTAATTCAACTGAATGTAGACTGTTAGAGAGAGCTATCAAGGATGATTTGTACATTCTTCCCCTGAGTGAATGGGCAAAGGGTAGTACTGTTTACTGAGATGCAGAAAACTTGGGGAGGAAGACACTGGGGAGGTATGTCAAATCTGTGGTTCTATTTTGGCTCTGCTAAAGCTGAGATACCTCTTTTTCACCCATATGGAGGTGTGCAGTAGTCAGGTAATCTGGAGCTCAGGACGAGGGGTCAGGGTTGCAGATAAGATCAGCTCTGGGTTATCTGTGTGTGTGTATATATATGTATGTATCCACAGGCTTATATATGTATAAGCCTATAGATATAATGTATACACATCTATAAATATGCACACATGTACTGTATATACATATATCGTTACACACACATATATAATATTTTGTACTTAAAGCCATGGGACTGGGTAAGATCAGCAGGGAGAGCATGTAGGAAGAAGAGAGCCAAGGACAGAGCCCTAGAACATTCCTCCATTGACAGTTTGGGAAGAGGATGAGCTAGGAAAGAAACAGAACAATCAGTGTGGCAAGAATGATGTCAGGGAAGAAAGTATTTCAAGGAGGAGGCAGGAGTCAACCACGTGGAAAGTTGCGGAGAGGTTGAGTAAGAGGAGAGAAAACGTGACATGAAGTGGGATGACCTAACAGAGGCGAGGCTTTCGAGGAGTTTTGCTGTGTTAGGGTAGCAGAGGAATGGGCAGGATTCAGAGAGACCACGAATTTTGAGAGGGATTTTGCCTTTTGCCTCTGTTCCCACCGGGATATAGTAGAGCTCCTTGTCAAGATGACAGGAATGGCGGAGCAGAGAGAAAGAGAGTAACGCAGAAGAGAAAGAGGGTCATTGCAGGGGTGAAGCATCTGAGATGGTGAGAAGGGGGTGGAAGTCAGGGCACAACCAGTAGAAGGGGCGAGTACGGCATTGAGGTTCAGGGAAGTGGAGGGCACGGTGGTGGGAATGTTTGATAGTTCTTGGCATCTCTTTGTTAACAGTGTTGATGCTGGTCTTTGGAATGCATCATACCAGCTACCAGTTCTAAAATGTACACCTGTGCCCTGGTGAGTCCTGCGCCTGCTCTGATGGTGGGGCAATAGGTGAAGGGGACACAAGAGTAACATCACAGAGGGGGCTTAGCTCAAAGCTAGAAGACTTGCTTTGCTGGCCTCACCCTCTCTTGTCATTGTGCCTGGAGTGACTGGTCCTCTGCACCCCAGCTCTCTTTTCCTCTCTCTCCTGCCTCTTCCAGAAGTCTGTGGAACTCAGAGGGCTACAGGAGAGTGGTCCTCCGGCTGCGATTGGTAGGTGACCCAGGAGAGGCTGAGGAGAACGGAGCTATGGCTGTGGCCGTGAACTCCTTCAGCTGTCATTGTAAAGCCTTTTAATCCAATATGTATCTTTGTATTTATGTTCTGGAGGAAAGAAGCTGATCTTTTTGACATCAAGTGGTTTGTATGTGAATCACCTAAGTGACTTGAAGTCCTGGCTTAAGGCAACCAGGTAAGAAAAGTTTACTCTGGGATGCCTGGGTGGCTCAGTCCGTTAGGCATTTGCCTTCAGCTCAGTCATGATCCTCAGGGTCCTGGAATCGAGCCTTGTGTCAGCATCCTTGCTCAGCAAGAAGCCTGCTTTTCCCTCTGCTACTCCCCGTGTTTGTGCGCTCTCTCTCTCTGTGTCAAATAAATAAATAGGAAAGTTTACTCTGTGAAGCCTTCCTACCATGCATAAGTTTTCTCTTTATAATTCTTATCAAAACGCTAAAAGGTTAAGGGAGCATGTTAAGTTCTGCGGAAATAGTGCACTGGCAGGGATCCAGAAAACGGAGATTCGAGAATATTACAGCCTCAGGAACACAGAAATTACCCACTACCATTTCTTTTCTTTTGTGTGTTGAACATAGAGGGAAAGAATCAAGAGCAGGTGACGAGGCATATTAAAGCCTTTCCTCTGATCATTTAGAAACAATCAGGGAAACACATTCTCACTGGAGAAAAGACACTGAAACAGAGGAAGAAAGCTGTAGACAAGTGCTTTTGAGGCTGAATTAGCTTGAAGTCCAAAGCCTAACATTTACAAAAGGATTTTTTTTTCACTCTAACAGAATCACGTTCTGATCAAGGTATGTGAATAAGATTAAAGATTGGAATAAGTTAAGGATATCCTTTATTAAAAAGGAAGAAAGGCACCAAATTGCCTAGCACTTAGCAGTACTTCAAGTTCAGCTATTGTAATAAACTGGCTGTTTTTTAAGATAGCAAGGGTGGGCGGTGGCATGTGTTTTCCAAGATAAAAGGGCCTCATCACTGAAGCCCCAGCTGACCCTTATTATTTTGAGAAGGGAAAACTTAGGGCTAACGTTGAATCTCCAAACAAACCAATGATGAGAAGGCAGCAGAAGTCACAGGACAGGTGACATTCCTTCTGGTCAGGGAATAAGGCCATTGTTCCCAGCTCAGATAAAAAGCAGGCTTTGGTAATAAGTTAACAATGAGGGGAGTGTGTGGGGGAAAGCTTCCAGGGGACGAAGAAGTTCTAAGCATGGACAGATGGAGAGAGCGCCCAGCTGCTGTCCCTGTCGACTTTTTGCTATAGGAACCACACCCTACAGCCCCCATGCAGTGCTCCTTCAGGCGCAGCTTCATAACCTCCGTGAGCATTGGATTCCTGTGGCTCTTCATCACCTTGAAAGTCCCGGAGGAAATTGAACATGATCAAAACGTGATGACTATCAAAGGCCAGGTAGCAACCCTTGCTTCTCCGTATGGGAATCGAGGGTGTAGGGTGGGAATGGTGTGGACAGGTGGTTCCTCAGAACACCTGTGCCTTTTCACCTGAGAGCAGGAAGCTCCAAAGGGAGTTGGACTATGAACCTGAACCCACTGGTCCATAAGGAAGCTGCTCGCCCACCCCCAGTATTTGTTAAGGTAAGGAAGAGAGCAAATAGAGCTGGAGCCCTCAACACTTTGGCTAGTGGTCAGGCATCCTGAGAATGTGTTGCGCTCACTCGAGGGAGAATGATCCATTCCCTCTCTTTCCTGGAAAAGCTTATGAGAAGCCGCTTGGGGCTAAACCCTATTCTTTTTATGAAAGGAGGTACATGTTTTGCCTTTTGTGAATGCTCTAGGAGGACAGTTATGACAAAAGGAAAGACCCGAGACCACTAGAAGACTGGCAGAATCTTACCTTCAAATATTTTAAAACGGTTCCGCAGAGAAGAAAAAGTGAGTTCCAAGGAGGAGAATGGGGGATCCTGGCGGAAGTAAGGACATCAAGAGCAGTAAGGTAGCTAGGAAAGAAAGAAGAAGGGAGAAGAGAAAAGGCAGGACTGTGCCCAGGAATAGTTGAATCTGGCACACAATTCTCTCTCTACCATGACATTTGCATATCAGGAATGAGGAAGAAGGAGGGAAAAGATAATTGTTACAGGAAGGCAGAGTCACTTCATTAGAGAATATCTGGGTTAGAAGAGGCCTTAGAGTCAGAGTCCAAACCCCTCTGTTTCGTGGATCAGGACTAAGCTCAGGAGTAAAGGGCCTTGCCCAAGGTCACACAATCAGGGCTCCTGACTTATGAAGAAGTACTTTTCCTCTTACCTAAAGGTGAGCTTTAGGAAGATGAGCTAGATAAAACAAAAAGAATGATAATAACTATAATATTTACTGAGCGCCTAAACCATGTGCTACAAGATTCTGGCTCACAGAAGACTCAAAGGGACCCGCTAAAGTAACATCACCTAGCTTAGTGCTTCTCAAACTTTAACGTGCATGTTAGGTTCTTGGTGACACAGTCAAAATGCAGATTCTGTTTATCTGGGAACACAGATTCTGCGTTTCTAATAAGCTTCCAGATGAGACTGATGTTACTGGACTAAGGCCCACATTCTGAGTAGCAACGATCTAAGCATCCCCTCTACCAAAAGAGAGAATAGAACGGAACTAGGAGAGGGAAGAAAGAAATAGAGAAGGTTCCAAAGAGCATCCCAGCCCTGAGCCCTCTGACCACCTTTATCACCAACCCAATGGACACTGACCGTTGTCCCTATTTTGCCTCTCCTCAGCATGGCTGACAGTGGGGATCTCCTCAGTGCCACAACCACATCAAAGAAGCCTCTTGCACACATTGGTCTCCCTGTTCCGTGCTTCCTCTAAGAGCGAGAAGAAACGTCTCACGGTGCTGGTCCACCTGGCACATTCTGAACTCACCTGGCTCAGAGAAACCGTTCTCCGTATTTCAACCCTCTTCAGCCCACAGATCTTGGCAGGGCAGCTGCTACTGATCCACGCTCCGCCTGATGTCTATCCCTCTGTGGATGACATGAGGAAGGAGGCCCGTCATGGGGAATTCTACTCTAGGCAGAATATAGATCATGCCTTCCTCATGAGCTTTGCCACAAGTCTCTCTGAATACTTCCTGTTACTGGAGGACAATGTCTTCTCTGCCCCCAACTTTATCACCCACATTGATTGGAAGGTGAACACCATGAAGTCTGACCCATGGGTGCTACTAGAGTTCTCGAATCGGGGCTTCCTTGGCAAACTCTTTCACAGCAAGGACCTTCCACTCCTGGCCCATTTCCTCCTCCTCTTCTACAAGGAACAGCCCCTTGACAGGCTGATCCCCCATTTCCGTACCCTCCTAGCTCAGAAAAACCCAATCATCTGTAGACCTTTCCTTTTCTACCACAGGTTCTTCTTCCACATCTCTAATGACACCCAGAAGGCCACGCCAGCTCAGAAAAAGAACCCCTACATTCCTGACAACCCACCTGGAGCCATTTTCACGGATATGAAGGTTTTTGATGTTCATTTCCCCTGGGAAGCCTACACTCTGGATGAATCATTCTTCTGGACCCGCAATGTTAGTGCAGGGAACCACCTGACAGTCATTTTGAACCATCCGGTGAACTTGAGCAAAGTGCAAGTGTTGACAGGCACCATCGTGGATGGAAAGTATGCCCTGGAGAAGGGGCAAGTGGAGCTGGGCTACAACCCCGAGGGAATGCCCCAGTACTGTACCAGCTTCGCCTTGCTGGGCCATCTCTTCGAAGGGCAGATGGATCAGGAGATATTTCTGAAAAGTACGGGGCACGATGTGAGCTGCATAAGGCTGGTGGTGAAGGCTAATCAGGCTGGCAGTCTTATAATCAGGCATATTTATCTCTGGGAGCAAAATGCCGAAGATATGGAAGGAGTTCAGAGTTGGAGGTAAATCAATAAGGGTGTAAAAGAAATTAAAGTCTTGAAGCCATTCCATTCTAAGCCTATCTGACTGACATAGGGGAGATGCCAGGGAATGAGGGGCAGAGAGAGAAGGCTCTATGGTTCTTGTGGTGCCTCCATGATGTTAAGAGACCAGTTTCTTCTTTTTCCTACCCAGACAAGTGATTCTTATAGGATATCTTTTTCCGGTAGCAGATACAGCTTACTCCACCTTGGGGAAGGCCTCGGTCACCCCCAAAATGTTTAGATTGGGGGGGATGCTGTTTTTGTTTGTGTGTGTGCATATACACAATTATATGTTGACACATAGAGGTTGGGGGAGTGTAAATATGGCAGTAAGAGGGTAAATGGGGAAATCCTGGGGTGTCCCTAATATTGACATAAGAAGCCAAGAAAGTGACTCTCATTAGAAGTCAAATTCTCTGAAATCCAGGAAAGTGGCAGATGGACTGATAGCAATAAAACTAAGCCCTTGGGGCGCCTGGGTGGCTCAGTGGGTTAAAGCCTCTGCTTTCGGCTCAGGTCATGATCCCAGGGTCCTGGGATCGAGCCCCACGTCGGGCTCTCTGCTCAGCAGGGAGCCTGCTTCCTCCTCTCTCTCTCTGCCTGCCTCTCTGCCTACTTGTGATCTCTGTCAAATAAATAAATAAAATCTTTAAAAAAAAAAAAAAAAAAAAAAAACTAAGCCCTTAACTCTACCCCTTTAAGCTGTTTCATAGTGCCCATCTAGTTTCATCCTTTCCTCACAAACTTGGCCATAAATAGTTTGTAACTAAAACTTCACTTTCTCATCAGCAATTCACTCCTTAACCCTCACCCCCTACTGGCTTCTACATCCACAATACTATGGAAACTCTTCCCTATTTGTAATGACAAAAACAGTAAAAAAACCCAGTGACATTTTTTCAGAGCTCATTCCCCTAAACTCTCCACAGCAATACACAATACTAACTAGTGTTCCTTCTTGAAACAACCTTCTTCCTTGACTTCTGGGATTCATCCATTCCTCAGACACTTATTGAGTGGCTACTATGTGCCAGGAACACAATAAAGCCCCTGTCAGGGTTAAGTACATGGTGTTTTGGAAGCACAGAACTACTCTTCCTAAAACATTCTTGGGGGCTTAGGAAAGGCTTCTTGGAAAATATGATATCCACGCCTAGACCTGACAAATAATTAGAGAAGATATCCAGGTAATGTGGGAAGAAGGTCAGAGAGATTTTCCAGTAAAAGGATCAGCACGCTGAGAAGTAGGCCAGAGGTGAGAAAGGCTCATTTGGGAAAATACAAATCATTTAGTGGGACAGGAGATGGAGAAGGGATGGGGCAGAAGATGAAGCCACAGGACCGAGAGAGGACCAGTTTGAGAAGGGATACAGACATTCAATGGGCGAAAGAATAGTCTTTTCAACAAATGGTGTTGAAACAACTGAATATCCACATGCAAAAGAATGAAGCTAGACCCCTACCTCACACCATATAAAAAAAGTTGACCCAAAATGGATCATAGATCTAAATGTAAGGGCAAAAACCATAAAATTTTTAGAGGAAAATATAAGGTGTAAATCATTGTGACCTTGGATTAGGCAACAGTATGTTAGGATATGACACCAAAAGCACCAGCAATCAAAGAATAGATAAGTTGGGCTTCATCAAAATAAAGACTTTTGTGTTTCACAGGACACTATCAAGACAGTGAAACAACACCACACAGGATGGGAAAAAAAATCTGCAAATCATATATCTGATAAGAGACTGGTATTCAGAATATTATAAAGAATTCTTATACTCAATAATAAAAATACAACCCATTAAAGATGGGCAAAGGATTTGAATAGAGATTTCTCCAAAAAAGATGTAGAAATGGCCCATAAGCACATGAGAAGATGCTCATCGTTGGTCACCAGGGAACTGCAAATCAAAACCACCATGAGATACCTCTTCACACCCACTAGGAAGGCTCTGATTAAAAAAATATGGAAAAAGAAGTGTTGGTGAGGATTTAGAGAAATTGGGACCCACATCCTTGCTGGTGGGGTTGTGAAACAGTACAGCCACCTTGGGAAAGTGTTTAGCAGTTCCTCAAAATGTTCAAGAGATTACTGCATGATCCAGCAATTTCACTACTAGGTTTATACACGGGAAAATGAAACTTACATACAGGCCAAGACAAATGTTCATACCAGTATCATAATGACCCCAAACTGAAAACAGTCTACGTGTCCAACTGATGAAGGGATACACAGAATGAAGAATATGCCCATACAATGAAACAGTATTTGGCCACAAAAAGGAAAGGAGTACTGATATATGCTACGGCATATACGGTTCATATATTTATGAACCATTATGCTACATGAAAGAAATTGGTCACAAGAGGCCACATGTCATAGGGTTCTATATATAGGAAATGTCCAGACTAAGCAAATCCACAGAAACCAAAGTAGTTTAGTAGCCAAGGCTGAGGAAGAGGGAATTGGAAAGTGACTTCTAGGGATGCTTAATTTTGTGAGGTCCTCATCTCAGGGTGGTGAGATGGAGCCCCACACTGGGCTCTGTGCTCAGCGGGGAGTCTGCTTGGGATTTTTTTCCCTCTCCCTTTCTCTCTGCCCCTCCCCACCCCACTCACACACTCTCACTCTCTCTCAAATTAATACATCTTTTTTTTTTTTAAGATTTTTATTTATTTATTTGACAGAAAGAGATCACAAGTAGTCTGAGAGGCAGGCAGAGAGGGGGGTGGGAAGCAGGCTCCCTGCCTTCAGCTCCAGCTATGATTCCAGGGCCCTAGGATCAAGTCCCACATGGGGTTCCCTGCTCAGCAGGGAGCCTGCTTTCTTCCTCTGCCTGCTGCTCCCTCTGCTTGTGCTCTCTCTCTCTGACAAGTAAATTGAAAGAAAGAAAGAAAGAATGAGAAAAAAAGAAAATGTTCTAAAACTAATTGTGGTAATGGTTGCACAACTCTGTGAATATACTAAAAACTATTTAATCGTGTACTTTAAAAGGTGAACTTCGGACGCCCAGATGGCTCAGTCAGTTAAACGTCTGACTCTTGATTTCAGCTCAGGTCATGAGCTCAGGGTTGTGGGATCGAGCCCCTACATTGGGCTCCATGCTGAGCGTAGATCCTGCTTGAGATTCGCCCTTTCCCACTCCTTCAGCCCAAACCCCTGCTTGTGCTCAATCTATCTCTCTATAAAAAAAATAAAAAAGTGAATTTTATGGCATGTGAATTAAATCTCAATAAAGCAGTTTTTTTAAAAAAGCTGTAGAAGCACATGAAGGGTTTTCGACTACCCTGATGGCAACAGGGGATTAACAGAACAGTTTTAAGCAGGAGAGCAAAGCGATCTGTGCTGTGCTTTGGAAAGATCACTACTGCTGTGCCGACAACTCTGAAGGGGGTCCAGATGGAGAATCCAATTAGAATGAAACAATCAAATACGGACAGGTGTCTATCTCAGCACCTGGCATGTAATAGACACTTAATAAATGACACCGCCCACTTTCCTTTCCTTTCTCCCCTCTTCCCTTCTCTTTCCCACCTTTCTTCCACAAATCCTATACCAAATCTATATTTCCACCCGCCTCTCTGAATGGTGATCCCTGTCATTGACACTGTTTTCTCCACCCATCCCTAAACATGGGAATATTCCAATATTCATCATCTATATCTTCTTTCTCATCTATATCTTCTTTCTCCAATTTCTCGATCACGCTCAGAGGCACCTGAAGGAGTTTCCAGGTGCTACCTAAGTCAGCAGCATCCTCTGAGGTCTCCAATCTGAGCCTCCGTGTCTTCTCTCTGGCTCTTACAGGTACCCTCTACTTGGTTCTTCCACTGTCATCTCGAGCTCAGCATGTTTACAATGAAATTCTTTAGCTTGCTCCAAAAGCCAGGACACCCTTCCAGACGCGTCTATTTCTGGCCATGGTTATCTTAAATACCTAAACTCAAAATCTTAAGACAGTGTTTTAAAAGAGTGGTTTAGGGGCGCCTGGGTGGCTCAGTGGGTTAAGCCTCTGCCTTCGGTTCAGGTCATGATCTCAGGGTCCTGGGATTGAGCCCTGCATCCGGCTCTCTGCTCAGCAAGGGGCCTGCTTCTTCCCTCCCCCTCTGTCTGCTTCTCTGCCTACTTGTGATCTCTCTCTCTCTGTCAAATAAATAAATAAATCTTAAAAAAAAAAAATAAAAGAGTGGTCTATGAACCACTTGCGACAGAATTACCTGGAATTGCTTGTCTAAAATGCTTTTACCAAATCTTGCTCATTCTTCACCCGAAGTGCTTCAACCTCTATAATTTTCTATTTTCCTATCCTCCCCAATGTAGACCTATTGCTTTGGCTCACGTTCAAACTTTTCCATGGAGTGATCTTTTACGGGCCAAGGAGTGTTCTGTGTCAGGCCCTGGGCCCCAGGGTAAGAGGCCTCTTGGCTGTGGACTGCGGCTTAAAGAGGTCTTGGTCTAGTGTGAGGGACAACTAAAATCCAGAACTCAGGGGGCACAGTGGAAGGAGGGAGTGACTGTGCCTGGAGCCATTAGGGACAGTTTCACAGAGGAGGTGACGTTCAAACGGGTGAGGTACTTCTCAGGCAGGGGAGTGGAGGGAAGGGTATTCTAGGCGCAAAGTGTAAGTGAATAAGTCAAGCAAGAGGACTAAGACCTTATCAGGACACCTTCTTCTGGGACACTGGCTGGGCCTTATCCACGTGTCACTGGGACCCTGAGGTAACACCGGCGGGTGAAGCAAAGCCTGGTGTAAGAACCCAGTAGCGGGGCGCCTGGGTGGCTCAGTGGGTTAAAGCCTCTGCCTTCGGCTCAGGTCATGATCTCGGGGTCCTGGGATCGAGCCCTGCATCAGGCTCTCTGCTCAGCGGGGTGCCTGCTTCCCCTCTCTCTCTCTGCCTGCCTCTCTGCCTACTTGTGATCTCTGTCTGTCAAGTAAATAAATAAAACGTTAAAAAAAAAAAAAAAAGAACCCAGTAGCAACACTGTTGTCCTAACTGGCTGCTGGTCCTCAGCCTCAGTGTCTGGGAGATGGTGGAAAGTGATGAGGCCTGTGGCCTGTGGGTCCGCACCCCTATGTGAAGGGCTGCTTAACTTTACTGCATGGGTGCCTTGTAGGCATGTGGGCCCTTTGTTGCCCAATCTGGAGATTTCTCAAGAGAAGATGGAAATCCCAATTTTTATGTCAGACTGCTCAATTTTTAATTTTTGTTTTTTTAAAGTTTTAAAGTAAGCTCTACATAGACCCAGCATGAGGCTCGAACTCATGACCCTGAGATCAAGGATTTCATGTTCGACCGACCAAGACCCTAAACCTCTCAATTTTTAAAATGCCGGCAACTGATTTAAAATATATAAACACACACACACACACACACACACACACACACACAATAAAATAAAATATATAAAAACACAATTTTATCATTGTTGTTGTTGTTATTTTAAGATTTTATTTCTTTATTTGACGGACAGAGATCACAAGTAGGCAGAGAGGCAGGCAGTTAGAGAGGGGGAAAGCAGGCTCCCTGCTGAGCAGAGAGCCCGATGCAGGCTCGATCCCAGGACCCCGAGATCATGACCTGAGCCGAAGGCAGAGGCTTTAACCCACTGAGCCACCTAGGCACCCCATTATTACTTTTTAAGATTTTGTTTATTTATTTAACAGAGAAAAAGAGCACAAGCAGGGGTAGCAGCAGGCAGAGGGAGAGGGAGAAGCAGGCTTCTCACTGAGCAAGGAGCCTGATGTGGGACTCAATCCCAGGACCCTGGGATCATGACCTAAGCCAAAGGCAGATGCTTCACTGACTGAGCCACCCAGGCACCCCTAAAAACACAATTTCAGAGCACAACGAGCGACGACTCTGCCCTGCTCTGGGGAGGCTTTCCCAGGCTACCCCCTATAGTTCAGGTTATAATGCCCTTGATTAGATCACAACGTTCTTGGATACCCTCTCGGCCATCCTTTCTGCTCCAGGAGCACGAGTCACTCAGACGGAGTCTCAGGACACACCCTCCTCCTCTCCCTCAGTCGCACAAACCGTCTTTGAGCACGGATTCGTCTGCAGATGGCCGAGTCGATCTGCTCCATTTCTTGGCTCCGCTCTCGGAGGCTGCCAGGGTCCTCCTAACGACACCCCCACCCTATTTGAGGCTTAATGTCTTCCAGAAGGACCATACCATTTAGCATAAGCCATCTAATGATTTACCCTGAGTGCTATAATTCAAAGAGCAGCCCTGTCACTACGGATTAGGGCATCCAAAGGTTGAGGAGCCGAAAGAGATCGCCTGTGTAGGATTTAGGGTGTAGCTCAGGCCAGGTCCTGGCTGGGTGTGACTGACCCAGCCGAGGAGGGCAACGGGGGTCGAAGTCGCAGACTCCAGAGTGGGCATGCAGCTCCCCAAGATGGCCTCCTTCCCATGCTCTGGGCTGCAGGGTCTCACCTTGAAGGAGCCGAGTGGTAAAGGTAAACGATGAGGTGAGGCATCATGGGGTTGGCAGATGAAACACAGTTAGGGAAGAAAGCAGCCACATCACTGGGGAATGATTATAGGCTGTGGTGATGAGTGCTGAGAATGACGTGCCCGGTCAGACTTCTTTTTATTTATTTATTTATTTAGATTTTATTTATTTATTTGAGAGAAAGAGAGAGAGCATGAGAGTGGGGAGGGTTGGAGGGAGAAGCAGACTCCCCGTGGGGCTCCAGGATCTCCCGGGACTCCAGGATCATGACCTGAGCTGAAGGCAGTCACCCAACCCACTGAGCCATCCAGACGCCCATCAGACCTCTTTTTAAAGAGAAGTCCGGGGGTCATTTGGGTGGCTTAGTGGGTTGGGCCTCTGTCTTTGGCTCGGGTCATGATCTTGGGGTCCTGGGGTCGAGCCCTGCATTGGGCTCTCCCTGCTCAACAGGGAGCCTGCTTTCCCCTCTCTCTCTGCCTGCCTCTCTGCCTACTTGTGATCTCTCTCTCTGTCAAATAAATAAATAAAATCTTAAAAAAAAAAAAAAAGGAGAGAGAGAGAGAGAGAAGTCCAAGCAGAGGTTTGGAGGGCGTCAGGCTTGTGGCTGCCATGTGTCTGATTGAGCCTTATAGGCTTACCTTCCCCACCACCCCCTTCTCTGGAACATTCTTTGTCTCTTTGTTGTTGTTTTTTTTAAATTTTTATTATTTATTTATTTATTTTTAAAAGATTTCATATATTTATTTGACAGAGAGAGAGATCACAAGTAGGCGGAAAGGCAGGCAGAGAGAGAGAGGGAAGCAGGCTCCCTGTTGAGCAGAGAGAGCCCAATGTGGGGTTCGATCCCAGGGCCCTGAGATCATGACCCGAGCCAAAGGCAGGCACTTAACCGACTGACCCACCTAAGAGCCCCTTTTTTTAATTTTTAAAAGATTTTTATTTATTTATTAGAGAGAGAGAAAGAGAAAGCAAGAGCAGGAGGAAGGACAGAGGGAGAAGGAACCTGGGATCCTGACCTGAGCCAAACGTGCTTAACCTACTGAGCCACCCAGGCGCCCCACGTGGTCTCTTAAAGGGGATGCTCTGCTCCTGCTTTCAAGTGAGGGGTAGGGGAAGCCAAGGAAGTCACTGATCAAAGTTGCCTTAATTTTCCTCTGGAGGAAGGAAACTCTGGAAGGAAACCAGCCTTGGCTATGAGAAAGCAAGATGCTTCTCTGAGCCAGAATTCTGCTCTTGCTTTTCCAACTCCTTGCTGGGGCTTTTTGGGATCGCTGTGATGCAGAGCTTTTGGTCAGGTTTTGAGTTCAATCTAGGTCTCAGCCCCTTCCTAAATACATCCCTCTGACTCTTCTTTGTGTGTCCTTCTAACCTTACTTTGGCCTCTCTCAAGCCAGAAACCCTCTTACGAAAAGCTAAAGGAATTGAGATTTTGGATTGGAACTCATGACCCTGAGTTCAAGAGTCCCATGTTCTAGGACTGAGCCAGCCAGGAGCCCTGGGGGGGTGTCATGCTTAAGGAAAGGAAATGTTGCTTTGAAAGGATATTTTGGAGGGTTGAAAAAAGTAAGAGGACTTCTTTTTTTTTTAATTAACATACAATGTATTATTTGCCCCAAAGGTATAGGTCTGTGAATCATTAGTCTTACACAATTCACAGCACTCACCTTAGCACATACCCTCCCCAGTGTCGATCATCCAGCGGCCCTATCCCTAACCCCCCACCCCCAGCAACCCTCAGTTTGTTTTTGTGGTTTTTAAAAAATATTTTATTTATTTGTTTGACAGAGACCACAAGTGGGCAGAAAGGCAGGCAGAGAGAGAGAAGGGAAAGCAGGCTCCCCGCTGAGCAGAGAGCCCGATGCGGGGCTCGATCCCAGGACCCTGGGATCCTGACCTGAGCCGAAGGCAGAGGCCTAACTGAGGTGCCCCCCCCAGTTTGTTTTGTGAGATTAAGAGTCTCTTATGGCTTGTCTCCCTCCAATCATAAGGGGGCTTCTTAAAAAGAAGGTCTTATGTGTGGCTCAGTCCGTTAAGCATCGGCCTTCTGCTCAGGTCATGATCCCAGGGTCCTTGGATCAAATCCCACATGGGGCTCAGCTTGGAGTCTGCTTCTCCCTCTGCCCCTCCCCCGTCCATGCTTTCTTTCTCTGAAAAACAAATAAAATCTTTTTTTTTTTTTTTTTTTTAAAGGGAGTCTTACAGTGAGTGGTTACAACTGCACCTTTTAGAGTCAGCCTAACAGAGTCTAAAGCTCAGGGGTCGTTTACTGGCAGACGGAGTTTGGGATGTTACCTTCTCCTTCGGACCCAAGTTTTCTCATCAGGTACCAATGGGGGTAAGGCACAGAGCTGAGAATTAAGGGTGAGAAACACAGAAAGCCCTTAGAATTTTGTGGGTACTTAGTAAGCACTGGATGAGTGTTAGGCGTCGCTAGAATTACCCAAAGGAAAAAAAGACAAAAAGATTGTGTCCCGGCCATCAAGTGTGCCTTGGCTCCCTGTCGCCCACACACGCCCCACCCAGTCTGGAATCCCTCCCTCCTTTTCTGCATGGCTAACCCCTGCTTCTTCCGCAGGATCCCACTCAGCGGCCCTTTCAAAGAGCTCAGGGCAACTTGAGTTGGATTTGTCTGGACAGTGAGTTCCTGCTTAACCTCCAAATCCATTGCCCAAAAACTCTGTGGGTGTTTGTTGAATGAGTGAATAATCCCCTTGCTTTTTATAGTCACTTTAGTCCATAAAGCTCATAGGAAGGAATATCTTATCTGATTTAATCTTCAGAAGCACACCGTAGGAGCGATCTCTCTCTTACAGATTAAAATATACAAATACAGGGGGCACCTGGGTGGCTCAGTGGGTTGAAGCCTCTGCCTTCGGCTCAGGTCATGATCCCGGGGTCCTGGGGTCGAGCCCCGCATCAGGCTCTGCTCAGCGGGGAGCCTGCCTCCCCCTCTTTCTTTGCCTGCCTCTCTGCCTACTTGTGATTTCTCTCTGTGTCAAATAAATAAATAAAATCTTTAAAAAAAAATAAAATATACAAATACAAATGAGAGAGACAGATGACCTGGGGTTTGCAGGGTCCCACGGGATTGCCAGAACCCAGACCCTGGCTGAGGCCCTTGCAGTAGGAGAGCAGCCAAAGGTGGCCGTGCTGGGGCTGGGCCCCTCCCCCCCACCCCAGGACTGAGGGACAAGGCTGCCCAGAAACCTCACAGAAGTCACCACCCAGCCGCCTGCTGCCCCCAGCCCTTGGTGACGCAGTGGGGCTGCGGGGGCGGATGTGGAGGAAGCCAAGCGGGAGCACAAGCCACACCCCCCCATCCCATCTGGGCTCCCCCAGGTCAGTCCACGCTGTCCCCTTCGCTGGCCTCTTTTCCTCCCTTTATGCCTGCCACATCCTTTATCCAAAGCAGCTGCTTCATGTCCTCTGAATTGCCTTTTTGCGGAATGGCGTTTCTACTTTGGTAGCCAGATTCCGGCTCCACGCCCCAGCCAGGCGGCACAGCAGCTGGTGCCCAGGTGACACTGAGAGCCCCGACACCCACCACTCCGGGAAGGTTGGGGAGAAGCCTGCCATCCCATGGGCCCCGCAAGAGACCCCTGCCTCCCTCGCCTAGGCCCCCACCCCCACCCCCACCCCACCCCCACCCCCACCCCCACCCCCACCCCCAGGACTAGCAGCGAGCCCTCTCCCGCCAGGTTTCTCATTCATGCAAACCTTCGCTGAGCTCCCACTGAGTGCTCAACACCTGGGGTGAGGGGCTGCGCCAGTCTCACATCCTGCTGCAAGCCTTTGAGGCTCTCCCTGGGAATAAGTAAACTCTGTTTACCCGGTTAATGTGGTTCAACGGGGAAGCCCTCAGGCTGGGGGTCACCCAAACATGGGCTTCAGTTCCGCTCTGTTTACTAGCTGAGATTTTAAAATGTTATTCCCTGACCCTGAGCGGGGGGTGGAGGGGTGGACGATCAGAGTACATCAGCTTACCCCTCCCTTCGCTTTAGGAGACGGGGCAGGATCAGCCCTCCCACGGGGCCTGAGCTCCTCCCCTCTCCTAGGGAGTCTAGGACAGGCCCAGGCAGGTAGGCCATTTCCTTTGTGTTGTCTGCCCAGCCTCGGGTGGGTGGGGAGGGGCAGATTTTCCCATCGAGACACCTCAGGGTATGATTCTCCTCCTTCTGGTTGGGCTACTCGGGAAGTCCTGAACATCCTCGGAGCTGAGGGCTGAGAGGAGAAGGCCACCCAGGCCCCCTGTCCCTCCACCAGGCATCATCATTACCACGCCCCTCCCATTGTCCACTTGGGCACTGGCTGTGTCTCCCTGGCCTGGGGAAGGTGAAAGGGGTGGGACAGATCTGTGAACTCAGACACTTGACCTCTGTGATCCCAAGTGTTCTTACCTGTCAGTGAAGGTATTACCCGCACCGGGTTGCTGTGGGAGTCAAATGAGATTAGCATGTGTGAGGGCTCAGAATTTTTAGGCAAGGAATACATCAGGTTGGGTCACGACATTGCCTCTTACAGTCCCTCCAGGGGCTGCCCCACAGCTCTTTGGGGTAAACCCGTTTTTCAACACGGCCTACAACTGTGTCACTGATCTCTGCTCCCACCACCGCAGCCACACGGTTCCTGCAGTTCTTTCCATGGGTCTGACCTAGTGCTAGACCTGGGGCTTCCCCATGGGCTCCTTCCTGGCCTTAACCAAATCCATCTGGCTGACTCTGTCCTCTGCTTCAGTGAGGGGTCCTCAGAGGGGCCTCCCCTGCCCACCCACACAAGGCCAGGCCTCCTGCTACCTGCTCTCTCTGCGTCCCCCCAGCTGGACCTGGAAACTGTGGGAGATCTGTCACCGGCTCCTAGAGGATGTGCCTCTCGATAGTCGTGTGCCTGTTTGTTCACCCCTGGACCCCAAGGCTTCACAATACAAAGCAGGCATTTTGTTACCTGCTGAAAGAAGAAACTGTAGAGGGGTGCCTGGGTGGCTCAGTGGGTTGAAGCCTCTGCCTTCTGCTCAGGTCATGATCTCAGGGTCCTGGGATGGAGCCCCGAATCGGGCTCTCTGTTCAGCAGGTAGCCTGCTTTCTCCCCTCTCTCTCTGCCTGCCTCTCTGCCTACTTGTGATCTCTCTCTCTCTATCAAATAAATAAATAAAATCTTAAAAAGAAGAAGAAGAAGGAGAAGAAGAAGAAACAACTGTAGAATCCTAGAATCTGAGGCAGCTTCCCATCCAGTTTCAACACTCCCTTAGCCTGAAGTCTGCAGCAGTCACATCGTGCCCACCGCCCCCCACCCCCAAGACACAGCAGGCCCAGCAGAAAGAAGAAATGGGAGGGGGGCTCTGACTTTTCCCTCCTCATTCCTTCCTACCCAAACTTGAACTTCCGGTCACTTGCGTCTTCCCTCTCTGCTCCCTTTCCGGACCCCAGCGGAACTTGCCCTGTTCACTCTGTCGCCTCAGTGCCGGGCTGGGGGCTGTCCTGTGGATGATTAGGTTCACCTGTCAGCAGACCTCCTGCCCGCTCCCATCCCCCTCTGCCAACCAAGGAGCGGGGCATCTCCTAGCAGCAAGTGGGCACAGGTCCAGGGTCCAGCCGTGCCCTGTCCTAGCTGTGCCTTCGTCGTTACAACTCAGTGCCATGGAACTCGTTGACCTTCTGTCTGAGGTCACTGAAGCACAAAGAAGGAAGCACAGGAGCCCAGAGCCTTCCCGACTGTGTGCTCACTCTGTCAAGGTCAAGGGCAGAGTAGGTGCCCAGTAGGTTTGGGTTATTTCGACTCAAGTTCAACAAGTTACTGAAGGCACCTGGGGGAGGTTTATCTGCTAAGGCCGAGAGCCTCCTCAAGTCCGTGCTGCTGTTTGAGGCGGGGACGCAGAAAAGAGGGATTCCTCTTCTCCCTCCTTGTGAGGACTGAATTCCCACCTCTTTCTTGACCAGTGGCACTATGTCGGTCATTAGAGGGATATGGGACCAGAGGCACTTACAAAGTGTTCTGGAGGGGTGATAGGAACTTAAAAGTCAAATTCTTTAACCTCAGGAAGTGAGGGAACACCTTTTTCTTCATCGAAAACTGTATCCTCTTTGGGCCATTGCCGGTCGGATTGAGGAACAATTTTTCTTAAAAGCACTTTATGGGCTTTATTGTACTGTTTCTGTGACAGTCTGGGTTCCTTGAGCCCTGGCTTTCAACTCTGGCTGCACATTCGCTTCACCTAAGATTTTTAGAAAAATACGGGAGCGTGGATCCTAGAGCAGTTAGACAGAAGATCTAAGTGTAGAGCCCTGGCCTTAGTGTTTGGGAAAGCCCCCCAGGCAATTCTAACAGGCAGACTGGGCTGGGAACCACTGCCCCAACTTCTTAGAAATGCAAATTCTCAGGCCCCACTGGGACCTATAGAATCAGAAACCAAGAGTGGGGGGGAGGGTGGTGACCAGCCATCATGTTTACAAACCTTCAGGGGATACTGATCCAGGCTACAAAAGAACTCTTAGGAAGCCCAGAGTTTTAAAGCTGGCAACAGTCCAAAAGGTCATCTTAGCTAAGCTTGTCCTTAGTGTCCGAGGAAAGGGGGTGAGAGCCACACGGCTTCTCCAACACTACCCAGCAAGTTCTGGGCGGTCAGGCATAGAACCTGGGCTTCTCTAGTCCGTCCACTCTTGGGCAGTCTTGGAGCAGACGGTCTGCAAGGACAGCCACACTTCCTCCATCCCTGTATGTGTAGGGCTCCCTTCCCACCAAGAGGCAGACTTCATTTCCCTTTGGGATTCGTTTGCCGGGCTGTTGTAGCAAAGTCCTACAAATTGGGTGCTTAAGACAACAGAAAGTTGCCCTACGGCTCTGGAGGCTAGATGTCCAAGATCAAGGTGCAGTCAGGATCATATTTCCTCTGAGCCACTAGGGTGGTCTCTGCCCCAGGGCTCTTCCCTAGCACCTGACAGATGTACTAGCATGAACTCCAACCCGTTTTGGTATTCTCCTTGTGGACATGTCCAAACTCCTCCTTTTTTTTTTTTTTTTTTAAGATTTATTTATTTATTTGACAGATCAAGTAGGTAGAGAGGCAGGCAGAGAGAGAGGAAGGGAAGGAGGCTTCCCACTGAGCAGAGAGCCGACACGGGGCTCGATCCCAGGACCCTGGAATCACAACCTGAGCTGAAGGCAGAGGCTTTAACCCACTGAGCCCCCCAGACGCCCCAAACTCCTCCTTTAATAAGGGGCATAGGGGTCCACCCTACTCCAGTACGACTTTCCAATTAAGGCCACATTCTGAAAAACCAAAGAACATCAGTGCATGATTTTGAGTGGGTAAGGGCCACAGTTCAACCCATGACGCCTCCCACTGAAGCTGGGCGTTAAGGCCTCAGTCTCCCGAGTCCTCCGAGCTTCTGGCTTGACACTCTGGAGGCCGGCGACTCTGTAATGCCTGACTACGCTGCAGGATGAGGGATGTGGATGAGAGAAAGGGAAAGGCAGGCCACCCCCAGACATCTGTCACCTCTGCTGAGGCACCGGACGTGGGTGAGGCTGTCTCGGGATCTCGGGCTGCCCCAGCCAACCCCACTGAGCAACGGTGAGCTGCCGCCACCAAGCTCTGCCCAAATTACAGAATCGTGAGCAAATACATGGTTGTTTTAAGCCACTGAAATTTGGGGTGGCTTGTTTTAGATGGAAGGAGAGCACAGGAACGAGGCTCAAACACAGGGCCTTCACAATTCATACGGGATTCTTCCTGTTGGAACCCTTCTGCCAGAGCCAATGCCTGCCTATCGCTCTGATAAAATATTTGGGTCTCACTGCTGGCTGAGTGGCTGGGAATTAGGACAAAGTTCTGCTTGTATATAATGAATGGCACCCTCTGACCTACCTAGAAGCTTCTGAGAGCACGGGTGAGACGCCGAGGCCCTGGCTGCGGGCAGGGGAGGGGGCAGAGAGGTACTGAGGGGTGCTTTGTGCGGGTGGGCCTACAGCCAGAGCTTGGACGCACAGAGCCAATTGTGCAGGCTCCAGAACACTTGGACTTGGGGAGAGGAGGAATGCAAGTGGTGAGAGGTCTTGGCGGAAAGGAAAATTGGAATAATTAACCACTGAGAATGAGTATCTTCAAAAGAGCTTAATTTGGGGGGAAGGAAGAGCATCAGGGGAGACAAAGAAGTGATTGCTTAGAATAGGAACAGAGAATTCTATATGGAGAACAGTGATGGAATACGCTCAGACCAATACAGAAAGTCCTCTTCTTGCCCCTGCAGTGGGTTATGCTGACCGCCCTATTGACAGCAATGAGCACCAACGGACACTTGCTGCGTGTCCCAGGTCCTATTCTAAGCACTGTGGGTTTAGCCTCATAACTACCCTAGGAGGCAGGGCCTGGTGTTCTAGGCTCATTTGAGCGATGAGGAAACAGAGGCCCGGGAACATGACAAAGGCCACACAGCGATTAAGTAACCAAGCTGGGATTCAGATCTAGGTATTCTGGCTGCAAAGTCTGCTCTTAATCATGAGTTAAGCTGCTCTGTGCTTTTTAAAGCCAGCTGAATGGATTTGCACACTGCCCCTCACACCTCTGCAGAGTCTTAAATATAGCAATTAGACATGACTTGTGCTTAGAGCTTATGAAATCCACTCCAGGGGCCCATCCCCCAGTGGGGATGGGGACTAATCCCTGGTAAGCCGCTCGTTAGTACAAGGTGACCAAATGGGCCAGGGTCTGCTTTTTCCCCTTTAGTTGCTGCTCCAGAAAATCCTGTACGGGACTTGCCTGCGGACTTCCTGGTGTGATAGTCTAAAAGCAGCCCCTCCCAGAGGAGGCAAGCCACAGCCTTCCAAGGAGCCTGCCCGAGGCGGGGAGCCTGCTCAGACTTGATGGGAAGAACCAGACTCTAGATCAGCAAGAAAGAGAGAGAGAAGAGAGAGGGCAAGCGTGAGCGGGAGCTTGTGCGTGTGTGTGTGTGTGTGTGTGTGTGTACGCGCGCACCTGTCCCTTGAACACCCGCATCGCTGGATTTCTTCCTTACTGCCTAGGTTCTGTGTCCATGTCCTTAACTGGACATCTGGTCCATGGCCTCAACTTACAGACAAGGAGTGTCCAGAGGAGAGAATTACTTGACGAGGTCTCCACCCATCCCCTGAGGGCTGGGTCATCCCTCTTCCCAGCCCGCTGTACTGCATACCTCCCTCCTGAAGGCTAGAGCCAAGAGGGGAGAGGAAGCAGTGCGGCCGCAGCACCCCCAGCCCTTCCTGTCAACGAGGGAATCCCACACAGCCGCCTTGGCTGAGTCTGCCCAGGTCTTCGTGAGCAGGTGTTCAAGTCACCGCCGAGCCAGCACCCAGAGCGCCCACCTGCTCTTCTGATGGGGTGGTTGGTTGGTGTGTGTGTGCACGTGTGTCAGAATGCCCCAAGAAGTGCAAAAGCAGTCTCTGCTTGAGGCTGGGGCCGGAGCTCTGTCACCAATTTTGTCTCCAACTTTGTTCTTTCTCCCCAGTACAAAGGAACCCGCTTCACTGTGAGGTGGGAAATAAGGGGCCAGGGATGTGGGCAGTCAGCAGCATTTATAACCATCTTCTAAACCTTAACTCCCAGACTTCTGAGGTCTCAGGCGGTTACCGTCTTTCTGTCCTTAACAGAGCATTCCGACTCCCATCTTCCTGACTCACACCTGAGTCCGTCACCTTAACTTAGTACCCAAATGGGCATCATGGACCCGCGCTATGTGGGGCATGACTGAAACGTAGGCCCTGTCCTCAAAGGCTCAAGCACGGGAAGGGTCCTTTCTTCTCACTCTTCATAGGGACCTCTTGTTTGGGTGGGAAGATAGCTGTGCTGTGAAGACATGGCCTGTTCCTGTTGAATTTTCACCTGTTTCCCACCATTCTGCCCTGAATCGTTGGCCCTGGCAGCAGCAATCTAGCTGTAGTAGTTCTGAGATGTTATGCTGTGCCTCTGCCTTGTTCCTTTCTGGCCAACTCCTATTCAGCCTTCAAAACCCAGTCAGTCATCAACTCCACAGACCAGATTCCAGACTTTATTCACATTCCTACTCATCTTTGTTGCATGTTGTAATCTGTTCACATAGCTTCCTCTTTGTGTTTCTTCCCTTCTAAGCTTAGACTCAGGTGCCCCCACCCCCAATGCCAGGGACCCCTTCCTTGGTAGTGGCCGCGTTGAGGGGTCTAGGACCCTGAGGGCTCAGAGGGGGTGAGGCAATGTCTGCTGCTGGGCGCATGGACCATTTTCAGATTCACTGGGTACAGAGCAGGGATGCTTCTTCCCATTCCCCCAGAAAATCGAAAGTCTTGAGTAGTATCTAATTCTTTTCATGCCATTCACATGAATGAATCAAAGATGAATTCTTTTTAAAAATTTTATATTTTATTTATTTGTCAGAGAGAGAGAAAGAGAGAGAGCAAAAGCAGGGGGAAGTGGCAGGCAGAGGGAGAAGCAGGCTCCCTGCTCAGCAGGGATGCGGGACTTGAATCCAGGACCCCAGGATCATGACCTGAGCCGAAGGCAGACACTTAATCAACTGAGTCACCCAGGTGTCCCAAAGATGAATTCTTCTACTTTAAATAAAAAATAGGGGTACCTGGGTGTCTTAGTTGGTTAAGTGTCTGCCTTTAGCTGGAGTCAGGATCCCAGGGTTCTGGGATCAAGCCCCACATAGGGCTCCTTGCTCAGTGTGGAGTCTGCTTCTCCCTTTGCCCCTCCCCCTGCTTGTGCTTTCTCTCTCACAAATAAATAAATAAATAAAAATCTTTTTAAAAAAAATTTTTTTAGACTTTCTTTTTAAAGATTTTATTTATTTGACAGACAGAGATCACAAGTAGGCAGAGAGAGAGAAAGGGAAGCAGGCTCCCCGCTGAGCAGAGAGCCCAATGCAGGGCTTGATCCCAGGACCCTGAGATCATGACCCAAGCTGAAGGCAGAGGCTTAACACACTAAGCCACCCAGGTGCCCCAGTAAATAAAAATCTTTAATAAAAAATAAAAAACAGAAGCCAGGAATTCCAGCTTCCCACCTGAAGACCCAACTATACCAGTACCCGTCTGTCTCTGTCACAGCTCTGACTCTAACATCAAGGACTAAAAAACACATCCCGTCCCCAAACCTTCTGTGACTGTTCTCTCCCCTGGGCTGGGAGGTCTCTGTACCCCTCTGGACAGCAGAGCTCTCTGGGGCATCTCCTCTGTCCTTCGGTACTCTCCACGGGTGATCTCATGCCCTGACCATGAGTTTCAGAGCAGCATCTCCGGGGGCTCCGTGTGCTTTGGCTCAGCATTGTCTGTTAAAGGCTGAACTGTGCCCCCGCAAAATTCATATGCTGACATACCTCAGAGTGGGACTGTATGAGAGATAGGACCTTTCAAGAGGCAATTAAGATAAAGTCATACAGTGAGTTCTAGATGACTGGTGTCCTCGTAAGAGGAGGAAATGGGGACACAGACAGGCACAGAGGGAAGACCATGTGAGGACACAGGAAGAAGACGGCCAAGGGAGAAGGCCAAGGGAGAAGCCTCAGAAGGAACCAACCCTGATGACACCTTTGCGTCGGACTTCCAGCGTCCAGAACCGTGAGAAAGTTGATTTCTGTTGCATAAGCTCCCCAGTCAGTGTTCCTTGGTTTATGGAAGCCTTAGGAGATGAATACAGTGTCTGAAGATGAATTCATCGCCAAACCCAAACAGAATAACATGGAGGGACAGCATCTCATGGTGTCCATGGCAGGAATCTGGTCATGCACAACTCTCTCCATGGGCCGCACCAGCTGGTCCTAAATACTGGGATTCCAACCTCTTCTCTTCCCCATCTCACAGCTCTGGCTGAAGCATCAGCCCTCACCTCGCTTACCACAGCCACCTCTACCTCTCTCCTGCATTGTGCTTGGGAACTGACCCTTCTTGCCACTGCCAAGAGATTCTTTAAGGCAAGGTTTTCCATCTCGGCACCATTGACACTTTGGGGCAGGACAGTTCTTGTTGAGAAGAGGTCTGTCCTGTGCCTCGTAGGATGCTTGCAGTAGTAGTCAAGCTCTCTCCCTGAGGCATGCCCAACACCCCCTCTGCAGGTGTGCCAACCCAAACCGTCTGGCAACATCAACATAGCCTAAGAACCACTGCTTTAAGGACTGGTGACCCTGGATGCTGGCACTTGACAGCCACTGAAGGTTTTATACAGGAGAAAATTCAAACTCCTCTGTTGCCTCATTGGTTCCGTCTAGCATCTAGAATAATCTGTGCTACATAGTAGGTACTTGCTCAATAAACATTCGAGAAAGAGAAGGCAAAACCAAGGTCCTTTAGGTCAGTACCTTTTTCTCTAGCTCCCCCTTCTTCCATCTCAAGTTTCAGCTACAAACTGAAGAGAATGTGTTGGCGCTTCCTCTATCTTTTCCTCTGCCAGTCTCCACCGGGAACAGCCTGCCCTATCTCCATCCCAATCCACCTTTGGTACCTGGCTCAAGTGCCAGTCCTCTCGGAAGGAGGAGCTGGGGATTCCCATGTCCTCTAGGCGCACCCTGCACATTTCTCACCCCAATCTGAGCTTTAAGGAAGAGGGAAGACAAAAAGAGGCAGCAGCTCGGTTCCTTGCTATAGCTAGGAGGACTGGTGCACAACACTACGTGCTTACAAGAAGCAAGAGGGCTCCCATCACCGATCTCCAAAAGGCCAAGGGACTGGAAACCGTGGGGAGTTCAGAAGGTGGTGGTGGTGGTGGTGGGGGGGGGGATACAGGGAAGAGGCAAGAACAACAAGACCAGTCAAAAATCTTCACAAAAAAGCAGTCAGACCCCAGGACCCTGTCTTTCACCTTAGAACTGGCAGGCACCCATTAACACATCCAGAAGAAAACAAGGTTACACCTCGGAGCAGTCAGATCTAAAAGGCTCTGGTGTCAGGCATCTCAGACACAGCTCAGGGGAGAGGTAAGGAGCAGCCTGAATACCAGGTATTAGTGAAAATCTGCACCAGAGAGAGAAAGAAACAGCCGAGGCCTCCATACTTTTTTGAGGGTAGGAATTTTTTGTTAAGCTTCTAATACCGGCTAGCCACGGTAGAGATGCTCTAATCTTCCCTGTCATTGAGGCTAATGCCTTTTAGTGTCCTGTTCTGATCACCAGCAGGATAACCACCCTCCTCTGCAAGGACTCCGCAGAGCCAACTTCCCACCAGGCTCCCATGTCCTGGGTCTGTTACAAAGTTAAGGGGGTGCCTGCAGGAGGTCATCTGGGTTTAGGCCCTGCTATGGCCAGGGCCAGAGCACACCTGCTGTCAGCTCCAGGAAAAACTCTGCATGAACACCCCACCCTAATGCTCACGTTAGGCTCATGCTTCAGTAGAGTACTTGTTAAGACACTGAGTGCTCTCAGTGTCAGACCACAGCTCCCAAGGCAAGAAGCTCTCTGCTTCTCCATCATTACCCCACCAAGGACTCCATACCTGGAAAGGAACCCAGGCAAGCCTCTCCCTGGGGACCCAAGGACATGGCTCTATCTGGGGCTCAGTGGTGGGTGTTGGAGGGGAGGGGCAGAGTCTAGACACAGACTTAACAAAAGACTCTTCCTGCTTATTTCAAAAATACACACAGAAAAGGGATAAGAAGTCAGAGAAGGGAAAGTGACTTATACCTATTCTAGTTTGGGGCCACAGGAGAAGAGGATGGCAGCTGTAAGTTTATCCAAATAAATTATCTGGCTCGCTCCGCCCACTTGTAACTGACTCACCCTATCCCCGGTTCTCATCACAGGAGGGCCTCAGGATTAGGTGTCTAATTCTCACTGGCTATTCTCCTTCCCAATGCCTGGGGCACCTATAGGGCGAGGAGGGGTCTATTTAGTGGTTTGAACCCATAGAGGAAGAACTGCTAGTATGTATGAATTCATGTGTCCAGTGAGGCAAAAAGCAGGGAAAGAAAGGAAAGAAAGTGTCAGCTCTTGGTTTCTAGGTGAAGATACCAGTAGAGCAGGCTGGACGTACTTGCTGAACACAGACTAATCCAGGTCCTTGAAGAGGCGCTGGCCATGTTTTCCTAACCTCCTTCCCTTCCTACTACACCTTAACTCCACCTCTAACCCAAGCCCTAAGTCCTTGCGGATCTTCAGGAAGAGACCCATTCAGTCGCCTGGGATTGACAATTTGCATAGGTCCACAAGCCCTCTTAAACTTCTGCAGCTTCACGGGTAGGGGTCAAAGTCTGGATCTGAGTGCTGTGCTCCTAGGACACTAAACGCCTCCCAGGGATCAAGCAAGGCTCCTAGATGTTAGGAATCGGTTCCTAGGTTAGCATTAAGAAACTTGTCCCCTGAACCCAAAGCAAGGCCACTGCGGGCATATCTGGGTAGCCCCAAGGCTCACTGTTGCCTAAAAAAAGCAGAGACCCATCCTGAGTAACATGCTGCAATTCAATGTCTGAAAAATAAAAAGCAGGTAGATTCAGATGAAGAGTACAGGCCCTACCCTTCTGGTGGGGGCTGGGCTGGGTTCTGCTCAATGGCCTTGCCGGGGGCTGAGCTTGGTCCCATGGAGATATTCCCTCTCTTCAGAGAATACATTCCTGTCTGGCCAAGGGGCTTTCAAGCACATTAGGGAGAGACCTCCCTGAACCCGGGGCCATGCTGGAAGGGACCATCCGGTTTCCTCCCAGGTCCTGCTAGGTTCTTCTACTGACTAATACATTGATCTCTAAGACCGTATGTGGCTAGGTCCTAGAACTGTGTCTTTCTCATCAGGGACCCCTTTAAAAATAAAAAATACAGACTCTTGTCTAAAAGGCTCATAGGCACTTTGAAAAGTATTTCAGACGTTCACAGCCCCAAGCTAACGACCCCGTCTTTTGGAATCCTGGTTCTTGGACCCTGTGCCTTCACTTCATATGGCATCCGGCTCGAGCCCTAAATTTTAAGATGGCTGCTGCAGATTGGTTTGTCAATTCTTGTGGCTTCAACCTCTACTGCCCTCTGTTGGCCATGAGGAGGGAGGATAGGTTAAAAAAAAAAAAAAAAAAGGCAAAAAAACCCCAACATACTTGACTCCTTCCTGGCATTGAAACTGAGACAGACTTTCTGTCCCGGAATGCTAGGGGCAGACAGACTTCCAGCAGCTTTCGCCAGAACCTCTAGAAGGTTTACCTTTCCTTGGGGTGGGCTGGGATAAGGGGGTACACACAGGGAACCACCACGTGAAGTCAAGGCACCACAGTCCAGGTCCTGAGCCCCTGCCTATGTGTCAGGGTGGTCTGATCGGTCCTCCCGTAGGCATCCCCTGGCTGGAAGCCCTGGAGGCAGAGGCCACCCTGCCCCTTAACTCAGAAGGACGACAAGGACGTTGGGAAGTTAGTGAAGGCCCGTGCCTGGGCAGAACCTCACATCACAGAGCTCCACATCACTTGCAACACTGACTGTATTGGTAGGGGGTTAGGGAAACAGTGGAACGAGAAATACAAAACTAGGTAGAGAGACCGGGCGTTGCAGGGGCCAGGACCCCCTAGAACTCCTCACTTTCATCTTCGCCGTCCATAGACTCTGTTCCCACTTCTTCATAATCCTTCTCCAGGGCGGCCAGGTCCTCCCGGGCCTCTGAGAACTCTCCTTCCTCCATGCCCTCGCCCACGTACCAGTGCACAAAGGCCCGTTTGGCGTACATCAGGTCAAACTTGTGGTCGAGGCGGGCCCAGGCCTCGGCGATGGCTGTGGTGTTGCTCAGCATGCACACGGCCCGCTGCACCTTGGCCAGGTCACCCCCGGGCACCACTGTGGGGGGCTGGTAGTTAATGCCAACCTAAGAAGAAACAGCAAGCAGGGTAAGCCCCTGGTTCTGGGTTCCCGGGAAGGGTCTGTGGAAGGACTCCCAAAGCCCGGAGAGGGGCTGTCCCCTTGTGTCTGGCATTTGCCAGTCTGTAAGGAACACAGGGATAAGGGAGCAAGTTAACCACCATTAGGAAAACAACAGATCCAGAATGGGGGACTTTCAAGACACTAAGACCAGTCCCTTCCAAACCACTGGCCAGAAAAAGGGTGGCTGCTTTACATTAAAAGACTAAAGAGACAAATACTATGCC